>NC_089582.1:108709309-109346453 GCF_019320115.1 Miscanthus floridulus
TTTCGCGGAATACTGTTGCATTATTCGCGGCAGCAGCGGATCCGCGGCTGACGCCATCGGACGCATGCTTTTGCAAAAGCAGGGAGGGACGCGGAAATATTTGGGCGATTAACCCCTCGGCGCAGCGACCAGCGGCAGCGACAGGTTGGGTTGCCGATTGAGACGGATGCTTGGGCGTCCTTTCCTCGGCAGAGTGGCAGCAGTAATCACATACTTAATTGCAACCACCAAGAACATATTAAATCGTATAAAAAGCAGTTGCTATCCTGCTTTGCTTCTTGCCAATTGTGACGCCCCTGTCGAACACTTCGTTTTCAAGATAGCTTTTCTTTTTTAGTAATATGTGTGTATATACGATCATGTGGCTCACATATCTAACTTTTGTGAACCGGAACAGTGACCGGTTTTTTTCTTGTTGGGAGTACTTGGTGTGATCTGTGATGTAGTGGCCATGGAACTAAAGGAGATGAAAGTCAAGAACCCAAGGCAAGGGCCAGTGAACCCTTGACGCCTCCAACTCAAATCCATTTCTCATCACCCCAGTCATTTCTTAGGCAGTTTATAGTATTATCAGCAGCTCAACAGAAAAAAATCAACGCAGGGCAGAGATATTTTGTTTCATCTTTTTTTTTTGGCGAATTTACACGGTATTGTTTCAATGGCGTCACGCTATCACTGAATAAATCTCACTTGATTCTACGTGAGACACGGTCGAAAATACCTTGGTCGATGTTTCTGGCTTTGTGCTTGGCTGGAGGCTTGTCCCCTCGGATTATTCTCTTCGTCCTCCCTGTCAAGCCTGATGAAATTCTTAGGATCAACTCGTGCATTTGAGTATTTGATTGACATTGATGCAACAAGGCGATGGTAGAATATGTGCTCCGAGTCACTAGGAGGCAAGGACACCTGACCCGAATCGTTCATGTTTTTGCTTGCCAAATCTGGGCTCATCTATTGACTAGGCATTTCAGGGGGAGCAGCCGCATGTTATGAGATTCTAGTTGTGTACTCCTTGAATTAGATGCTTGTGGATAAGCTTAGTCAAAATATCCGATACCCATTACCTATTACCCGAATTACTCAAATCCGGACCCAAATTACTCGAATCCGAGCTATCCGATCCCGGATAGCGATTTTGATTACCCAAAATTAGTTTGGGTAATTCGGGTAATATCCCCCGGTACCCAAGCTACCCAAATATTTGTCTCTGTCTTTGTATTTATCATGTATTGTTAGTTGAACGCTTGAACTTATCACTTTATTATAATATAATTCTCTCTATTTGAACAAGTGACTGTAATACATTATTCTCTATGAAATGCTATTGAAATTCTATATGAATTGTTGCTGAAATTATATATAAATTGCTACTGCATATTTGTGTAGTTTGCTATTTTTTGTAAATTCAGGTATATCGGGAATACCAGAACCTGAATTATCGGGTATCCGAAATTACGGGTAGTGTTTTTTCAGAACTAATATCAGGTAGCAATTTTCATCACCGAATTTTAAATTACCCGAATTACCCTACCTGAAAAAAATCAGGTAACCTGAAGTGAAAAGAATGTGGTGGCCAGCCGGTAATCACAATAAGAAAGGTAGCACTTTCAGATTATGGAACAACTTCTTATTCTGATCTTCACCAAAAAAATTTTGGGGATTTGATAGAGTTCACTCCTGATGTGGTGAGAAGAAAAGGGAGTTGAGCTAGCTAGATGTGCTTCTCGAGATTGCACTTTCCGGCACAATGAGTTTAGTGTGTTTTTATGGTTTAGGACGTCAAAGTGTGGCATTAATAAACTTGATTCCTTGGTACAAAATTCCACTACCTCTAATTATCTATTTGTTGTCACCTCTTGGTACCTTCCAAGACCATAAAAAATGAGGAATTTAATGTGTTAGAGCAACTACAACAGAAAGAGCTATCCATGATGTGTAATCTATATTTGACTATTTTAGAAGAAAAAAAGAGAGTCTGGCTTTCTAAAATGTCATGTATTCTGAAATTCTCGCATGCTAGATATAGCTTACATGTGTCGTTAGCCATTCGTCTCACCCTATTGAAAAGGTTGTTGGAGTTTTCAGTTTTTTTTTTGGTTGGGTTTCTATTTTAGAGGTTGGCTAAATCATGAGTTTAGCCATCTAATTTTACCAACTTTGTTGGAGTTGCTCTTACCTCTTGGTAGAAAATCACAATGACGAATTATGAAGTAGTTCATTCATTCGCATACGAGGCATTTAAGTTGAGGATCATTCAGTCTGTTCGCTGGTTGATTTCTGGGCTGATAAGCTCGACTGGTGTTGATTTGTTGTGAGAGGAAAATACTGTTGGCTGGCTGATAAGCCCTGGCTGAAACCAACAAGCGAACAGGCTAATTATGTTTTTCGATTTTTATTCATTTCTTCTTGGCAATATTTTCTAAAAAAATACATCTATAATATCGAAAAAATCGGTTGATGTATCATATACCTTGCTTTGAGGAAGCGCAATCGCATACCATCTCCTTCGGAGCAAAGCTGGACATGAGGGAAAGAAAGAAAAAGTGAACTCATCAGCTCGAAATGATAGGTTGGGAGTCGAGATTCCATTTGTGGTGCATCACGCGCTCTTGTATAGTTCATTTAGCTACCTTGCCTGCTTGTTAGGGTCACATTGTTGAAAATCTTGTATGATAAGTTCTGTTTTCTATTTCTGTCAGTGCAGAAAGTGACCAACTAGTGAATATTTGTAGTTTTGTTGTACGTTGTGATCGAAGGTGGCCTAACACTCAACGACACAGGATTTATATTGGTTCAGACAACGTGTCCTATGTCCAGTTGAGGTTGGTTGGTGACTTTATTCCTGAGCCCAGGTGCTCGAAGTTTGCAGTGGGGTTACAAACGAGAGAGAGGAAGATGGGGTGTACAAGAGGTCCGGTCGGCTCCGACCGGAAAGGCCGAGAGTGACAGAAACTTCGCTATAAGCTAAGTGTTCAAGCGGGTGCTTAAGGTCCAAACCTAGTGGTTCTGCGGTTGTGAGCTATCGATCTAAGGAACTCTGGCCTACTGGAATCGGTTCGGTCTCTTTTGTTGGAGGAAGCGCTCCCCCTTTTATAGATGAAGTGGATGGCTTTACAAGTGAGAGGGTGAGGGTACGTATGCTGTCGAGCCTTGTTGCCCACGCCCACCGAGCCTTGTTGCCCACACCGGCGGGTACAAGATAGTGGTAGGCGCCTACAACACTGTTGTTGTCGCTGTAGAATGTCAGATGCACACGGAAGGTCGTGCTGCTTTTTTTAGGGATGGTGGACGTCGGTACCTGCAAATACTGTTTGATGCCTAGAGGCATGTGAGGAGTCTCGCTATGTTCACCCGGTACGATAAATCCTGTTGCCCATACCACTATCGATGTCTAGAGACACACGAGGGGTCTTACCGTATGGGAGTTTTAGCGGCCCCTATAATATTGTTTGTGTCAGTGTGGCTGCAGAGTACTGCTCCGTGCAGGGTATGGTCCCTAGTACAGTGGTTTTGGCTTGTGAGCCTTGCCTTGCCTTTCTCCGCACGTCTTCTGGTTCCTACCAAACGGGCGTTCCTGGTCGGATGGCTCCAGTCGGCTCTAAGTGTGCCGGTTGGAGAAGAGCGGTGGGCAGGGTTCCTACAAGCCTCGATCGGAGGGACGCGGGGTCGGAGTCGGAAGTAGCGCTTTGGGCCAGGCCTTTCGATCGGAGAGGGCGTCCGGAGGCGGCTGGAGGCCGAAGCGAGTGCTCCGATCGAAGTGGTGGGCCCAAGGGGTCGACGAGCGGACGCCGCTCCTTTCGGTCCAGACCTTCCGGTCGGCGACTGGGCCGTCCTTCCGGCCTGTTGTATTTAGACTCTTGGACCGAGCCTTGATGCAGAAGCCGGTCCCCGAGGGACCCCGGGTTTATGAACCCGACAATTTCTCTAAAGAAAGCTGCTACTTTGGTTTCCCTCCCTTTGAAAGGAAAATTATTCAGTTTTGGAAAAGAAAAGAATGGTTCTCTGTTCATGAAAATGAGTTTGCTGTTCAACTGACAACATAAAGTACCAATAATGAATGTCCTTGTTATTGCTGTTAGCTATATTAATTCACAAAATTTAGGCAAGCTTAAGGTGCACCTCACTGTTACTAATTAAAAGCCTAAACGACATATCATTATGAGACACACTAAAAAGACGACTCCTATAAATTCTCACAATAATTATAAACATGTGATCTTTAATTCGGTTGACTCTAATCATTGTCGCCGACTATAGGGATCTAGACTATTTTATATAAAAAAAAAACAAGTAGCCAACTTCTATTTATAATCCCCCAAGTGAGCTAGCCTTTGGAGCCCTTCACGCAGAAAACGTGGGCATCGGATGGTCCCATCACCGTTGGATTAGTCCCATCAGATTAAGCGCTATGGCAAATGGGTGGCGTAGCCTATAGTCCGATGACCTTGTAGCGTCCGATCTAATGCTACTGTGCACGCGTTCGTTAGAAACTAGACGGTACAACGCTCAACGTCTAGTGGAGTATATACTCCGATGCCATCATCGGAGCAATGTCCAAGCCGATCTGATGGCCGACAGAGAGGTTCTAGAGAGCTCGTCTAGCCATTGGATTGATCCGATGACCTCCGTTGGATCAAGCGCCACACCTCTTTTGAAATTCCCGCATGCTGACAGGTGGAGCCGCCCTTGTGAACATGCGCAAATATGCTCGGATCCTGCACCAGCGCCACCCATCGGAGCAAGCCCTGCCGATCCGATGCTACACGGAGCTGTTCCAGAGAGGGCTGAGGGCCATCGGATTGGTCTGCTACCCAGCCTACCCTGCATCAGCCGATCCGATGTTAGCATTTCAGTCGTGCTCATGGTCCCATGGATCCAATCGGCTCAATCTGATGGTCCACAGAGACCTCAATTTTGCTCTTTTTAAACCCCTTTCTTAAATGTGCCAACTGTACAAATGTTTCATCATGAGTCCAAGTGAGTTAGTGTTTTCACAAATATTTTTCAAAGGGTTTTTTCACTTGATCTCACCTCGTTACTGGGTCTAAATACACATGCAATATATTTTCACACCTAATGACACTTAGATAACCGATTTAACTTTAGAGTTACCCTCTTAATAGTACAGCTATCTATTCTAAACCTGATCATGCACTCTATTACGTCTTAATCAGCAAAACAGACACCCTATCTTATACCTTTGCCTTCAAACTATACAGTTTTGTTTTTCTGTTTCTTCTTTTCTAGATGTTGAGCACTTATCAACTTGTGGTCACCTCTCATCTCCTCCATAAGTGCCATCCTTGCTCAACCTTGGTGTGGAAATAACCTAGCTCAAACACAACCCTTAGGATAGAAGTTAGTTCACTAGTTGTCTTAATTTCAAAAACGGGCTTTTAACGGGTTGATGAGCTAGTATACATATGTAACAATTTAAATTGTTTGCATATATGTCGTAATAGAACATTTCATTCAGTAATACTAACTTATATAAGTCAGAAATAAATGGATAAAAGAAAATTGCAGCAACACCATTGCGTGTGTGTGATGGTTTCTTTTGAACAGCGACATATATAACGCATGCAGGAGATTGCTATCACAAATCTCATGTTCCTAAACAATAGCCTCCATAACCCTATATAGGATCCGAGTTTTTCTTTTATTTGGATAACATAGTGATCCGAGTTGGGAGCACATGCAACATATGCCTGCTCACATGAAATAGTTTCACGGCGGCTGGCTCCAACGACCCACTACAAGGCCTGCATGTGCGATTGGGATTATGGAGTGTATAATAAACATCATGTGCGATTGGGATTTCAGATGCGATGAACACAAGCTCCCCTTTTTGCTGAATTCTATGTACAGCCCGCATGTGCGTGGATACAGTTTTCATGGACGCATGCAAGACCAAACAACAGTTTGATTAATTACGGCCATATGCATGCATAGGCGGCTGAACTGTTTATGACCAGGGATCAAGAAAAGCACTTGCTTTCAGTGAGCACACACTCTAAAGGGATCAGTTCACGGCTTAAGCTTCGCCATTAGCGCCAAAATATTCAGGTGTGCTGCTTGTGGATAGCTAGCTAGCTCCTTGCATCTGCTAGCTTAATTAGTGACCAACTATGGTGTCGTCTATGCTTTGCCGTCCTAAGCTCCTACCGAGAAGCACGTGTCTAGAAGAGACCGAGCTAGCAGATTAATGATTACAGTTTAGTCCTTCGTGAGAATGGGAACTAAAAAATAGGCAACTAAAAACTCCTCGTGATACTATAAAAATAGGCAATTAAAAACTCCACCTCCTGGCCGTGTGATGGATTTTTTCTGGCACACGTGTCATCAGATCCCAGTAGGTCTGCACGGAGGGAGGGTGCAGCCAAGCTGCACCGAATTTTTTCCTCGTAGTAGGCCAATACCATCACGCTAGCTCCTGCAGTAATTTTAAAGCTAAATTTAGAATCTATCCTAAATAATATTTTTTAATAAAGTGATTCTCTGAAATACACTAAAAGGTTAAGAGTTTAAAAATAGTTTTTTATTCACTTCTCACGTGAAACCACCTTTTAACTATCGGTAATGCTACATAACATATGTCTGACGTCTTAAAAGAATCGGACGCTCTACTCCGCGCTCGCTCCAGCACAACGATCGGCTCAGCAGGCCCATCTACGCTCTCCTCTATCTACTCCATCTACACTGTGATAGCCGACAGAAATCCCTAACTCGTCAGTTCGCTCAGCGTGGCTCACCGTGCCGTTCGACCACCCCAAGCCGCCTCTCGACGGCGCCCCCATCCCGAATCGAGCCGTGCCACATCTGCCGCCGCGCCATGCTCCCCCCCCCCCCCCCCCGCCGCGCCCACTCTGCCTCGTCGTGCCATGCCCGGTCCCCACTCCTGCACGTTGTGCCCCGTCCCTCAGCCACACGTCGAGGTGCTGCCGACACCGTTTGTCGGGTTCATACACCCGGTGTCTCTTGCAGACCGGCTTCCCAACAAAGGCTCGGCTCAAGCAGACAACGCGCAACTCATGGGCCGGCCCAAGTATCTGAACAAACAGGCCAGAAGGGCGATCCAATCACCGACCGAAAGGTCTGGCCGAGGAGGAGCGACGCCTATTTTTCGACTCTGGCCCGCCTCTCCGACTGGAGGGCTCACTTCGGTCTTCAGCCCGCCTCCGAACGGCCTCTTCGATCGGAAGGCCTGGCCAAAACACTACTTTTGACTTCGACCCCACGTCTCCAGCCTGGGTACGCAAAAACCCTACTCACTGCTCATCTCCAACTGGCGCGATCAGAACCGACTGGGACCAACCGACCGAGGACGCTCACTCGGAAGGGACCAGGGAACGAACGGGGAAAGCAAGGCAGGGCACACAAGTCGGTTAGGCAGGGCACACAAGCCTGAACCAGTATAAACCCTGTGTCATTGAGTGCTAGGCCACATCTGATCATAACGTATGGTAAAACTACAAATATTTACTTGTTGGTCACTTTCTGCAACGACAGTTGGTGTCGTTCGTAGGGAAGACGTTGTACGTTCAACGCTTTTTAGTCATCGGATGGCCCACTTTTCTGCCACCTTCGCCATGGCGGGCTCAGGCGATACGATTCGCTTTGGCCCACTGGAGTTTCCCATGCTCCCACCTATCGGGATGTGGGTACCACCCGTCTTCGAGTCATCCTAGGCCTTCCTCCTTGGAAGCCTAGACTTTGTCACCGACTGGCTCGACGTACTACACCTCCGCGAGGAGGCACTCATTTCGGCGCCCATTGGAGGGGCGCCCTCCATCGGCTCTGGGACGCACGACATCGATGATGCGGCATCTACGCTTCATTCCGAACAAACTCTCTGCTCAAACCCCGCTATGAGTAATATGCATACTGTAATTTACTCTCTATTTACTATCTCCGCTGATTATCCGGAGGGACCGTATTGACTGCATCGCGGACACCGTATGATCGGTTCCCCTATGGCCTCGCGTTCCCCATGGACGCGTGCGCTCGGGGGCTCCGAGGGACGCTGCCGCCTTCTCCCCTCACATCCAAATTCATGGGAATGGCGAGCTATGCTCCTACCACTTCCATGAACTTTCGGATGACGAGGGTGAGAGCAATGGCTCCAGCATCGGTGACGTAGCACCTAGTCACCATCCGTCTTAGGAGTGTGCTATGGCGGACGTTCCGGGACAGATGTTGGTCGTTGCGGAGTCTACACAAACTCACACCCCTCCAGACCCACGTGCGGGGGCCCTTGTGTTTGTGCAAGGGCACTGTCGACAGAATATCGTCGGTAGTCCTCCGAGGAGTATCGCACAAAGGTAGATTGATCGGTAGAGAAGCGTGTGATCAAGAACAAGAAGGCAACAGAGACACACGAGTTAGATAGGTTCAGGCCATCAGTATGACGTAATACCCTACTCCTATGGTCCGTTGGTTTGTATTAGCTATCGTATGATATTGCGTGAATTTGGAGGGGGTCCCTGCCCGCCTTATATAGTCTGGGGAGCAGGGTTACAAGTCGGTTAGATCTGAGAGATAACCGAAAAGTAATAACTGATTACAGGAATCTTGGGATCATACATATCCTTACAGATCTTGTAGTATCTTTAGGATATCTTCCCAGTGTTTTGCGGGAGGAGCCGAGCAGAGTCGTACCCCATAAGGCTTCGTCTTGTGGACCGGGCCACCCCTGGGGGCACAACCCATGTGGACTACCATGGGTATCCAGGGTTGTACCCCCCACAGCTAGTCCCTGAGTGCCTTATACTCATTGTGCAATGCCGTACTGAGCTTATCTGAGCAGGTGCAAACAAAGCCGAGTAGTCAAACTCATGGTTCGACCACCACGATGAATTGTTGAACAGTTATGAGCAGTTGCTGAGCAGTTGTCGAGCAGCATAACCCAAATACGGCTTGCCATAAGGGTGTAAGGGGCTCAAGTTTAGAATCAAAAATTTCTTCGCAGTGGACCAAGTGTGCCCACTTAGAGTCCGACCACGAGAATAGGAGATAGTCTTCTTCAACTTCAAGAGGCACGAAGTCTTCCAGATTTAAGCAAACACACTCACCATAAGATGAAGTGTGCCCAATTAGTCCCTGAGCCTGACAGTAGATGATGTAGTCATGTGGTGTTAGGGTCTAAAGTAGAAGAATAATAGAAGACCAACCGAGCAGACAGCCGGTCCCCGGGTGTAGCCCCAAAAAGCACATTCACCGCAAGGTGAAGTTGGCCCACTTAGTCCCTAAGCCTGATAGTAGATGACATAGTCATGTGGTGCCAGGGTCAAAAACAGCAGTCAACTTGCAAAAAACGGAATCGCGGAGAAATCACCAGAGTAACGGTTGTACAGTAGCAATTCCTGAGCCGTAACGGTTGGCGGAGGGGTCGGCGAATATTCAGTGGGCCATAACATATTGCGGAGATAAGTCAGCGATACGGGCCAAGGTTGCACAAAGGCCCAGGTAACGGCCCACCTTCAGTTGCAGTGGATTCAGGGTGGCGGAAATCACGAGAATGGTTCCCCAAAAACCCTCGAATGCGAAAGGGTGGGGAAAGTGCTTTATAACTGCGCCACCGCATCCCATGTTCCTACCTTTGCCATTTTGCCATTTCGTCTTCCTCCTCAGCCGTCACATTTCCAAATTCGCATCCACACTAGCTTCCGCCATCAAACCCTAATTAGATCTGAGAGATGGCACCGAAGAAGGGAGCTGCCAAATCAAAGAAGACGAGCCCCAAGAAAGCGAGCGCTGAAGCTCGGCATGACGAAGAGTGGGTGCCATCGCGAATGGGAGAAGCAGAGCTCAATAGATTAGTGGAAGCTGGTGTTCTTCCTGACCGTGCTATCGCCAGATGGCGGCCAGCCCTTGGTGAGCCCTTCCCAACACCTCATACCGATGAAGTGGTGGTATTCGAGGATTATTTCTAGCGTGGGTTGGGATTTCCTGTTCATCCATTCTTGAGGGATTTGATGGAGCTTTGGGTGGTTAGTTTATGCAATCTCCATCCAAATACCATTTTACATATCTCTATCTTCATCCATTTCTATGAGGCATATCTCAGAATCCTTTCCCACTTCAACCTCTTCCGTCACCTGTTCTGGCTAAAGAAGAGAGGCAGCGGTGGTTCCAAGGTGGTCGGTAGAGTGTACCTTTAGCTACACAAAGGAATGGTGGGGGAGTACCTTACTGTGCCGCTAAACACATCACTGAAGAACTAGAACACCAGGTGGTTCTACATGAGATAGAGCCACCCGGCTATCCACTACGACACCGACCATATCCCGGAGAGCCAGAAGAGCTGGTCGGAGATGCCCAGCAGCACTGACATGGAGCAAGTAAGGGAGCTCCTTAACTTAATAAAGGGTGTGAAGACCAATGGCGGATTGGTGGCGGTGAGCTTTATAGTGCGCCGCATTCAGCCCTGTAAGGAGAGAGCCCACCCTGACTTTGAATTCAAAGGAGAGACTGATGGTACCTGGGAGAGGCTAGAGATGCTGTTGAGGGACGCTGTGGAAGAGCGAGCTGTAGAGCGATTCGCTCTGTTTGCCTTATTCAATATGTCAGGGTATATGAAACCCTTTAACTGCAAGAATCTACCTCCTCAGATAAATATCTCAGTTGTAAGCTCTTGATGCTTTGTACCTTTTGTCATTTCCGATCATTAGACTGATTCACTTATGCGAAGATCCACTCGCAGGATAGGACAGTGTACTTCTCAGGCATGCTGAGACACGAATGGATGAAAGGAGTAGATTCCCAGCCATCGTCGTGGCCAAAGGAGGACACCATCAGCATCTCGTCGGAGAGTCCGTCCCCAGGGTCGAAGAAAATCTAGGGGAAAAGGGCGGCGGTAGATGAGCCGGCCTAGAAAAAGAGAAAGACGGCGGTCGCCGCTCCCCTCAAATAGGGTGGCATCTCGCTTGGTGGCAACCAGACCACTCAAACATGAAGGACCGTGGTGTTCAAGTGGTTGGATGATGACAAAATTCCGGTGGCTGCTCCACCAAGCACTGAAGCACCTCCATGCAATAGGCATGCAGAAGAACAATAGAAGGGAAGCAAAGAAGTCCCTGAGCAGTGGGCAAGGGGAGTCCCTGCGCAGTAGGTGACGGAGGCCTCCATGGAGCAGGTGACGGGAGTCCTCGAGCAACATATGGAGGAAGTCCCAGAGCGATGGGCAGAACAGAGGCCGACGGTGGAGGAGATGGCACCTCCACCCCAAAGCATGGGAGTCGGCCCCACAGCCATGCCTGGGGGCTCAAGTGGGCAGCGCCGGTTCAAGAAACTGTACCGGTAGACCAAACCATAAGTATACTTACCTTGGAGTTTCTTTGCTGTCGTTTCTTAGCTTTTTTAGCGACTGACGAGATGATCTGATGTAGTGCAAAGTGTGCAGAGGATCTGACCCCGTCCATCTGGACTGTCGAGCAATCAAAGGCTAGTCTCAGAGCAGAAAAAGTGCCAGTTGACCCTATGCTGGAGTCCCCAGTTACTTGGCGGCCTGTAGAGGAGTCAACAGTAGCTACTGGTAGACTTGGCGATGGTGAGAGGTTAGCTGATGGATCGGCGACAGTGCCTGGGGCAATGGTGGAAACCACCGAATCTCTAGGAGCAGAGGCTAGAGCCACCAATGCCACATCGGTGTTCAGAACAGAGGGGCTTGCGGTGTCGGAGGAGCAGGTGGCCCTACCTGAGGCATCAGAGGGTGTGGTTAGACACGCTATCCGGTGACTAAGCCCCTAGGTGGTGCATCCAGCTACGGAGGAGGAGGACGAGGTGGAAGAGATCGAGCATGTTGAACCTCGACCCCAATCTGTTCGAATCCTTCACAAGCGCGGCGATGAGGTGGTGGTTGTCGAGGAGGAGGACACCACCAGGGAGATAAGGAGACTGAAGTCCGCTGTTGTCAACGTGATGAAACAAATCGAGGTGAGTACTGCATCTAGAGAGCTTGTCTTCAATGTTGGAGATCAGAGTTCGTCATTATCTTTATGCATTTGTAGGGGATAACCCGGACTGTCGAGCAACGGCACCAGCTGATAAAGAGGATGGAGCCCTTGTCGAGGAGAACCAAAAACTAAAGGCAGCGATGAACCTCATGGAGAGAAACATCTAGAAGGCCCAACGTGAGCGAGACCTTGTAGAGTCCAACATGTGGGACCTAGAGTACCAGAAGGGCATCTTATCTGAGCGGCTGGTAACCGCGTTCAAACAGCTACGGAGCAAGTCCGAGTAGCTAGCCACTGTCTTCGAGCAACTGACGGGTGCTTCCGAGCAGTTTGAGCGGCTGTGGAAAATCTCTGAGCAGAAGAAAGGTATGTCATATCGGCGAATGTGCTTTGGATTGTTGAATAGCTATATCTTTGGTGATGAATGTTGTGCTTATATAGCAGGATGCGGAGCTCGGCCAACTACGCTAGGCCCTTGAACAACTTCGAGAGAAGGCAAAGGAGTTGAAGCAAGCAGACAAATTGGCCAAGGAGCTAAAAGGTGAATACCTCCCAGTCGGAGTTACTGTTGAAGTAGTTTCCTTGTATGATGGAACATTGCAACACTTGTAGGCTATCGTCATAAAGCCAAGGCATAGTTTGATGTGCTAATGCAGGAGGCCAGGACCCAAAAGGATAACTTTAGCGCTGTAGTTGCCGCAGCTAAACTGGTGCTCGACTACATCGACCTGGAACTGGCTCCTTAGCCCGATGACAGGCGATAATGTTCGGACACCATCGTCTAGAGGTGCAAAGCAGCATGGGAGAACTTCAAGAGCTTCAACCGCAATGCCATTGTGACCGCCACTACTCACGCCCTTGCGGTGGTTTAGTCCCACTACCTAGCCATTGACCTTTAGGCAATAGGGGGCGGGTTCGCTGAAGGGTTGAGCAAGGTGGAGACCCAACAGCTAGAGGATGAGGTGGAGGACACAGCAAAAAATCTAGCTGACGATATAGACCTGTTCAGCAAGACGAACGGTGATGGCGAAGCACAGTGATCTGCTCAGAGGGTATTGTCTGTAACATCTTTAGAGGATTGTTATAACACGCGAGAGCGTAGAAAACATTTATGTATCTATATAAATGTTATAAAGTGCATGTGCATGCAGTTTCTGGCATTTTGGTGAAAAAAAATCTTCGTAGTTTTAACCATAACTCAATTATACATAGTATAAGTAGCGTCCGAGCAGTTAGCTCACTACTGAGCCCTATGGCCTCGGCTAGCCCATAGTCCATAATGTCGAGCGCAGAGCCCATGCATGTGTAGGAGTTGTAGGCGTGACCAAGGAACCGCAGCCGACCACCCATAACGCAGAGCGTGGAGCCCATAGCATGTGTAGGGAGAGATTGGAGACTAGGTCTTCTCCATAGAGCGCAGAGTGGAACGTCTACTACTCAGCGGTTGGCAAAATAACTTGGAGATAAACGTAGTATAAGTGGCGTCCGAGCACTTAGTTCTTTACTGAGCTCTCGGCCTTGGCTAGCCCATAGTCCATAACACCTAGCACGGAGCTCATGGACATGTAGGAGGAATAGGCATGACCAAGGAACCGTAGCCGACCACCCATAACGTAGAGCGCGGAGCCCGTGGCATGTGTAGGGAGAGATCGGAGATTGGGTCTTCTATGAAGAGAACAGAACAGAACATATGTTGTTCGCTGATCGGCGAAATATCTTAGAGATTTGGAGCAAAATGTTTGGCGATTTGGAGAAACATGTTTGGCGAAATACATTAGCAGTTTGGAGAAAACATGTTTGGCACTTTGGAGAAAACGTGTTCGGTGATTTGGAGAAAACATGTTCGGCGATAATGTTGGAGATTTGGAGAGACGTGGTCGACGTGGTTATGGTGATTTTGTATTGGAGTTCGTCATGGAGTAGCATAGAGCTCGGCGACCGTAAGTGGAGATTAAACTATAATGGAAGAAAGAATGGAGACAAATTATGGAGACCAAAACTTTATTCATCATAAAGTGGAGAGTACATATCTGGGGCGTTTCAAGGATAGAAACATATGAGGTGCTCGATGTGCCATGAGTTGGGAACATCGATTTCGTCTAAGTCACATAGGTGATAAAACCCTGGTTAGGTAACCTCTTTGATGACCTAAGGCCCTTCCCATGGGGAGAAGAGTTTGTGCATCCCTTTGGTTTTTTGTTTCCTATGGAGAACGAGGTCGCCAACAGCGAATGAACGACCTTTAATGTTGTGGTTGTAGTACCTCCGCAAGCCTTCTAGATACTTGGCTATGTGGATGCAAGTGATTAGGCATTCTTCCTCAGCCCTATCGACGTCCTCTATCCGAACAACTATGGCTTGCTCTTCATCATAATTTTCCACCCTAGGTGCTCGGAAGGCAATATCCACTAGTAGTATGGCTTCTAAGCCATAGACCAAGAAATATGGAGATACCCCGATGTTGCGACTAGCTTGAGTGTGCAGTCCCTAGACTACAGCTGGTAGCTCCTTGAGCCATCTACCTAGATGCTTTTCTTCTTTCTGATATAGCCTCTTTTTGAGGGCATCAAGGATCATGTCGTTTGCCCGTTCGACCTGGCCATTGGCTCTAGGATGGGCAATGGAGACGTACTTGACGAAGATGCATCGATCTTCGCAGAAGTCCCAAAAGTGGTGGCCAGTAAACGTAGTTTCGAGGTCGGTGATGATGTTGTTCGGGAGACCGAATCTGTGGATGATATCTTCGAAGAGCTCGACAACTTTCTTCGCAGTGGCCGAGATGAGCGATTTATACTCGATCCACTTGGAGAACTTGTCCATGGTGACATATATATATCGAAAACCACCTAGCGCTAGCTTGAAAGGCCCAATCAAATCCAATCCCCAGCATGGGAAGGGCTAGGAAGCTAGGATGGTCTGCAGCTCTTGTGCCGGCACGTGTATCTGCTTGGCAAAAAATTGGCCTCCTTCACAATGTCGGATGAGGTCTTCTGCATCGAAGATGGCCATGGGCCAACAAAAACTAGCTTGAAAGCTTTGCTAACCAGTGTTCTTGAGGCCACATGGTTGCCACATGAACCAGAGTGAATTTCAAGAAGTAGCTTCACTCCGTCTTCTTGGGTGATGTATTTTTGTAGTATCCCTTGCTTGGCACTTTTCCTCATCAAGTTGTCGTCCGCCTGCATGTAATGCTTGCTTCGATGGATTAGGCATTCGATTTCAGTCTTATCGGCGGGTACTTCAGCGCTGGAGAGGTACTTGAACTATTCCCTCTAATTGGCGGTCGGCAAAGTGAAAGCTCTAGTTTGGTTTTGGTGAATTGATAAAACCCTAAGTGCTAACCTAGTTTATCAAAGTGATTATGAGATAGGTGGCACTACTCCAAGTGATGAAGAAATTGTGAAGATCATGATGATGGTGATGCCATGGTGATGATCAAGCGCTTGGACTTGAAAAGAAGAAAGAGAAAAACAAAAGGCTCAAGGCAAAGGTATAAATGGTAAGAGCCATTTTGTTTTGGTGATCAAGACACTTAGTGCCACTAGATGCTCTAACTCATTGCAGTGAATATGATCACATTTAGGATCGATAGCCATACTATTAAGAGGGGTGAAACTCATATCGAAATGCGGTTATCAAAGTGCCACTAGATGCTCTAACTCATTGCATATGCATTTAGGATCTAGTGGAGTGCTAACACAATTGAAAATGTTTGTGAAAATATGCTAACACATGTGCACAAGGTGATACACTTGGTGGTTGGCACATTTGAGCAAGGGTTAGGAACTTCACCGGTGGAGTGTCCGACGGTGCCACCAGCGCCCTATACAGAAAAGATGGAGGTCACTGTAAGTGACTAGACGCTGGTCTTGGAAGGACCGGCACGTCCGATCAGTAGAAGCAGTGAAGACGCTGGCGTCGATCTCTGACCGGACACTGGGTAACTTAGTGACCGAACATTGGAGGGCTGTGTCTAGTCCCACTGATGGGGCAGTGCATAGAGGAGACACCGAGTGACCGGACGCTGGGTGAGTCCGGTCGAGCATGACCGGATGCATCCGGTCGTGATTTCTCGCTTCTGGATGCTTCCTAGAAATGACCGGACGCTGAGGTCTAGTGTCCGGTCACTTCACAGCAGCGCTAAAAGGTCCTAATATGGCTAGAGGGGGGGGGTGAATAGCCTATTTAAGAATCTACAAATCAACTAGAGCAATTTGATTAGTATGACAAATAGCGTAATGCAAACTTGCTCTAGCTCTACAAGGGTTGCAAGCCACCTATCCAACAATTCTAGTTGCAATGATTACTTTGGCACACAACTTCCAATATAATTACTCACTAAGAGCTCTCAAACTTGCTACTTTAAAGAGCTCAACTAGATGAATGTAAATAATAAAGCAAGCTCTCAATTCTAATTACACTAAAGAGCTTGTATCAACTAGTTTGCAAGAATGTAAATAAGTGAGTAGGGTGATTATACCGATGTGTAGGAGATGAACCAATCACAAGATGAATATACAGCCAATCACCGAGAGAATGCCAAGGACAAGAGACAATTGATTTTCTCCCGAGGTTCACGTGCTTGCCAACACGCTACGTCCCCGTTGTGTCGACCAACACTTGGTGGTTCGGTGGCTAAGAGGTGTTTCACAAACCTCATCCACACGATAGGACACCACAAGAACCGACCCATAAGTGAGGTAACTCAATGACACAAGCAATTTACTAGAGTTATCTTTCGGTGCTCCGCCAGGGAAGGTACAACTCCCCTCACAATCACCAGAGACGACCACGAACAAACACCAACTCATGCTGATCCTCCACCACTGCACCGAGCCGTCTAGGTGGTGACAACCACCAAGAGTAACAAGTGAAATCCACAGCACAACATGAATACCAAGTGCCTCTAGATGCAATCACTCAAGCAATGCACTTGGATTCTCTCCCAATCTCACAAAGATGATGAATCAATGATGGAGATGAGTGGGAGGACTTTGGCTAAGCTCACAAGGTTGCTATGTCAATGAAAATGTGCAAGAGTTATCCCTTGAGCTGGCCATGAGGCTATAAATAGAGCCCCCATCAAATAGAGCCGTTATACCCCTTTACTGGGCAAAACACGCTCTGACCGGACACTTCGGTCATACTGACCGGACCCTGGACACAGCGTCCGGTCCACAAATGTAAGCCACGTGTCATTCTGAGTTAAACTTGAGCCACCAGATCACAATGGCTATTAACTGACTGGACCCTCCAGTAAAACTGATCGGACGCAGAAGCCTCAATATCCGGTCGTTTCTAGTAAGCTCCCCGAGGCATATTTCTTCTACCGGACGCGTCCGGTCCACCTTGACCGAACACAGACCAGCATCCGGTGCTAAACCCTAGTCACTGTATCGCCATGTCAGTTTGACCGGACGCAGAAACCAACGTCCGGTGCATCTCAGGTCCAGCGTCCGGTGCAACACCAAAACTGGCGACCTCTCTGCTACGCCTGACCGGACGCGCTGGTCCACCCAAGATCAGCGTCCGGTCACTCATAGTGACCTCCAATTTTTCTGTCTAGCGTGCCGGTGGCACCGTCGAACTGTCCGCACTCTACGGGTGGACACTTCGCCGATGGAGTTTCTTACCCTTGCACCTAAACTTCACCACCCTTGATCAAATGTGCCAACCACCAAGTGTATCACCTTGTGCACATGTGTTAGCATATTTTCACAAACATTTTCAAGGATGTTAGCACTCCACTAGATCCTAAATGCATATGCAATGAATTAGAGCATCTAGTGGCACTTTGATAACCGCATTCTGATACGAGTTTCACTCCTCTTAATAGTATGGCTATCTATCCTAAATGTGATCACACTCACTAAGTGTCTTGATCACTAAAACAAAATGGCTCCTACATTTTATACCTTTGCCTTGAGCCTTTTGTTTTTCTCTTTCTTCTTTTCCAAGTTTAAGCATTTGACCATCACCATGCCATCACCATTGTCATGATCTTCAACATTGCTTCATCACTTGGAGTAGTGCTACCTATCTCATAATCATCTTGATAAACTAGGTTAGCACTTAGGGTTTCATCAATTAACCAAAACCAAACTAGAGCTTTCAAGCGCATCCGGTCATCACTTGACCATTGGGATCGAGCGCTCAGTATTTGAAGAGAGAGGACATATGGCGTGCATCGCATGACTAGATGCTGGGGTCCAACGTCCGATCAATCTGACCGAAGCATCCGATCGCTCCATGTTCAGTGCAGTGAGGAGCCCAACAGCTCTATTTGTGGGGGCTCTCTATTTAAGCCCCATGGTTGGCTCAAGCTCACTCTCTTGGTCATTTGCATTGACATAGCAACCTTGTGAGCTTAGCCAAAGCCCTCCCACTCATCTCCATCATTGATTCATCATCTTTGTGAGATTGGGAGTGAATCCAAGTGCATTGCTTGAGTGATTGCATCTAGAGGCACTTGGTGTTCGTGTTTCACTATAGGATTCGCTTGTTACTCTTGGAGGTTTCTGCCACCTAGATAGCTTAGAGCAGCGAGGATCATCGAGCGGATGTTGGTGTTGGTCTCTGGCTTCGATCGTGGTGATTGTGAGGGGTGCTTGACCTTTCCTCGGTGGAGAGCCAAAAGGTACTCTAGTGAATTGCTCGTGGTTTGTGTGATCCTCATCTTGTGTTGGTTGTGCGGCACCCTATTGAGGGTTTGACGTGTGATGCCAATTAGCGCGTGAACCTCCAAGTGAGTGAATCACCACAACGAGGACTAGCTTGCCGGCAAGCAAGTGAACCTCGGTAAAAAATCACTGTGTTTATTATTTGATTCCGACGTGATTGGTTTTCATTGGTATTCATTCTTGTGATTGATTGGTTCACTCCTCGACATGGTGGTATAAACAATTTGCTCACTCTCTCTATATTACCGCAAACTAGTTGTCAAGCTCTTTAGTGTAGCTAGTTGTGAGAGCTTGTTAGTTTGGTTAGTGTGGCTCTTTAGTTAGCCTTTGAGAGCACACTAACTTAGTGTAGTAACATAGTTATTGTGTGGATAGAAACTACATAAACTAGAATTGTGGTAGGTGGCTTGCATTTTTAGTAGGCTAGCACAACACTCGCTTCGCTTCATAATTGTCTAACCAGTTTGTTAAGTGTTGTTGTAGAAATATTTAATAGGCTATTCACCCCCCTCTAGCCATTAGGACCTTTCACAAAGGTACCATAAGTACCAGCTGTTCGGCGGGAGAAACTTCCTGAATTTCCTTATCTTCCTTAATGGATGGCACCAGAAGATCTTGAACGAAGACCCCCGGTGGAATCGTAGTGCGAGAGGAGCCTAACTTGGATAGGTGATTGGCAAGCTGATTTTGATCGCGTACCATGTGGTGGTACTCGATACCATAGAACTTCCCTTCAAGCTTGCTGATTTCGGTGCAATATGCATCCATCTTCTTGCTGGAGCAAGACCAGTCTTTGTTGAGCTGGTTGATGACCAGCGCAGAGTCCCCGTATACCATGAGGCATTTGACGTCGAGCTCAATGGCTATACGGAGTCCGTGGAGACATGCTTCATATTCGGCGGTGTTATTGGAGGCTAGAAAGTGTATCTGGAGAACGTATCGGAGCTTATCCTTGGTTGGCATAGTGAAAAGAATGCCCACACCAGCACCGTTGATGTTAAGGGCACCATTGAAGTACATCACCCAGTGCTCGGGGTAGGTGGCAGCAATGGGCTCTTGGATCTCGGTCCACTCAGCGACAAAATCAGCAAGCGCCTGAGACTTGATGGTAGGACTACTTCTAAATTCAATGGAGTAAGTACCAAGCTCGATAGCCCACTTGATGATATGGCCATTGGCCTCTTTGTTGCAAAGGATGTCCCCTAGAGGGAACTCAGTGACCATGACGATCTTGTAATACTCAAAGTAGTGATGGAGCTTGCACGAAGTAATTAGGACGATGTACAGCAGCTTCTAGACTTGAGGATAACAAGTCTTGGGCTCGTTAAGAACCTTGTTGATGAAATATACCAGACGTTGCATCTTATAGGCGTGTCTGGCCTTCTCACGTTCAACCACAATGGTTGTGCTGATGATGCGAGAAGTAGCGGCTATATAGATCAGGAGAGTTTCATCTGGCCGTGGCACCGTCATGATTGGAGGCTTTGTTAGGAACAACTTAAGCTGCTCGAAGACTGTGTCTGCCTCTTCCAACCAGGAAAAATGCTCGGATGCCTTGAGGAGTTTGAAGAACGGTAGCCCTTTTTCGCCGAGGTGTGATATGAAGCGGCTTAAAGCCGCCATGTAGCCTATAAGCTTCTATATATCCTTGACGCATGTTGGCCGTTTCATGTTGGTGATGGCGGAGACCTTGTTAGGATTAGACTCAATGCCTCATGCGCTAACAATGTAGCCCAGGAGTATACCAGATGGAACTCCAAAGATGCACTTTGAAGGGTTTAGCTTTCATCGGTACCTTTTAAGGTTGGCGAATGTTTCTTTGAGGTCAGCGAAAAGATCATTGGTGGTCTTGGACTTGACGACCACATTATCGATGTAAGCTTTGATGTTGTGGCTGATCTATTGATCAAGGCACATCTAGATAGCCCTTTGATAAGTTGCCCCAGCATTCTTAAGTCTGAAGGACATGGTGGTGTAGCAATACGCACCGAAGGGCGTGATGAATGATGACTTGATCTGGTCTTCTTCCTTAAGGGAGATCTGATGATAGCCGAAGTAACAATCAAGGAAGGAGAGCAGTTTGTAGCCGATGGTGGAGTCTATAACCTTGTCTATCCAAGACAGACTAAAGGGGTCTTTAGGGCAGTGTTTGTTAAGATCAGTGTAATCAACACACATTCTCCATTCTTTATTCTTTTTTCAAACGAGAACAGAGTTTGCTAACCACTTAGGATGATACACTTCTTTTATGAATCTAGTAGCTAAAAGCCATTTTATTTCTACCCTAATAGCCTCCTTGTCTGGCGTGAATCGGTGGAGTTTCTGCTTGATTGGTTTGGTGGTCGACGAGACATTTAAGGAGTGCTTGATCTTCTCCCATGGTACCCCTAGCATGTCTATGGGTTTCCAAGCAAACACATCGGTGTTGGCACGTAGGAAAGAGATGAGTGCGCTTTCCTATTTGGGGTTAAGGTGAGCCCCAATCTTCATGGTCTTGGAGGGGTCATCAAGGCTAAGGCTGACCTCCTTGATTTCCTTGGACTTGGCGAAGGCGCGAGGAGGCTCCAGCTCTAGGATCTCCATGTCATCGGTGGGCATCATCTTGGCTTTGGTGACCACGCTAGCCATCTAGATGGAGAGGTCGGTGGCTTTGGCGAGGGCGAGACTCTCTGTCTCATAGGCATAGGCGATGGAGAGGTTGGCCCATAGGGCCAGAACTCCTACTAGCGAAGGCATCTTCAGCACTAGATATGTGTAGTGTGGTACAGCCATGAACTTGGCCAGAGCTGGCCGACCAAGTATGGCATGGTAGGCGGTGTTGAAGTCGGCGACATAGAAGTTTATGTGTTTGACGCGGTTGTTGCTTGTCATGCTAAACTGTACTGGTAGGTGATCTCTCCAAGTAGTTTGGAGGCCCTACTAGGTACCACACCCTAAAAGGAGGAGTCAGAGGGTGTGAGATCTACTAACCCGAGGCCCAGCTCCTTTAGGGTTCCAGTGAAGAGGAGATTCAGAGCGCTCCCATCGTCAACGAGCACTTTTCTAAAAAGCACCTTCTGGATGGTTGCATCAAGGATGAGAGGGAAATGCCCTATGTAGGGAATGTTTGCCCTCTGGTTAGACCTACTGAAGGTGATGGGGACCTTGGACAATGGGCAATAGCTAGGGTTGGCGATGGCGTCTTCCGTAGTGATGACGAGCACCCACCATGCGGCGATCTTCCATTCCCTTCTGCTCTTGGTAGAAGCGAGGCCCCCGAAGATGGTGGCGACCACCTTGTTGTGGTCTTGGAGGGCATTGTCATTGCCTCCAGGTGGTCGGCGGCCTCTGGTTTCGTCGTTGGTGTCGTCCAACTTTTTGTCCTCGAACTCCTTAGCCAACCCAAGGCAGTTCTTCATCTTATGCTTGGCGTTCTTGTGGAGAGGGCATGGGCCATCGAGGATCTTATTATATTGCTCATCATAGTTGCGCTTGGCCCGAGGTTCATTGACGGTGGCAACGATGTGGTCTGGCCGGTGGCGGCGATTTTGGTCAGGCTTGGGTCCTTCAGGCCGATCACGGCCGCTGTCACAATGGTAACTTCGGTCATCGTAGCGGTGGTCGTTGTGGCATCGGTCATCGGGGCGGTTATCGTAATGATGAGTTGGGCGATGAGTTCCTGCATCCTCATTGAAGTGCACCTCGACTTCCTCGGTGTCGGCATACTGGTTAGCGGTCGTGATCATCTCGCTAATCCCGGTAGGCGACTTGCGGTTAAACTTGGAGCAAAGCTCGTAGTGGTGGAGTCCTCAGATGAAAGCGGTGATGACCTCAGCTTCCATGATATTGGGAATAGAATTCCTCATCTTGGAAAAGTGTTGGATGTATCTATAGAGGAGCTCGAACAGCTTCTGGTTGATATGGTTTAGATCAAGCTTGGTGCCTGGCCGAGTATACGTAGCCATGTAATTATCGGTGAAGACTTTTTTTATCTCTTCCTAGGATTCGATGGAGTCTGGGGTATGGCTTGTAAACTAGCTCATGGCGGCTAGCATAAGCATGATGGGAAGATAGTTTGGTATGACACTGGTGTCTCCTCTGGTGGCATGAACAGCAGTGGCGTAAGTCTACAGCCACTGTGTTGGGTTCATCCTTCCTTCGTAGGGCTCGACCCTAGTGATCTTGAAACCATAGGGCCACTAGAGTGTTTAGAGGGCCCTTGTGAATGCTGGGGGGCCCTTGAGGTTGTCGGCACCATCATCTGCAGCATTGCCGTTAGCGAGCAGCACGAGAGCTGAGTCCAGGTTACCGTACTCTTGCTCGTACTCCTAGTGGCGGCATACTTCATCTTCATGGAAACCCAAGCAGCATTCGTCGATACATCATCATGCATCTTAGAGATTGTTGAGGTGCACTCGGATGTCCTAGTCGACCTCCTGGTCAGGTTGGTGGTGATGTTCAATGCGGTCTCCCCTAGCTCAGCCTTTAAGGGTTGCCTATTGTCGCGGCACTGGTCGGTGAAGCAACTTGGGTGGCGATCGGATCTTGTGGTGACTGATCGGCGAATCGAGGTTGTGGAGTAGGAAGGTCTCTAATCCTAGTGGATCTCATTGACCTAACAATGCGCCGCTTTAAGCATTACAGTGACCCTAGCGACCTCTAGTGTCTGCTGGAGCCGGGCGAGCTCATTGGTGGCCATGGCCAGGTTGACGCTTGGAGTCTTATAGATGTCGTGGCCATCAACATGGAGAAACTCATCATCGAGGTTGTGCTGGAGCGACCTTCCTTGTGAGTCAAGCTACTGCTCGACCATCGCAAGGGTAATCTCATTTGCTAAGCGTTGTGCGTGGTTGACATTTTGGTTCTCATGAGCGGCACGTTCCTCCTTGGTTTCACTGTTTCGAGGGGGGCTATCAACGCTGACATTGAACATTGCACCGCCATGGAACAGATGGAGAGGAAGTTGCTCGGTGAAAGTTTTGGCGAGGGTCTTCGTAGAGCCCTGGGACTCGGAGCTCAGATTCTCCTTCGGGATGGTCTAGAGGGACGCTCCGAAGCATCAACCGATGTGAAGCATGTTGATGGCCGGCGGGGGCTGGTCGATGATCTGGTCGGCGTGAAGATGGATGTCTCCCACCTGGTCGGCAAATTTGCCCCTTAGGGCATCTTGGAAGGTGGCAGCGATGTTGGCGAGCCCAAAGGGCAGAGCTACAACTCCTAGAGTTTTTCGAGCAGCCTCTAGTAGATCTGTATTGGAGGATGGTCGGTGCTAGACCAGAGTGTCCAAAGCTGATTCGATGATGGAGAGGTAATCGGCGAGCTTTAGACCAACCTGATCGATGGATGCGATCAGATCATCGTTGTTGATCCACCTCCTCTGGTAGCAAGGAAGTGGGTGGTGAGTTGTTGATGAAGGCGACCTCAAAGGTGGTTCTAAGATCAGATATGTAGTCGCAGGTACGGGGGTGATCGGCGTAGAATCGATCTGCACCAGCTCGATGAGCTCTTTGACTCCATCAGCATTGATGACCCATGAGATGGATCTGACTGTGAAGATCTGGCCGGGCTACGGGAGGGACAAAGAGCCTACATAAAAAGCCATCTTGTTTAACAAGGAAACAGCACACAAACTCCTACCTGGCGCACCAACTTTCCACAGAATATTGTCGGTAGTCCTCCGAGGGGTATCCCATAAAGGTAAATTGATCGGTAGAGAAGCATGTGATCAAGAACAAGAAGGCAATAGAGACACACAAGTTAGATAGGTTTAGGCCATCAGTATGACATAATACCCTACTCCTATGATCTGTTGCTTTGTATTAGCTATCGTATGATATTGCATGAATTTGGAGGGGGTCCCTGCCCGCCTTATATAGTCCAGGGAGCAGGGTTACAAGTTGGTTAGATCTGAGAGATAACCAAAAAGTAATAACTGATTATAGGAATCTTGAGATCATACATATCCTAACAGATCTCATAGTATCTTTAGGATATCTTCCCGGTGTCTTACGGAAGGAGCTGATCAGAGTCGTACCCCGCAAGGCTTCGTATTGTGGACTAGGCCGCCCCAAGGGGTGTAGCCCATGTAGTCTGCCATGGGTATCTAGGGTCCTACCCCCCATAGGCACGCTGAGGAACTATGACAATGGTTGTGGAACTAGCCGTCACCTGTGCCAGCAAGACCGGTGAAGCACGTTGTGCCCCATGCGCATAACCCGGCGGGCGGCGCCTGGGGTCGCTCCCGTCAGGTGCAACACAACATCATGAATGAGGAGAACAATCTCCCACAATTCGCTCAAGCTAGCCAGAACATCACTGCCACAACAATGCTTCTGCGCGGCATTCCCGTGCCCATCGACCCCCAGGAGCGGGCGGTCGACCAGAATCTCTGGGTTCTAGTAGAAGCCATAGCCATTCAATAGGCGAAAAGCTCCATATCGTGACTCCAACACGCACCCTCTCTCCCCACTGGGGGAGCGGGGATGCGCCAGATGGATCGCTCCATCCGCTCACCGCTATTGCCGCTAAGTGCGGCTCAGGAGGTAGCAACTGCACCTTGGTCCAACCTGGCACCTACCCCACATCGACCACCGGTACATGAGCGGCCCGGTCCACACCAGGATGCTCGCAACATTGTCAGCAACCGGCATCGGGTCCGACATGATGATGACATCCATCGAGCGGTGGTGAGAGCAGGCGACATGGATCCTGGCCAAACCATCGAGGGGAGTAGTGAAACGTGCCCTAGGCACGGTCGCTGGCCGAACGGTCAGAGTCCCAGTCCTAATAGCCCGGGACCATGGGCCTTTGACCGGCGTATCTAGAGAGCGCCGTCCCATAGCACTTCCGACCACCCACCAACATCACCAACTACACCGGGAAGACAAACCCCGGTATTTGGCTCAAAGATTTTCGGCTCGCCTGCTGAGCCGGAGGGGTGGATGATGACTATTTCACCATTTAGTATCTCCCCATTTGCATTGGGGAACATGTTTGGGCATGGCTTGAATTTCTCCCGCACGACAGCATCCATGACTAGGCAGGCCTCAAGAGGGTCTTCATCGGAAATTTCCAAGGGACGTATGTCCACCCTAGAAACTCCTAGGACCTCAAGAGTTGTCAGCAAGAGCCCAGCGTGTCCCTACGAGATTACATCCATAGGTTCTCCCATCGATGCAACTCCCTCCCTGATGTTGTCGACACGAACGTCATCAACGCATTCCTCTCTGGGACGACCTACGAGTCCCTAATCCACAAGCTTGGATGCCTAAAGCCCTGTACCACCCGCGACCTGCTCGACATCGCCACTAACCATGCATCTGATGAGGAGGCGGTCAGAGTGGTCTTTAACAAGGGCTAGGACAAAGGCAAGGCCAAGCGCACAGACCAAGATGAGGGCCCCTCCACACAGAAGTGCAAAAAGAACAAAAAGGATCGATGCCAATCAGACAGCACCACGTTGGTCGTCGCGGCTGATCGCATAGGCAAGCAGCCCCAATAAGGACTACCTAACCACTTCAACAAGCTCATGGACAGTCCATGCACCAACCACGCCTACCCCATCAAACACCTCTACTAGGACTATGAGCTCCTTAAACATTTCCTATGATAGGTCGGCGAGCCAAAAGAAGGGGACGGTAGCCAAGAAAGGAGGTGCGGCGGGCAAGGACAGAGATGGTATCCCTGATGCTGACAAATGCATCATGACCTTCGGCAGATCCGACGCCATCATGTCCAAGCGCTAGCACAAAGTATGCTATAGGGAGGCATGCACCACCGAGACAGTCGTCCCCTCCTTCCTCAGCTGGTTGGAATCTCTTATCACCTTCGATCAGAGGGACCATCCCTCCCACATCATGAGATCGGGACGCTACCGCTCATCGTCGACCCCATTGTCCACAAGAAGCACCTCACCAAGGTGCTGATGGATGGAGGCAATGGCCTCAACATCCTCTACATCGACACCCTCAACACATGTACATCCCCCAGTTGGAGCTCTACCTGATGGGCTCTCCCTTCCACGGGGTGATCCTAGGAGCATAGGCATACCTGCTCAGGCAGATCGACCTGCCTGTCATGTTCGACAATTGGGCCAACTTCCGCTCGGAGGTCCTCACCTTCGAAGTGGTAGATTTTCTAGGGTCCTACCATGCCATCTTGGGCCGGCCATGCTATGCAAAATTCATGGTGATCCCTAACTACACCTACCTCAAGTTGAAGATGCTAGGAGCGAACGGCATCATCGCCGTGAGCAGTGCCTTTTCGCACACCTTCACGTGCGACCGCAAGCACTACGAGCTCGCCATTGTTGTCGTCAACTCATCCAAGCTCCCGCGACTTGGGGAATCATCGATCCTGGTAGTCCCAGACTGCAACAAACCAACCTCCTCGATGGTCTTCCATCCGCTCGAGGAAACCAAGGTGGTGGGAATCGACCCCACTGACCCAACCAAGATGGTTTGGATCAGGACCTAGCTCCTGGCTAAATAGGAATGCGAGCTTGTTGACTTCCTATGTGACAATCGCAATGTCTTTGCATGGCAACCTTCTAACATGCCAGGCATACCATGAAAGGTCACCGAGCACACACTATTCCTCATCTCGGGCTCAAAGCCCACCAAGCAGCACCTACATTGCTTCAACAATGAGAGGCGTAGGGCCATAGGCGAAGAGATCACCAAACTCCTGGCAACCGAATTCATTAGAGAGGTATTCCACTCCAACTGGCTTGCCAATCC
The DNA here is from genome assembly GCF_019320115.1 of Miscanthus floridulus. Lineage (NCBI taxonomy): Eukaryota > Viridiplantae > Streptophyta > Magnoliopsida > Poales > Poaceae > Miscanthus > Miscanthus floridulus. Next base: position 108,736,661 of record NC_089582.1, read on the forward strand.
TATTCTTATTAAAAAGAAGACTGGGAAGTGGAGAATGTGCATTGATTATATTGGCCTCAACAAAGTGTGCCTAAAGGATCACTTTCCTCTGCCACGCATAGACCAGATAGTTGACTCTACCTCAGGTTGCAAGATCCTCTCCTTTCTAGATGCCTACTCGGGCTATCACCAGATCATGATGAAAGAGTCTGATCAGCTTGCAACCTCATTCATCACCCCATATGGTTCATACTGCTACGTAACCATGCCATTTGGCTTGAAGAACACTGGTGCCACCTACCAAAGGTGCATGCAGCAATGCTTCGCCGACCAAATCGACCCACTCGATCAGCCTGATCAAGCCGAGTGGCCAAGACCAACGATCGTCGTCTATGTTGATGACATAGTGGTCAAAACAACTCAAGCTTGCGACCTAATCACAAACTTGGCCGCAACATTCGTGAACCTCCAAAGGTTCAACATCAGGCTGAATCCCAAAAATGTGTTTTTGGGGTTCTGAAGGGAAAGTTGCTAGGATACATTGTGTCCGAGCATGGCATCGAGGCCAACCCCAAAAAATCATGGCCATCTCCAACATGGGCCCCATACACAATGTCAAGGGCATGCAAAGGCTCACCGGCTGTCTGGCTGCCCTAAGTCGGTTCATCTCCTAGCTTGGCGAACAGGGGATGCCACTCTACAAGCTACTAAAAAAGATAGACACTTTCGTCTGGACTAAGGAAGCTTAGCAGGCCCTGGAGAGCCTCAAAGCGTCCCTAACGTCAGCCCTAATCCTCGTTGCTCTCGAACAGGGAGAACCCCTTCTCCTCTACATCATGACCAGCAACCATGTGGTAAGCGCCATGCTGGTCATTGAAAGGGAGGAGCTAGGACATCAACTTAAGGTCTAGCGGCATGTATACTTTATTGGCGAAGTACTCACCGACCCCAAGGTCTGGTACCCCTAGGTGCAGAAACACCTATACACCGTGCTGATGGTGACCCGGAAGCTCCTACACTACTTCACCGACCATAAAGTCATGGTTATCACTTCATACCCGCTCGGGGACATCATCCGCAACCGCGACGCCATGGGATGAATCTCCAAGTGGGCACTCAAACTCATGGGCCATGACATGAGGTACATCCCCTGTATCACCATTAAATCTCAGACTCTCGTGGATTTTGTCACCGACTGGACAGAGGTGCAGCTACCGACCCTAGACATCACCCATGAGTACTGGACAATGTATTTCGACAGGTCCATAATGGTGCCCGGCTTAGGGGCTGGAGTGGTTCTGATCTCCCCAGACGGGAGTAGCATCCGCTATGCCATCTGCCTCCACTTTTTAGCCTCAAATAATGCCACGGAGTACGAGGCCCTCATCAACAGACTACGCATCGCCATCGAGCTTGGTGCTATGCGACTCTACGTTCGTGGTGACTCGAAGCTAGTTGTTGATCAGGTCATGAAGGAGTCCTACAAAACCCCCTCATGGCAGCATACTGCCAAGAGGTGCACAAGCTCGAGGACAAATTCCAGGGGATTGAGCTACATCATGTCCCCCAAAAGGACAACGATGCCACCCATTTTCTTGCAAAATTGGCCGCTAGGCAGGATCTATCCCCAAGCGGGGTCTTCATCAATGACGTCCATGAGTCATCCACCCACATCCTGGAAGGTCTGGTCTAGACACACCTCGATGCCCAGCCAACGCCCGGGGGCTCCAACCCCGACGCCAAGCCAGTGCTTGTGGGCTCCGATCCCAATACCTCCATGATGACGTCACCCGCCAATGTTGCTGTATTGGCACTCGATCAAACTGACTGGCAAGTGCCACTACTCATGTACCTCCTCGAGGAGGTTCTCGCAACTGAAAGAACTAAAGCCCGATGGATCGCTCAATGCGCCAAGACCTTTGTCGTGCTCTGTGATGAGCTCTACAAACAGAGTCCATCAGGGGTGCTCATGAAGTGCATCCCCACCAACCAGGGAAAGCAGCTCCTCCTCGAGGTCCATGCCAGGATTTGTAGACACCATGCGGCCCCAAGGTCGCTGGTCGGGAAAGCCTTTCGCTAAGGTTTTTACTGCCCCACCGCGCTACGAGATGCAGAGGATGTTGTCCATAGGTGTGAAGGGTGCTAGTTCTTCACTCGGCAAACCCATTACCGACACAAGAGCTCCAAATCATCCCCATCACCTAGCCATTCATGATCTGTGTCACTGAACTAACCAATTTATAAGAGCACAAGTACAAAAACAATCGCCGAAACGATCAAATTCTCACACTTGAGCCCATATAAACCCGGTAGTCAACTGAAACCACGAAGGATTTCAAACCAACTTGCATACAACCAAGATCATAGTAATTCAACATAACATATCATACGTTACAACATTTCACAGACGGTTTGCAAATAGATTACATCACCTCAGAGTCATCGTTATTACAAAACAAGTGTTGTAACATACGCGGAAGCAATAGTTTGACTTACACACCTTTGTTCAAATACAAATACTGGTTTGCTAACCCGCAAAAGCATTCAGATCAGAGAAATAAAGATCATGCCCATGATCTAGTCTTCGTCACCCACTGGGTGGAGCAATACTTACAGAATCCCTGATATAGAAGGTCATCTGCAACAAGAGGGAATAAACCCTAAGTACGAGAATGTACTCAGCTAGACTTACTCGTCGGAAACCAAAACAAATGACACCAAGGATCATGCATAGCTTAATTTAGTGGATCTGGCTGACACTTTCTTTTTGCAAAAAAGCAAAAGTAATAATGATCAACTCTTAACCTGAACTAGCAGTGACTTTTAGCCATTAACCTGTCATCTATATTAGCACCTGTACTAAGCAATCATTTGATTAAGATTTAAACATTAATAACCATACCAGGTATAAATTGTGGCAACATTATCATCATCATCCATTTAACCATATCATTAAATTAATGGAATCTACGTTGCCGCTGCTCAGTCAAGTTCTCACTATCCGGGAGAGACGGTGATTCGAATCGATTCCTATCCAGCTGGAGGGGTATTTCTAAACACAAACATTGCTTCCCCCATCAGGGTCGCAAACAAGTCACCTTTGGTATGATTTAGGAGTCGCAAGTCTGAATAGATTGACATTCTCAGAGAACCACTCTGCCAAGGTTGCTCGGAACTCTAACCCGTCTTGGACTTATGCCAATGGCTCTCCGCACATCCTTACTACCTCCAGAATGCACGCCACTGCTCGCATCCCTGGCTTGAGTCGAGCTACTAGGCTTTGTGATCGGAATGACTTATCTGGCTAGCTAAGTGTTAGGCTACGTTCAACATGACATGAGGACGTACAGCGTATCGGTCCTTAAACAACACAGACAGAGTCACTATGTCCAACCCTGCACAAGATTTTGCCCGGTCTTAATTCATTATTAACATGGTTCTTTTCCACGATAGCAAATATAGCCAACCATGATCTACATCATCCTAAAGTTCGCAGGTGATAGGAAATCACCTGACTTCTACCGCACTAAGCATGGCTAAGCATTTAACCCATTCCTGAACTTAAATAGGATTCCAGTGCGATATCTAGACAAGGATGGATATATAATGCAACAATTGGTTCCAACCAATTCCTATACTTAATGCATCATTAACGAATAAAAGATACTCAAGGTATTTGTAAAAACATGGAAGTCTTAATATGCTCCGGGGCTTGCCTTTTAGGAAAGAGGACGGTTGGTGGTCAGGGCACTCGGGCAATTCCTCCTCGGCGGCTGCTTCGTCGATTTCCTACACCTCGGGCTCCTCCTCCTGGTTGACTCCCTTGAACTCCAGCAGTGTCACTCCCTCCGGCACACCTATTACATGAATGTGCAAGATAAATATCATGGATGCACATGAACGAAGTTAGGGATGCTCGGGGAATGCACATGCTTACTGTAGTCCGCATTTTCCGACTTAGCCTCTATTCAAATCACTTTACTTACCAAGTTTATACAATCTAATGTACAATTGCTCATCTTCAGTTAAGGACCTAGCACCTGCACCTAAGCATGTTCTCAAGTTAGGCTAGCACCTAAACAATCAACAAGAACATTGCAACAACACATGCACACAAACATTCATATTTCGGCGAAACAGAGACTATCCAGTGGTACGGTAAATTGACCACAACTAAAGATCTACAATTCCAAATTACATGCCACAAGATAATTTGGAAAGCTTATGAAATTATCTACAATCTATTTTTAGACCTTAAGGCATGATTCCAAACTTTATCAGGTCGAATTTACAGAATTACATGATCAGGTCCTAACAAGACAGAGAACAAGCAACTCTGGGATCTAACTTTGAACAGTTGTAGCTCCTAAACTACTAAGCCAAATGCCACCAAATTTTGACAGGAGCTAGATACATAAGTTATCTACAACGTTTGTATTAACCACATTCCCAGCAAACCAAAATATCATGGGAAACTTTGCAAAGTCCCTGGAACTGTCCCAAAAGACACAATGCAGAAAAATAATTATTAACTTATGTTACAAACATATAATTGGATAAAAGTAACTTTACTCACTCATCACACATATCACAAGAACACCAGAAAGTAAGGTGTTTACTATCAATTCATTTCTTTTAATGCCTTTCTTAATTTATTTAATTAATTAAGAGAAATGACAAACATATATGAGAACTACACCATTTAATCTACAAAAATTATAGTAGGTACTACATGCTCCAAGTAGACCACTATAAAAATTTCACATCATTTGAGCAAGTATAACAACCTACACAAAAATGATAAGACATAATGGCTTAAAATGACATAATTAGGAAACCTTAGTGAAAAGTGTCAAGCAACAGATTTTATATTTTTCCTAGCATCCTTAAGGTACTAGGATACTCCCCACAAAATTTCATGGTCATTGGATTCCTAGATAATTTACAAAAATTTACACAAGGATCATTCAATGATAAAAGGAAAATCTATAACTCAAAAACCATACATGCAATGACTCTCAAATTTTTACCAGAGCTTCTGCTAATCAAGAATAGCTTACCAATAAAATTTCATAATTTCTGGAGCACAGAAACTCAAGATATAATTTAAACAAGTTTGCATGCATTTAAAAACACATTTCAAGTTCCTATTTAATTGATCCAAAATTTCCACTTCAAGTGTTAATCTCATATTTTTCCTAAATACTAGACTTCACTATGATCCTAACAAAATTAGAACCACCCAATTTGGATCTACAAAACTAAGATACAAATTTTACAAAACTGCATCCAAATCTGAAAATTTGAACTAGCTTTTGAATACGCAGTCACTGGCACACAGGGTCCACACGTCAGCAGGGCCCGCATGTCAGTGAGACGAAAACAGGGGAGGGACTGCCGCGGTGCTCCAGCGAGCTTCTCCTTGCTGGCGTGGAGGGCTCAGTCGGTTGCGTCACCACCGTCGCCATCCCCGAGCCCAACCGCGTCGAGGGATGTACGAAGCACGGCGAATGGCCCCTCGGAGAATGGACGGCGACGGCCATGGCGGGCAGCGAGGACGCCCAACAGCACGCCGGCCAACTTCGGCCATGGTATCACCCAGTGAAAGGTGCTAGAGTTACCTAGAGACCTAACTCAGAGATTACCTAAGGTAAGGGCGGCTAGGATAGCGCCGGTGAGCTTGGTCGCACGTACGGTCACACGGCGACGCCCCAAGCATTACGGTGGCATGGCTGTTCCAGCTCAACGGCAGCGAATCCAAGGACTACGTCTTTGAGGTATGTACTATGGCTCATAAGGGTCCTCATGCGTGTGCTAGAAGAGGCAGGAAAGGTTCAAGGCGTCCGGCCACGACGAGCTCGTGCTCGTGGCCATGGCGGACACGGTGAGGTGCACCGGGGCGTTCCCAGGCACACGCTCGGTAGCATCTGGAGCTATTCCTACTAGAGCATCAGCAAGCTAGCATGGTGTCAGACTGGAGGAAAAGGCAGCTCATGGTGCGGTGGAGTGCCACGGCCACATGAACCGCAAGCACGGCGTGCTCTGGTGAAGTTTCCTACGGCAGAAGTCGAAATGTGCCTTACCAACGGTTCAAGGGAGTAGAGCGAGAGGTCTGGGAGGTGGAGTGGAAGAAGATGCAGTGATGGCCGAGATGGATTGGCCAATAGCACGACGTCGACGGTGAGCTGCGGTGGCCACGTGAGCGGCGTCGGCAATGGCGAGCAGTGGCATCGGGAGAGAGAGCGAGTGGGAGGCAGAGCATGTGTGGGCGAGCAGAGAGGCAACAGGCGTCCTCCTCTTCATGCCGGCTAGCATGCAGCACGGTCAGGACCAGCTAGGTGCATGGCATCCACATGGCGGCAAGGCTCTGCTGCCGGTCGTGACTGTAGCGAATCTGAAACTCCGATTCAGTTACAAGTGAACCGACTGACAGGCGATTTTCAACGCTACATAACTCCTAAACCGTGATGATTCGGCTCATGGCTTAGTTGACAAAGTTGGAGTACTAAGTGAGATCTTCAACTTTGCCAATTAGAGCTTGAGCTAGTTCAGCTTGGTTTGGGAGCTACAACGTGGACAAGTTGGGTATATGAAACTGAAACCCAGCCTTCACACTTAGAAAATTTCTAAGTGTTGAATACAACCCCAAAACTGACTTGTGGGACCTTTTTGAGCATGTTGTACACATTTTCATGACTTGGCTTCTAAACAAAGTTTGTTCCTTATAAAATTTTCTACAACTTTGCTTTAGGTTGCTCAGACATGCAAATATTCTAAGCTACACTTTTTAAACAGTCAAACTCAGGAGCTCTAGGGCTCCATAATGGTCAAACCATGACTTGGAAACCTAATTAGGCAAAATGATCAACATGAACATTGTTCCTAATGACATTCTAAGTATAACTAAGTTGCTTAAGAGGATAATTAGCCACACCATACATTGGTCACACCAAAATCAAGCATCACATGCATTGAAACAAGGAAAAACAAATGAAATGTTACCTTTGTTTCAGAGTCATGTTTCACATGTTTCATGATTTTGTCGCATAGTACTAACTACCCATGTTTCACTAAAATGAGTTGCACATGTTGCACTTGAGTGTTGCACACTATTCATTTCATAAAACAAACACACATGAAATATAACAATATGTTGCAGTGTTTCTAAAACATGTGTCATGCAATATAAGCTCATGAATGGATGCTTTATGCTCATGTTCATGAAATGCAAGTGCAAATATGGAAGTCAAACACCTAGGGTGTTACAATCTGGGCCCTCAACATGGTGGGACCCCTAAAAAAGGGCCTAGGTGGCTTCACTCGCCTACTCGTAGCAGTCGACAAGTTCACCAAGTGGATAAAGGTCAAGCCCATCACCAACATCCACTCAGAAGAGGTAGTCAAATTCTTCCTTGACATCATCTATCGGTTCGGCATTCCTAACTGTATCATCACTGACCACGAGACTAACTTCACTGAAAAGAAGTTCCTAGACTTCAGTGATGGATACAGCATCAGGATCGACTGGGCCTTGATCGAACATCCATGAACTAACGGTCAGGTCAAGCGTGCCAATGGCATGGTCCTCTAAGGACTTTAGTCACGCATCTTCAACTGACTCAACAAGTATGTCGGGCGATGGGTTGTAGAGGTCCTAGCGATCCTCTAGAGCCGAAGAATGACCCCAAACCGATCCACAGGGTTCACACCCTTCTTCCTGGCCTACGAAGCTGAGGCAGTACTACCCTCCGACATCGACCATGGTGCCCCAAGAGTGAAGGCTTTCGACCATGACCGAGCCACGGAGGCTCAGCAAGACGCAGTCGACCTGCTCGAAGAGGCCCATGAGACGACCATCATCTGTTCCGCTCGCTACCAATAAACCCTACACAGGTACCACGAAAGGAAGATCAGGGGGAGGATACTTGAAGTCAGTGGTCTCGTACTCCAGAGGACCCAATCAACAAAGGAAAAACACAAACTCTCTCTACCATGGGAAGGGCCCTATATAGTGTCCGAAGTAATTCGACCGGGCACCTATCGACTGGAGGACAACAACGGCAATGTTCTCACCAACACTTGGAACATTGAACAGCTATGTTGTTTTCCCTCTAAATTTGGTCTTACCGCTTTTTAGTCAACACTTGCCCCTGTAAAGCACCCTAGCCTGAGCACTTTCAGCTCGGGTCGCTCAAGGGCTCCATGAGGGTATAATACTGAATACTACCTCTCTTTTTTACTCCCTTTTTTACTATCACATGGTAAATAACTTTGTCCCCGAATAGAAGCACATTCCATTCCTTTGATTGCCCTACGTAACTCTATTCTTACTCCCAACCAAATGCACCCCGCCACGACCTACGGTTACAAGCAGCCGAGCCCCGCGGGCCATGCCTAGGCTCTCAATAGCTGTAGCCTATGGAACTAATGGGCAGGTGCGAAGAAGAAAAGGATAAAAATGAAAGTTACGCCAGGATAAAAAAACAAGGAACGAATAGTGTGGTTCCATCACAAGAACAGAACTAATGGATTCATTGATACCAAAACTATTCACATGGGGGCTCACCCACAACTATTACATTTTTCTAACTACTTCTAATCCAAATACTACTGCGGCCCCTCGATGACATCGCCTAACACCAAAGGAGAAACTACGGCACACGCCACCAAACGTAACCACTGTTCGGTTTCATTCCCTCGACTTTGGCGAGCACAACGGGTACCTCAAGGGACCCACTCGGTTCCGTCCCCTCAACATCGATGAGCGCAACGGGTACCTCAAGGGTGTCGCATCCATAGATGATCAGCAGAGGAACATGGAGCTCCTGACCTTCTCATGTAGTCGAGGTAGCTCTAGGGCAGGGACACCGCTACCAAGGTATGGCCACCATGGCTAGAAGAGATCTCATCAAACTTTATGAACTAGCCAACCTGAGCAGCTGCAGGCGTGGAACCCTCCACCAGCACGATCCTGAGCAACTTCCCCTCCAACAAGGTTTGCTCGGTGAAGATCCACCGGAGAAAGTCCGCACATGGCTCCATCCTGAAGAAGGCTTCGCAGATGAATCCAGCACTGCCCTAGGCAGCCTCCAGCTTGACATTGTGCTCCGGATTCATGAAAGGATCTGTAAGTCCTCCCCCTCTCACACTTAGGAACCACCGTGGCATACAGGCAATCTCGGTAAGGAGGAAGAAGGAGGAGAGACAATAGTTGGAGAACAGGCAAAGGACTACGATGGAGAGCCCTCTCCCTCCCCCTATTTAAGGAAGAAACATGACAGCCGAAGAGGGGCAAAAGATCAAAGCAAAAAACTCTCTCCCTTCCCCATTCAATGCGGATAGGAAACGATGGGACATACCCTGACTGATGGGACGCACACTGACTGACAGAACAACGCCTGGTTAGATAGAACGTCACCTGGTAAGACAAGACATGGCCTAGGTATGGCCCACCACTATCGCACGATCGGACACGAAAACCAAAGCGTCACCACACGTAAGTAGCTCTTCGCATCCCTAGGCAGGACTTAAAAAAACCCAAAACGGGATCTCCACCGGGAGAGACCATCGGGCTTCCTAAGTCGATCGAACGGCTCAAAAAACACATCGAGAGACAGGTAGGATCATGAAGGGACTCCCCATATAGGCCATGCCGACTTCATCATGAATGATGAGCACGGGTCCTAGTCGGACATTTTCGACTGAAGCTCTCTAAACCCCATCACTCGAGTCATTAAGGTAACACTACCGACCCCCTCTATTTCTTTATAATCATTTTATACATCCATACGTGCATTCATTCCATACATCCATGCCCCTCAGACGATTTAGGCCCTAAACCGCCCGGGGGCTCAGGAACTAAGCATCACACATGCAGTAAAATGCATCACAACACTCCGTGTTACGTCACGAAGTGATAGTTGCCTCATTCGACATGAGCAACGACCGACCGAGGTTCAAAGGCCGGCCCATGAAGGGCTTGAGGCTGCCCCACGTCAAACAGAGCCAAGGGAGAAAAATGCAGATGAGCCCCGTGTGGCCCTCACCTAGTCTGGTAGACAGGGTCATCTCAACCTTCTCGTTCGATCCTAAGTCTCTGTCGAGCCCATAGAATCTCCATCGAGATGAGGCCATTAGGCCACCTGGGTCGATCTCTAGAACGACCTAGGCATCTATCGGGTTGTAGGTAAAGGAGCAGTGGAATGTCACAAGAGGGCTATGTCGACCCCATCACGAACGATGGACCTAGATTCCACTCGATCATACCCGTTAGCGAACTCACCAAGCGCGTCACTCAAGCCTGAGCAATCGGGACAAGGGACAAAACTCAACCCCTTCGGTTGTGAGAAACCGAGGATGGGGTAACGCACATAACTCAAACCAACCCCTACCAAAAGCCCAATGGGGCTCGGGGTCTCAAGACACCAAATGCCCAGGTCTACGACCCTGAACTTGCCCCATCCGGCTACGCTTTGACTGCACACCAAACACCTAGGTCTGCGACCCTAAACTTGCCCCTTCTGGCTAAGCTTCGACTGCACACCAAATGCCTAGGTCTACGACCCCAAACTTGCCCCATCTGGCTATGCTTCAACTACATACCAAACACCTAGGTCTACGACCTTGAACTTGCCCTATTAGGATCCACGAGCCTCGGCTCGCCCGATCCCTAAAACTAACTAACTAACTACCTTAGCTGCGCGGGCTGTACTGAGGCCCGGATCCATGACTCCGACTCGCCCAATCCTATGGCACGCACCGACGCTAGGACCCACGAGCTCTGTCTCGTTCGATCCCTAAGACTAACTGGTTCACCTGATCCCACGACGCGCACCGACGCCAGGATCCACGATCTCAGTCTCACCCAATCTCTAAAAAACTAACCACCTCAGGCTATGCAACAAAGTCTTGGTCGGTGACTTCATCTCAACTAAAAAACAAGCACACACCCACTAACAAACACCCCCCAGACAATTCTGCCCGAATCGCCTAGGGACTCGGGGGCTACACCCGCGGGTGCGCTCGCGCGCACCCGCTCACAAAATAAAAACCTTTCCCGCTGGCAACACAAAAAAAAACCCGAACGATTCTGCTCGAATCGCCCGGGGGCTGGGGGGGCTACACCCATGGGTGCACTCGCGCGCACCCGTCGTCAAAGACAAAAAAAATCCCCTAGACGATTCTGCCTGAATCGCACAGGGGCTCGGGGGCTCCTGTCGGGTTCATAAACCCGGGGTCCCTAGTGGATCGGCTTCCCAACAAAAGCTCGGCCTAAGCAGACAATGTGCAACTCATGGGACGGCCTAAGTACCTAAACAAACAGGCCAGAAGGGCGATCCAAACACCAACCGGAAGGTCTGGCCGAGGAGGAGCGACGCCTGTTTTTCGACTCCGGCCCACCTCTCCGACCGGAGGGCTCACTTTGGTCTCTAGCCCACCTCCGGACGGCCTCTCCGACTAGAAGGCCTAGCCAAAACACTACTTTTGACTCTAACCCCACGTCTCCGACCTAGATACGTAAAAATCATGCTCACTGCTCATTTCCAACTGGCACGATCAGAACCGACTAGGATCAACCGATCAAGGACGCCCGCTCGGAAGGGACCAGGGAACAAACGGGGAAAGCAAGGCAGGGCGTACAAGTCAAACCACGATACCAGGGACCGTACCCTATACACTTGTAGAAATAGTATTCTACAACCTCTCTGGCATAAACAGTGTTGTAGGCGCCGATATTTTCCTCTACAGTATTGTGGGTGCCTACAACTCCCATACAGTAAGACCCCCCACATGCCTCTAGGCATCGACAGTGTTGTGGGCGCCGGCTTTTACCGTACCGGACAAACATGGTAAAAACCCTTGCATGCCTCAGGTATCAACAGTGTGGTATGCGCTGACGTCTACCATGCCCGAAGAAGACAACACCACCTCCCACGTGCATCTGACATTCAACAGTATTATGGGTGCCTACCATCGTCCTGTACCCGCTGGCATGGGCAGCAAGGCTCAGAAACATACATACTCTCTCCCCCTCACTTGTAAGGCCATCCCCTTCATCTATAAAAGGGGATGCGCTCTCTCCCAACATTCAAGTCATTTCAGATTCATTAGATCGATCAAGTTAACTAGTTCACAACCACAGAACCGCTAGGTTCAAACCTCAAACACACGCTTAAACACTTAGCTCATAGCGGAGCTCCTGTCGTTCTCGGCCCTTCCGACCGGGGTCTGATCGGACCTCTTGTACCCCCCATCTTTCTCCTTCTCGTTTGTAACCCCACTGTAAACTTCGAGCACCTGGGCTCAGGAATAAAGTCACCAACCGACTCAAACTGGACGTAGGGCACATTGCCTGAACCAGTATAAACCCTGTATCATTGAGTGCTAGGCCATCCCCGATCATAATATATGGTAAAACTATAAATATTTACTTGTTGGTCACTTTCTACACCAACACCGTTGTTCCCCACCAGGAGGTCATGGCCTCTGTCGTTGCCAGCGCCGCCGCGACGCTCAACCTCAACTCACAACATCACGAGATCCAGAGTGGCCAGACCCGAAGCAGGCTTCTCCGGCCGCACCTCGCGCTCCCTTCCTTTCTCGGATGTTGCAAGTGTATGTTTCAAGTGTTCCAGGTGTTTTATATGCATGTTGCAAGTGTTTTATGTGAATATTACAAAAATAGATTGGGATGTTACATATGTTGAAATGGCTATACACGATGTTGCAAAGGTTTGTTCCAAATATTTTAGTTGTTCTAGACGGATGTTGCACATGTTTTATCTGGGTGCCTCATATGTTTCATACTTATGTTGCAAGTGTTCCATCCCGATGTTGCGTATGTTTTCACACATATGTTGTAAATGTTTTCATCTAAATGTTGCATATGTTTTGCAATAGCCACACACGTATTCCCCTCGTGTTTCAGACGTATATTGCAAGTGTTTCAACTAATTTTGAACGTATGTTGCAAATATTTTTTTCTAGATGTTATAAAAGTAAATATGATATTGCACATGTTGTAGTGGACTTTATTTGCACTAGCTTCCTGCTGCAGCTGCTAGGTCCACGCTGCATGCGCGTGGGTGTGGAGGGGCACGAGCCACAGTGTATGAAACCGTGCGGGTGCATACGACACGAGAGTCCGGATGCTAGCCCTGTCGGAACGTCCTCGCGCTAGCCTTTCGCTTTAACTATAGTTTGTTTTAATTAGAGAAACACAAACACTCCTCTCCGCAGGTCCGTCCGACCCATTCCGTTTCTCTCTGGACCGCTCAAGCAAGATTTGGGCATCAAGAAATTTACATGGGCCTGAACGGCCAAGCCCACTTCCACCTCATCCGGTGCGCGAGCGCGACGCACGGCACCTACGTGGGCCACGTCGCGGCGGGGCACGGCGGCCTCCTCGTCCCGTGCCGTGCGCTCTCCTGCCGGCCGGCCGCGCGACCCAGTGGCCGCGCGGCGCGCGCCGTGCTCTCCCGCTCCACGCACACGCTCTGCTGCCAGAGCAATGCCGCCCCCTACCGTCCCCTTCTTCCTCACCTCCACCACGCTCGCCGCCACCGCGAAGAAACCGCAGCCGCAGCCGCAGCCGCAGCCGCAATCGCAGCCATGCGACGCGCAAGCCCAGGCCGCCGCTGCCTCCGAGGCCTCGGCGGCGTCTGCCTCGTACGCCGTGCGCATGCGGCTCAACCCGCACCTCGCTCTCCGCCTGTTCGACCACCTGCTCCGCTCGGGCGCCGACCCGGACCCCGTGGCGTACGAGCTCGCTTTCGCGTCCTGCGCGCGCGGGAAGGTCCGTGCCACTGCCGCGCAGCTCCACGCCCACGCCGCCAAGCGCGGGCTCGTCGCCTTGCACCGCCGCGTGCGCTGCAGGCTCGTCCACGCCTACGCCGTCTGCGGGATGCTCCCCCACGCGCGCAGGGTGTTCGACGGCGGGACCGACAACGACATGGTCGCCTGGAACTGCCTGCTGCGCGGGTACGCGCAGGAGGGTGGGGACGTGGACTTGCTCCGCGATTTCTTTGCCAGGATGCCATCCCGGGACAGCGTCTCATGGAACACAGTCCTTTCATGGTGCGTCGTGAATGGGGAGTACGACGAGGCAATCGCAGTGTTCCGGGAGATGCTCTCGAGCCAGGAGTGCCAGCCTGATAGGGTGACATTAGTGAGCGTTGTCTCTGCAATTGCATACTTGGGGGCACTTGCACAGGGTCTCTGGGCACATGCATATGTCTTCAGGAAAGGTGTTAAAGTCGAGGAGAAACTGAGCTCAGCATTGATAAACATGTACTCAAAGTGTGGTTTCATTGAGGGTGCAGTTTATGTGTTTGACAATGTCCGAGGAAAGAGGAGCTTGGATACTTGGAATGCAATGTTAGCCGGTTTTACAGCGAATGGTTGCAGTGAGAGAGCTCTGGGGCTCTTCACCAGGATGGAGTCAACAGGGCTGATGCCTAATAAGATTACTTTTAATTGCGTACTGAATGCTTGTAGCCACGGGGGGTTAGTTGAGGAAGGTATGAGGTGTTTTCAGAGAATGTCTAGAATTTATGGTATTGAGCCCGACATTGCACATTATGGTTGCATGGTGGATCTCTTCTGCCGTGCAGGGATGTTTGAGAAAGTTGAGCAGATAATTCAGATAATGCCGATGGAGCCAGATGCTTCCATGTTGAAGGCCCTATTGAGTGCTTGCAGAACTCATAAGAACTTAGAGTTGGGAAAGAAGGCTGGCCATAGGCTTATTGAGACTGCCCCAAATGATCACGCCGGGTATGTGTTGTTATCCAACATATATGCGCTAGATGGCAACTGGGGAGGAGTGCATAAGGTGAGAAAGCTTATGTTGAATCGTGGCGTTCTGAAGACCCCTGGGAGCAGCTCAGTGGAACTTAATGGTGTAATTCATGAGTTCATTTCTGGAGACAAAAGCCACTCAAGGAAGAGGGATATTTATAAGATGCTAGGTGAGATTTGTCAACAGCTTAAAAGTGCAGGATATACTCCTGACACTTCACAAGTGCTTCTAGATATTGACGATGAAGATGTGAAAGAGAGCTCACTAGCTCTACATAGTGAGAAGCTTGCAATAGCCTTTGGACTGATCAGCACTGCTCCTGGCACGCCTATTAGGTTAGTAAATAACCTCCGGATCTGCGGAGATTGTCATAATGCCATAAAACTTCTAAGCAAGATTTATGGGAGGTGCATAATTGTTAGGGATGCAAATCGATTTCATCATTTCAGAAAAGGGTCTTGTTCTTGCGGGGATTACTGGTAATATTTTGATAGCAATGATGTTCCTTCTTTTTACTTATTATACACTAAAATGTATATTATATGAGACAACTTTTGGCAATGGTTATTATTGCCCAGAGCAATTCTTAATGTGACATGAAGCTCTTGAGTTTATTGCATGTCTATTGATTACTATGGCTGTGTTTAGTTCTCAAAAACTTTATCAAAAAGTGCTACAATAACCATCACATCGAATCTTGCGATACGTGCATGGAGCATTAAATGTAGACAAAAAAAAACTAATTGCACAGTTTGGTTGGAAATCGCGAGACGAACGTTTTGAGCCTAATTAGTCCATGATTGAACACTAATTGCCAAATAAAAACGAAAGTGCTACAGTAGCCAAATTCCCAAATTTCGCGAACTAAACACAGCCTATGGCACCCTTGAACCAAGAACATGATTGACATCTCTTGTGTCTCAGCAACTTGAAACCTAATTATTGTCCTTTTCAGTCAGCATGATTCAAAACTGAACATGAACCTGAGATGTATGTCCTACGCAAAAGTGTCATTAAATTCAGATAAATCTAGCTTCTTTCATATGGTAGGGACTAGGAAACATCAATTACCTGACACATACTTAATGCTATTTCCTAGTGTACTGACATTCAGTTGTGGGTGGCAACTTCACATATTTTTTTAAAAAAAGAGAAATGGATAGGAGAGGTGATAGAGCCAATTAGGCCTATAGATTTCCTTTCGGGGCATGGTACATTTAGTTTCTGTTTGACAATGAGGCAACCTAATTTGTGCATCTATATTTTCATTCAACCTTTTATGAATTTATTTCACACATAACATTCATCTACCTGGTTGGTACATTTCTATTATCACATCATTAATATGCACTTATATCTTGTTGTTGTACATTATCACCCTTAGCTACCACTGCAGTGTCTCTGTAGAAGAGGTTGCATAGCATTATCATGTTATTTAATATAGGTCTGTATGGTTCAATGCCTTTAAAATATTTCTTGGTGCCTTCTTGGTTTATTTGCATGTTAGGCTTGGTCAAACTTTTTCAAATGGATGGATGTATAGATCACAATAAATGGTAGGAGCAAAGTGGGTTTAGCTGTCCCATGGGCTACACCTTTCACATGCTTTGGAAAAGGCCCAATACATACATTAGACTTGCTAATTTCTTTACCTTAACTGGGAAATTCAGAAATGCTATATGTCTGAATGGCAATTACCTCCAGTACTGCTAGTTCTATATTTCACTTGCATGACTGCGTTGTTGATTTTGAAAGAGACATGAAGCACTCTGCACAAGAAATTATAGCAATTAATAAATTGATCAAAAGTAAGGACTGTTATTTGTGACAAGAACAAAGATCAGCAATATTGGGGGAAGTAATCACTTCCACCGTGCTGTTGTTATTACTGCCTGGTGGATGCAGGGGCCTTTGAACAGGTAGACAAAAGGACATGTTCGATGCAAATGCAGGCTTATCAGGCATTTGCAAGCACGGATGCTTTCAAATTTGAACATATGTGCTTTTCTGTGTTGAATCATCAGGTAAGGAGGAAGGATGCACATATCCTCACATGTTTAATGTTTGCTGCTGCTTTAGGGATAGCACTGCAACCAGAGAGCCATAAAATTTGAATCTAATAACCTTGTCCCATTCAAAACAAGATATCGGTAAACTAATTAGACAAGACTAAGCAAACTGGTAGTTCTATGTGAATTATCATGGACAACAGCACTTGTTCAGTTGGATAATTTGCAGTCTAGCTGTTCAATGCATTGAAATAGGCACCAGAAAAGCAAGGGCTCAGATCTGGTACATTATGTCTGTGAACTTTTTTTTCTTCACAGAGAAGGCAACAAACACACGCACGCATACACAGATGTACACACACATAATGCTATATGATATACAGTAGAATTACCCTAGCACCATGCCAATCATTAACAGGTTGGCCTTGACAAAACAAGGAGCCTGCTGCCCTTATCAACTGTATTAGTTTATTTCCCTTCTTGGGGATAGTTCTTTAGTGTTCCCCAGATATGTATTTTGCAGTTTAATCTCTAGCTTACAGCTCTAATCACTACTCTAGGAGTATAATAAGACCATTAGCGTACGACATAATGCATAATTAGGGTTTAGAATAATAAGCAATCTGGAGTCTTGGTTTGGATGATCATAACCCCCAAGGTTACACCTAACATAGACCTTTACCAAAAATATACTCACTTGCATCTCGCGTGCAGCTGGCTTTGCCACGGACTGTGGTTTGTTTATGGTTTTCAGAAAGGTGTGGCATACACTTTCCTAAGCACAATTAGTGATCCTGTACCCTACCACATGGGATCTGAATGCTGAATTAGCACACGGTTTGTGTACTCGCAATGTTGAGATATTATGGGCTAGCTTGTTCTGCAATCGACTCATCCATGTTCAACTCTCATCATTCATTCTTGGTAATGATCTCATTAGGACTGCTTTTGCGTTCTGTGCTTATCGATGCATCTCTCTAGTAACTGTATGCACAAACTTTTGAAGCATGTACAAATTATGGTAGGCGTGGTTGATTTGGTCTGATCATTCTGTTTTACTTTGATGAAGCTTAGCCTGTCCCTATCAAAAACCCTTTTGTGTTCTCTGGATCTTATATTACTACTGTTTATGTTCTGATTCAAAATCCCAAATTATCTGCTGGGATGCTCTTCTGATGATTCTCAAGTTTTGAAGGTTAGCAGTACAGTTTTGTTGCAGCGAAGAAAAGGAACCTCATTGGAGCTGTTAAGCAGGAGGACAGTCTGCACAGGGAGCAGGGTCTGCACGATGAACGAATCCGATGTCGAAAATCTTATCTTCATATAACATGGGTTGTGTTTTTTCACCTTTAGATACTTATACTAACCCGAAAGAGACGATTGCCAGCTAATCCCATGCAGGCATTGTTCCATTTGTTTACTTGGAGTACTTCGGCTGTTATTTCTTGGAACTGTTTTGTTTGCAGGAATCCTCTGACCCTACTAGCACCGAATGGCCCGTTGCCGACAGGTAGGACCTAATCAACACAAGAAGTCTCATCCATATGAATATTATGTTTCCTTTCACTATACATTTTTTTCTCATGAAGAGTGGAAAAAGAAAAGGCAGAACATGATGCCTTCTCTTATTTTTCAGCTACTGCTCTCAGCTCAGCTCCCTGTTGCCAGCAAACTCTGAGCTGATATCATCCTGCCCTCCGCATTATCCAGTTTCTGCCGCAGGCGCATTCGATGTGACGAGAACGCGAGAGAGCATATGGTACACATGAATATGCACGGCAATGATTAGTAAGGAAGACACAGATCTGCAGCAACCTTTCTGGCGAGCATAATGATGCGCGGGAAGATAATCTGGTGGATGGTCGGGTCCATTCCCCCATTCCTCAATGACTGCATGCACGAGCCGGAGCCGATCCCACTCCCACCCCGGAGCAGAAGGGGTGAATGCGCGAGGCCGAGGCCGGCCGCCGCTGCCGTGCACGAGACCGGGCAAAAGAAGAGGAGCGCGGCACGGCAGTGGGTCGTGGCTGGCGAAGGCAACGCGCAGGACTAGCCCCAACCGGGCATGCTACGGCCTTGTTCACGGCGTGGACGAAGAAAGCAGGTTGGCTGGGTGGCCGTGGCTAGGAATCTAGCAAGACTTGTTATCCACGTAGCCAGCCTGTGGTCCTTGGTCCGTCTTCCGGGGAGTTTGAAGTCGTATCCTTTGCAGTCCTTAGTTTACATTTCTCCCAAGATTCGGTTTTGGTTTGCTTTCTATGACCACTTTAAGAGCGAGCAGCAGCTTAGCGAGGGCGCCACTAATGGCAGGCAGCTGCGCTGGTGCTGAAAGAAAGGTAAAGCAGGAGGTAAGCAGACAGGGAATAACCAGTAACTTGCAGGCCACTTCTTGCAGTGCTGGTAGTGACCATGGATGGATGGAGGTGACTGAGGGAGATAGATTTATCAGGTCAGGTTCCTGATGCTTTTTTTCTTTCTTCTGAGAGAAATCCAAATTTAAATTTAAAAGCTTAAGGGGGGCAAAAGCGTGTTTGGAGTGAATAAAAGTATTGCATGGGCGGGGGTGCTTTAACTAATCTAAAGCTAGATTCGAGCTTGTGCGCGCCCCGAGGCTAACGAATAGTTTTAACTTGTTTATTTGCTGCAAAGAAAGATTGAGATTTAGGGGAATCTGAACCCTGAAACCGCATCTCTTTCAGGCTTTCAGCTGGCCGAAGTTTGCACTATCCATAAGTGTCGAGAACGGGGTACTCCAAGCAAACATCAAAAGAGTCGCTACAGTCCCATCTAATAAATAAAAACTAGAAGGCAAGTCGTGGACCCCTCACCCACCACGACCGAGTCCACTGGGTCCTCCTCCTCGCCTCGAGCCTCGAGCAGGAGGTCTCGGCATCCTGACGCAAACTCCGCTTCGCCCGAGGCTCTCCGGAGAAGGCCTCGGTAGGGAACGCCGTCTCCGCCTCGCCCGAGGCTCTCCACAGAAGGCCTCGACAGGAGGTGCATTCTCCGTATCGCGAGGCCTCGACAAGGAGCCTGATCTCCGTCTCGCGCGAGGCCTCATTCTCCGTACCGCTCGAGGCCGGCTCGTCCGCAGCCCGTCGCCCCCCGCCTCGGTCGACCCCCCCCCCCCGACAGCGCGTCACGTCTCATTAATACTTTCAACCACTCCCGCAATCTCAGTCAGACAGTGGCTCAACGCCACAGAGTGGCCGACGCGACCCGAGGTCGCATCAGCGCCATACCGGCTGGGACAGGGTACGGCGGGGATTACTGGCCACTGTGTCCTAACACTGTGTCCACGATCAGCGCCATACCGGCTGGAATAGGGTACGACGGGGATTACCGACCACTGTGTCCTGACGCTGTACCCACGATCAGCCGCCCGCACAAGGCCTCGGCACTGTACACCAGTGCCTCGGCGATCTTGGGGTTCGTGCCTACCGAGACCCCCCCACCGCAGTGCAGGCCTCGGCATTGACCAAGTCTCGGCCTCGCGCACAGTCTGTCCACAGTGGCTTGCACGTTCACCGCCACGTCCGCTCCGAGGCATTCCCGGGGCTCCCACGACGTACAGGATCTGATGGGACAACCACGCCGCCCCAGTACTCCAAGGACGGACCACTCCTACGACCACGCCGCCACAGGAACAGGCCACAGGGCTCAGACGTGCCACCCCTGTTGGCACGACGCTGCATAGTAATACATGTACTGTCCTTGTCCTCCCTTCAACTATAAAAGGAGAGGACTTGGGCCACTTAGGGGGGAGGACACTGGGTAAGACACACGCACACATTCCAGCCGCTTGAGAGCAACGTCTCAGATGGCCCACACGACACCCTGCTGAGACCTGGGACTAGTTCCTTCTCTCCCTTAGCTTGTAACCCCCTACTACGAGCACTTCGGTGCAAGGAATACAAGTTCGATCTCTCAGACTGGACGTAGGGCACCGATTGCCCGAACCAGTATAAATCTTGTGTCTCTTTGCATCACCATCCGGAATTGGGAGCACGCAGAACAAATTCACTAGTCGGTTGAGGACCCCCCGGTCCGAAACACCGACAGTTGGCGCGCTAGGTAGGGGCCTCTGCGTGTCAGTTTCGTCATCCCAGCAGGTTTCGGATGGCAGACCCTATACGACCATTGCGTCTCGGCACCGTAGTTTGGTTCGGGAGCCTAGAGTTCATATCTCTAGGGCATGAGTACGACATGGTACTCCTCACACCTCGAGCCCCACCGTCCGACGATGAAGTTACGCACCGGCAGCCCATGCGCAGGCGGCGCCCGAGCGGCCGCTCTCGCCGCGCTCGCCAGGCACGACGCGAGCAAGGCCACCCCGACGCTACGCGAACCCGGGGCGGCACGCCACTCCCTGCCGATATCCTACGACCATCTGTTGGCACAGGGTCCCTGGCTGGGGACCTGTCTGGCCTGAGCTTGGACAAAGGAAAATCGCCGGTGACACGCGGCGATACCCAGTCATCAAGCTCCGCTCCACCACTCCCAGAAGAACCGACCCCGGCGGAGCAGAATCTGGCAACGGCACCATCCCCATACCCCTTTGGGTTGAGAAATGCCGCCGCCTCTTACGCCTACTCTTACACTGCCGCTCACGAGGATCCCTCGGAACGTCGCCAGCGCTTCGCTCTTGACCTAAGCACCCACGCCGACTCCTCGGATGAGGACGAGGCATGGCCCGGAGTGGATTTCTCCGGGCTCCATGACCCTGAGGCTTTGTGCCAGTTCTTGGCCGCAAGCGACTACTGCCTCGGCTACCCCGACTCCGACAACGAAGGCACTTATGACCCCACTCGCGAGTGTTTTCACGTCGGGCTCAGGATGCCGAGGGCCAGCGAAGAGGATGAGGGGGCAGGTAGCCGTTCCCCGCTTCGTCCAGGGGTGGGTGCCGCCATGCCCCCACGCAATGTCCTACCAGCCGCACGAAATGAGAACGTCGCTCTTGCATGACCTCAGTGCCCAGACCTAGAGCAGCTCCGTGAGCTCTAGGCCAAGGTTGAACAAGACCAACTCCTTCTGCAGTAGCTTTGAGACTCTCTCGAACAAGAACAGCGAGGCCGCGGCGAAGGCGGGGGAGCCCGACGGAGGGCCCACGATGTGCATCACCGCATCCATGACGACGAAGGGAGTGAGCAACCCCCAGTCTTCAATCATGCCAGCCAGAACGTCGTGGCTGCGGCAATGCTGGTCCGCGCAATGCCCGAGCCTTCTACCACGGAGGGGCGACGGGTCCGCGGCGAGCTCCGCGATCTCTTAGAGACCGTTGTGGTACAGCAGGCCGAGACTTGAAGGTAGGCGACCTGGTGTTGAGGCTAGCACAGAGCAACAAGGGTCGCCACAAGCTGACCCCGCCATGGGAAGGACCGTACATCATCGCCCAAGTACTGAAGCCTGGGACCTACAAGCTGGCCAACAAGAAGGGCGAAATCTTCACCAACGCTTGGAACATAGAACAGCTACGTCGCTTTTATCCCTAAATTTCCAAGCATTGTATATGTCGTTTCTCGAAATACAATTAAAAAGCGTTCTTTAGTTGGTCTTATTTTTCGAGAACCCCCCCCCCCAGCCCATCGTAGGTCTTGGCAGCACAATAAACACGACAAGGGAGACTCGGCTTTGCCTCGGCAGAACCAAGCCTCCCTCGGGGGCTAGATGGGGGAATCCCCCTAGGTCCCATGCACCATTCTTCAGTTGTTTGTCGCAAAAATTCCTACGCCCAAACTCTAGTAGGCTCTGACGAATCAGTTGTAAAAACTCCTCGGACCAAGGTCTGTTTTCTAAGCAAGAGGCCGGTAGAGTCGCGAGACGGCCCACGCCCCTAGGCTACGGCACTCCCTCACTACCTCTCGCTCAAGGGACGGCTTAGGCCCCAAAGGGGTGTTTTGCAAACAAAATCTGATCAGAAGCAACAGAGGGCAAAGGCTCGGAAACATGAGGAAAACAACTAAGAAACACAAATACTTCAGAAATAGAGGCCTCGACGGCCACAAGCGTTATGATACAAAAATAACCCCTATTCTATCTTTACATAGCCCCCGGGGCCCAGATTAAGGCTCGAGGCCTTCAGCACCAGTAGATGGTAGGAGAGGAACCACCTCCTCTTCGAAGAGCGTCGCCAGCACCGTGCCAGGGCCTTCCGCCGCCTCCATCAGCTTCGCGACCGCCGCGTTGGCCTCCTCGTCATCATCAGGCAAAACATAGCCATCACTGATGGCCGGGAGGTCGACGCCAAGGTAGTGAGAGGAGATGATGGCCATCGCCCGCTTGACACCCGTGTGCAGCGCCCCTCAGAGTCGCTCGCGCATCTGGCTACTCAGCGCAATCAAGTGACTCCCAAGGGAGCTGCCTGACTAAACCCCCTCGACCTCCAAGGCCTCGCAGGCGGAAAGGGCGGCACGTTTCAGCGCCTCGTGCTCCTCGATCTCGGTGTCGAGCACTGTCTGCACCGCGCTGGAAGCCTCGGCGGCCCGAGCGAACTCCGCCTCTCACTCTGCACCGCGGAAAATGGAATGAGGTCGAGCCAGAGAAAAAAAAACCTAAGTTAGGGACGGAAGCCCACGGAACTCACCCTTGGCCTTCTGCTCCCAGCGTCGGGTCTCCGCCTGACAGGCCTCGGCTTTCTCCTTCAACCGCTGGGCCTCGACCCGAGAGGCCTCGGCCGCCCTAGAAGCTTCACTCCCCAGCTCTACGCCATACAAGGAGGTTAGGGAGCGAACATAAGGAGAAGGAAACAAAACAAGGGGACTGGAACTCACCCTCGACCGTCCCCCTCAAAACCACAGCCTCGATTTGCGAGGCCTCAACCGCAGCAAGGGCCTCGTTTAGAGCGCCTTTGGTCAGCCGGTGCGCACTCTCCTCTGCCCCCAGCTGCCCGGCGAGGGCCTTGCCCGAGGCCGTCGCTTCTTCGGCCCAGGATCTGAAGGCATCCCGATCGCTGACGGCGCGGGTAAGCTCCTCCTCTAGCTCCTTGACCCGCGCCGCCAAGGAGGCGAGCTGCGTCTGGGCTATGGCCGCCTCGACCTTCGCGTCGGCACAGCGAAGGCGGAGGTCCTCCACCTCCGCGCTTCGTGCCGACAGAAGCTCGTTAGCACCGGCAAGAAGGCCCCTCTGCCGCTGAAGCTGGTCCCAGATTCCCCTCTCCCGCCAGAGAAAGGCCGACTTCCCGAGGGATCGGGTCTCGAGCTCCTGAGGAGGCAGAACAAAGGTCATCGATTGCGACAAAACCGAGAAAAGAACAACGTCACGCGAGAAAGGAAAACACGAACCTAGGCGACTCCGGGTAGTTCGTCGACCACCATGGACAGCGCCGTCCATAGCGACCGCTCTGCCAGCTCGCGGTACTGCTCGAAGGTGCTCCAGCGCCCGCCCTTGGCCGCGTCCTTGAGGGCGAACAGAGGCTCCCCCTCAGGGTCGTCCCAGCTCCGCCACAGTACCCACGGGTGATCCCACCCGTGAGGCTCGGGTCGCACCCGCATGAGGGCCGAGCTTCCCTCGTCCAAGAGCGGCGCCGGCTACTCCATGGCATCGGTCTCCCCGGCGTCAACCACCCCCCGCGCCCGGGAAGTATCGTTGGAGGAAATCGGATAGACCTCCGTCTCCCAGGCGCTCTCCCGCAACCACGGCGGGCCCTAAACCAAGGGCACGACCGAGGCCTCCGCCGCCTGCATCCCCACCTCCTGCACAAACGGCCTCGCCGCCATCACGATGGCCTTGGTGGTCTCGGGGGCTCTGGCCTCTGCAATCACGGCCTCGGCGGTCTCGCTCCAGCCTCTGCAATCACGGCCTCGGCGGTCTCGGGGGCTCCGACCTCCGCCATCGTGGCCTCGGTAGACGCAGAGACGCCGACCGTGGCCACTACGGTCTCGGCGGTCGTGGGCGCCGGGGCCTCCATCGCCTCAGCCTCGGAGGCCCCGGGAGCCTCGGCAACAAAGGGCATGATGGCCCCATCCGACTGTGTAGGGGCCACCTCGGCAACCCCTCCTTGGGCGGCCGGTCCCTTTGGGTCGACCCTCGCCGACGCTGTGCCGCGTTGGATAGCGGCTTGTGCCTCTGCCACCCAGTGGGCGGAGGAGTCGGGGCTCGCCTTAAGCGCCTTAAGGGGCGCCAAGGGGAGGTCGTCCGCAGGCCACTTCTGACTAAAGAAAATTAACCTATAGGGTCAGCGCGAGACCAAAAAAGCGAACGGAAGACACTATGACCCTGCCAAAAATACACCTACTTTGAATGAGGCGGCCCCCGCTTCGCCACAGCAAACCTCATCCGTAACGGCGGAGGCGGCGGCAGTGGCGTCGCATCCGTATCCATCGACGCCGGTCGGTCCTCAGCGGACCCCGACGCCCCTTCGGTCCTCTGCGGGGGCGATGGCGTTGCCTCCACCGCCACCTGCTCCACCACGGCCGCCGAGCCTACCGGGCTGACGGCGCGTTTGCCTAACGCCCGCGCCTCGGGCGTGTCGGCCTCGGCCCCGGAGCGGGCAACCACCGGCCCCGGGTCCGCTTCTCCTCCCCTTCCCGGGGGTGCCGGGCTGCTTGCCGACGCCCCGGGCGCCACCTCCACGACATCAGGAAGGTGGTCTAGGGGACCTCGCCCCTCCTCACCCTTGTCGTTCCCGTCCGAGGCCTCCGTCGACAGCAACGTCGACGAGGATTCCTCCAATGGGAGACCATCCTTCCGTTACTGACGGCGGCGCTTATCCAATTCCTCACGCACGAGGATGTGCTTCGTGTGCTTCGCCACCTTAGCATCCTTTCGCTTCTTCTACGCATCGGCGTGAGTGTGGTTGATCGCCCGCCGCCCTACGTCCTCGGGAACGGGCGGTGGAGAGGAGCGCACGTCCCTCATCCCCTGAAGGAACGACAAATGCGCATAAGGAAACAAGGGATAAGGGGAGATTGAGGAGGCTCAGAGGCTACAGCGGCACTCGACTTACCAGTGAAAGGAACCCCCGCGATGGTCGCATTGCGAAGGGGGTCAAGTTGCCGCCCCTCAACTTCGCATCTACCGTCTCCCCCACCCGACGGAGAATTTCCTCATCGGAGAGGGCGGAGGAGGACATCCGGGTGCCCTCAATGGGCTCACCCGGCCTCATCTCGAACAGCCGCCGCCGCCGAGCCATCAGCAGCAGCACCCTCCGGCGGTGGAAGGCGGCCACGACCACAGCTACGGTGAGGCCATGGCCCCGCAGCCTCGCCAGCCCCTCCAGGAGCGGCTCCAGCTTGGGCTGGTCGACCTTCGGGACACCCCACTTCCATTTCTCCAGGCAACTCCCCACAATCCGCCCAGTGTAGGGGGGAAGTCCTCCGTCGTCGTTGCGGAGGTAAAACCAACTCGTGTACCACCGGCGGTTGGAGGACGCGAGTTGGACCGGGATGTAGAGGTGCAGGCGGTCCTAACGCACTTGGAGAGTGCAGCCTCCGGCCCTCGACGCCTTCCTCTTATCCGACATGCCCGTCGGCTTGGTAGTATGCCCCGCCCGAAACAGGTGGAGCCACAACTCCCAATGGGGAGCGATCCCTAAATACCCCTCGCAGACGGTAACGAAGATAGCCGCCTGAGTGATGGAGTCGGGCTTAAAATTGTGGAGCTCCATGCCGTAGTAGTGCGGGAGCGCCCGCATGAACCAGTCCACTGGGACACCGAGACCACGCTCGTGGAAGGAGACGAAGCTCATGACGTAGCCATTGCGGGGCCTCGGCTCTGGCTCGCCGTACGGAGCAATCCACTCCGGCCTACTAGGGTCTATCACCGGGCGGAGGAGTCCACCATCGACAAGCGACTGGAGCATCTCCTCGGTGACGTCCGATGGATCCCAAGGGTCCGCCTCGACAACGACGACGTTGCCGGCCATGGGTGCGATGGAGGAATCGGGTGCGGTGGTGAGTTTTTCTCTCTCCCTCCCACGCTCTCGCTTTTTTCTCGCTTTCTCCCTAGGCTCTCTCTTCTCTCCTCTTCTTCCCGGCACCCGCTGCTCTGGCAATGGCTCAACGAAGGCGGTGCTAATGCAGGCAAGGTAAGACGAGGAGAGGCGAGGCTCCTCGGGTATTTATGCAGGGAGAAGACGAAACGAACGGGCGACGAAATCGGGGAGGTTTTCCCCCCCGTCCGGCGCGGTTAACCACGAGCCGATTTCGTCGGCACGCGCCCACGTCTCCCGCATTAAATGCGAGGACAGTTACGTCCCGTCCATCATGGCACGCTCGGCCACTATGGCAGCAGGCGTCGTTTCGCCTCCCCACGAAACCGCCTCAAAAGGCGCGCCACCTGTTGCCAAGCCAATAGGGAAGATATTCCCCGCGGCCTGTTCCTTTCGTAGGAAGGAACCAGGCTCTGAGCCTATTATGATCCAGGGGTTCGAAGGCTGGACCCCAAAGGGTTTCGACAGCCGCCTCAGGATAACAGAGTTAGGGGCGACTGCGGGCAAGCCTATACGGGGCCGAGGCCCAAGCAAGCGAAACACTTGGGACGCCCAAAGTCGTGTCCGAGACTGGCAGAAAAGTATCCGAATGGGATCCCACCATAAGGAGGCACCGAGCCACCGAGGCCCAACGAACGGCCTCGGCACCCACTAGAGAAATCCTCTGGTACTCTTGGAGTGTGTCTCTGGACCGCTAGCCGTCCCCTAACGAATAGGGTTCGGGCCTCCACTCGGACTACCCGATAACAGCTCACCGGAAGTGCCACCGCTCGTGCCCATCGAGGGTAGCGAGGCACATTCCACCCCTCCTTCCGAGCGAAAAGGAAGCGCGAGGGTCGCATAAAAAAGTCAGGGGAACCCCCGACGGCCTTCTCAGAGGCTAGGGGGCTCCTCCTGCAAATATGCCGAGACCCCACGACCCGGGCTCACGCCCAAAGGGGCCTCGGCAAACAAACCCTCACACGCGAGGGGCGTATAAAAAGCCAGGGGAACTCCCGACGGCCCTCTCACGCAGAGGCTAGGGGCTCTTCCTGCAACCTTGCTGAGACCAGAATGGGCTCGGCAAACTAACCCTCCGTCCGAACGAAAAGGACATGTGAAGATCAGATGAAAGGGCCAGGACACCCAAGACGAAGACAAATGGTCCAAAACCACGCTAGAGGTTTCGCTACAAACACGATAAAGGGCACCGAGCCTGTTACGGTCCAGGGGTTCGAAGGCTAGGCCTCCAAGAGGTTTCGACAGCCGCCCCAGGGCAACAGAGTCAGGGACGACATCGGGGCGAGCCTACGAATGGCCCAGGCCCGAGCGAACGGTCGCTCGGGGCGTCCTAAGTCGTGTCCGAGACCGGAGGGGAAGTATCCGAATGGGATCCCACCGTAGGGAGGCGCCGAGCCACCGAGGCCCGCGAACGGCCTCGGCACCCACTAGAGAAACCCCCTGGTACTCTTGGAGTGCGTCTCTAGACCGCTAGCCGTCCCCTAGCGAACGGGGCTCGGGCCTCCACTCGGACTACCCGTTAACAGCTCACCGGAAGTGTCCACGCTCGTGCCCATCGAGGGTAGCCTGGCACATTCCTCCCCTCCTTCCGAGCGAAAGGAAGTGCGAGGATCATACCCAAAGTCAGGGGACCCCTGACGAACCTCTCGCTCCGTGCGGAGGCTAGAGGGCTTTTTCCTGCAGCCTCGCCGAGACCCCCGCAACCCGAACTTGCGCTTGGGGGCTCGGCAAATGCAATAAGAACTACTCGTTCAGACGCACAGATGAAGAAAGCCCCTGGAGGAGTAACTCCACTCCTCCAGGGGCTCGGGGGCTACACTCGGCGGGTGCGCTCACGCGCACCCACCGGAACCTTAAAAAACAAACCCCAATTCCCACGGGGCAGGTATAAAATAAGCCTCGGCAAACCCTCAGGGGGAGTGCACGCACTCCCCCCCGAGGCTCGGGGGCTACTGTCGGGTACCTTAGAACGGGATACCCCAAGCAAACATCAAAAGGGTCGCTAGAGTCTCATCTAATAAATAAAAACTAGAAGGCAAGTCGTGGGCCCCTCACCTGCCACGACCGAGCCCACTGGGTCCTCCTCCTCGCCTCGAGCCTCGAGCAGGAGGTCTCGGCATCCTGACGCAAACTCCGCTTCGCCCGAGGCTCTCCGGAGAAGGCCTCGGTAGGGAACGCCGTCTCCGCCTCGCCCGAGGCTCTCCACAGAAGGCCTCGGCAGGAGGTGCATTCTCCGTATCGCGCGAGGCCTCTCGCGCGAGGCCTCGGCAAGGAGCCTGATCTCTGTCTCGCGCGAGGCCTCATTCTCCGTACCGCTCGAGGCCGGCTCGTCCGCAGCCCATCGCCCCCCGCCTCGGTCGACCCCCCCGACAGCGCGTCACGTCTCATTAATACTTTCAACCACTCCCGCAATCTCAGCCAAATAGTGGCTCAACGCCACAGAGTGGCCGACGCGACCCGAGGTCGCATCAGCGCCATACCGGCTGGGACAGGGTACGGCGGGGATTACTGGCCACTGTGTCCTAACACTGTGTCCACGATCAGCGCCATACCGGCTGGGACAGGGTACGACGGGGATTACCGACCACTGTGTCCTAACACTGTACCCACGATCAGCCGCCCGCACAAGGCCTCGGCACTGTACACCAGTGCCTCGGTGATCTTGGGGTTCGTGTCTGCCGAGACCCCCCCCCCCCCACCGCAATGCAGGCCTCGGCACCGACCAAGTCTCGGCCTCGCGCACAGTCTGTCCACAGTGGCTTGCACGTTCACCGCCACGTCCGCTCCGAGGCATTCCCGGGGCTCCCACGACGCACAGGATCTGATGGGACAACCACGCCGCCCCAGTACTCCAAGGACGGACCACTCCTACGACCACGCCGCCACAGGAACAAGCCACAGGGCTCGGACGTGCCACCCCTGTTGGCACGATGCCGCATAGTAATACATGTACTGTCCTTGTCCTCCCTTCAACTATAAAAGGAGAGGACTTGGGCCACTTAGGGGGGGAGGACACTGGGTAAGACACACGCACACATTCCAGCCGCTTGAGAGCAACGTCTCAGACGGCCCACACGACACCCTGCTGAGACCTGGGACTAGTTCCTTCTCTCCCTTAGCTTGTAACCCCCTACTACGAGCACTTCGGTGTAAGGAATACAAGTTCGATCTCTCAGACTGGACGTAGGGCACCGATTGCCCAAACCAGTATAAATCTTGTGTCTCTTTGCATCACCATCCGGAATCGGGAGCACGCAGAACAAATTCACTAGTCGGTTGATGACCCCCCGATCCGAAACACCGACAATAAGCTTAACGATCTAAACCCTGCCTTTGATTTTTCTCAAACTCACTCCCCTGCTTTGCTTCTGCTTCTAAGATGTAGTAACTGAATTCATAACCAATTGCCAGAGGGCCTAATAGAAGACTGGAGGATGCATGAAATGTGGAAGAAAGAAAGAAAGGGGGTGAAATGAAATGAAAGTAGGCTTGCTTTGCCGTGGGGGTAAGTAGAGAGCTAATGCCTCGATCGGCACCCCCTGCTAATGTTGACCACCATTTTCTTCAACAAAACTAATCATGAAGGGCGTGTAAATAATTGGCCGTGCCGACCATAAAAAAAACCCAGCAGTCAAATAATAATGATTCGGGTAGGGAGGGCAAGGGGGCATAATTTACAGCCAGGCGCCTTGAGGAAAGCGAGCGGTTGCGCCCATAAACAATTGCCCGTGAGAGTTGGCACTGTCAGGGATGCCGGCATGGCATGGTAATGCCATTGCAGTATGTGTGCTGTGTGCTGTGAAGAAGAACCTGATCGATCAGCCAGCCCCCTTCCTCTTTACGCTTGCTGTGTGTGTGTGAGAGAGAGAGAGTAGTACTCGTAGGAAGTAAGTAAACAAAAGCAAAGGTAAACAGCATGATTAAAGGGCTGTTAAGAAAGATAAAGCGAGGCGGAAGCGAGACACTTAAAAATAAGGTCCATCAAGGTTAAACTACACCGGCCATGGTGGTGGTGATTAGGAGGAGTAAAGCGGCTGCCTGCAACTCCTGCAGCTAATCGCTGTGTGGCTCACCAACACCATGCATGTACCACTACTGGTGAAACTACAACAGCTACTGAACAACTGCTAGTAGACCTATAAATCTGACAAGCCTTTGCCTACAAGCCCCTCTCTCTCTCGTATAGTCTATGCTCTCCCCTCTTTCGTAGCTCTTCTTCCTATGCCCCTCGCCGGAACAGATATAGCATCAGAATCTCCAGTGGCTGGGCATCTTTCCTTTTCCTGCCATAGGCCGTGACGAGAGCTTCTTGCTTGCGTGCCTGCCTATGAAGCTCTCTGGCCAATGGAGGAGCTACTTCTTCTTCCCTAGCCTTTCTCGTCTCTGATTCGTCCTTTGACCTTCTCGCGTCTTGTGTGAGCGCTACTACAAGCAAGCGATGGACATGAACGAGAGCGGCGAGAAAGGGATGGAGGGCAACGCGTCCTCCGGCGCCGCCGGCATCCCGGTGGAGTGGCAGACCCAATTCAGCGCTGCCGCCTTCTCGTGCGCGCCGCCGCCGCCGCAGCAGCAGCAGGTTCCCATGATGGACTCCGCCTTCGCGTCCGCCGGCCTGTGGGCGTCCACCTCCCAGGCCATGGCGCTCTCCGACGTCGGCGCCATGTCGGCCGCGCGGGGCGGTGGCGGCTTCTTGGCGCCGGTCCCCGGTTTCCTCCTGCAGGGCCTCGGCCATTTCCCCGTGGACTCCGGCTTCATCGAGCGCGCCGCGCGGGCGTCCTGCTTCGGCGGCGGCGGGGTGATGGGCGCTACCACTGGCTTCGGTGCAACTGATCATCAGCCCATGAACAACGCGTTCAGTGGCTCCTCGGAGGCGCTGTTGGATCACCAGAGGAAGGACGGCAACGAGAAGGGCGAGCCGGAGCTTGGCCGGAACGGCCACGACGGGGTGCTGAGCTCGGAGGCTGCTGGTGGGTACTGCTCGTCCAAGGGGACGTCGGATTCCAAGAAGAGGAGAAGGCCTAACGAGGTGAGCGCTCTTCTTGCTGGCTGCTTGTGTCTTCAACTTTTCCACTGTCGTTTCAAAAACCTGTCGAGGATCGATGTAGCTAAGTTAAAATGGATGGAATACATCTGTGCGTGTTCTGTACAATGAAAGGTGATGGGAGGCGATCAGGTTCAGTCGTCCAACCTGCCCGCCGACTCAGCAAACGAGAGCGTGCACAGCAAGGACAAAGGCGAGGAGAGCAGCCCGGCAACAACTACCGGACCCGGTAAGTCGAAAGGGAAGGGAGCGAAAGAGACCTCCGAGTCCCAGAAGGAAGACTACATTCATGTCCGAGCTAGACGCGGACAGGCAACCAACAGCCACAGCCTTGCAGAAAGGGTACGGATTTGATCAAAGGGTGACACCCCAATGTTTACCGTTTGCTGTGGAACCTTGGATCGTTCTGAAATTGACATGAATGGTCCTGAAAACTCTGGTTGTTGCATCTTTTCTGCAGTTGAGGAGGGAGAAGATTAGCGAGAGGATGAAACTTCTGCAGGACCTTGTTCCTGGCTGCAGCAAAGTAGGTCTATCTAGCACAAAAGAAGAAAAAAAAAGGAACTTGTGTGTTTTTATGTTGATTTTCATTACAAATGAACATCTTTGTCCTTGAAATTCAGGTCACTGGGAAGGCCGTAATGCTTGACGAGATTATCAACTATGTTCAGTCCCTGCAAAGACAAGTTGAGGTAATAACTAACATCCCCCCAATACACTATTCGTCAAAATATGCACAACTTTGTCTGAATCAAGGCTTATCTACGAACCAAGTTGTCATTTGGAAGAGAGAAAGTAGAATCAATAGATACTGAGACCTGAATATGAATACAATTTTCTACAACCCTCGTTACATACTGATGGCAAGCATCAAAATACTGAATTAATCTTGCAGTTCTTATCGATGAAGCTCGCAACAGTAAACCCAAGGCTTGACCTCAATATAGAAGGGCTTCTATCAAAAGATGTACGAGGCTTCTTGCAATCTCATTCTTTTTTGCTCATTATTTGTACGTATAAGAATCTAACAAACAAAACCACTCTTATCATCAGCTTCTTCGCTTCCCTGGTGTTCCTTCGTCTTCCCTCGGATTTTCCCCAGAAATGATGCACCCACAATTACAGCTATCACAACCAGGCCTGATTCAGGGGGGCGCTGCTGGCATGGCCAATCCGGACGTATTCAGGAGAATCATGCAGGCACAATTGAGTGCAAAAGACGGGTCCCAGGTTAGCATCTATTCACAGTATATTTGAACAGATCCTAGTAAAATATTGTTTTTGAAGTATCAACACAGCACTTCAGTCTTTAGGTAGCAGTTGACATAGCTTAAGCTATCCTGTAGCAACATAAATTTTTCTCAAACATAGACTTCAAGTTTGATTGTGATACCAAGATCTTCATAGCCAACTAAGTTGTGTTCAGGAACAAATTTGCCCCAAACCTGCATACAGTAAATATTTTCTAACGGCCAATCCACATATACTTCAAGTTAGGCTTCTCCAACTCCTATTCTAAGTTGTGTGTTGAGGAACAAATTTGCTCGAGACACCAAGATCTTCATACAGACACTGATCGCAATTGCATCAAATTTACAATACTGATGTAAGCTTTGGATTTGTCGAGCAGATGTCCCACGCATTGAATGGAGGGTCATTCAGTGACGTTGCGCAGATGGCATACCCGTCCCTGGGGTCCCAGGACTTGAGCATCAGGCCGTCGCAGGACGGGTTTCAAATGTGACTGAACATGCCAGTTGCACATAGAAAGAGCAAAGGCTTCCATCTGAATATCTGATCGGCGAACATGCAGGTGCGCAGGGCCGCATAACTGATGCTGCTACTGCTGGGAGCAGCAAGACTGCTGCAGTTCTTGCTCATCCAAGCCTTTAACCGCGTCGTCACGGCTGTGCTGCATTGGCCGGGTTTTTATTGTGTTCAGAAGGAACTGAGAAAAAGCTCGTGGAGCCCCCAGTCCCCCACCCCACGGAATCGTTGGACGGATGGATGAGAGCCTGGATGGCTGGAAATTCTGTCTGGGTGGTCGCGTGCATTTATTCATGGCTGGCGCGCAGTGCAGTAACAGTGGGCTGTGTGTTGGTAGCGAGCAAATGAGCTGCTGCTGCAGGATGCATGTAACGCGAGCCTTGTTTTGTTAGTAGTTTCAGCGCTTTTGTTTGCATAATAGTTAAGGGTGCAAGAAACACTCATGAAATTGGGGGCGGTCCGGGCGATGTTTATGTTGAAACACATACATTTGGCAAATCCTCCTTGTGCCACAAATCAAAGAAGGATGATGCTACATCGATCATGCATGTTCATGGACTCAGTCTGTTCCCCACTTGCACTCGGAGCAAGCTTTTGTTCGATCCATGTGTCGTGTATGTATGCGTTGAGACCTACTCTATCTACTACAGCGTTTCGCTTTTTTTTTTTGTGGCGAGGAGATCATTCATCAGTCATCATAAACTCTCTGTGATGGCAAATGGTAGGTGCATGATCGATGGACTGACTATAGGGAGAAGGTGTGCCCGTGTCACGTCTAGGGACAAAAGGATCTTCCTTCTCCGGCCTCGAAAGAGATGAGCATGAGTTCGTTCCCTAAGGGCTAAGGACACTTGGGGCAGAATCATTTGGCCCCAACCCAACTTGTGACTAGTCATGGCCTGAAAACAAACTTGGTGATGGCCATGGCCTGAAAACAAACCTGTGATGACCAATCGTCGTGCACAGTGAAACTTCTGCGCACTCTACAGCTGCCACCCAAAGCGGACAAGACAACGTACCGGCGCAGGCAATGCTCCGTAGAACAAACAAGCATTTTGGTATATTCCGCCGGTGTCGCCACGGTTCAAGGACAAGGCTAGGCGCTGCTGCTTCGTACCTGCCCGAGGCGTGCCGGCCGGACCCGGCCCCCTGCCGTGCGCCTGCGCGTGAGGCCGTACGCTGCGGCGATTCCGCCCGCGTGCGGCCAGGTCGCTCGTGGCCTCGTGGGTGGGAGCTCGGGCCACCGCGACGCCGGATCGGACAAGCGCCTGAGCGTGTGCTCGTCGCGCACTCCGATGGAAGCCTGCTGCCGGTGGGGATTCCGGGATTCGCCACGTTCCGCTATGCCTGTGCCTGTGCTTGTGCGGCTGTGCCTGTGCGCACGTTCGTCCCCGCCGCGCATCCTTATGTGTGGACTCTGGGCCGTGCAGGATCCCATGCCCCACTCCCCGGAGCACACAACGGGCCTCCATCGGCCCATTATCTATGAGATGGGTCTCCGCGTTAGGCCCGCTATGATTGGCAACTGCTTGAGCACAAGGTTCCGGCAGCTTCAACGATGTCCACACGGATGGATGGACTACATGGTAGTAGTTGATGATACATGTCATTCACAACGGGAACTGGAAACGCTTTTACAAATTACAATGCTGTCTGTCTATATTGTTCACGCTCTGTAAATGACATGTATCATCAACAACATTCTGTTTAAAACACACAGTCGTGCAATTGGAATACCAAAGTACAAAAGCACAACAGGTTCATGAAAAGTTCTGTTGCCGCTGTGCATGACAACTGACTGATATAGTTTTCCAAACGGGCGGCACTGGCACTATACAGCACTAGCACTGCACGGCATGGTACTATCAGGCACGGCACTATCAGGCACAGTGTCACTGTCGTGCAGTGCCATCGTGTCCAGACTCTGGTCCAGGCACGGCACTAAAGCCCTCAGATAGTGCCGTGCCGTGCCACAGGGCACGGCAGCCCAGCGGACTAGTGTCGTGCCTTGGCACTAAAACCACATCACCACTTCAACAGATCAGAATCAAAAGAACAGTTCAAAAACAAACTTGAAATCTGATGAATCTGAAATTACAAAGAAGAAAACACAAGACAGAGATAACAAAATACCAAATTAAAGGAGCTGTGCAATGGCTGCCTCATTAAAAACCTGTCTAGGTAAAACCCACCCTTGTGAGAAACCTTAGACAAGGAAAAAGAGTGCAACCAGCTCCATAAGTTCAATTGTTCATTACATCCACAACCAAAGGTCCAAAGCATCCAAGTCTTAAGATTACAGAACCATTACATAAATGACTAATCAAGATAAAGTTATTCAAAGGCCTCCTCGAGCTCCTTATCCTCCACCATATGATGTAGCCTTGTCTCTGCAGCTTCCCAATCCTTAATGCATGTGAGTGCCTCCATAGTTTCAGGGTTCAGCCTCCGCCGCCGGTCTTCAATGATCCTACCAGTGGTACTAAAAGTAGCTTTAGAAGAAATGGTAGAAACAGGCACACTGAAAACATCTCTAGCAAGGATATAAAGAACTGGATATGTTAGTTTATGCTGATGCCACCAGTTCAAGATGTTGAAGTCATCATCCATCTGGCTAACTATGTCACAGTCCAGATAAGCTAAAAGTTCAGAACCAGTGTTAGATGAACTTGCTGCATGTAACAAAGTAGTAGCAGGAATAGTCCTGGACATATCAAGATTAGGAGGAAGAGAAGAACAGCCAGCTCCAAGCAAACCACTATCATCATTATCATCATATATCTCAGCCCAAGCTGTTCTTTTCTTACTAGATAGGCTTGGAGGGTCAGGCCTTTTCACCCTAACAGAGCCATACAAATCATCATACTTATGATATAGTTTGAAAAGAAGAGTTCTAGTTTTCACCATCTTATTAGAATAATCAGCATCAGTAAACAAATTTAACTTCCTAAAAACTTTATTAAAACCTTTAATTTTAGCTCTTGGATCCAAGATAAATACAATGCAGTAAAGTTCAGTATGGTTCTCCAATATTTACTGTACTTATCAATCATAGGTTGGACAACAGTTCTAATATGCTCATCATTTTGATACCTATGTAGGTGTATAGCAATCTTAACAATATGATGAACCATAAGTGGGGCAGTAGGATAGTGTAAGTGCAATCAAGCCCTATTGTGGATTTTGGCATTGATGACCACCAAATTAGAGGACTAATGAGATTTATCGAGATGACAAGCAGGGAATCAAAGAATAAGGATGACGTACAGGTTACAGGTGTCCTAATTACGAAAGGTGGCTAGACCCCGCTCAAAAGATGTTTAAATTCTTTTATGTTTTGAATTTGAGTTTAGGGAAAGCCGTACTATTAGAGGGATTTTAGGACAGTTGGTCAACTGTTGAACCAGATGCTCAAATTCACAGATCTACATCATCTCACCTAGTCAAAACAGCCAAACAAATTTTAGATCATGCTACCTGTTTTGGCTAGGACGGCAGTGCCGCCCTGTTAAGAGCGGTAGTATCGCCCTTAACTGACTACTGACCGTTGGACTCGGGGGTATTTATACCCCTCAGGCCTGGCTCACAACGGTCATCTTCTTCACTGAGTCATTCTGCTCGAGAAAAACAAAACCAAAGCTTACTCTCTCTTCTCCATTGTTGCTCCTCCATCCCTCAAGCAAATCCTTGATTCCAATCATCAAAACTTGAGAGAAAAGGTAGCAAAACTCGATTAGAGAGTAGATCCACTAATTCCCAAAGTCTAAGAGCATTTAGTTCACGTTTGGCCGGTGATTCTAGGGTTTGTTACTCTTGGAGCTTGCTCCTACCCTGCTAGGCGTCGCCCTTATGCTTGCCAACTTATGTGGCAGCCTTGGGAGGTTTGTAACCTTATTCGAAAGCTAAGAAATCACCCCTCACTTCAAGAGTTCACTCTCTTAATTTGATAACGAGGGTAAGGCAAGCCTTTGTGGCAAGCTCAAGCCTTTTGTGGTTTCCTCAACAACGTGGACTTAGGCAAACCTTAGTGGTGAGCTAAACCATGAGATAAATCTTGTGTCTTGCGTGCTCCATCTTTACTATACTTGTTGTTTACTTTATTGCTAGCTGTTGTTAGGGTTTAGTTGCTCGATTTATATTTGAGTGAAGTTTCTGTGGTATCCAGTCTTCGAACTGGATCTTGAAGTTATATTGTAGGATTAAGCAGCTAGTGGGGTCAGGTTCATATCTGTTAAATCTCAATTGTGTTAGATTAATTTTTGTAGAGCGGTAGTGCTGCCCTATAAGGCCGGCAGTGCCGCCCTCTGTTCTAACAGAGTTTTGAGTTGAATTTTTATAGGCCTATTCACCCCCCCCCCCTTTATGCCTTCTTTGTCTTCCTGTAGATCCTACAAGTGGTATTAGAGCGAGGTTGCTTTGCATACGCTTCACCGTGTGAAGTATGAAAGAAGGAGAAGGTTCGAAGAACGTTCACGTTGCGGACGCAAATGGTGTACATGTTGAGGATGTCGGCAGCAGCAGCGAGCTGTCCATGTCCACAGCAAGTGATGCCACCATCAAAGAACCCAAGACCACCGATGCTGAAAGAAGAAAGGCAAGAAAAGAAAGAAAAGCCGCAAAGATCTCGATAAAAGAAGCTAGAGAAAAGAAGAAGGAAGAGCAGCGTCTCAAAGACAAGAAGAAGAGAAAAGAAAAAAGAAGAATCACAAGAGAGGCAAGAGCTAAGAGAAGGGCAGCAAGAACTCAAGAGCAAGAAAAGAATGAGTATGATGCATCATCTAGTGAGCTCTCTAGTAGCTCGGATGATGGAGATGATGATGTGTCATACCATGCTTCAAAAGATAGCAAGGAGGTGAAGAGCAAGGACAAAAAGAAGGATGACAAGGACAAGGGCAGCAACAACAACAAGAACAAATATGCCGTCGTATCCTTTAATTATTCTTATTTGTCTAACCATAACAAAAGGTCCTTTGTCAATGTACCTATGGAAAAGTTGCCTCATTTTGATGGGATAAACTTTGCCAAGTGGAAGCACTTGATGAGTGCCTATCTTGTAGGTCTTCACCCCAGTCTTTAGGAGATTGTGGTGAATGGATTGCAGCCACCGGAAGATCCCGAAGCGCCAACAAATGAAGAGCTAGCTGCTGTCCATCTCAATGGCCAAGCCACAAGTATTCTCCTTAGTGCCTTGGATGGACATGAGTACAACCGAGTGATGAATGTCAATGTTGCAAAACAGATTTGGGACACTTTGCATCTAGCACATGAAGGTGTAGATAAAGTGAGGAAAGTAAAGATTGATTTGTTGATGGCCAAGCTCAATAGGTTCATGATTATAGATGGAGAGGGGCCATAAGAGATGTTTGATAGATTAATGACCTTGGTGGGCAAGATTAGAGGCTATGGGTATGATGAGCTTGATGATCACAAAGTTGTGAAGGTTATGTTGGAGGCCTACTCACCAAGAAATAAGACCGTAGTCACCTTGATTAGGGATAAGAAGAAGTTTGAGCACTTCACACCTAATGATGTGCTTGGAAGATTGTTGACATTTGACATGCAAAGAGAAGAAGCTAATGAGAGGAGAAGACTTGGTGAGTTGCAAGCCAAGCTAGAAGGCATGAAGATCAAGGAAGTAGCTCTCAAGGCCAACAAATCAAGCAATCAAGGCATCTCCAACAAGGTAAAGGGCAGCAAGCAAGCATCAACAAGTCAATCTAAGAAAATCAAGTCAACTCCACAAAATGATGATCCAAGTTCATCCTCAAGTGAAGATGAAGATGATGGGGCTGATTATATGAAGATTGATGACATGGCTTTGTTCATGAAGAGCTATCACAAGGGGTTGAAAAAGAATGGGTATAAAATAATGCAAAAAAGGTTTCCAAACAAGAAGCAGAGGACTTGCTACAATTGTGGCAGCACGGAGCACTTCATTGCTAAATATCCTTATGACAAGAAAGAGAATAAATATAAGAGGAACAACAATGAGGGCAAGCATGAGCACAAAAAGAGATACAAGCAAATGGGAGAGGCACACATTGGGCATGAGTGGGACTCAACTAAAGAGTCAAGTGAAGAGGATGTAAAGATTGCAACCGTGGCTATTCAAAAGCCATCCTCTACATCAAGGCTCTTCAACAATATGTCCGATGATGATGACCACCGCTCCACTCACGTTTGTCTTATGGCAAAGGGTGAGAAGGTAAATCGAAAGCTAAATCTTCTTCACCTCCTAGTGACATCTCTAGTAGTGAACTTAGTGATTCTAGTGATGATGATACTAGTGATGTTGAGAAATATATTAAGTTGACTAAAAAGTTAGATTCTAAAACCAAGCTCTTCATCATGAATCTAATGGAGGAACTAGAAAGTGTCAAAGTTGAGCTAGCTGATAGAGATGATTATCTTGAGGAAACCAAAAAGATGTATATTGGCTGCAAGGAAGCTCTTGAGTTAGAGAGAAGTGAGGTGGACTCTTTGAACAAGGCCTTGGCCGAAGAACAAAGAGAACATGCTCCCACAAAGAAGGCAAATATTGCACTCAATGACAAGTATTGTGTCTTAGTTGAAAAGCACAACAAACTTGAGAAGCAATATAACCTTCTATGCGAGAGCACCCCACTTCCCTCCAACACAAATGACATTTCTATTTCCTCCACTAGCCAAGGGTGTGGAAAATGCTATAATCTTGAATTAAAAGTTTATTCCACTAACCTTGCAAACTTGGAGGTCATGAAAAAGGAGATTGCTAGGCTCAATGCTATGTTAGGAAAAAGGGGCATGGAAGGTAAGAAACCTGCTGGTGGCAAAGGTGAAAAACCAAAGAAGCCACAATACAAAGATGGAAGAAATCCATGCATCAAAGATGGGCTTGGGCATACTCATGGAGGTAAAACCAATGGGAGAAAGGTAATAAATGGATATGAGTGTGTTTAGTTCGTGAGCAAAGGGCAGGAAGGTACAGATAGGTCTGCACAGAAGGTGGCACAAGGCCAGCCCAGAGCAACACCGCGGCCTATGGGCGGCAGTGCCGCTCCCCACAAAAAAGGGAAGACCACCTCCTACTCCTCTGCTCATGACAAGCCTGAGAAGAAGGTGTCACTTCTAGAGCAGGTTGTTCAGAAACCAAAGAAATCTATCTGGGTCACTCCAAATAGATATGCTTATCAACCAAAGGCAAAATCACCTCCTCAATGTTTGGATTCTAACTTTGTTTTGCAGCACAACAGCTAGGGGGAGGTGTTTGCCAAGTTTGTTGGCAATGGTCAAAATGTTTATCATAATGCTTCTATTTGGGTTCCTAAAGTTCTTATGACTAACATGCAAGGCCCCAAGAATATTTGGAGACCTAAGACTAGGAACTAAACTTGTATTGTAGGAATACTCCTCTGGTGGGTTAAGTTGGGTGCTTGACAGTGGCTGTACAAATCATATGACCAGAGAAAGGAGTATGTTCTCATCATATTCCCCAACTATAAATTTAGATGAGAATATCATATTTGGTGATAATTCAAAAGGGGGTGTGATTGGACTTGGTAAAGTAGCTATTACACTTGATCATTTAATTACAAATGTCTTACATGTTGATTTCTTGAAGTACAATCTGTTGTCCATCTCTCAATTATGTGAGATGGGCTACAATTGTCTCTTCATGGATAAGGGTGTGGAAGTCTTTAAGAGGGAGGATTCCTCAATTGTCTTTATGGGTCACCTCAAGAACAAGCTTTACTTAGTTGATTTCAGCAAAAGTAAAGCTAAGCTTGAGACCTGTTTAGTGGCAAAATCTAGCATGGGTTGGCTATGGCATCGTCGACTGGCTCATGTCGGGATGAGGAACTTGGCCAAACTCCTAAAAGACAACCACATTCTTGGACTAACCAATATTCAATTTGAGAAAGACAGGATTTGTAGTGCTTGCCAAGCCGAAAAGCAAGTAGGTGTACCACACCCACCAAAGAACATCATGACAACCACACAACCACTGGAGTTGATTCACATGGATCTCTTTGGACCGGTCACCTACATAAGCATCGGGGGTAACAAATATGGTCTAGTTATTGTTGATGATTATTCCCGTTTCACTTGGGTGTTCTTTGTTTATGATAAGTCCCAGGTGCAAGAAAAAGTCAAAATATTTGTGAGAAGGTCACAAAGGGAGTTCGGCCTTCTTATCAAGAAGATAAGAAGTGACAATGGGACCGAATTCAAGAACATTCTAGTTGAAGAGTTTCTTGATGATGAGGGCATCAAGCATGAGTTTTCAACTCCTTACACCCCTCAATAAAATAGTGTAGTAGAGAGGAAGAACCGTATACTTCTTGATATGGCAAGGACAATGCTAGATGAATACAAAATGTCGGACCTCTTTTGGAGTGACGCCGTCAACACCGCTTGCCATGCCATCAACCGTCTCTACTTACACAAGAAACTCAAGAAGACTTCATATGAGCTTCTAACCGGTAACAAACCAAAGGTGTCATACTTTAGAGTGTTTGGGTGCAAGTGTTTTATACTTAACAAAAGACCCAAAACCTCTAAATTTACACCTAAAGTTGATAAAGGAATTCTTCTTGGCTATGGATCAAATGAGCATGTCTATCGTGTATTCAACAAAACCATGGGAAGAGTTGAAGTCACGGTAGATGTGACATTTGATGAATCTAATAGCTCTCAAGTGGAGCAAGTTGATTCAAGTGTGGTAGGAAAGGAGGATCCACCATATGAGACAATCAAGCAAATGGCTATAGGTGACATTAGGCCACAACAAGATCGAGCCACTAATGATGAGGACCCCTAGGCTGTTGCTGCACAAATTTCCGCTAACATACTTCATCGACAAGGGCAGCGCTCACCTGCTGAACATCAGCAGGGCGGCAGTGCTGCCCCTAAGGGTGGTAGTGCCGCCCCATCCACCTCAGCAATAGCTACTTCAACTCCT
Source organism: Miscanthus floridulus (assembly GCF_019320115.1). Classification (NCBI taxonomy): domain Eukaryota; kingdom Viridiplantae; phylum Streptophyta; class Magnoliopsida; order Poales; family Poaceae; genus Miscanthus; species Miscanthus floridulus. The sequence continues at coordinate 108,779,126 of NC_089582.1, forward strand.
ACTCCACCACTTCAAGGGCTCAACCTAGAACCTATTTTTGGACAAGAAGAGACTAAAGGTCTAGAAGAAGAACAAGGTGGTGTTGAGCATCCAAGGCTATGTCAAACTATACAACGGGATCACCCCGTTGACAACATTCTTGGGAGCATTCAAAAGAGGGTAACAACTCACTCACATTTAGCAATTTTTTGTCAATATTACTCGTTTGTTTCCTCTTTGGAACCCCTCAAGATAGAACAAGCACTTGGAGATCCGGATTGGGTCATGGCCATGCAAGAAGAGCTCAACAACTTCGAGAGAAACCAAGTGTGGAACTTGGTGGAAAGGCCCAATACCAATGTCATTAGTACCAAGTGGGTCTTCCGCAACAAGCAAGATGAAAATGGTGTGGTGACAAGAAATAAGGCAAGATTGGTGTCCTAAGGCTTCACTCAAGTAGAGGGCTTGGACTTTGAAGAAACATATGCACCGGTGGCAAGACTTAAAGCAATTCGAATGCTTCTAGCCTTTGCTGCCCATCATGACTTCAAGCTATACCAAATGGATGTCAAGAGTGCATTCCTCAATGGCCCAATACAAGAGTTGGTGTATGTGGAGCAGCCACCGGGGTTTAAAGATCCCAAGTTCCCAAACCATGTCTATAAACTCCAAAAGGCGCTCTATGGGCTTAAGCAAGCACCAAGAGTATGGTATGAATACCTTAAGGAATTCTTGCTTAAACAAGGCTTTGAAATAGGCAAAGCCGACCCTACACTCTTTACTCACAAAGTTGGAAATGATATATTTGTGTGCCAAATATATGTCGATGACATAATATTTGGCAGTACTAATCATGTGTATTATGATGAGTTTAGTAGGACTATGACCAAGAGATTTGAGATGTCCATGATGGGTGAGCTGAAGTTCTTCCTTGGATTTCAAATCAAGCAAATGAAGAAAGAAACATTCATTAGCCAAACCAAATACACCCATAATATGCTTAACAAGTTTGACATGGTGAATGCCAAGCCTATCAAAACTCTCATGCCAACTAATGGACATCTTGACCTAAATGAAGAAGGGAAAGCCATCGACATCAAGGTATATCGTTCCATGATTGGCTCTTTACTTTACTTATGTGCATCTAGGCCGGATATAATGCTTAGTGTATGCATGTGTGCTAGATTTTAAGCTAACCCAAAAGAGTGTCATTTAGTGGCTGTTAAGAGAATCTTAAGATATTTAGTACACACTCCTAACCTTGGCTTGTGGTATCCCAAAGGCTCCAAGTTTAATCTACTTGACTATTCGGATTCCGATTATGTCGGTTGCAAGGTAGATAGAAAAAGCACTTCAGGGACATGTCAATTCCTTGGACGGTCTCTAATGTCTTGGAGTTCTAAGAAGCAAAATTGTGTAGCCCTTTCCACCGCTGAGGCTGAGTATGCTGCAGCCGGTGCATATTGTGCTCAACTACTTTGGATGAAGCAAACCCTTCTTGATTTCAGATGTCAATTTACCAAAATTCCACTCTTGTGTGACAATGAAAGTGCCATAAAGCTTACAAACAATCCCGTAAGCCACTCAAGAACCAAACACATAGACATCCGACATCATTTCTTGAGAGACCACGAAACCAAAGGAGATATCGAAATTCGTCATGTGAGCACCGAAAAACAACTAGCCAATATCTTCACTAAGCCTCTCGATGAGTCAAGGTTTTGTGCTTTGCGTAGTGAGCTAAATATACTTGATTCTCGTAACATGGTTTGAAATATGGCACACCTCTGTTTGACAACCTAGCAATATAGGAAAATGATTTAAAAAGATATTACATTGTGTCTCAAAACCTTTTAAAAAGGCCAACTATGTGTCATAACCATTGTCTGTATTGTTGATTGCTTACTGGTCAGGATATTTAGAGAATATATATCCATATCTGAGGTTAAGGAGGTCATAAAGTTACAGCGTAATCCCTGCAAAATTGGCAGGGCGGCAGTGCCGCCCATTATGGCCGGCAGTGTCGCTCCCTGAAAATTGGGCCATTTTTAGCCAATTTTGGCTGGGTCATAGGGCCCGTTTTCTTCTACTTATTCCTTCTCTGGCCCCCGACGCAACTCTCTCCTTCTCTCTCAGCCGACGCCAACGCCTGTGCTTCTCTCTTCCTCTCTCACAAGCACACGTCGTCACCGTTCTTCACGGACTGCCACCCCGGCAGTGCCGCCCCTGCAGCTAGCTGAGACTCTTCTTCGCTGGTCACTGCAGGAGGCTCCTAGCCGAGCCATTTCTTCTCTTCTCCCTCCACTCCAACAGTTTGGAAGCAAGGTGAAACCCTAACCCCTACTCGATCTATGCAATATGAAGCTTTTGGTCATGGATTTTAATTTCTAGGGGGAGTATGAAAGACTTAAAAAAGTTTTTGATGGTTGAATCGAGTTGATTTTGGATTTCACCGGTTGGATGATTTTGGGGAGAGCGGCAATGCCGCCCTTGGGAACATTAATGGCACCCTCGTAGATTCTAACTGCTATACTCAATTTCATATAGCCGATGAAGTTCAGAATGGATTGGATTCACTTATCAAAAATTATTTTAAAAGTTTTTCATACTCAATCTTTCAAATCCATGGCTAGGGTTTCATGTGTTCTTTGTTTAGACTGTGATTCTGAAATTGTGATGATGAATAGACACTGTTGAAAATAGGATTTAACCAGAACAAGAAAATTGAAGATGAAATAGTGAAGCTACTAAGGGCGGTAGTGCTGGCCTCAGGGGGCGGCAGTGCCAACCTACCATGCTGATTTCAAATCTAGCACGGTTTCTTATGTCATCTTCAAAGTTCTTTTTCTTGTTAAAACCTGCTTGCAGCTATGTCTAACTCATTATCTTATACAGTTTCTTATCAAGTCTCATTTATATTGCATAGATGGACCGAGGTAAAAGGAAGGTGCTGACAACCAAACAAAAAGTCAAGAGAGGCAGGGGACAGGCGAGCTATACTCCCAGAGATAGAGATCTTGATGAAGACCTTGCTGAAGAGGAAAACATTCAGAGGATGGGAAGAACTATTCGTGTATGGCCTGATTCTCCTTTGCACATTTCAGAGTTTGATAGCAGCTACATGAGAAATAATACCAATAGGTTCGATCTCATTCCTCCCCAAAATAGTGATGATCATAGAGTTGTTGATTATTCCATGAGTTAGAAGAAGACAGGTGAAGCCAGAGAGATTGATCCCTACTCTTCTAACAGATCAAATGGTATTGATTATAGATTTTGGAATGCTTTCCAATCTGATTTTTATGCTACAGCCATTCTGTCTAAGTCCAAGGGCAAGATTAGCAAGATGCAGTACATTGACTTTAGTGACTTGGAGAGTAGGGATGATCATCAGTTTGCTACAGCAATTAAGACCTGTGACCACTTTGAGATGACAGACATCATGAGTTTCAGGTATGACTGGAACAGGGAGATTCTCGCTCAATTTCATGCTACTTACTATTGGAATAGGGAAGTGGATGAACTTCATTGGATGACTGATGGGCGATATTATCGCATTGATTTTGTCACCTTCTGTTGAATTCTTGGTTTTGCACACATCCACAGGGCATATGAGAGGATACATAATGAGCGTCGTTTTGAACCAATGGAAGTAAGCTTCATGTGGGAGGATCAAAATCTTGCAGTTCCTGATTGGTCAAGAACAAAGCTCAAGAGTTTTTATTACATCATGAATAGTCTCTTTAGGATCACTCTCAACCCTAAAGACAATGCAACAGATTTGAATGGCTATATCACTAATGTGTTGTCTAGGTTTCTTAACAGTGAAAAATTTAATATTCTAAGGTTTATTTGGGTTGAGCTTGCATATGCCATGGATGATGGGAGGAGATCCTTGCCCTATGCTCCTTACCTCATATTTATGATTGAGAGAGTGACTGGCATGTGGTTCCCTAAGGATTGTGAGCACACTGTTTATAAGATCAAAAAGACCCATGGTGGTTTAGGGGGACTTGGCTCAGCTACTCAGCATACTGGTTCTAGAGGACTTGGAGATAGTGGGGCAACAGGCGTTCATCCCTCTAGGGCTGAACACAGAGATATTCCTGAGCTATCTAGGGCTAGGGAACAAAAGAAGAAGTCAAAGTGGGGAAAGATGAGTGCATGGATGAAGGCGATTTTTGCTCATTGTACATATGCTTCACAGACTGCTTATGAGGATTGAATGGAGAACAGAGAAGTAGTGAGGCATGCCAGGGAGATGGCAGGGCTGCCACCACTTCCACCAGTACAGTCACCACCTCAGTTTCCTAACTTGCCTCGCCTTTCTTCTTCTGATAAGGAGCAGGATCAGGCAGATGAGCACCATGATGAGCAGCCAGAAGATCAGCAGTATGGGCACTCATATGAGTCATTTAGTTAGTACTATGGGTACCCACAGGGGCAGCATTTTGAGGAGCCCCCAAGGCAGGAGGACCTTGGTGCAGAGATTCACCCTACAGAGGCTGATCCACAGGTTCAAGCAGCTTTGCTTCGCACATATTCCAGGAGACCGCGTCCTTCGACGGATCAGCCAGGGCCTTCTACATCAGCTAGGGCAGTACCTCCGCGATGTTCAACACGCTTCACTTCGCACACCCACGTCGCCGGACGTGCCCGCGTCGACTCCGACAGTGATGTGTGATCTCTCATCTTTTTCTTCTCTTTTTGGTACTTGATGCCAAAGGGGGAGAAAATTAGAGGGGTCAACCGTTTTTCAACGCCATATGATTCTTCGCTGCTGCGCTTATGTTCAGATCCGATGAGAGTAGTTGTCAGGTTATGAGTTTGAGAGTCACTCAAAACTCTATTTTATGAAATTATGCTACTTTGTGACTTTATTTGCTTCGGATATGGACATGTATTTATGGTTACTGTTTTTAGCTTGTCATATTCTGAGTTTAAGTTATTTTATGTTCATATGATCTGCTATAGAAATCTATTTGCTACCTGACTGACATAGTCAGGGCGGTAGTGCCACTCTATTGGGCCGGTAGTGCCGCTCTCTGCTGTACCAGCCAGAATCTTGTGTGCTTGAACTGATATAACCTATCATATGCATCATGTTTATTCTTGTGACACTTTGTTCAGCACCCCACAGCAGGCATGGATGTAGGGGGAGGCTCCCATCACACCTAAAATGTGAATCATGGCCTTTTAGGCTAGTTTGAGAATTCAAATCTCTATTCACAGATTTAGGGAGAGGCTCCTACATCTATGATTCAAAAATCTTAGTTAGATTTCATATCATATGTAAGCTCTAATTGGGTTGTCATCAATTACAAAAAATGGGGAGATTGTAAGTGCAATCAAGCCCTATTGTGGGTTTTGGTATTGATGACCACCAAATTAGAGGACTAATGAGGTTTATCGAGATGACAAGCAGGGAATCAAAGAATAAGGATGATGTACAGGTTACAGGTGTCCTAATTACGAAAGGTGGCTAGACCCTGCTCAAAAGAGGTTTAAATTCTTTTATGTTTTGAATTTGAGTTTAGGGAAAGCCGTACTATTAAGAGGGATTTTAGGACAGTTGGTCAACTGTTGAACCAGATGCTCAAATTCACAGATCTACATCATCTCACCTAGTCAAAACAGGTAAACAAATTTTAGATCGTGTTACCTGTTTTGGCTAGGGCGGCAGTGCCACCCTGTTAAGAGCGGCAGTGCCGCCCTTAACTGGCCGTTGGACTCAAGGGTATTTATACCCCTCAGGCCTGGCCCACAACGGTCATCTTCTTCACTGAGTCATTCTGCTTGAGAAAAACAGAACCAAAGCTCACTCTCTCTTCTCCATTGTTGCTTCTCCATCCCTCAAGCAAATCCTTGATTCTAACCATCAAAACTTGAGAGAAAAGGCAGCAAAACTCGATTGGAGAGTAGATCCACTAATTCCCAAAGTCTAAGAGCATTTGGTTTACGTTTGGCCGGCGGTTCTAGGGTTTATTACTCTTGGAGCTTGCTCCTAGCCGGCTAGGCGTCGCCCTTATGCTTGCCAACTTGTGTGGTAGCCTTGGGAGGTTTGTAACCTCATTCGAAAGCTAAGAAATCACCCCTCACTTCAAGAGTTCATTCTCTTGATTTGAGAATGAGGGTAAGACAAGCCTTTGTGGCAAGCTCATGCCTTTTGTGGCTTCCTCAATAACGTGGACTTAGGCAAACCTTAGTGGTGAGCTGAACCATGGGATAAATGTTGTGTCTTGCGTGCTCCATCTTTACTATACTTGATGTTTACTTTATTGCTAGCTGTTGTTAGGGTTTAGTTGCTCGATTTACATTTGAGTGAAGTTTTTGTGGTATCCAGTCTTCGAACTGGATCTTGAAGTTATATTGCAGGATTAAGTAGCTAGTGGGGTTAGGTTCATATCTGTTAAATCTCAACTGTGTTAGATTAATTTTTATAGAGCGGCAGTGCCGCCCTCTATTCTAACAGAGTTTTGAGTTGAATTTTTATAGGCCTATTCACCCTCCCTCTAGGCCTTCTTTGTCTTCCTGTAGATCCTACAGATAGTACACACCAGACAAAGCAACTGTTGAGTCATAAAACAGTTCAAGGAATTCTAGTATTTTAGTTGACATAGCCCAATGCTCATGAGTCAAAAGAAAGGGGTCACCTCTTTTTCTAGGATAATTAGACTCAATGAAAGTATGAAAAGTTTCCTTGTGTGGTAGCAAATGCCTAAGCATCATATAGGTAGAGTTCCACCTAACCTCCATGTCCAATCCAAACTTCCTAGGTCTAATACCAGATGCCATGCAATAACTCTTATATGCAGCAACTCACTGGTTAGAAGAGTTAATGAATGATATAGCAGTTCTGAAAGCATCAAGCATAGGACTAACAGCAACCAGAGCCTCTTTAACAATCAGGTTTATGATATGACAAGCACAGCGTTGATGCAAAAATAGATCAGCACCCAAATACTCTCTAAGTATAGGTTTTGGTTTATCCATAGCTTTAGTATTAGCAGAGGCATTGTCCAAAGTAACAGAAAAAACCTTCTTCAATATACCATAATCATTAAGCATGTTACTAACACGTTCAGCAATGTTATCAACATTGTGTGATGCATCAATAAGCCTTAAGCCAAGCACCCTTTTTTCAAGTTGTCAATCAGCATTAATGTAATGGCCAACAACACTCAAATAATCTTCTTTTGCATTTCCAGACCAGATATCAGAGGTAATAGCAACAGATGAAATGGCATTACTCTTCAAATCATCAATCAAACGATCACATTTTTCATTGAAGTACTTAAAAAGATCTCTAGCTGTAGTTTACTTAGAAACAGTTGTGTACCTAGGGTTATGAGCAGTTTTTATGTAATCTTCCCATGCCTCAGTTTCCCCAAGACGGAGGGGAAGATCTAACCTAACAAGCAAACGAACAAGCTGAACACGAGCAACCTCAGTTGAATACTCCCAATTACGCATAGTACCGTCCTTATTGAAAGTAATGTGGGACTGAGCCATGCGACATTTCTCACACTTCTTAGGGCAAGAGTCTTGATGACGGAGAAGGTGGCCAGTCCCAAATCTAGAGTATGTAGAATACTCCTTACAGCAGTGAAGACACCGAGCGCCATACCTGACAACCTTACCATTTACCTTCTTGGTGAGCTTCTCGAAATCTTCCCAGCATACTGAGGTAGAAGGGCGGTTAGGCCTGTTGCTGGAGCCGTCATTAGCAGCGGCGTCGTCCTAGACGGCGCCGCCGGTGTTGGGGCATCAGTGTCGTCGACGGGAAGTGGGTCAGCAGCAGTACGGCCATAGAGTTCCTCGGCAGCACGACGGTCGAAGAGCTCCTCGGCATCCCCAGCGACATCATCCTCGTCGTCTTCGATCATCCCGCAGAGGCGCAGCTCATCGTTGATGGTCATGGAGAGACCGATGTCCTCCTGCTCGTCCGACATCTCGTCGTCGCCGGCCTCCGGTCCCTCAACGCCAACGCCTACCAAAACCAAGAACAACAAGAACACCTAGGGTTAATAGAAGATCATAGAGAAATCAAGAAGAAGAACAAAAACGAATAGATCTAGGGTTACGGCTCACCTCTCTTGACGGAGCACCAGAGACAACGGCGGCGACGACGTCGCGGAGACCCGACACCCTGGTACCTCAACGCATCAGAGCGGAGCCCCAATGATGCCAGACTCCGGCAAGGTCGATGAGAGCGACGAGACAGAGACGAAGACGAACGATGGTGGATCTCGACGAGAAAGCTACATCGATGGTCAGGGAGAAGGAAGAGTGGTGTAGAAGTGCCGAGTGCCCGTGCCAGCAACCGCCGCCTTAACCAGCCATCGGACGGCGGGAAGAAGAGAGGAGAGCGGCTAGGGTTTCAGTCGATGGGAGAGCTCGATACGGCCATGCGGCTGGAATGGGGACGGAATGAGCTAGGGTTTGGAAAGGTGGGGAACCAGGAGCGGTGGCTGGCTTATAAAGCCGTCCCACTCGACCCCTAGATCCAACGGTCAGCAGGCGGGGGGCTCCATCCAACGTCTCGAGGCCGTGTCGCCCCCGTGCCGGCCGTTGAAGTGGGTCGTGCCCGTGCCGTGCCATCGTGCTGGCATCGCGGCTCAGGCACGGGCACGGGGCCGTGCCGTGCTTGGCACGGGCACAGTAGCTGCCGGGCCGGGCCATTTTCGTACCGGGCCAATTCGTACCGTGCTCGTGTCGGCCCAGCGGGCTTGGCCCGTTTGGAAAACTTTACCGACTGACCCGACGAACTGCGGCCTTATATTAAGCAGGCCTTACATTAGGTCACCTTGATCTTTTATTCAAAATCAGATTTCTAACTTGAACCAAGTCTATTGAGAAATGCAAATTACAACATTGGACTAGTTTCATGCAATCCACCATACAATATCACTTATTTGGTACGTCAATATATTTCTATAAATTTGATTAAAAAATAAAGAAATTTGAATTAGGATAAAACCAAAGTATAACTTATAATTAGGACCGAAAGAAGTGACGATGTATCAAAAGAAAAAACATGCACCGTGTAAAAGTTAGCAAAGACCGGAGCTAGAATGCACGAAAGCACATAGGGCGTTTTTCATTGAATGGCTATAGCCTACAAAATTAATCAGCACAGCCTGAACCAGATCTACACTGAACACCAATGCTGTTATCAACACTGTATTCCTCTATCCTGGCTCTGGTTCGTACTTTTGTTATATCCAGTGCTCATACACCTCCATACAGAACTATCTAATCCTTCCACGGGTCGCTCTCTGTCCTCACTTCAGAGGGCTCGACTACCTCCGTCGTGGCACCTTCAGAAGAGTCTGCGTCAACGCTGGCGGTGACTTCAGCCTCCTCTGTCTCCAACCTTCCACATCTCCCGCCGAGGGCCATGGTCATCATCTCGTAGATCTTGCCTCCCAGCTCCGCTGGACTGTCAGGCTGGATAACACAAGTGAACAATCACGCTGCAGTCATATATTTATCAGGACAGTCATGGGCCAACAACAAGCATATAGGTTCGTTGCACTTACAGTATACCCGCTGGAGATAAGCGCGGCCTCATATAACAACTCAACTGCCCTCTTGGCTTCAGTACTTTCAGGCTCGTTTTTGCAAGCAGCCTGTGACAGTTTGCCGTATACATGAGACAGGTAGAAGGAACATGATAAGAATTTTGCACAGCGAGATTGGAGCATGCCAAAAGAACATACTAGATACATGAACTTTTAACAGATAATACAGTGAAGGAAAATCTTACGCTTAGATCCTTGACGATAGGATGGTCAGGGTTGATTTCAAAAATCCGTCTACCTCTCATGAACTCCAGGCTTGATGTGTCACCAAGTGTCTGTGCTTTCATGAGCCTATCAAATTTATAGAACCCATGTTAGGAAAATAAGGTGTTAGGTTAACAATCAGGTTTTATGGGATCTTAAATCTTAAATTACCTTTCCATGTTGGCTGACCAGCCAAATTTGCCAGATACGAGAACACATGGAGAAGAGCTGAGTCACTTCGAGATCTGGACCTTGGCGACTTTATCACCAAGCTGCTGTTTTATCCAGTCACATAGAAGAGTATACTCCTTCTTTCTTTCTTTCTCCTTGTCCTCATCTTCATCACCTGTACCAGCCAGTATGTATAAGCATGCGACATGCACGTTGCCAAACCTAAAGAGTTATACTGAATCACCTAACAACTCATATTTTATTTACCCAATTCCAAGTCTTCTTTGCTAATATCAACGAACTTCTTCTCTTTGTATGTCTGTAAATTCTGAATGGCAACCTCATCAATTGGTTCAATGAGGTAAAGAACCTACAGAACAAAGAGGAGCACTATGAGCAAAACTACAGCATCAGAGGAAAACTAGCTTTATAATAATAACAAGTAGTCCACGTACTTCAATATCTTTCTGAACCAGCTTTTCCAAGAAAGGAGCAGTCTTCGCACTCTGGAGACTATCAGTAGCGATATAATAGATCGCCTTCTGGTTTTCAGGCATGTTTTCTACATACTGATCCAGACTTATTAAATCGGTCTCATGTTTAGAAGAGTAGAACCGCAGCAATGGTGCAAGACGCTTGTGGTTTCCTGTGTCCTCAATGCAACCAAGCTTCATGAACTTGCCAAAGCTCTCCCAGAATTTGTTGTAGTCTTGCAGCATGAGTGACAACAAACGTCAACACAAATTGAATAAATCAAAAGTTGTGGATGGGAAAATGTTCATTCTTTACTCTGACCTCTTTGTCATCCTTCTCGGCGATCTCTTGAATCATGTCAAATGTCTTCCTAACAAGTCTCTTACACATAATTCTGACCTATAACACAGGGAACACAACTATTATATTCAAACATCAACATACATTGTGCATGCTATATTTCCTCCATTTGTAAATATACAAGTTTAGGATACTAGTTTAGAAATGAACTAATTAGCTTGTCCTAAACACCATACATTAAAAAACAGAAGAGTATTAATCAAATACACTATATGAGAATTATTTATCGGAACTTACAATTCTACTCTCTTGAAGGATATCACGAGAAACATTGAGAGGGAGATCATTTGAGTCAACACCACCTTTCACAAAGCTCAAGTATCTGGGAAAATGCAGAGAAAGATACATTCAGTAACTTAACCATGCCAACTGTAAGTGCGCTGAACTATTATAATGATGGGTGGGGGGGGGGGGGGGGGGGGGGGGGACATACCAGCTCGCCATCAAAATCATCTGATATGAACACTCTTTTAACATACAATCGGATGTTTTTGGTCTTTGGATTCATTATCTCCCCATTACTAAGAGGCGCCATCCCTGGGACATAGAGAACACTCCGAAATTCCACCTCTCCCTGTTTAGAATATAGATCATGTTCATATGTTTAATGTGCATAAATAAAAGAAAAAGAAGTAAACTTCGAAACCCCCCACACCTCTGTGGTGAAGTGAGTGTAAGCAAGCGGATCCAAAAACTCATTAAATGTCTTCTTGTAGAATTCATTGTACTCAATTTTCTCAACTTCCTTTGGATTCCTCATCTGCATGGAACAAATATAACCAACTTCAATATCTCCAATAGCAAATGGAAACCTAAGTCTGTAAATGTACTTATCTGACATACTTGACATGACTTAGCTAGGAATATTGAGATCATGATAGCACATAAATTGGGCTCAGCTTACCCATATGGGCTTCATTTCATTAGCCAATTCCCAGTCCCAGTACTTTCTCGGTTATAGTTTTCTTCTTTTTCTGCTTTTCACCCTATAACAGAAGAGGATACATATAGGGTGATACGGCAGTAACAGAGAACCAAACTCGAACTCAAATACAATTGCACTCAACAGAACTAACCTCAGTAGCCTCTTCACCTTCTTTTGATTCTTCCTCCTCTTCAACCTGTTCAGCCAAGGTATATAGGTATAGATGCAAATACAATAATTGTAGCAGAATTACAATAAACCATATGATAATCCTACCTCAACTGTTCTTGATTTCTCCTGCCATGTATATATGGGGAATGAGACAAACTGCGAGTAGTTCTTAACTAAGCCTTGAATCCTCGCAGGGTCAGCAAACTCGTATTTGTCATCATCCTGAAACAACAAGAAGGCAATAAGAATTCTGCTAGAGGGTAGAGATCATACAGAAAGAGTTTAAAGTTTCTTACTCTCAAATAAAGAGTAATCTGTGTTCCACGTGTCAGCATTTTCTCAGGATCAGTTTCTTCCTTGATAATGTAAGAGCTGCTGTCAGCCTCTGCTTCCCACACATACTGCTTATCTGCCTTTGGACTTTTAGTAGACACCACAACCTGTATGATGACAAAGAATATGCAAAGTTACTAACAAGATGTAGAGACATTTTCAGCATGCATAGCAACTGTAAGAATCTCTGGAATAATAGGTAGATTTTGGAAAGTAATGCAGGTTCATCAGCTGAGCCATATCATAGAAGAGACATTCCATACCCTCTCTGCAACAAGGAAAGCCGAATAGAACACCCCACACCAAATTGACCAATAAGTCCATTATCTGCACCAAGACCTTTGTTCTCCTGGACAAAACAGAGAAACCAAATTATTATCAACAAAGGAAACAATGGCTTCATTGTGGAACAGAAAAAAAAAATGTAGCTAAATGGTTAAAAAAGAAGTGCACCTTTAGAGCCTTCAAAAATTTTGAGGTGCCACTTTGTGCAATGGTTCCAAGACAGTCTTTGAGTTCATCTTTAGTCATTCCAATGCCAGTATCTCTGTGGCATTCACAAAATGGGTCTCAATAATGATTTTAATCACATCTCATAAATTAAAATGGTGACGACCATGGATTAATGAACAACTTACGTGATAGTGAGTGTCCCAGCCTCTGAGTCGGGTTTAATCGTTATCTCCAACTCATCACCATCAGCCAGCACAGAGGGATCGGTTACGCTGAGGAATCTCAGCTTATCCAGTGCATCACTCGCGTTACTGGATGGCAACATAAATTGTGTCAGAGTTCAGATGATCAGGAGGTGTAGAAATGCAGTTTGTGAATAGCAGCAATTCATCCATGGTCATAAGGACAAGTCAATTCAATTGTATACGCTGAGAAGATAACTGACCTTACAAGCTCACGGAGAAATACTTCTTCCTTGTGGCTGTACAAGCTGTGCACAATTAAGTCCAGCAAGCGGCTAACCTGCAGGGCAAAGAGAAACGCTACATAAACACAGAAGCGCTCAATTGCAGATTCCATGAAGTCTGAAGACAAACAGAATTCTGTTAATCGCGAAACACGATTTTGGCCACAGCAGAGCAGAGTGCAACGGCATACTGAATGCAGCACACAAGTGACAATTCATGTGACCCAATCCCAAATTTCACGAAACGAGCCAATTTCCCTAGCTCACCTCAGCCTGGTACTCGAACTTCTCGCCGGCCGTCTCCTCCTCGCCGGCAGGCTTCTCGGCGACGGCGGCGTCGCACCTCACCTCGACCATCCTCCGCCTCGCGGCCTCCCATCTCACCCCTACCGCGCACCTCGCGGCGGCACCCCTGCCCTGCGGCACGAGCGCGGCACGTGGCAGACCCCGGGACGACGGGCTCGGCCGCAGCGCCGGCGCCATGAGGTGTGGAAATATATACTGAAGACCGGGGACCAGGCGCTCGCGGCTTGTTCCTGCGCGCGCGTGGTGGTTCGGTGTGACGCTTGGGGAGTGACGAACGGATAAGAGCTGGGGTTTATACGGAGGGAGAGGGAGACAGGAGGAGTGATGGGGGGTGATGGGGTTTAGGAGGGACGGGAGGGCGAGGAAGGAAACGAGACGAGGCGAGGCGGGGAGCCCGGAGGCTTCTAGAATCGCGTAGGGCGCACGGGGCTGGCGTGTGGTGTGGGGCGTTGCGTGCGGCGCTGGGCCGCGCGTTGTGGTGCGCGCGTGGCTGCGGCGGGGCCGCCGTCGGATGGGCACCTCGACGGCGGGATGGAGTCTGAGAGGTTGATCCGTTGTCTTTCAGGCAGCGATGTCGTTAGGGACGGTTGAGTCAACAGTTGGACCCGTCTGTCAGTGGCCACAAAGAATTTAAGGCTGCTAGTTTGTGGGCTGAATACGGCTTCAGCTTGTAGACGTCATAGCGGGCCTGTTCCGTGTGCTATCTGGGCTGCACACTCGAATTTGGTTCACTTTGCACGCTACTGGACTACGGCTGGGCTCTTCTTATACGCGAATCTCCTCTCCGTGAGCCCAACAGTAGGATTCCCTTAGGATTTTTCATCACCACGAGAAAAACACGAGAGTATTTGACCTTGGCCCCGTTCACTTCGCTGAAAAAATAAGCCGAAACATTGTTCCGACTGATTTGTTGTGAGAGAAAAATAATGTTCCAGCTGAAAAAGACGGATTATAAGAGAAGCGAACGAGGCCAAAATTGCAAAAGTTTGTTTTGCTTCCTCATCAACTACTACAAAGGTGAAAAAGGAAGAAGAGGAGATAATGCCTTCTCCTCCATATCCTAATACATTTATTTTCTTGAATTTGCAGCAAAACGGATATTATACAAGATTTAGATGCAAAAACAAACATTTTAGGTTAGATGTCAGAAATTGTACCGAGTTGGGTTGGTCAGAACAAAAGCGAACTTAAATAGTTGGATAATACATATTTACATGTACTTTTTTTTTACGATGACCATAAGAAACTTGCTCTTTTTTAATAGAGACACTAAAAATGCCCCGTATCTAACAATTATCAAGAAAAATAGTAGTCAATGCATGAAAAACTTGACACAAAGTAATTACAAAAACAAGAGAACATCAAAAGACCAAACTAATTGTCTTCTTCATTCGAATGTTTGATGCCCGCTAGAGCCTGGAAATCCCATGAAAAGCCATGAAGGGAAAAGGACACCTACATACACCGTGGCCATTGAAGGCTTTGAATACCGCAAAAGCCACCTGTTGTTGTCAGTGAGATCTAGCACCATGAAAGAACATGGGCTGGGGCAACACCATGGAGTGTAGTAGGACTACAATCCTTCCCACTAAAATTATCAAATAGCCGGTACAAGAAAAACTTGACACAAAACAACCTACAACAAATAAAAGAACATCAAAGACCAAACTAATCGTCTTCTTCCTTCGAACGTTTGCTGCCCGTAGAAACCTATAAATCGCACTAAAACGCCAACAAAGGAAAGGGACACTTACGAAAACCCTAGCCATAAACAGGCTCCGAATAATGCAAAAGCCACTTGCCGATGGCAATGGCATCTAATACCCCTAAAAAACATTGGCTAGAGAAACATCGCTCAAGCAGGCTTATAGTCCTTCACCAAAACACAGGGTTGGAGAACTCGGACCTTGTCACATGACAGACCGGAAGAAAGATGTTGAAGTCATCACACCGAAAGCCAACCAACCTGTCGGTGTTTCGAGTAAACACCAACTCGTAAATATCTAATATTGCGCATCTAGCTCGGATGATGTGCTAAGAGGACACGAGGTTTATACTAGTTCGGACAGAACGTCCCTACGTCTAGTTTGTTGCTGCTGCTCGTGTTACTAGCACTGAAAGTTCATAGTAGGGGTTACAAACGGTCGAGAGAGGAACATGCCCTAAGTCTCTAGTGAGAGGAGCGAACGGGTGCCGAGGGATCGGTAGCCTCTCGGTTGTGTGCTTATGTGCTCTAATCGGTTTGGGGTTTGAGTCCGAATCTGTGTGATATGTTGCGATGCGATCGATTCGAGTCCTCTTTCATGGGACGCCCTGCTTTTCTTTTTATAGGCCAAGAAAAAGCACAGGATACAATCGAGGGAAAAGAGGAGAATAAGAAGGAGAAGAAGTCCTCCAGGATCACTGGGTCCTTTTCCTTCACGTGGATCCCACTGACCCTTTGGACGTCAACAGAGATAGCTCCACATCGTGGCCCTGTCCGTCACTGGCATCATGCCCAGGCATCGTCTCCCGGTCATGGTGCTCCACTCCATCCTGGCGGACGTCGTGGTGTCTGACGCGTCTGTCAGTGCCTGTACGAGGGTTAGACAGAACAGCACTGGTACGCCCGACGCTATTCCTGATGTGATTCCCCAAGTATGGCCCGTCATAGCCACGGCTTATATCGGGCGTGCTGATCACCTCCCTGATGTCAAAGCTTTGACCCAAGCCCATTCGCTTAGACCTAGAGTGGTTGGTGGTGGTATGGGTCTCCGTCGAGCGAGGTAGAGCGCAGACCCAAGGGTCGGGCAAGGCGGAGCCCGCGGCCTCTAGGTCGGGCGAGGCAGAGTCCTCCCCTAGAGGCCATGAGAGGCGGAGCCCGCGGCCTCGGGGTTGGGCGAGGCGGAGCCCGTGGCCTTGGGGTCGGGTGAGGCGGAGTGCTTCACTAGACCCTAGAGGCGAAGCCCGCGACCTCAGGGTCGGGCGAGGCAGAGTCCTCCCCTAGAGGCCGGGTGAGGCGCAGCCCGCGGCCTCGGGGTCGGGCGAGACGGAGTTCTCCCCCAGAGGCCGGGCGAGGCAGAGCCCGCGGCCTTAGGATCGGGCGAGGCAGAGTCCTCCCCCAGAGGTTGGGCCAGGCAGAGCCTGTGGCCTCGGGGTCGGGCAAGGCGGAGTCCCCCCCAGAGGCCGAACGTGGCGGAGCACAGACCCAAGGGCCAGGGGAGGCAGAGCCCGTGGTCTCAGGGTCAGGCGAGGTGGAGTCCTCCTCCAGAGGCTGGGCGAGGCGGGGCGTAGACCTAAAGGTCGGGCAAGGCGGAGCTCGTGGCCTCAGGATCGGGCGAGGCTGAGTCCTCCCCCAGAGGCAGGGCGAGGTGGAGCTTGCGCCCCTGGGGGTCAGTTGGAGCTATAGTCGCGCTCTTGACTACCCGGACGTATCAATATTGATGGTTATTAGCTCCTCCTATTCGGGTACCCTAGTATTAGTCCCCAACACAACCATCTGCCTTAATAAACGCACCAATTGCCAAAGTCCCGAGAGATCCAATAGAACAAACCCTCAGTAGCCCTTCGTGAGCACTAGATCAGACATCGTATAAAATTCATATAAATTTTGTTTTAACTGATATAAAATCTAGTTTAGTATTTAAAAAAACCATATTTTTCTATGTTAAAAATAATTTTTTTATGAATTCTCTAATATTAAATCAGATTTTAGTATTTTGAAATGAATATTCGTTTCAGAAAAATATTTGGATATTTTAAAAAATATATATTTCTATAATTCTTTTTATAAAGTCTAATTTACCTCCCTAAATTATCGCAAAAGTGAATTTACCTCCTATATTGCTGATGTGGAGCCACATAAGACGGCTGGCGTAGCACCAGGCCGCCATGTCATCGAAGACCACTCCGAGAGGTAAATTGAACGATTTTATAAGAGTTAAAAAGTATAAAAATCTGATTTTTCTAATTAATGGAGATAAATTGAAATAACGCAATAATAGCTTAGAGAGAACATATGGACCTTTTTAAAAAAAAATATGGACCTTTTCCTTTACTATAATTTGTCAGCACCACTTACGCGCCCAGCAAGACGCTCGCGCCACGCAGGCCCAGAAGGCATGTATCCCAGCCCAGATAGGTTGACCGGCCTAAGGCATAGGACGACGTTTGCGGCCGGCCTCTAGCGCTGCGCCGTTCCGCTTCCGCCCGCTCGGCACCAGACCAGACACCGCTGCCTCAAACACATGGTCGCGGTCTCGCGGACCCGTGCCGGCACGGGCACGGGCACGGGCGCCCGTGCACGCGCGCTAGCTGCCATGCTGAAAGTCGTGTGCGTGCCCGCGCCCCGTCAATTCAAATCAAAAACGAAAAACAAAACGAAAAGGCTGCGCGCACCAGCAGGCCCTCGTCGACCCGGCTCCCTCGTCCCTGTTCCGACGCGGCGTCAGAGGCGTCGACGCCGGCACGCCGCACAACTGGACTCTCCCCGACGGCCGGACCTTTCCGATTGCCGTGTGTGCGCGTCAGCGTCAGTGCGTGGGCACCGGAGAACGGGCTTGAACTCCTGCCACAGACTTCACAGGCAAGACGTTCCTCTTCATTTCAGTGGTCGCCGACCGTTCCTGACAACGAACGAGGCCGTGCGCACATCATCGGAAAATGCACTCACATGCTTCGAACCCCGTCTGGTGCCGGTCGCCGACCGTACAGAGTCGGAGCGACACCGACACGGTGACACGAGCAGAGGACAAGCAAGGCCCGCACAGATCGGTGGCCACTTGTGATTGCTCGTCCACGCTGGCGGCAGTCTGCAGTCTGCAGCGCCCGTGCGGCCACACAGGGTCAAAGATCTGGGAGGCCCCAGGATCGCGCAGAGAGGTGCTGGACTGGAGCACCCACTAGCCGATTCAAGACAAGCCGGACAACTGCCATGTGGGGACACGTTTCGAGCCGACCCCACGTTCAGAGACTCGGGCTAGGTGATCCGGGGCCCTGGGGCGGTAACCCCTCGCACCCATTTTTTGTAATCCGGTCAGCACGAGTGCGCGGGCCACAGTATGTTTGGTTGGCTGATTCATATTGTTAATGGTTCATAAAGAAATACTGCTGGCTGCTTTGTATGAGAGAAAAATATTGTTTCAGCTAGAAATTTACGATCGTTTACGATAAGCCACAGCCAAACGAACAGGCTGACAGTTGGCGCCAGATCTTTGACCGACAGGGGACGCTCTCAGCTGAGGTCGTGCAAACAAACAAGCAAGCACGCAAGCATTAGGCCCTATAATAAAAGATTATTACTGCTTACTAAGGGCAACGAATCTTGACTGTTACGTAACGTGGCCTCACCACTTAGGTAACCTCAAACTAAACCTCCCCCGATCAGCTTTATTAATCCCTCTCGATCTCGCTCACCACTAACCTCTCGATCTCGATCAGCAGATGTAAATGAGGCAAGATGACCGTTTTGTTTAGCTCCGTGTCGTGCAAGCAATTAAGCGCAGATTAGCTTGTGCTCCGGATCGGATCTGTGAAGGAATCCGAGACCGCAGCTAGTGATCTCCCTGCATGCGACGACGCAACCCCCAATATTTACTGCCCCCCATGACGGCAAGGCATGAACACAACACAAGGCTCGTGGATCTGAAGACATCGCACGCTGGACAGTGGACACATACATGCATGGAGGCGGCAGATGTGCGTGCGTGTACATGCACTGCATCGGCACTTCGGCAGCAGACGTACGCCTCAATGCGAGGGACGGGCTTGAAGGCCGCGTCGGTCGGGGCGAGTGGCCGGCCGGACCGGAGCGCCGTGCGCGCGCCGGAGCCGGGGATCGGTTTCCACCGCCCCTCCCGGGGCCGGCTGCTCGATCTCGGCTCGCGGCCTCACGTTTTGGCACCCTCCATGTGCAGCGCAGGCCAACCAGCGAGCGCGCGCGCGAGGACCACCGTGCTGTGCTGTGTGTCTGCATCGGTGAGCGAGCGCGACAAGCCGCGGATTAAGAAAAATGGAAAGGCACAACGCCACCAAGGACGGATTTGGTATTCTAGAGGGGGCCTGTCAGACGGGGATTTGAATACGCAGCAGCGCCTGGCTTTGACTAGCATTTGCGGCTCTGCCAAAGTGCCAAGTGCAGTTTGTTCAGCTTCAGCAAATCGGCAGCAGCCTGCTGCTTCAGCCGAGCTGATCACTGACACTGTGGGTTCAGTTCTTTCTGTAACTGCAAGCCTGCTGGTGCTGCGGCCTTATAAAACCCTGCACCTGCCACCTAAACCTCTCCTTTTGCTTTGATCCTGGTTCTGAATCCGCAGCAGCTCCTTGCAAGTTGCAAAGCGGCTGTGCTCAACAAGGGTGCGTTTGTGTGTTGAAAGATGAGGTGCGCAGGTGTTTTCCTGGCGCTTCTGCTCTCCCTGTCCGCGCTATCTGCCTCCACTGCCGAAGCACACAAGGTTAGTGGGTGGAATCTTGCAGCTGCTTCAGTACATGGTACTAGATCACTTGATGATACCAGTCAGTATCACCAGCGATAATATTCTCTGTTTCTTGTGAGAAAATTGCAGGACCGATTGGACGACGCCCCGGTATTGTTAACCGCCGGTCGGAAATGGTTGAGAGGACGCAAGACAATGGCAGATGCCCGGAAGGATGAGGTGGTGGAACAAGGGAAGGGAGCCAAGAGCACAGGTGCAAACACTGCCCATGTCCATGGAGCGGAGAAAACTGTAGAGGTTACCGTTGTCGGGTTGGGTGGTGAGAGTGCTGGGCGCAGGAGCGTCGGCAAGAGCAAATCTGCCGGCCTCGTGCCGTTCTGTGCCGATTACCGCACGCCGAGAACTCACCCACCAAGGAATAACTGAAAGTAAAGCAGGCAAATACTTCTTCCTGGTTCTAGCCTCTGATAAACTGATCAACTAATCTCCTACTAGTATTGCTCGTGCATTGCATAGTGAAGCGTAACTGCTGCCTTTCTGAATGTAGGTATAGATGTATAGCATGGACACTGAGATTTGGATGATGTACTGAAAGTCTGAAACATGTCGATTTCGTTGTTGCAGGAGCAAATCAGGAAGCAGATGCACCTGCTGAAGCTGTACATGAAACGGTAAATGCACTGCCCACTTCACTCCGGCGTTTCATGCATTTCTGCAGCACACATTTGGTTTACTACCGTCTGCTAGCTGTGTTTGCTTATACCAGGCTGCAATTTGCTTTCAGGGTAAAAGGAGTAAGAAGGGCTCGGTAACCCATGCCACGCTCCAAGCATCAAAGCATGGCGGTGGCGGCACGGATTATGCATCGGCACCTGAGATCCACGTCGCCACCGCCCGATCAACAACGACGCTCCGCTGGCACTGGGTGAGCTCGCCGCCAAGACACCTTAGGACTTCCGGCTCCTCCGCCTTGGGTAGCTCCGGGGGCATGAAGAAGCTGAATCTTGCATTGCTTCATTCTAGATAGGAGTACATCTGAGTATCTGACCACAGTAGTCATTAGCAGAAGATGGTGGTTAGCTTAGCTAGGTAGGAACTCGCTCTCCACGCCACACGTAGCCCGTGCTTGACACTCATGGAGAAATCTGAGATCATTGTACTGGGCAATTTTGGTTGTAATGTGCTTGCATGGAGAGCGTCTGTAAACTAGTAGTCAGCAGCGTTTCTGAAGTTGCAGAGAATAGAGACTGGTGGAGAATTCAGGCTGCCTTTTCGGTGACAGGAGCTGTTGTTGGACACTTTTCCGGGCCCAAAGCGACATGTCAACGCTTCGGCCCATCTTAAGAGTAGAGATGCAACAATGCAACATGGCCAGCCCAAGGTCTTGCGGACGCTCCCGGCTCACATACAATACAAATACAAACAAGCGTTAGCTGCAAAGCCAATCAGAGCCCTAATATTTGCTAGACAAAGGAGCACGGGCCTAGGTATCCATAACCTTTTTTTTTACAAAACCAAGCGGTAAAGCTTTATTGATCAAGAATTGTTACATCATTTGAAAGAAGGTCAACAATAAAGCTAGGGGGATCATCGTCCCAAATACAATAATTTTTGGAAATCATAGCACGCTTCGCCAATTCATGAGCCACTTGGTTTGTTTCCCTTCCGCAATGCTCGATGGAGATCTACTGGAATCCTAACCAGATTGTATTACATTCATCATATATAGCCAATGCTGAATTAATATTTGCTGAGCAAATTGTTATTTAAGTTAAATTAAAAATGGATTATGGCAAAGGAACAATAGCATAGAGATAAAACATCGACTCAAATTAAAAAGAAGCTACAGATTCTCATTATGGGATGGGTTTAATTGGAGTGAAGGGTCATCTGTTTAGTACTCCCTCCGTTCCAAATTATAAGACGTTTTGCGGCTTTTCTAGATATATAGCTTTTACTATACGCTTAGATATACACTATCTAAATTTATAGTATAAGACAAAAGCCAAAACACCTTATAATTTGAAGCGGATGAAGTAAAATCTAAGGTAGGGGACTGTTCCGAGGTCAGGTTTTGAGAAGATGTCCTCCAAAGGCTCAATATCCAAACATGTGTGTAATATTGCTCGGTACAAATATGCTAAGGTGCCAACTACTCTTGATATTGTACCTCTAAATATCCCCAAGAGATGTTCACGCCGTTTTACGTAGGTGATACTAACATGATACGTTTGTTGCACAATATGACTAATGAGGATTGGAGTTGCTTTTGGTAAATGCCCTCCTAGATCAGTTTTTTTTACAGATTCATTGGATATATCAATGGGCACAATTACAATCAACAAGGAACGCATCATTCAAGATTGTCAATTACTCGATACAGTTGCAATGTAATTCTTTCCTTCCTTTGGATGGTCAAATAGTGCTATATTTGAGTTTTGAGTTGATTTTCCAAAATATTTATGTTTAAATAAGTGGTCTGATTCTTTTTACAAGAGACGAAGCCAGATTTGTTTTCTTCATTAAAGAAAGGTTTGAATCAGATAAACATATGTAAAACTCACAAGGTTTCTTTCATGTTGCTTCCTTCCGGTGCTTAGATGTTTTTGGCTCCCGGAAGGCCGGAAGGAAGCTTCAGAGTCTCCGTGGTTCGTTTTCGTGGTCATGGCGGCCCCTGACAGTCAGCACCGCGCCACGGCATCACCCTCTGCCGTTGTCATCGTGATCATGTAGTTGGGGTCACTGGCAGAGTGAGAGGCACCATCGTAATCGTAGCCACGTTCGCTTCTCTTAAAAATAACTTGTTCGACTTCTTTTTTCAGCCGAAACAGTACTTTTCTCTCACAACAATTCAGCTGGAAGCCTGGAACCGTGTTTTTCAGCCAGTTTCAGCCCAGCGAACGGGGCTATTGGCATTTTTCAGCTTGTTTTTTTAGCCGGAATAACGTTTTTCTTTCGCATCATATCAGCGTTTTGGTTTTTTTCGGCTAAGCGAACGGAGCCGCGATCTGTTAGCTGCGGCCAGCGCCCAGTGGCCGCCGTAGCGAAGCGGACCAGGCGACCTTTTTGCACTTTATTAGGGCCCACGTTGGCTCCGGGATAAGGTGCTGCCTGCGTGACGTGGCCAATGACAACGATAGAGGCAGGCGGCGGTCGGGCGGTGTCGCTCGCAGAGTCGCAGAGCTCGATCGCAGTCGCGGCGGCAGAGCCACTGGGTGGGTGCCGGGAGACACCTGTGGGCTGTGGCTCCCCTTTGGACTCGGCAGATGATACTGGCATACTGCACGCGGGCGATAGACGTCGTCGTCTTCCTTCCCCCTTCCGCCCCCAGATCGGACTGATTATTCTCTCGATCAGCGACAAACACAGTTTTATTATCTCGTGTTTTTTCGCTTGGAAAATAACACGCACTACGACGGACTCTGAGACCGACTGGCCACCTAACCTGATTGCGAATAAAAGGGGCTCAAAGGTCACTTATGCTATGGATAACACCACGGTGACGAGACGAGACGAGACGTGCAGCGGTACCATCCGGAGCCCAGTCCATGCTGCTGGCGATATCAGAAACACGTCGCAGCAGGAAAACTGAGTCACAAGACTGGCCCTTTTCCAAACTATATCATGGAAATGAAATTTATAGCACCAAGTGGTCAAATACCATGCGTGTTCGGATGCGCCCCACGCTGAAGTAATCAACCAATCATGAAGTACGGGCAGCACATGGGTACTAGATCGTTCATTGCATCTACTGTATCATTCTTTTTTCCAGCGTCCAGCACGCAGGCTCCACAGAATCGAAACATAAACATATTACTGATACAGGCAGCAGATGATATTTATGCATATACTCCTATATCTATAGCAATATCATATCATAGTTCATATTATGGTAAGCGTCTGCAAAATGGTACAGCGGCAAAGACACAGAACACAGGCGATGCCAGCACGCTCACCACCATCAGGTAACGACGCCCGAGATCGAGCCCGAGCCCGGTGCTGCGAGGCAGTAGGAGTACTTAATATATACATACAAAGAAGAAAAGAACAACGCATCTAATATGTCAAACACTATGCACAAACACACCACTCTTCTCCTGCAGGCTCATCTCATATGCCTGCCATGGACGATCTTATTCTCGGACCACCTCTACCGGCTCCATACACCTACGAGCATATTTTATAATAATATACCTGCTGGCTGCTGCAACTGCTGCACACCACACCTGAGCTCGAACAGAAGTACCTCCATTACCTTGGCGACTTCTCTTCTACTACTTTCAAAACTCGCAAGACGTGCCCAGCCTCGGCATCGGGCGCTGGCCGACACCAGCAGTGTGCTTCCGGGTGCGGAAGGCACCTGGGAGCAGCTCCTGGAACTTGTCGAGGAATGCACTCCACTCTTTAGGGCTCATGTCCGACAGCTTCACAAAACTGGCGCTGGGCGGGAGCAGCTCATTGGCACTCCTGCTCCCGGACTGATGCTCACTAGCTTTGCCACTGTAGTTAGTTCTACCTGTCACTTTACCCTTCGGAACTCCTCTACGGTAGGGTTTAGATTTCCCAATGAAGCCAAGCCCCTTCATGGACGACGACAGCTTGGAGATAGAAGGAATCTTCTGGGGCAATGCACTGGTCAAGATGTCATCATCCTCGTCCTCCTCAGTCTCATCTTTGTCCTCCTCATCACACTCATCTAGCTTGGATAGTGGATTCCTGGAACTTGCCTTCATGCTGCCAAACTTGCAGAAAGCTGGTGGTTCAAAGGCATCTGCATCATCCTCACTGTCAAGAAGAAACTGGGTGAAGTCATCATCGTCATCTTCAACTCCGGCTTCGTCAGGAAGAAAGAACTCTCTTTCCTTGACCCAATTCCTTGCCTCCATGCAGAGAAGTTCAAGCTGACTTGGTTCCTCTTCTTTTGCAGTGAACTGCCTGCTCATCATGTCTCCTATCTCGGAGAGGCAGAGACCAAACGCTGCAGCTTCCTTGAGAAATACTGTTGACAGCACCAGCACCCTGAGACATGCCTCTCGTATCATGGGTAGCTCCGTGCGTAGCATTTCTGCATCTTTTACAGGATCAAGCTCTGCAATGTATTCAAGCTCCTCCTCGGAGAAGGGAACAGAGGCCTGCGGCCAGTGGATCCACTCAAAGTAAGGGTCTTCTAGGCATTCTGGAAGGCAAAGGCCATGGTCAATAGGAATGAGTTCCGTCTGCTCTCCAAAATTGTCAGCCCCAGGACCAAGCTTCTTGACCAGAAGATTTCCAGCATGCCTGTCAGTGTTGAAGATTCTAATGTCAAGAATGCCAATCCGATGCACTGCAGATACAGGGAAGCTTGAGGTCCCGTGGTCACTGGCATCAAAATCATGAGGAATGAACTCCTGCAGTGATGCAATCTTGCTTACAGCCTCTGATTTGTTGCAGAATACTTTACTTTTGCAGCCAACACAGTCATTCACATTGAAGATGGTGTGTGTTATCTTGACAAGCATGGTGGGAGGAACATTTGCAAAGTGATCATAGTCGAGGAGGTAAGCAGCAACCTCTCTGAAGCCTGTCTCACCGACCCGCACAGATCTTTTCAGGCCTGGCTGTCCCAGAGCCTTCCCCACAAAACCTTTTGGATTGTTTGGGGCAAATGGTTCCTCGTCAGTTGGCTTGACAATTGCAACACACTCTCCCCAAATGTTCTTGAAGTAGTAGGCACCACCCATCCCACTGTTAACAGCAACTGGGTCAACACCATTCCTTATGGCTTTAATGACATCCTTAGCAAGCTGCTTCATCCGAGAGGAAGGGCTTGAACAGCCAAGGATTTCAATGGGCCCGCTCCGGTCTCTTTGCCAAACATCCTTGCCAGTAGGGGAGAGGCAAGGTGTGGAATTGCTTCGGTGAATCTGATTCCTTTTGAGAAGCAACGGTGAGTCATTGCGAATGCTGCTAAGATCATTATTCAGAACCAGGTCACCAAAGGTCAATGAGCTCTCATCAGTGGGCATATTGAGGGCTATCTGTAGCTTCTTTTTCACAGTTTGCACATTTTCTCCTCTCTCCAGCTCGATGCCAAGGACAGACCCATTGTCAATTTGGACAAAGACTCTCTTCCAGCTCAGCTGCCTGCCCTCAGTTCTGCTACCTCCAGGATATTCACTACTAAAGCTCCGATCCAGGACTGCCACAGCCATCTGTGTCTGAACAGGACAGTCCAAATCCCTGGACATAGAAGAGCTAAAAGGAGCTGGCAAGACAAACTTTTGCAACTTGCAGTCAGCAGTCTTTGGAGAAGAGAAGATGTTTTCACCACCTCTGCATCAACTGAAGCTCGATATCACAGGACCACTGACTGATATATATATATATATCCTGGGAGGAGAAAAAGAGAAATGAATACTATATAGTACAAAACAAGCTTCCATGCAATGATAAATGTAAGATTCTAGACAAAGCTAGGAGATAACAAAAATGTGGAGTGGTTATAGATGTCTGATACAAATGGATTAGCTAGCATGTAACATACTGACAGAATATATCAAGTTACTTCCATAAACGATATTCTTTGGATCATTTCTTTGCTCATTCCAATGCAAGGACTAAGTTACAGTACTTTGCCAGAGTGAGGTAGCATAGTTTCACAAGTTTATGCCCGATAAACCTATTCACAACTGTTGACCAGAATAAGTAGTAGATTATATTGAGTGTTGCAAGTTTCTGACTGCATTTCAAAACAACTGGTGACAAGAACAAATTGAAGGATAAGAACATTATAACTATAAATGTCAGTAAGCAGTAAGCTTAGATCTCAATCTCAGGCAGAGAGTATAATCAATTGAGTGGAATTTATAACATCACACATGTAAGCATACCCTTGTCTTATTCCTCACTAAAATCTAACGAAATAACAATTAGCTTCTCTTAAGGAAAAATAACGACTTGAAAACGGAAACTGAGATCATTTCCGCCTGTTTTGGTACAAGGTGACCAAATCTCATGAGAATCACATAGGTTTGTAGTATAATCCAGTGATTGAGAGAAAATAGCTACTAATAATAGCATCAGTCCATACAGGGATAGGCAGATTTTGCATGCAACCAGAAATGAAGTAGGATTTATTAATGGTGACAAACTAAATAAGGACTCCAAAGTTCAATTGATTTAAGTCAACATAATGCAAAGAACAAATCGATTCCCCGACGCAGATATTAAAAAAATCTCTTTAAGAGAAAATCCCCTTCGCTGACCGGATGAAATTGTTCAAACAGCTCACACGGTTTCACACCAGTGAGAAACACTCAGTGCGAAGGAGGGACCTAAGAACACAGACTCAAATGCATTTTTTGACTGGAGTCTACGAATTCCTGACGACTGAACCCGATAAATCCACGAGTAAACAGCATTAAAACACGAGCTATGCAATAGATCCTACGCGTTTGATAAGAAATTATACGAGACCCGAATCCCACATATTTCCAATTGAATAGCAACACCAAAAATCAGAGACCCGAATCCCACATATTTCCAATTGAATAGCAACACCAAAAATCAGAAAAGCCAAAACAGGCAGCATGAACATGTTGAGACCCGTTACCATTCACCAACGAAAACTTTGAGACAGCGCCGGCGGTCTAGAATCACGCCCTGAATCGATAGGGGAAGCAAGCGACACAAAATCAGTGGCAATCCCAGTCCCAGGCGCTCATTTCGATCAAACGCCTCCGCAAAATCCGGAAATTTAGCGAGCCCGCACTAGCACCGCCTGCTCCCCGCTGCGGCTCCCGTCGAATGACATTCATCACAGGCCGAGGACGAGGAGCTGGCGTGGGGACTCACCGGCGGGACGGATCTGGGCGCTCGCGGGCAAGGAACGGCCACAGCGCCGCCTCCCTCCTCCTGCGGCGGCGTAGATCCGACGTCCGGGCGCGTCGCCGGCGCAGATCCGGCGGCCGGGCGGTGCGCCGTACGCGTCCCACGGTGGCGCGACCCGGTTCCTGTGCCTTTTGTTCCCTCAGTGGTGTGTGTGACTTGTCCTTTTCCCTCCGGGCTAAACTCGTCCTGGGTCCGAGAGACGGGTTAATCTGATAACCGCGGTTAACGAGACTCCTCCCCGCCATCTTATAGCCTCACAGTTTTGCGCTCGAGACCTTGCAAATTCTTGTATTTTCTGGAACGGTGCTCTTGTCTTCAGGAGTCACGACAAGGAAAATCTGCCACTTGCACATTGTGGTACGTCGCCCGCTGTGTTTTTTTTTTTTTGACAAACAGCACTTTTTATTATTAGCAGCAAGCACACGACAAGATTGAGGAGATTAAGCTCCGTTCAAGGTTTCTGTGGGGCGTGAGCATGATGTTTCGAGAATGTACAGCTCGGAATGTGTTTTCTCATTGCTTGTTTTGCAAGAGAATGGTAAAAGACACGAGTTTGATTTTTGGAAATCACATAATGTAATTTATTTAAGGATGTATAGGTATCATTATCTGTTTAGTTTTTTCCACCCTGTTTATACTATGCTATTATGTTTTGGCGTTGTCATATCTTCAATTCTTTGATTTTTCACATCGCTTGGGGAAGTAATTTGAGTTAGCATCACATTACTATAATCTAAAAGTGTTCATGTCGCATTAAACAGTTACTAACAAATGCCTGGACACCTCATCTAACACTTGGTGATTTATTTTCCTAGAGGAGACACAGCTACGTTATGAAAGGTAACAATTATGTTATGAGAGCTACGAGTATCTAATCCTCGAAGTCATATTTAACGCATGACATGCTATCATACTTTTATATTAGGAGCCGAAGTAGTTGGTAACAGCTTGGTTTATGTTGAAAAAAATAAACAAAAGCTGCTAAATTGCTAATGATGTATGGCACATGGCAGATATGACTGGAATTAGGAGAGCAGCCAGCTTCGTCTCGCTTTTGGTTAATGCAATTCCAAGCAGTCCTATGAAGATTGGTCGCCACTTGTCTAGCTATCATAAATATCATAATTATCATTAATTTATTTATGCAGGGGTCATCATACGAAGAAAGCAACACCAGGCCCCTCGCCGTAAAAACAAAACTATTGCTGTGCTTTCGCGCAAAGCAGGCCCAGATACTTGCACGGGGGCCGAGCGCGGAAAGACAGGCAAACAATCGTGCTGTTGGCCAAGCCGTATTTTTTTCGGTCAATATTATTTTTCTCAAACAACAAATCATAAAAGTTACATAAAGCAAACTGGGCAAATTTATCGGACAAAAGAAAATGAAGTACGGACGGTGGCAATTAATTAATCGACGAGCCCATCACGCCGTCTGTTTGCTTTGGGATCGGAAGGCTCTAGAATCCTCAGTACGACGGCCTCCACATGGCGCCGTGCGACAAACGGTGATTGCACCGCGGCGGGGCCCGCGCGGCAGCGGCAGCGTCCGCTCATTCGCGGTGCGCGAGAGCCCCCCGGCGCTGCCGGCACGGAGGCGGCAGCGCAGGGTGCGGTCCAGTCACCAGTGGTGGCGCGCGATCGTAGATACGTGCAGGAGGAAAAATCTTGGCCGTGGGTGGCAGCTGGCAACCCTCTCGGACGGTCGGACCGGCTCGGCTCTCGCGGGCGGGACCGTGGTGCGGCCCGCGGCGGTGCCACGCAACAGATGACTTGACTCCTCCATGTGACCATATCTGCCCGGCCGTGACCGTGAGTCCTGAGGCTTTTCATCTGTGTTCATGACTGAAATTGACCGGCAAGTCTAAAGTAGCGCTGAAACATAAACGGCTACGTTCGGCTTACCTCATATTCGGTTTGTTCGACTTATTTTTTTAGCCGGAACAGTATTTTTCTCTCACACCAATTCAGCTAGAACAATGTTTTTCAGCCAGCCAAGATTCAGCAAGCCAAACGTGGCCAATATTTGGCGTGAATTCGGTCCAAACTCCAAACAGTGTTTGTGGTTTGGGGACGTTTGGCACCTGCTGAGTCAGCAGCAGCCTAATTGGTCAATTATTCTGAGCACGACATCTACTACCTGATTGGCGATCCTTCGTCAAAACTCAAAAATCAGTGACGCATAATAATTGACCATGCTGCCTCGCAGCTGTCTTGATCGGCTGTTCTCAGGCTCTCAGCTGTCGATTTCTGCTTGGTGCATGCGTACGTATAGAGTATAGACCAGGGTACTTTGTTCAAGCTCGAGCGTTGACACCAGAGAGCTCCGGCGGTGTGGCTAACACGACTGGAAGTCTGGAAGACTTCTTCTGTTCTTCACAAGAATTGGCATTATAAAAAGTGATCATATTTTGGTTCAATATTATATTAATTGGACAACGTATAAATAAAGAGAATAAAATCAAGATGTAGCTACGTACCCCGTGGAGTAGTGTATATAGAAGAAGTGAATTAGTTAAAGCATTTTTTTTCTGTTCGTAGAGCAAGGAATGTGTCCGTGAAAGATGAGACATAGGTACCTGCTCGGTTATTAGACTTAGGGCTAAGAGAATCAGTTGGCAGTAAAGGATGCAGTGCTACCTAGCCAGACGCTATAACAAAGGTCTCATTGCCCCCACTCCCCGGCCACTAAAGCGACATCTTTGACTTTGAACCAGATAATAAGGTTAAAGTTTTTCGATTCGTGACAAATGAAGTACGTGCACCTGACTTCTTCTTCTTCTTCTTCTTTGAAAAATATAACATATGTAAGATTTTAAGAGCATCTTCAAGAGTTCTAAAAAATTGTTCCCAAAATCGTTCAGTTTTCTAAGTTGTCAAATAATATTGGAAGCATCAAATAATGGCAATCCTGAATTATTTTTAAATACCCCAACCACTTCTATACTTTCTTCTCTCTTATACATTAGTATCAGGAACCTGTCCTACTTCTTATTTTTTTTCCCACATCATTCCACCTTAGATTGATGCGATGGATACGCGCACTTATTTATCCGCGTGACGGAGTTGTTTTTTCTAAGTGTCAAAAGATTAGGAGGTGGGGTTAAGAGTTGTTGGAGATGTATTTTTTCAAATTTTCCAAAAACTATGGATTAGGAGATTGTCTGGAACTCTTAGAGATGCTCGAATAAGGGGAAAAGCCATTTTTTTGCTATTTGTTTTCCATGTGAAAAAAAAATCTCTTATACACTCGAATTTTTGTGAGCATGTTAAAAGAAGAAATTATAATGTTATAGATGAATTCGGTATCTAGATTAAAGATGTTTTAAAAATCAAGTAAAATACTCATTCACCGCATCACCAATTATGTCTCGAAAATTACATCAAAATAGTCAACCGCAACTCTAACAGAACTGCGTAAATCCAATACAAGTTGTCAGTAACTAAATTTGGTGCGTGGGAGAGAGGATTTACACCCGAATCTTTAGCACTAATTCTACCCATAAACCATATTAAATTAATCACTCTAACACTAGGAAAAGATTGAGTATAAAACTAGGATATAAACATGAGCTGATAGTAATTAAAATTAGGACGTCGAAGAAAAATTTCCATCCGAAAACTTAGTTTTATTCACGGACAAAAAATGAAGGAGAGATGATTTTCACGGACAAATGGTAAAACTAGGAGAGTAGTACGGAGTACACTCTTTATACATCATTGAATGGCCAACGGTAAAAACTAAAAACTGCGCTCTCGTACCTCTTGGTGCACAGTACACCGTGGGAGTAGATAGATTGACGGGTAGTTAAGCCAAGGAGGCAAGGATTCCTGACGGGTGCAGAGGAGGCAAAGAAGCAATGGGCGCGGCAGGTCATCAAAGCCGCCCCGGCCCGTGCACGTCATGCACCCGTTCCCAACCCAACCCAACCCAACCCAACACTCCTAATTCTCGCACTGATACGCGCATGTACGTGACGACGCATGGACAGTACCGTATACGGCTTGGGATGTAAAATTTCGGAACGTCACATCGGCTGTTGCATGGGGTGTTCAGACACTAATAAAAAAATAAAATTATAGAATCTATCGGTAGACTGTGAGACAAATTTATTAAGCCTAATTAATCCGTCATTAGCATATGTATACTATAGCATTTGTTTTTGTCAAATCATGGACTAATTAGACTTAAAAGATTCGTCTCGTAAAGTAGTCACAATCTATATATTTAGTTATTTTTAGTCTATATTTAATACTCTATGCATGTCTTCAAACATTCAAAAGGATATGGTGTAAATTTTTTTTGGGGAGAAACTAAACGAGGCTTAAAATCCACTGCACGCATATCGATCCATCTCTCCGACCGCGTGCACATGCCACACCACAGTTTATTTAGGTTTTATGGGGGGGGGGGGGGGGGGGTGATGCATGGTTGGTGCCACACCACAGCCAGGAAATTACGCGGATGGATTACGCTGACCCCGGACGGATCCCGTCACGAGGGCTCCGCTCCGTAAACAAAAATATCCCATGCCCCGCGGGCGAATTTTTTTTAACCTTTTTTTTTGAAATTTTTTCATAAATATGCTCTTGGAAGTATAATTTCAAAATCTAAATCCATAGTTCGGCACCATCGTTGGTGGCGCCGAGCTTATACGTCTCGGCGCCATAGATTCCGGCGCCTATGTCGGTGCCACGTTGGCGGCGTGGACGCTGACATGGCAGCTAGCTCGGCGCCGTAGATCAAATCAAAGTTTTCAAGGTCCAATATGTCGATTCGTGAGGTAGGACGAAGTGGGGAGAGAAAAAACCCGAGAGGGGGGGAGAAATAATAGGAAAAAAGCTTGGGCAGGAAGGTTGGGCGCCGGGTTAAAACACAAACTCGGCGTCGTGGATCTCGGTGCCAAGCTCGGCGTCGAGCTGGGCGCTATGTCAACGTCCAGGCCGCCAACGTGGCACCGAAACGTGTAAGCTCGACGCTACCAACAATGGCGCCAAGTTAAGGGTTCAGATTTTAAAATCATAGCTTTAGGAGTATACTGTGAAAAATTTTCAAAAAAAAAAAGGCTAAAAAAATAAAGATTTCGGGCCCCGCGGCGCTTGCGCAGCTTCTGGTTTGGTGGGTGCGGTTCGTTATCCCCCCTCCTGCTTTGTTAGTTGCTGCCTAGCTTTGCTCCGCGTCCACGGCGGGCTGTGAGTGGGCACGGCGATGCGAGGTACAAGTAGCCGTGTCATCGTGCGCGCATGTGCCGGGAGAGAGGACGACGTGCCGGCTACCTTGAGTGAGAGTGCGTGGTACGACTGGTAGTACTGCGTGCTACTAGCTGATAGCTAGGCGGGCGACCCAGAGCCGCGCGTTGCACGCCTGCGTCGTCGGATCGGCGCCGCCTGGGTAGCAGCAGGAGTACTAGCTGCTGCATGCCTGCCTATACCGTGCGTGCGGGCGGCGAGGACACGGAGACGGGGACCTACATATTATATGTTCAGATTTACTCACGATCGGCCCAACAAAATTGAATTTTTCATTTTATAATTTTTTTATTATTTACTATAATTTTTCAAAGAAGCCAAAATAAATAAATAAAAAGATAAAATTATTATCACCGTAGCAAAATCATCCTCTAAAACCGCTTAGAATGTTATTTAGCCGGTTTTAAAAAATCCAAGGGGCGAGGTAGTCCGTCCTGAATAATTTTGCAGTTACGTAGACTTTCTCCGGAGACCGAGGGCGCCCGAGACCGCGACGTGGCGGGGCTCCACACTGACACCGTAGGCCGTGCGGGGATCTCTCGTAGTATCGTTTGGTGCCGTGCGGTTGCAGCGACGCATGCATCGTGCATGTGCCGGCGGTGCCGCGCCAGTGCCCGCGTCGGAAGCAAGGGATATGCTGGCCGCTCGGTGCATGCATTTTTGGTTCGCATATTTGCGACAGAGGATTAGTGTGGGGTTGTATTTTTCACTCACCTCCTCAGACCGTGCCACGAGCCACCACCAAAGCTAGCAGTCCCAACCCAAGTACCCGGCTGGGCATTTACGCCCTACATGGGGCCGCATCAGCGCACGGAGAGTCTAGTAACCACTGTTCGGTGTCGGTCTGGGCGTTCGTTTAACCGATCGGTTTCGGTTTGGTTCTTCGATTTATGACACAAATTCGATTATCTATAAATAGGAATCGATCGGTTCTTCGCAAATCTTGGAACCAAGCAAAATCAGTTTCGGTTAGTTCGGTTCGGTTCGGTTCCGGTTCCGACCGAACTAACCGAGGATTTACACAAGCAGCCAAAAAAAAAGAATAGAAAAAATAGGAATTTTTTTAAAAAAGCACAGTGCCGAGATTTTTAAAAATGTGAGGGTGTGAGGCTGTGAGGGGGTGTCATCCACCTTTTATATCTAGGGTTAAGTTGGTATTAGGCCTACGTTGTAAGGTTTATTGGGTTTGTTTGTGAATTTCGATTTCTTCGGTTATTTCAGTTAACCGAGCCTAGGAACCGAAATTTGATCAGTTAATTCGGTTCCTACGAACTGAGAACCGAACAGCTAACTGAAATTTTCGGTTCCGATTCTTTCAGTTTCGATTCGGTTCTCGGTTCTCGATTATTTTTGCCCCGCCTTAGCTCGGTGTCCGGCCGGTGTCTCTACGGAGTACGGGAGTACTAGTACTAGACTACTAGTACCGCACTGGCGCCTGTTGTACACACATCTAGGCCGGTGCGTAGTCGCGTACAGTACACCCCCTTCATTTTTGACGCGAAGCGTACGCACTGACCGGTGACTGCGTCGTAAATGCACGCACTGATGGAGAGTCTGAGAAGACCAGCCAGTCATCATTTCCCTGCCTCCGTAAGAATGCAGGGGTTAGGTGCCACGAAAAGTGGCTGACGTTTCACTAATTTTTTAGAGAATAATATTTATATTTATGATTTTAAATTAATTTATTATAAAAATACATTTCGTAAATGATCTAATGGTATTTATTTGATATCATAAATATGAACAATATTTTATTTATAATGATTTAAATTTAAAATACTAAAACGTGACATTCTTCTTCGGAGGGAGGTAGTACCCAACGGCAAGTCTGCGACAGACGACAAACGGTGCGCAAGCGCAACGCATGCTGAGTCTGGGAGAGCCTCACACGAAACTACGCGCAGGGAGAAAGGCACGAGGCTCCATCATATCATGTATACAAAAAAATCCCAAACGAAAAAGGGTCGCGAGACTCGCGAGCGAGATCGAGGGGAGAGACGGCCGGCCGCGGCCCGCCGGTGAATTTATTTGTGAGTCGCGACCGGCGGGCCGGCGCCGGTGTCCTGATAAGCATATGCGATGGTCGGTCCTTCTCCGACAGCTCAGGCCTTTTTCAAAGGCGATCGACTCGGTTCGTCACCACAACCCACAGCATCCGTAGCGCTTTCAGTGCAGTTTACGTCGCCGCTCAAACAGTCTCAAGCTGTCGTCGTCCCTAGCTAATAACCCAGTCCGATCCTCGTCAGAGCGCAGGCGAAACACCAATCACTCGCGTCGATCACATGGCCCGTGGCAGGAGCAGGACACGACACGGGTGGTTTAGTACTTATAGTGGGTTATATATACTAAGAGCTCGACAGGTCGAGCTTGCCGGCCGGGTTCGATCGGTTGTCTCGATCGTCCGCGGCATGATGGCCGCGTTAGGTGCGATGGCCGGCCGCGGCCCGCCCCCCTGGCATCACAAACACAAAGCGGCCGGCCGGCCGTCACGTGGGGGACCGCCGGACCGGGACACGTACGCCCGTTCACGAGGCCGGCAGTTGCAAAGGATGGCGATCCAGGCACCACCGATGACCAAACTGTACCGCCGCGCGACCGCGGGAGCCGGGCATCCATCGATCGATCAACCATCGGCAGCCGATCGATCGAGCACAGGGATTGGTCTGGGGCTGCGGGCGTCGTCCTTACCGTGCGGGGCGTGATTTGGATGGATCGCGGCCCGCCACTGGTCGTCCGGTGCTGCGAAAACTGCTGTTGGGACTTGGTCACTTGGGAGGGAGTGGGAGAACATGGTGTGCCTACTTGTTAGGAGGAGGGTTTGGTTCGTGGCTGCCTAAATGTGGAGCACCGCTCGTGAACGCTTTGCTATATCTGCAGGCATGGCAGATGCAGGGCGCTGAAGGCGTCGTCTTCACTCTGAAAATGGAGGGAGAGAGGACGGATCAGATCAAAGTGGATATGCTTAAGCTTTATTAGGTACTATAAAATTGTCATGACATAGCTCCTACCATCGCAAACACAAAGTCGCAATGAGGAGGATAGATGAAGCAACTCGACTTTATTCGATCATTGGGAAATGTTTTGCTTATTTGGCTATGATGACTCGTGAGAGTTGAGAGCGATACATGCAACCTTGCTTGCTTGGCAGACGTCCAAACTGGTCTAGGCTAGCTAGGTTTGACTCGCCTGTATAGCAGAAGAGCAACAGACCAATAAACAACGTAGTGGTCGTCGTGCTGGCCTGCTGGTTTTATCTCAAAAGGGCTAACTGATTAGTGTGTGTATTCTAGGTTTTCTGTTTTAGACAAATTTTCATCGTAGATACTAGATACCAAGGCCGAAGGAAAAGCCGGAAACAGAAAATGACGATAAGGGAAAGGCTTTAGTTGTGCTTCTTTAATGGGCCAGCCTGCTACATTTTGAAGCCCATATACTTCAGAAATCACCGGATCTCAAAGTTCGCTTCACCTTATATATCGAGCTTTTCTTATCGGGCTTAGGGACGCGCGCGTCCAAATGCCTGCGCAGCCCGCCTCAGTCCGCCATTGCCCCACCCTTGTCCGTATTTGCTCCGCCCCAGACGCGCACTCCACTCCCGTATCTGCTCCTGCTGGTCATTCCCCACACCTGCTCCTCTCTCTCCGCTCGGGCGGCACACGAGAGCTAGGACCCCGCGTGCCCCTGACCGGAGCACCCGTCTGCCCACCGCCAGCACCCCCGCCTGCGGCCCTCCCCCCTGCTCGCCTCCGGCCGAACAACATAAAACACTTGCAACATGAAAAAAAATTAAAATGCAACATACATCTGAAAACAGATGAAACACTTAGAACATGTACTTGCAACATGTCTGTGGAACACATAAAACATCAAAAAATAACACTTGCAACTTGCAACATGAAACCACTTGCTGCAACATAAGACTAAAATATTTTAGAACATACTGTTGCAACACATG
Source organism: Miscanthus floridulus (assembly GCF_019320115.1). NCBI lineage: Eukaryota > Viridiplantae > Streptophyta > Magnoliopsida > Poales > Poaceae > Miscanthus > Miscanthus floridulus. The sequence continues at coordinate 108,816,036 of NC_089582.1, forward strand.
TGTGGAACATATGCAACATTCAAATCAAAAGCGATTGCAATATATTTCTAGAAACAGATGAAACATTTTGAACAAACGCTTGCAACATGCATCTAAAACACTTCCAACATATGCAATATGTGTAACATCCCCGATCTACTTTTGCAACATCAAAATAGAACACTTGCAACATATATCTGAAACGTCTGAAACAATTGAAACATATATATGCGATATAGGGGAGGGGAAGGCCGGGGCCGATCGATTCTAGTTGTTGGGGTTGCAGCCGGCAGCGAGTGGCGGCGCACAAGCACCATTGCCACCAGCAGCGGGCTTGGCTCGGCCGGGCGAGCGCACTAGCACCAGCGGCGCGCACGCGCCACCAGCACCGGTCTTGGCTCGGTCGGACGGGCGGCATGCGTGACAGGAGATGACGGGGGCGAGCGAGTGGCGGCGGATGGGACGCGCGATAGCTACGAGGCAAAGTGGCATCCGCGTTCGGGACGAGACAGATGGAGTGGCAGCCGCAAGGCAATGTGGTGGAGAGGAGGGAGCGAAAGGGATAAGAAGGTTTTTTTCTTTTTTTATATGTAGAACGGTTGGGGGCGAGGGCGAGTGGATGAGCGGTGGTGTTGGGCTGCGTCGTGGCCCAGCATCGACATTACGGACGTCCTATACCCAGCATTACCATTTCTTACGACATTCAGTCGCTCATCTCTCCATAATTTTACATAAAACTGCATTGTAGTAAGAACTACAGATGCACAACAAATTTGTTTAAAGTAGAAGTGTTAAAAAAAGTGGTATGTAGGAATTATTGAGGTAGATCAGCAACTCTCCATACATGCATTTAGAAAAGAGTACAAGCGCAACAAACCAGCAATTTACATCGATCCCATTATATACCGTATGCTACTAGGGTCTCCTTTTTTGAAACAAAACTAGGTTTGCTTAATTTTTAGACGAACTTCCATCGCATACTGCTAGGTACTACTACCAAGGCCAAGGGAAAGGCCGGAAACAGAAATGATGAAAGCGAAGGTTTAGTCTCCTTTGATTTGATCGGCCGGCCTGCTGCGCTTTGGAGCATCTACTTGACAAACCCCTGATCTTAAAAAGTTCACTTCATCTTATATACTAGTAGCCTGTTCGCTTGTTCGTAAACGATCGTAAATTTTCAGCCAGAACAGTATTTTTCTCCCACACCAAACCAGCCAGCAGTAATAATCCACGATCATATACGATCGTATCAGCACCAGCTGAACAAGCTCTAAGCATTTCTATCGCCTCGAGTCGCCTGTCTCTCCATACTTCTCCAGAAAGCCAGTAGATCATAAAACTGCATGCACATGATCAGTAAGAACTACAGATTGACAAAGAATTTAGACAGAATAGTCATTTTGGTTCCTCAACTAATTCGAGGCTTAGTTTCGTCCCTAAACTTTTAAAATAGACGTTTTATTTCTCAAACTATACTTTTAGGCTTAATTTCATCATAGAAATATGAAAATGATTGTTTTAGTCCTCAAATTGTGCATTTTGAGCTCAATTTCATTTATAATTATAAACTATGAAAGTGTATTTTGTTCTTTAACTTTTATTTTCAACGTAATTTTGTCTACGTTCTACGTGGAACGCTGCACTGTTGCACCTAGTTAGCTCTAACACCACCAGCGATTGGAGATAGAAAAATAATATTCATCCAAAAACTCTTTCGTGGCCATTAATAATTCCAAGCTGTTATTTTTAGTGTTACCTTAAAATGGTACCATTTATATATATCCGACTAAATGATATCTGTGGGAGCAATTACAATTGCATCGAATACTATTTATTCTTTAAGAATACACGGATAAATTAAAACAATAGCAGATCTATAATTTTAATAATTTATGAATGAAATTGTGCCTAAAAGATAAAGTTTTCTTTTTGAATAGACAAAATTGAATTGAAAATAGAAGTTAAATGTACTTTGATAGTTTAGGAATGAAATTGAGCCCAAAATGCAAAATTTGAGGATCGAAACGATCGTGGATGAAACTGAGCCTAAAACTAAAGTTTAAGGATTAAACGTCCGTTTTGAAAGTTTAGAGATAAAATTAAGCCTCGAATAATAGTTGAGGGAATAAAATGACTATTGTGTCCAGAATTTATTACAGCAAAAGTGTTAAAAAGTGACAGTAACAGTTAAATAATGCTCACGGTTCTGCAGTTGCTGCTTGTGTCCACGAAGAAAAACCGACCCTGCTGCTCATCATCACCCCAAGAATCGCTGAGCTCTTCGTCAAAGGGACTGAAACTGAAAGAAGACCGGCCCTGTTCTTGCTCCCTATGCTCCTCTTCCGCAGAGGAAGCGCCGCCGCCGTCGCTGAAGCCGCCAGCAGGCGCCTCGGCGCGGTCGACCTCGACACACTCCTGCTTCTTGCGTTCGCGCACGCCGCCTCGGTTCTCAGGTGCTCGACGACCTGGCGCCACGGAGGGCGCAAGGAGCCGAGCTGTGGTCGCGCAGAGGAGGCAGACTGATGCAGCCATGCACGCGACGGGGAGGAGGATCACGACGGCCGCGGGGGAGAGGAGGAGGAGCGCGACGACCACGACGAGGAACACGCATAGGTTCAGTGCGTGCAAGGCCAGAGCAAACAACGACCTGGTGGTGCAGCTGATCTTCGCGGTGGAGGTGGTGAGGGCGTCCTCTGTTAGAAGAGAAGGCATGGTCAGGACTCAGCACTGTGTGTGATGCACTGATGCTTAGCTAGCTCTTTTTATATATCGCTCCCATCAGGAACAACTTAAACAGGGATAACGAGAGAGGGAAGTCATGAGATATGGGCACAACCAAACTCATCTATGATCGACGATCTGTCAAGAGTCTAGCCACGAACGGGCCGCAATTTCTCCGTGGAACGTGATCCTCGTTGCGAATGAAGGTGCTCTGCTCATTACGCGTGGAGCTTCCATGACGTGGGGCAATAGCTGTGTTACACGTGGAAGGGAACTGGACGAGCCCAGAGCTTAACTCGGCATTGACGGCTTGGCGTTGGCGGGTGGCAGCAGTCGGGGTCAGGTTTCAGATCGGGCTTTCTGGCGGTCACCGTTGCGAGTCGACTCACTGAAAAGCCCAGGAGGCCAACCTTTCGGCCATTGACAGTCCAGTTGCAGATCTCGTAGTGACTAACAACCACCACAAACCGAGAACGTGGCGACGTACACCAACCAAACAACTGGGAACCTTGCGAGTTGTCAGTCAAGAGAGAGAGAGAGAGAGAGCTGGGAACGTTGCGTCGACGCAGTATATCGTTCCATCGACTCGGTCTGGCGCGGTGAAGCAGAAGGCAGCAGCGGCGCAGGGGGAGGCAAACGACGCTCCCAGGCGGTCAGCAGGCACGATAGCTCGGGGCGCGCGTGTGCGCCTGTCGGCTCCCGTGGATGCGCAAGATGGCGACTGCAACTTGCCTCCTGTGGCCATGGAGGAACGGGAATAGCAAGGGGCGACGGCGTGTGGTTGGGAGCGGTGCGGCTGGCGACCGTGTGGCTTGTCCCCACCCGGCGCACGAGCGGGTCAGCGTGGTGCCCTTGACTGCGGTGCCTCATCCCAGGCGACAGCGGAAAGGCGATGTGGATCGCGTGCGCGGGCGACTCGACTCGGTCGCTTGGCTCGGCGGGACAGCGGCGGCTGCAGGACGGAGCCAGCGCGCAGGAGCGGCAGCGGCACGCGCGACAGCGGCAGCGCGTGCACGCGCCATGATGGCCCCCGGGAGCTCGCTGGGCACCGGCGAGGAGACGGCCGCAGCGCAGCGCTGGGGGGGCGTCGCGACGACCAGGGCACGAGGCCGAGCGCGGCAGCGAGCAGCAAGGCCGAGAGCCGGCGCAGCGGCGTCAGCAGCGTGGCGTGCAGGGCGACCAGCGACGCCCAGGGCGCGATGACCGATTTTTAAAGCGAGAATTTCGCCTTTTTCCGATGTGAAAACCTAAGCTTACCAAGATATTACTCCATACAAGCCACCTAGGGCTACCTTGTCTGTTAAGGCACCTCACGGCTTAGATCAACAGAGAGCGAAAAACATGGGTGCAAAACCGGGTTTGTCAGCAGGTGTCTCAGTTCAAGAACAGAGCCAAAAACAGCACAATTTAAGGAACTTTGAGCCAAGTTTTTGGGAGTTAAGAGTTCGTTAAATACATAACCATCTAAACCTACTTGCAGTTGATAGTTTACACACTAAATCAAAGCAAAGTTTAAATCTAAGTGCTAATTAAAATTAAGTGAACACGGGTAGTCAAAGCTGCAGTGTCAACACTAACCCAGACTTGCTAAAATTTAAGGCATGAGGCTGAATTGAAATTTTAGTTTCAAATTTTTAGACCCCAACTAATTAAACCACCAAACTACAATTCACTCAATTAGGCAAGGGTCCATAATCATCTATTAAAATAGTACTTTATTTTTTGTTTCATGAAGCAACCCAAGTTCTATGTAATTTTGCTTAATAAAAATCCTTTTTCAAAGCATGAATTATTAAGAGAATATTATTAATATCCATTTTCCTAAGGTTTCGATCAATACTTAAATGTGAACAATAAGCTTAAGCAACACTCCACCATGCAAAGGAGGATAATTCTGATGCTCATGACATGATTAAGCATTTTTAATGCTAAAGGCCTTACGTAACACCGGGGGTGTTACAGTTTCTTCATGCTACAACTTTTTTTTATTGGTAACTTGGTTTTAGGAGGGCAATGTGCTTCAGTTTGATGGGGTCAATTTTGTGAAAGAAGAAGCTCAAATATTGCTTAAAGAGATGGTCAATCATTGGTTAGTCGCATCGACCATTGTTCATGGTTGTTGGTATTGTGCTATTAGTTGATTGGTCGGGAAAAGACAATTGTGCATATGTGTTGGAGGCTTTCGCATTATTATCATTATTTTCTCGTGCAGATGCCTAGGACGGCAGAGTTTGTAGAGTTGAACTAGGTTCATAATTGGTTTTAAGTTTTACACTAGGTCTGAGATTATGTGTTGCTTATAGAGCATACTAAGTCTCACCCTAAACTTTTTTTCTTCTTTATTCTTTTGTAACACCGGCTTATTATGGAGGCAAAACTTTATTACATTTAACACTTTTTTCTTTTCTTCCATCTATAATGATAATGGAAATTATATTAGGGTCTTCACACCTTACAAGGCATGGAACAACTCACTTTATATTACATCCAGTTCAGCACACGGAGTAGGAACACCACACAAATCTGCAATGAAAATAAAGACACAAGTACGCACTAAGGATGTAGGTGGATTAGCCCGCGAAACACCATACAGTGTTAATTTTGCTGGTTACTCGTGACAACCCAGAAAATTATCCCTATATGCGAGTTCATATGCTAGATCATTTACGTCCCTAGTAAACACCACTAAGGTTTAGCTGGAATACTGGATCTCCAACCATTGTTGGCAAATAATTGTGTAGCAGCATTCTCTATATAGCTTGGCATGCATGCCTCAGAATATGATCTGCAACATTCTCAAACCGTAGTAGGAATAACTAATTATAAATAGTGGGTAATGTACGTCTGTTAAATGCCTACAATGCTCCTACTCCACCAATATATTCCCAACTTGGTCTCTACAAAATAGAATGTCTTGGGGCACATCACCATTAACACTATCAATCGGTGCACTTCTTTTCCTCACAATATTGTATAAGTTGGGGGTATTGCTCTTAAGAGTACCTCCCAGAGTTTCCAAAACCCACTCCTAATCTTGATCTCCTCATCTCAACTCTTAATCTTTCCACACTTGTAAAATCCATCCAATCGTGCAAAAATAGGTAGGAAGAAAGGACAGGTTTCTCAATGCAAATGTACAATAAAGAAAATAGAGAAACAAAGCATAAAAATAATAGAGTGATTTGTAAATAGTCCAGGATTTTTTATATAAAATTGTCTTCTATATTTTAGGAGCGAGATACTAAAAATAGTTGGAGAAAGTTAACAAATATGCTTCTTAACAAATATGCTTCTACTTTTTTATGACTTAGAGAACTCATTGATTTATGCTTCTACTTTTTTTACGACTTAGAGAAAGTTAACAAATAGCCGAACTTCAATCTTTTGTTTTGTCGAGTTAATTCTAATTTTTGTCTTTCCAAACTCTCATGTATAGGTTTTTAAATCCGATTTATCTTCATCGCAACAACATGTATTAACTAGACAGAAAGACAGTTCTCGGCAAACTGTTGGGGCACGCATTTCCTTAACGAGAACCGGACAAAAAAATGCAGAACGAGGTGTACAGTTGAGGGCAGAGTACTCTAGACACCAGTCCTGTGACAAAGGAGGTCATCAACTCGTGGGCCGATCCATTTCGAGCCCACGTTGTAATTACAGTGGGTACTGGGTACAGGCTATAGCAGCCCCCTCTACTGGTGGTCTACTGCTAGGCCCGAAGCCCTGGACCGCTGGATAGATCCCACGAGGTCATGACCCATGATCGTTCGCCGCCCAAACGGATAGCCACCAGCCAGAGGGCGTCCCCCGCGCTCGACGGGGCCTACGGCATACCACGCCACGGACACCTGTGCCGCGCCGCGCGGCGCGGGGAGGCCAGAACCAGAAATGCGCGAGGGGGGGGCCGCTCACGTGCCCTGCCCAGCGCGACAGCGACGCCGCGCCGTGCCGGCCCATCCATGTCCATGGCGTCGTGGCGCGGATGAGCGCGAGAGCGCGTCGTAGGGACTCGCTGTCCCGTCTCTCAGCCGTATGCGAGGAGCTCTCGCAACTCTCAGCGCGCAGCAAGGCGATGATGCCATGGTCACGGTGAGACGCCGCCCGCCCCGGCCCGGCCCCGCCGCGCGCTACGTTGGAGGCACTTCGCTTTTGGATAAAATCGGAGCCGCACACGTCCACCGCCATAGGAATCCGGTGCGCCTTTTTCATTCCAACGAAAAAAAAGAAGAAGAAAAAACGATTTCCCGGTCGTCTAAATACGAGCGGAGCACCGGGACGTGCGCAATTCGCCGTGCAAAAGCGAAAAGCAGGCAGGGGAACCGGAAGCCGCTAGAAGAAGCTCCCGTGGGACCCACCTTCTCCTCGCGGGTGGGGTCCCCTGGGCCACCAGCAGTGAGTTGGCCACATGGCCCGGCGCGCGTTAGCTCGCTGAGCAGCGGGATGAGATGATCAGCTCTCACATGCTTTAGCTAGCTTTATTACTACGGGAGTAGTGGTTCATTAATCTAGACTTATTTACTGATCCCTATGCTGATTCCTTATTTTAAACAAAAAGGGGAAGAGAAGACCCCTGCGCAGAGGGAATGTCCATGCGGCGCTACTACGGTAAACAAGGAGTTGTTGGAGTGCTCGATCTGTAAACTCAGGCCATGTTTAGGCCTGTTTAGATTCCAAAAAATTTTGTGCAGTACTCGTCACATCAAATTTTACGGCACATGCATGGAGTACTAAATGTAGATGAAAAAAAACTAATTGCACAGTTGGATGAGAAATCGCGAGACGAAACTTTCGAACCTAATTAGTCCATAATTAGACACTAATTGTCAAATACAAGCGAAAGTGCTACAGTAGCCAAAACCCCAAAAAAATTTTTGATCTAAACGCGCCCTTAGTTGGCCGAATTCAGCGTCGCCGGATTTACTGTGCGCCACTGTAGCGAGGCGTAGCATTTCGTTTGCATTTGGTAATAATTGTCTAATCGTTGACTAATTAGGCTCAAAACGTTCGTCTCGCAAAGTACAACATAACTGTGCAATTAGTTTTTGATTTCGTCTACATTTAGTACTCCATGCATGTACCACAGGTTTGATGTGATGGGGAATCTTATTTTTGCATAGTGCCAAAGTTGGAGTTGGGAGTAACTAAACAAGGCCTCATTAGTTTATAAATTCAGGCTTGGGCGGCCAAAGTTTACGCTTTTTAATCATCCCTTGGAATCTTCCTCTCTGGCACATTGCCGGGGGCAATTATATTGCTTACTTTGTGTAACACTGTATCATGTGATTATTTATTTATTTCTATTTCTACACCGTTCGATCGAGCGAGCTAGATTTTTTAAAAGAAAATACAAGAGAACGTCCTACCTCATCATCGCTTTTTTGAGTTAGCTACACTCCCTAGCTCGATGGATCCCCAGCACGACAGATGGGTTTGCGTGTGCTCGTTGCTAATTTATGCTGGGGCTGTCTGCCTGCCCACGGCGCCGGCCGTATTCATTAGCGTCTCATTTGATTTGGTTTTTTAGAGACGGAGAGAGCAATGTAATCGTCATGCGTGCATGTGAGTGCATGACTTCAATAATTCTGTTCAGCATCATCAGCATCAGCTAGCTACAAGTCGATGGGTCATCCTTTTTTGCTTTCCATTTCCTTGGTCATGTATATCACTCTGCCTTTTCATTTTTCAGAATTTTACATCCATTAAATATTAGTAGTGTCATACTTGATCGCGTATTCGCGTGGTATGTCCAGCACACAAATCTATCCTAGGCTGAATCTTGTCTATAACAGTGGCGGTGATGAATTCGATCAAGCTAGGTGAACATGACATTCGACGTCCCGTTCGACAAGAAATGAAAAGAAAAAGAAAAAGAAAACGACAAGACCCAGACGTGTTCACACGTTCTCAGTTTACTAGTACAGGGATCGGAGTGAATGAACAAACAAAGAAAAAGGCGAACACACAAAAGGGGCGGTTCACACACATGGGTGCCGCGATGCTAGCTCGTGCGCGCATGATGGTGTTTGGGTGCCTGGCTGCCATAGTGCCATGCATGGATGGATCTACTAAAGCTAGCTCCATCGCTCGAATTCTGTAAGCCAATACTTATGATAATAATTCGTTGCCGAGATGGATATAGTATTATACAACTCCGACATGACAACTCATGCAAAAGTTGGAACAATTTGTTCCGGCTGCTGCTGTTCACACTCTCAGCCTGCTCGCTGGTTGGTTTCTGGGCTGATAAGCCCGGCTGATTCTGGCTTGTTATGAAAGTAAAATATTGTATCATGACTGATAAACCCTGGCTGAAACCAATAAGCGAACAGGCTGTCGGCAGTGCCGGTCCTATGATTTTAAGGGCCCTTCGACGATCTCATCGTAACGGCCCCTCTTGACCATGTATAAAATCTTATAATATATATGCGCTAATTTTACTTGCAAAACGAAAGTAAATTCAATAACATATTTTTAATTTAACATGTCTGATAATTATCGAGAAACAATATAGATTAAGGAATATATTTGTAGATGTATAATAATTATCGAGGAATAATGTAGATTAAAAAAATAATATATTCGTTTTTTCTCTCACCCATGACAAATGTTTCTTAGGTAACATTATAAAATTCTAACATGTAAATTAGAAGAAAATATGATTATATGGGTACAAAGTACTAGAAGTCTGGAATACTATACAAATAATTAATTTGGATTAAAAATAAAAAGGAAAAAAATATCTTGGGCCTAAACAACTAATCGGTGATCGCAATTCATAAGAAGCAAAGAATCAAGATGTCGTCGTTGTGGAGCCCTGCCTGGTCGCCGTCCTCGTGCCCCGTGTCCGTGTCTCCGGTAGTCTAGCTCTTCACGGCGGCACGGCTCGCCAGCTCTGCGCGTGTAAGGCGCACGTCCCAAACTCACGATCAGAGTGTGTTGTGTGCAGCGTGACTCGTCTCCTCTCTACCCGAGGACCGTGGGGAAAGGCGACTAGGAAAGAAATGTCAATGTTGTCTTTTTGTACCACCTAGTCAGTTCTATGTCTCTTTTCTTATTAGTTTGCTAATACCTAATGGACTATAGGACCTGAGGGTTTATATACCTAGGGCCCTTCCTCTATTTGGTCCCTCAACTGTTGCACCTCGTGGCCTACCCTTAGGGCCGGCGCTGGCTGTCGGGCGTGCGGCTATGGCTTAGCAGAAATGATTAGCGCATCGCACTTTGCCTGACACGCAGATGGCGCCGTCCATCCTGCATTCCTGCAGCTGGTCTTTCTTCCCGCAGATATCTTGTTAGTAATTACTACTACGTAGTTTACTTGCTACTAATAACTTAGAAAAGGTCTTCCTGCAGCTGGTCCATCAACGTAACATGAACTTCACCGTACTCTGCACATGATGCAATGATATGTGAGCCTTTGTGGTATAGTATAAGGATTGCATTCTGGTAGTTACCACGAGCTTTTGTACTAGTGTCACACGAGCTCACGGAGAACCTACTGTATAAGACTGCAGGGGCCGAGCGCAGTGCTGCCTGGTGCATGCTTGTTGCTTGGCTTTTTTTACTGCTGGATCAAGCTCGGCTTTATCCGCAGCCGCAGCACGCACGGCGGTCGGCACTCGGCAGAGAGAGAGGCCTCCATGCAGATGCAGAGACGCAGACGCAGGTCATGCACGCATGCGGCATGCCCTACCGGGCGGGCTGGCCGGCGTAGGCGTTGATCCAATGATCCGTCGTCGGCCCGGGCGCCTCGCTTTTGCGCGTGGCACATTTTCAGATCTCGCAGCAGTACGTGCCGCCACTGTTGGCACGTGCGCGCGTGTCAGGGCACACGTGAGCCGCGCCGGCGCGGCCCGGCCCCTGCTGCTCGCGCCGCAGCGATTCCAGCTCCAGCGATGGTCCCCCGCGCGGAGGCGACGGGGGAGGTCGAGGTGGAGCGGCGGCCAGGCCCCGGCCGCGTCGAGGGCACCCAACCGGCGCTGCAAGCCCGCGCGGCGGGATGTTCAGCGTGTTTGTTTTGGCTTATTCGTTGTATCTAGCGCTTGAATAATATTTTTTTCTCACATTAAATCAATAAACAGTACTTTCAGTCATGGCTTATAAGGCAGCCCAACCGAAATGAATCATTTGCGTGCGCTTGGTCGCTTGGACCTCCGACGTGACAGGTGCGGGCGCCGGGTCGGCGGGGTCGTAGTGGCCGGCCGGGACACCCTCCGTTCTGCACACGCGCACGCGCCGGGTCGGGGTGGAATGGAAGCAAGCATGCGTTTCACCGAGAGGGCGCCATTTCTCAACTTTTCCGCGCGAGTTAGGCCGACGCCCACTAGGAAGCAGCCAGCATATCGTTGCACGTGTTTCTTGTATACATGAGTCGTGCTTAGAAAACAAACAACGCAAGCGGATGGATGCGCACGCCCCGTCGTCGTCACTCGAATCGCGACAGGTGACAAACGGAGGTGCGCGTGCCACTCTAACGCACTTTAGGTGACAGCAGCTGTACAGCCCACAGACGGGCACGCACATCGGTATTTCGAGAGGGAAGCTAAAAATAAACGACTCGCGATCGATTCATACACTGTTCCTCAGTGAATAATTTGCACGATGGTATTCAGATGGAGCAGGGAGATCAACACGGTCGCAGCGGTGATCGGAGCCGGAGGTCGGAGGGGCTGGAGCGGCGCATGTGCATGCCCCATCCAGAACCTGCCTGCCATCCCGATTTTTTTTTTATTTTTTTAGCCTTTTTTAATTTTTCATAAATATGTTTTTAGAGGTATAGGCTGCGTTCGCTGGTCTTATCAGACCAGCCAGCTGATCCCCCTCTCAATTTACTGTTTATCAAACCAGCCAAATAGTATTTTTCTCTCACAATAAACCAGTTGGAACGGTTTTTTTCAGCCAAGTTTCAGCCAGCCGAACAGGGCCATAATATCAAAATCTACATCCTTAGGTCGGCGTCATTGATGGAGGCGTCGAACTTACACGTCTCGACGCCATACATTCTGGCGCCGAGCTTGGGGTCACATTGGCTGTGTGGATACTGACATGGCAGCTAACTCGGCGTCAATAATTCTCGCGCCCAGTCCTCTCTTACGTATGGGCCATCCCTTCCTTTCTCTCTTCCTCTCTACTGAGCTGTCACCGCTGCCGCACCGTCCCCGCACGCGCCCGCGCCGGCCGTCCCTGGTGAAGGGTCGAGATGGCGATTAGAGGGGGGTGAATAGTCCTTTTTAAAACTTAATCACGTTGGCCAACCGAAACAAGTGCGGAATTAAAACTATCGGTCTAGCCAAGATTACACCCCTCTATCTATGTTCACTAGCACCTTGCAAAGATATTAATCAAGCAACAAAGGTGTCGGGCTAGCTAGAGCTCACCTAACCAATTCTAGAAGCAAGGTCACACAAACCTATGCCGCTAGTACTTTAAGCAACAAGGGAGCTCCTACACATGCTAGTAAGCAAAAGCATAAAGCCAACTAAACTCACTAGCAATACTCAACAACAAGGCAACCAATATCAAATTAGAGAGCGCAAATACTTAGCTACACAAACTAAGTAATATGACTAACAAGGTTACACAAATCAAATTAGCCACGCAAGGGAGCTACTTCTATGCTACACAAGCAAGAAGGCAATTAGCAAGCTACACAAGCTATCTAATTACAAGAGCAACTATACAAGCTTAATATGTATAAAAGTAATTGCAAGCTTGTGTAACGGGGATACAAACCAACGGGAAGAACAAAGGTTGACACGATGATTTTTCTCTCGATGTTCACGTGTTTGCCAACACGCTATTCCCCGTTGTGTCGACCGCTCACTTGGTGGTTCGGCGGCTAATTAGCATCACCCGCTAAGCCCGCATGTCAGGCGCCGCAAGAACCTACCCCTTGAGTGAGGGTAGCTCAATGACACGTTTTACTAGAGTTGCTCTTCGCGGCTCCCGCGGGGCGAGCACAATGCCCCTCACAAACACTTCTCCGGAGCGCCGCACAAGCTTCTTGCGCGCTTCGACGGAGACCACCACCAAGCCGTCTAGGAGGTGGCAACCTCCAAGAGTAACAAGCACCACCGGCTTGCAACTCGATCACCTAGTGCCACTCGATGCAACCTCACGATGCAATCGCACTAGAATCGCTCACTCACACAATCGGATGATCGCTATCAAGTATGTGTGAGATGGAGGGCTCCTAAGCACTCTCAAGCATGGACACAAAGTCCCCCCAAGATGCTCCACACCTGCCATGGCCGAAGGCCACTTCTATTTATAGCCCCAAGGGCTAAACTATCCGTTACCCCTTCACTGGGCAAAAATCAGGCCGACCGGACGCTCCGGTCGAGTTGACCGGACGCTGGACCCCAGCGTCCGGTCGCTCGCAGACGACCACGTGTCCTGATTCCAACGGTCACTTGACCTGACCGGACGCAGCAGCTTCAACTGACCGGACGCTAAACCCCCAGCATTCGATTGTTTCCAGTAAGGTATCGACCTCGACTGGACGCGTCCGGTCACACTTGATCGGACGTAGCCCAGTGTCCGATCACACTCCAGCTTCTGCGTCATCGTACGTCAGCCTGACCGGACGTAGCCTGCCAGCGTCCGGTGCTTTCAGACCCAGCGTCCGGTCAGTTGATCGACGCCAGCGTCTTCGCGATCAACTCGTTTTCACTTCTAACTTCTTCACCCTTACTCCAATGTGCCAACCACAAGAACTTGCATCTGGCGCAAATAGAAAATAGACATTCCATTTTCCCGAAAGCGCCCCAAACCCATCTCACCTCTGCAAACACCACCTCCTTTGTAAATGTGCCAACATCACCAAGTGTACACCACCATGTGTATGCATGTTAGTTTTCACAATCATTTTCCAAAGGATGTTAGCCACTCAACTTACCACGCCACTCGATCCTAGCGACGATGCAAAGTTAGATCACTCGAGTGGCACTAGATGACCGATATGCAAACAAGTTTGCCCCTCTTGATAATACGACCATCTATCCTAAACCCGGTCATAAACTTCTCTACACACCTATGACCGGCGAAATGAAATGCCCTAGGTTATACCTTTGTCTTGCGCATTCCATTCCATCTCCTCCAACGTCGATGCAACACATATATCAACACGATCAATAATGATATGATCCACTTCATATCATCACGTGATCATATTGGTTCATCGATCTTGACTTTACTTGCTCTTCACTGTTGCCATCGTCCATCGACGCCAAGGCTTGCTCAAGCTTTACCGCCACGCGGTCCATCACTCCAAAGTCTTCGACTTGCCCTTCATGCTTGCAACCGGTCCATCAAGCCAAGTCTTGTCTTAATCTTCTCCACCTTGATCACATGACTCAATGTCATGTCTCATGTGCAATAAGCTCCTTCATCATCACATGTGTGAGCTTTGCAACATCTCCAAGCCATTTTCACCTCCATGACATATGTTGCTCATACACATGTATATGTGGACTAATCACCTGTGTATCTCACATAAACACAATTAGTTCACCTAAGTTGTCACTTAATTACCAAAACCAAACAAGGACCTTTCACCTGGCTGCGCCCGCGCCCTCGGCGACCATCCCTGTCCTTTAATCTGTTTATATGCTATCGAGTTTCACCTGCCAAATAGAGTTGCACGCCAATTTAGAGTGAGGCAGCTTTGGCCAACGGCTCCGTTCTCGACTGGTGTTGACTTACATAAGTAAGTGTTTTGCTATTTTAATTGTCTCGTGGTGGTCCATTTTTATTAATACGGTGACATGTCTATGGATTTAAGTAATGATGACATACATGCAGCTTGGATCGTCAGAAGAGCAGAAAGATTTTTAATTGGGAGAACCACCACCTACATTGAGCAATGTGAGCTGTTGCACGACAACGAGAATGAGAACAACGAGCCGCATACGAACCGTGAGTTCAGGCGCTACCAAGCTTGGTACCAACGTGCGACAAGTTGCAGGCTAAGGCTACAATGGACAGAAGATGACTACGTCGACATCGAGTCCTCCGACGATGAAGACACGACGTACGACCAATCTACTCGTGCAGGAAGGCAGGTGGAGGCAGGACCAATATTGGACAGAGTGGTAAGTCAATTGCCTTATTTTTCTACGTTAAGTTGCATACCAATATATTATGCGTTTAGTTAGTGCCACATTCGAGCCGTAACATCCTTATAACACGTTAGATTCTTGTACAAAAGAAAACAAAAACCTGTTGCTATCTGTTGAGAAGTATTATTATTGAGAACTTTGTTGCAGGGCATTGAGCGTTTTCGTCCAAGAATCAGGGACGACAACACGCGTAGCTTCCTAGATGTAAGATTCAAAATATTCTTTTAAACATATTATTAATATGTTAGATTCTTTCAGTTAGCATAATTTTGTACAACAGAGGCTGTCACGTCGGCTACGCCATGTGGCTGCTCGTTGTGGTTGCAGGACAGCCATGACACAAGACATATACGTTCCTTCCGCAGATAGAGGAGGATTAGGTTGCTTTAGCCACAGTTTTCTTGACCTATTTATCCGCATGTGGAGTACATCTACTACCTACAGGACCGTATCTTCGATCTAGAAAGGGAAGTTAGCAGCAGTTAAAAAGACGACGAACAGGACGACAACAAGAATGGTGCCGATTCACAGAAGACACTATACAATGATTCATATTGCACCTGCCCTAACCACAAGAACAAGGGCCCTCCGCCGTCACCCCAGCCACCACCACCACCAACAATAGGAGGCTACTGTGGAGAAGGTGTAACACAATTTGCTATGTGGCCACATGACTAGGATGGCCCTATCTTATTCACATGGCACATTCATGTCTTTGTTGTTTGTTTAATTACCTAAGGCATGTTAGGTTTAGTCCAAGGAACTCTGTACCCTAATTCGGTACATGTTCTCACATGTTATTTTATATGTTTTATGTTGAATTATATAATGCCTACTTTGTTAGGTTGTATTTGCAGCACGTGATCATATTTTACTACGTCCGCAACATTATACTGAATATTATGATCATAAATAATGAAAACAACTATATAATAAAAAGTCCAATACTATGCCATATTAAACAACACAATAATACTAGAAGTACGTGCCGACAGTAGACAATATTGTTCATGAATAAACCATAGAACTAGCAAGTCATGGAGACTACTGAGTGCAACGAGACCACTTTTCTTTTCTCAGGGCATCGGGATTCTCCTCCATCGCTGCTTTCGCTCGACGTGCACGCTCAAGCTTCTCCTCCCTCTCCTCCATGTACGCAGCAACACACCTCCTTTTCTTCTCTTTCTTGTGCTTCTCTTTTACAGCCTCCTCTCTGCGTCTCTTCTCATCATCTCTTTGTTCTCTGCCTCCTACCGCAACAGTTCTGTATCCATTCCTTGTCTTCAGGCTTGATCTCAGTGTCAATCCACTGCTCAAAAACACAGAGCGGTTGAGGGGTCTGCAAAAAATACAATTATTATAAAATAAAAAAAATTCATGCAAGATGTCATATGACACAAACATCAATTCATCACCACCTTGTTAATGCGGCGCTGATGGAGTGTAGGCTCAAACGCAAAATTGGAACACATCTAATACCTCAGCCTATGCGTGTCCTCTTTATCGGACTTGGCTACCTTGCAAGGATCGCCGTAAAAGCACATATGCACTGGAACACCACTAGGCGGAGACAATAGGTCGAAGGCATTTTCGGTCATCAGGCCATAACTACAATTCAACAAATTTCGTTCCAAGAATCAATAGCAATTAACATTAAACACTAAACCTAGGGTTTCTCATTTGATGCACAACAATAAATCCATAACATAACAACATGCGCTGCATTTACCTTGATTTACTAGCTTTTCCACGCCTTGGCATCTTACGGTTGTATAATACAAATATTAAAAATTGCATGAAACCCTAAGTCATAACGATTCTTAGGTTGAAAAATCCGACTAATATATATCGAATCGATACGAAAAAAACTAAGAGGGAAGCGAGAATACCTTGCTCTCGAAGATCTACGGATCAAATCAAAGTTTTCAAGGTCCAATATGCCGATTCGTGAGGTAGGGCGAAATGGGGAGAGAAAAAACTCGAGAGGGAGGAGAAAGAAGAGGAAGAAGGCTCGGACAGGAAGGTTGAGGGCCAGGTTAAAACACCACCTCGGCGACATAGATCCTGACGCCAAACTCAGCGTCAAGATCTACAACGCCAGGCTCGGCGCTAGGATCTACGACGCCAAACTCGGCGACAGGATCTACGGCGTCGAGCTGCCTGTCAAGTCACCGCCACGTTTGCGTCGAGCCCAAGACCTCGACGCTGTCGCCGAGCTAAGGGTCCAGATTTAATTTTTTTTAAAAAAGACTAAAAAATAAAAAAAAATCCTCCTGCCATCCTGCATCCTGATCCCCGGGAACCACAGTTAGATCCACCTTTTTTTTCCCGCTCAGCGCGCGCGCGCCCGCCGGGTGCGCGCGTACGTACTAGACCGTAGACGCAGTCACGCAGCGGCTCGCGGCGCCTTTTTGTGTGCGGCCCGGGCTCGCCGTCACGACACGAGCCTCCGCACGGCACCGAACGCCGGGGCGCGACATGCCCACATCTCCACCACGCGCGCACGGCGCGCCGACCATGTGGATCCCCGCCCGGCGCGCGAGCGATGGGGACGACGTGGATCTTTCGCGCGCGGCTAGCATCGCGTCTCCTGTACGTGGATCGTTGCGTGTTTCGACGTGGTCGTGCGTACGCGTGCTGCTCCATCGCATACCACCACACGATACGAGGCGTGGATCTTTCACCGAGGCTTTGCTTTGCTTCCGATGGTCGGTTTCACCGGGTCCGTTCGTTTTACCGCCACCACGGATCGACAGGCGACAGCAAAGGCACAAGCAAGGAAAAGGCACGAGGGGTTGCCGTGGACGTGTCTCCTCGACGATTCTCACGACTCCAATTAGTATTCGTTATTACCGGAAATGTTGTACGGCCAGTAACGAACTTTGTGTGTTGCAGTGCAGGCTGTTACCTTATCGGTCGCTCTTGTGAAAAAGGCACGATCCAAATCGTTTCTTCTCTTATCTATCTGACGAAGCTTTGATGAATGAAGCCATGAAAGGGAGACTTGGGAGCCATGAATGGGGGAGGAGTGTCCTGGCCGAATCTGGAGCACATGACCCGGGTGGCCGTCTCCATCCACGGGATGCCCGCAATTCCCGGCCTCATGTGCCTCCCCAGTCCCCACCTCCCCAAATCGTCACGTGACCCCTAGTAGTCCGTCCCCATCCACGTCGGCCCCTCAAATCGACTAATTAACCCGCGTGCCCTGCGCGACCTCCCGCCTCGGGATTAACCCCAGAACTCGGCAGAGGAGCATCGGTACGGCGCCGCGGCGGGTGATTAGCCCATTTAACCAGAAGCCAGCACGTGCGCGCCGGGCCTGACGCAGGCGCCGAAGGAAACCGGGTGCGCGCGTATAAAGGGTCTCGCGAGCGCTACCAGCAGCCGTAGCTGGTAAGTAGAGCATAGTGGAGGAAGGGAGAGGGAGGGAGAAGGCGAAGCGAAGCCAAAGCAAGGTCGGAGTTGGAGAGGGTGGGAAAGCTCTCTCGCGTCACGTGATCGAGAACTCGCCGATCCACCGGAGCGACGGACGGACTCCCTTGCGCGCGCGCGGCTTCTTCCGGTGCGGTCGGCGGCCGACGGCGGAGGCTACTAGCCGAAGAGAATTGTGCAGCGAAGGCGGCGATGGAGGGGCGTTGCGATTGACGTGCGACGATTATGGGCATCCAAGGCACGTGCAAGCACGCGCGCATGCATGGGCATGGCCTTTGGTGTGATTGTGTGTGACTTTCGAGTCATCGGCGCGCGGAGGCAAGCGTGGATAGATCGCCTAACTCTCCTGTCCGCGCAGGGAACAAGCCGGCGACGCACCAGCACGACTTCCTCTCGCTGTACGCCGCCGCCGCCGCCAAGGACGCTCCTCTCCTGCTCCACGACTCCGAGGTCCTGCTCCACGACTCTGAGGCGCCGCCGCCTGTCTCTCAAGGTTTGCATCTGCATGTTTTCTTCACTCTCTCTTCTTCCTCGATCTCATGACAATTCTACTCCTGTTCGATCGACCGTCCAGTATAGCAGTGTTAGGTAGATCTGCTGTTTGCAGTCCCTTATTCATGCCTGGATCAACCGGAGAAGAAAACCTTGCAAGCCAGCTTGTAATAACTAATTAATTAATCTTAATCAAATTAGCATGTTCCTCGCGCTGACGCGTGATGATTGGGGTTTATATAAATAAATAATAAATACTAGTACCGTATAAATTTCGTGCAAATTAAGCTGGACGGCGATAAGAAGCGACAACCAAAAGCAACGGCGGATCACGTGTGGGTTGGACGCAAGGAGCCGTCGACGGCCTTCCATCCCATCTGTCCGGGGCCCACCCACGGGCTGGCTTAATCATGCTTAGCCGGATGCACATTTTATTATACGAACAATCGTGTGTTAATTTCCTTTCCTCCTCTCTTTTTTTTTAAAGATCCTTCGTTCTTTTTACTGCTCGCTGGCTACCACTGAGAAGAAAATTAAGTTACTGCGTATATATATATACAGGTAATTTCCTCTTGAAGACGCACGACTTCCTGCAGCCGTTGGATCAGAAGCCGGGAGCGCCGCCGGCGGAGCCGTCGCCGCTGCCCGCTTCCGCCGCGGAGAGCAGGCACCGGCAGCAGGTGGTGCACGCACTGCATCTGCCCGGCGGCGTCGGCACCTTCAGCATCAGCCCCGCGCCCGTGTCGGTCGCGCTGCCGGCGCCCGCCGGCGTCAAGTCGGAGCCGCCGTTCGTGCTTTGGGGCCAGCCAGCCGCGACGCTGCAGCCGGGCGCGCGAGGTACGTTAACCACTCAGCCAGTCAGCTTGTCCTTCGAATGTTACCACCACCACCGTTTCGTCTAGCAAGCTAGCCCGTCGCGTGCGTCCATGCGCAATGCACACGCCACACGGACACGGCGCCGCGGTCGCGGTCGCAGCGCGTCGTTACTCGTGTGAACGCGTGCCGCGGGCTTGGCGTGCGTGTCTCAACAGACAAACAATGCATCAGAGAGCGAGACTCTACTGGTACCGTCGTAGGACGGTACGAGTACGTCTCTAGTAGAGAGAGAGGGAGGCATGGGCCTCGTGCTTGTACACCGGCCAGCGAGTCGGGCCCGTTCGGCTGCTCCGTAAGTCGTTTGACCTGATTTATACGACTAATTTATTAAAAAAATACTATGATACGATTGATAAACCGGTTTATAAATGGGATTATAATGTCAACCGAACCGAGCACGAGCACTTCAGCCTGTCGTGTCACGTCGCGTCCTCTCTGTGGCGAGACCCGCCCCACTCCACCCACGTGACCTCCAGGTGCTTGCCCGCCGGGCCCGGCCCACACTGATGGCCGCGCCGCGCCGGCTACCACCGGTCCCACCACCCACCGACATGTGGGGCCGCACGGCTTCCGCCTGCGCAATTCTTCGATAACTGTTTGTTTCGTCGGAAAGAAAAAAAAAAAGCTAAAGCGAAAGGCGGGCGCTTTGTGTGTTTTGTTGTGTCGTGGGTCTCTTCTAAACCCCGCAGGGCACCAGCAGCAGCAGCAGTGGGCGCTCCCCTTCGCCGGCGCCGGGCAGGTCAGGCCGCCGCCGCAGCAGCAGAAGGCGCCACCGGACAGGAAGGGCCGCGGTGGAGGCGGGGTCATGGAGTCTGGCTCCAGATCCAGCGGCGGGGCGGGGTTCGACGACGACGACGACCTCACCACGCGCCGCGAGGGCTCCTCCTCGCTCCAAGGTACCCCAATTCCGCTGAATCTCTGCGAAACTCTTCCTTCTCCGTTGCTCTTGAGTCCAGCGACGATGGGAAAACTCGTTCCTTATCTCGATTTTTGACAGATTCCGCCCATTGTTTTTCAATCTTTTTTTTAAAGACGCCCCCGTCCTTGTACTCATCGGGGGTAGTGTTCCGTGTTCGTGTAGCAGAGTTGACGGTGAGGAAGGGGATGACTGGTGTGGAAGGGATGATGAGTCCGCACGCGCTGGTGGCGACGGGCGCGGGCTGGAAGTGGCAGCCGGCCCACGTCCACCAGCTCCACGCGCACCTCCTCGTCTCCGGCCGCCTCAGCGGCACGCCTGCCCTTGCCGCGCTTGCGCTGCTGCGCGTCGCCTGCCGCGTCCGTGCGTCCCCTTGCGTCCGCCCGCTCGCCCACCTCCTGCTCGACCGAATTCCCCACCCGTCCCCGCACCTCCTTCACGCCGCAGCGCGCCTCGCCTCCCGCCTCCGTCTGCCTTCCGTCGCGCTACGCCACTACCTTGCTCTCCGTGCGCGCCACCCGGCCTTCCTCCCGCCCGCCCCTGCCATCGCTGACGTGCTGAAGTGCGCCCCTGGCCGGGCAGCACATGCCCACGCACTACGAGTTGCGGCACACGGGGTAGACGCTCGTTTCCTTGACAACACGCTCATCGCCATGTACTTTGCCTGTGGCGACGGCTGTAGGGCACGCCAAGTATTCGAGGGAATGTCTGGACGGGATGTTGTCACATGGACTTCGCTAATATCGGGACTTGTGCGGAATGGCTGCCCGTTACAGGGGCTTCACCATTTTGCATCAATGATGCACAGTGAGGTGTGCGCCGACTTTGTGTTGCTCGTATCCGTCCTCAAAGCCTATATGGAGCTCGATGACTTTCCTGGTGCCACAGCAGCCCATGCCTTAGTGGTCAAGAGTGGCTTTGACAACGAACTAGATGTGGTGATCACTCTGACAGCCATGTATGCTAAGTTTGGGTGTATCGTGCCTGCTAGGGCACTCTTTGACTGGGTGCCAACCCCACGGGTGAACGTGGTCCTTTGGAATGCCATGATATCAGGTTACTCTAAGAATGGCCTTGCCAGTGAAGCAGTGCAACTTTTCAAGCAGATGAGGAAGGTTGCAAGGAGCTTGACCCCTGACTCTGTTACCTTGCGGTCGGTGATCCTGGCTTGTGCTCAGCTTGGACCCGTAGAACTTGCAGAATGGATGGATTGCTATGTCCAAGGCAGCGAGTACAGGGATGATGTGCTTGTTAACACAGCGCTGATTGACATGTATTCCAAGGCAGGGAGCATCGCCCGTGCACAAACAGTCTTTGAACGTATGCACGTGCAGGAGCGGGATGTGGTCGTCTGGAGTGCTTTGATTGGTGGTTACGGGGTGCATGGCCATGTCAAGGAAGCTGTTGCCTTGTTCGAGGACATGAAGCGTGCTGGGGTGAAACCAAATGATGTGACATTCCTGGGCCTCCTGTCAGCTTGCAAACATGCCGGTGCTGTGGAGGAAGGGTGGAGCTACTTCCATTCAATGAAACATGACTATGGAATCGAGCCCCGGCACCAGCATTATGCCTGCATAGTAGACCTGCTTGCTCGTGCTGATCATCTTGATAGGGCTTACCGGTTTATAATGGACATGCCCATCAAGCCAGAAATGAGTGTGTGGGGTGCATTGCTTCACGGTTGCAGGATGCATGAGCACTCAGACATGGCGCTGGCTGAGCATGCTGCGCAGCACATTTTTGAGCTGGAGCATTCCAACGCAGGGCATTATGTGCAGCTTGCAAACCTGTATGCATCTGCTGGGATGTGGAGCCATGTTGCTGGTCTCAGGGTCACCATGAGAGAGAGGGGCGTTAGCAAGGCAACAGGGTGCAGCTCCATTGATATAAATGGAGAGATGCACTCCTTCCATGCAGGGGATCATTCACATCCTAGGGCTGCTGAGATTTTTGCCGTGCTTAATCTTCTTTCTCCAACTCCAGTTGGGGGTGGAGGTGGACAAGAATATTTTGAATGCTCTTTTCTTCCATCGTTCTTTCTGAGGGAGCATGTGTAATGTGTTGAAGTGAGGGAAACTAGGTCATATCCCATAATTATTTCCTTTGGTGTCCCACCCTCATAATGGATTCTGTTGTGTATCCCTCACCATAACACAACCATGGCAGGGCACTCAAATCAACAAATGAGCATGGTATACTATGGCAATTTTGCTTCATGAAAAGATGGTGTGCAATTATCACTTTATTTTAAT
The DNA here is from genome assembly GCF_019320115.1 of Miscanthus floridulus. NCBI lineage: Eukaryota > Viridiplantae > Streptophyta > Magnoliopsida > Poales > Poaceae > Miscanthus > Miscanthus floridulus. The sequence continues at coordinate 108,838,823 of NC_089582.1, forward strand.
ACGAGTAAAAAGGGGCTCACATGTCATTTTCTGCAATATTTTGTACTAATGGATAGTGTTTGCATCAACAGATTTGACAGTAAGGGTGGACAGGAAGGCTGGGAGCTGCAGCGATGGTGGTACAGATCAGCGGCCAAACACACCGCGGTCAAAACACTCGGCCACAGAGCAGCGCAGACGCAGCAAGATCAATGATAGGTGCTTTGATGCAGTAATTTTATGACCAGTTATAAGCTCGTAAATAAGTTTTGACCTCTTTATGGATTATGTTTTTATTTTACTCCACATCATTCCTACAGGTTTCAGATACTTAGGGAGCTGTTGCCACACAATGATCAAAAGAGAGACAAAGCAACATTTCTCTTGGAGGTAAGGTTTCAACAGGTTTCCTGTTTTATCGAAGTAATCTTTCGCAGTTGATTAACACATGATTCCTTTGTGCCATCCTTTCTAATGCAGGTTATTGAATATATACGGTTTTTGCAAGAGAAAGTGCAAAAATACGAGGCAACATTCCCAGAATGGAACCAAGAAAATGCAAAGATGCTTCCATGGGTAATTGCTTCTTTCTCCAAAGCTGCAATGCTTGCTACTGCTGTTAGGAAAGGAACAGTCAATTCTTGATTGTCTGTGTCTGAATGTAGTTTTACATTTTTGCAGTCAAATATGTATTTTCGATCATTCTGGAAAAATGCACAGGCAAGTGTTTGTTGCTAAAAATGCATTTGCCTTACCGAATTGTTAACGTTGTATCGATAGTTTTCAACCAACATCTTATGCATGCTTGTTATTCTTGTGCTGCAGAGTAAATGCCAAATCCCTGGAGATTCTCCGCCTGACCCTTCACATTTCATGAGAAATGGATCCTCCCCTGGATCTAATTTCACAGGGAAACTCGATGATAATCACAACATAGTGACATCTGCAGCTGCATCAGGGGCACAGGATCAGGCAGAAACTGATCACATGGCTAGCGGGTGCTACAGATCAGCAGATACACCGGCGAATATTACAAGTATGATCAATGGTTCACATATATTTTGCATTATTCTCAGAAGTGCTTTCTGAGACTAGAAGCAGCACTGGTTACTTATGAGTCTTCTTTGTATGCAGATAATGCTATATCTCAGTCCCAACCTCAGTGGACAGGTCCATCCCCTGTGGATGATTCTGCAATGAACAGGGAAATGCTTAACAACCAGCAGTTGGCGATAGATGAAGGAACGATCAGCGTGTCCAGTAACTATTCCCAAGAGTATGTCACAAAGAATATAAGTTATTTATTGCTCACTCCATTCAAATATGCTTGTCACATTTGATTATGCATAGTCGTCGGTGCATATCTTTGACCAATAATTTCTTCTGCAACATATTCTTAGAATCCTTCAAATTTATGATATTTTTGCTAGTATTTTTCAATACAATTCTACACATATAACTTGCATACTTGCAAACTAAGTAATTTAAAAGTTATTGATGTTTGTTGTTTTTAAGGTTTGACTAAATTTTGCCCTAAACAACATAGTTCTATAACCGGACATAGTACCACTTTTTTTCCTGTACCCAATTGTTTTAGGCCTTAATGTCAATACCTCGTAGTTTTCATTCTTACTGTTAGTCTCTTTTTTTTTTCCTTTGAGTGGGCCCAGCATTAGTTTTTCCCACCTGAAATTTCTTGCTATTTCGTTTGTACCTAGGTCCTTTCACAATATTGAGCTCAGAAAGCACTTTGTGTTTAGGCATGGGCAATTAAGGATTTGTTATCTTTGCCGAAGATGAATGTATGTTGATACATGTTCTTTTCTTTTATTTGTAACAGGCTACTTAACTCGTTGACTCACGCCCTTCAAAACTCAGGTGTAGATTTGTCCCAAGCCAGCATCTCTGTGCAGATCAACCTGGGAAAGCGTGCTGTCAAGAGACCTGTTGCTGGTGTATCCTCCAATTCCAAGGTATAGTACCCCGACCATATGAACAGATGTTCATTTAAAGATAGCATTCCAGCAAAACTGAAATTAGCTCAAGTCATTTGTACAACTCATTTTAAGTGTGAGACGGGAAATATGTGATGTCCTTTTCACAATGAAAATATGGGCCTGGTTTCTGACAATGGAAATATGTGCCTACTTAGTACTGATAGATGCATACAAACGGTGGAAGCTCTGACATACCATCAGTCCACATAGGCATGATCATTTTGCATTTTTGCATCATTCATCCACACTGATTTATGTTTTGACATGTGACTTCAATTCTGCGCAGGAACCAACCGATCCAGCATCTAGTAACGAATTAGGCCATCAGCTGACGACAGTGTTGGGTGCCGGTGCTGACGATCTCTCTCACGCAACGAAGCGGCATAAACCGGGCAACAGCTGATGACCGCTCTCACTCACCTTGCTCCGAGACGGATTGATCATTCTTTTCCTCCCAGCCAACGGGAGGCTCTTGGATTGGTTGTACATTGTGTGCTTGGTGACAAGCTGAGACCTCCGGTGTATTCTTTGATTTCATCACTCCCACCGCCATCCCCTATATTTAGTAGTCCATTGTTTTACGTAGAGAAACAAACCATGGAGCTTCCATTGCGGATTGTGAAGCCGCTCTTGTAAACAGGCTTCCATTCATATGAGAAGCTTCCCCTCCTTGACAAATCTCCGTGCTGTAGTCCTGTAGCAGCCTGTAAGATATATGATGTCCAACAACTCTACTACCAGACCATCGGCTAGTCAAGTTGTTCCGCTATTTATGTAGGGTGTTCCGGTATGATGGGAGTGTAATTGCGTCGCCGTCTCAGTGAACTGATCGTCGGTCGTGTGCTCGTTTGTTTGTTTGTCCAACGGTTTTTGTGGCAATGTGTGCGAATTTGTCGACGGATCCCGTCACCCTGCTCCAGTTCTGCCTCCCCGGCTCGGTGCTGGCGGATGGGCGTCGGCACCGGCTAGGACAGCGGGTGGCGTGGCCTGATGGTCGTCGGACGTCACGACGGTGGACGGACGGCGGCGGCAGGGGAGGCGGAGATCGATGGAGTCCGAGATACGATCACGTCACTAATGCCATCGTTGTGCCACCTTGACTATGTGATGGGTTGACTCTGTGCGCTCGTGTGAGGACGGTGTCACGGTGACCAAGCGAGGATAGACTAGCTCTGTGGCTGCTGCGGGGTGCAGTATACCACCAGGTCTTTTAATTTAGTCGTCACGCACTATCGTAGTGCGACCAAGCAATCCATCACTAGTGTAGTACTTTACTGCGATACACCGGAGAGTTGGTTATAGTGATCGATCACTAATGGTAATGCCAAATGGATGGATTTGGTGCAGTGACGGATCTAGGATTTCAATGATGGGGGTACAGACCTAAATAACTAATTCGCTAATAATATAATATGACAACCAAATGACAATAAAATAGTTAGGTAGACTGATCTAAAGATACAATTTACTAAGGTTTATCTAGGAGTATACAAAGGTAGTTATTGTCAAAGTCTTTTGTAAGCATATTAGTTTCTCGCTGATTCGGAGTGGGAAGAAATCTTGTGCGCTTTATCGAGTAAGTACATAAAAAAGCTAGATCATTGTTTCTCGTGCCATGATGTTCTAGAAAAATAAATTTATTGTTTATCAAGTAATGTACAGACGAATTTTCCTAAAACATCGTTTGGTTATTAAACAAAATCAAGACCCAAACTTACAAATTAAAATTATTACGATGGTATGGAAGGAGAAGGACTCAATTTTTTTAAAAAAAAAACTGATTTTTTTTTTTTTACGATGGATGCGCGTATAGTTGATTTGGTGGACTCTAGCACGCCTGAGACAGAGACACGCGACCTTGCGAGCATAGCATCTGGTAAAGCCAACTATGCGTCCAACCCCGTCGCGATCGTGCGCCACTCGATCGGCACTACGAAAACTGCGCGGCGAGCGGCAGGGCCCGGATGGCCGGATGGGGATGGGGATGGAGATGGGGGCCCGTCGCCGCGCACGCCGGCCATGACGGACCGAACTCGCACGCCGGCGTGGCATGCAGGCCACCACAGCGGGTGAGCGGCACAAGGCGATCGCGCGTTGAGATGCTGGTACGAGTGCCGTGCCACCACAAAATTCTCTGCGTCCGATGTTGGGCACGGACCGATGGTCATCGTTCCGTTCCGACGCTAACGAACGTTGACGACGACGGCACACGTACTACCAGTACCAGTACGGGCTCCGCTGCTGCACGTGTGCTGTTGCGTGCACAGACACCGGTGGCTTGAATCCGAAGGCGTACTACTGCATCGGTTGCGTTGCGTGGATTCAGGAAGACGATGACGGCTTCCATTCCAAGGGCAGCTTGTCAAAGTTGCGTCACATGCTAGCTCATGTACTTGCCATGTACTCATCTTAAGTAGCAGTTATTGGGGTTCAAGTCAGCGTAGTGAGTTAAGGAAGTCCTAAAATATAGCGGGTTAACGTCCCTGCACAGATACCGCTCGAGGAGAAACAGGAGGGTTGCAGTACATTTCAGGAACAAACATCACGGATGCAACTCAAACCTCCGTCTCAAAGTCAATCACCCCATTGTAATTTTGTAACACTGGAACAACTTTTCACTATTGTCGGTGTGTGTTTGCATCACATGGATGAGCATGACCGATTCGATGTCAGAGATAAAATTTACCCCTCTTTAACCAATCTCAATTCTATTATCTTCGTCTGTACAAACAACAACAAAAAGGTACGTTTATTCTGAACAAAAAAAAAAAGAATTGGTGAATCATTTCATGAATCTGTATCTAACTGTCGGTGTTTCGAGTAAACACCAACTAGTAAATTTGTATTTATTATACGTTGGGTCTAGATGGTGTGCTAAAAGACACAAGGTTTATACTGGTTCGGACAGGATGTCTCTATGTCCACTTTGCGGCTGCTGCTCGTGTTGTTAGCATTGAAAAGTTCGTAGTATGAGGTACAACGGTCGTGAGAGGGACATGTCCCAAGTCTCTGATAGAAAGATTGAAAGAGCGCTGAGAGCTTGGTTGCTGCTCAGATGACATGAGTTTGCTCCTGGATACCGAGCCGCGACCCTACGGGGAGCAGATGGCGTAGAGGCCCCACGTTCGCTACCTTAGATGACATGGGTTTGCTCCTGGATCAGTGGTTGTCGTATGTTTCCGTCAGGATTCGTGTCCGAGGGCAAATGCCGGCGCCCATAACACTGTAGGACAAATGTCAGCGCCCACGACACTGTTTTGGCTCTGACATGCCTGGAAGGGCATAAAGCGCCCGTCTGGTCATAACCTTATGGTACTTTTCTGCAGGCGTGCAGGGTATGATCCTCGGTATTACGGTTGACTTGAGTGCCCGCCTTATCTGCACGCGTAGTTATGAAGGAGTAGCGCATAGACGTCGAGCGAGGCGGAGTCTGCCCCCAGACATCGGGCGAGGCGGAGTCTGCCCCTAGACATCGGGTGAGGGGGAGTTTGCCCCCAGATGTCAGGAGAGGCGGAGTCTGCTCCTAGACGTCGGGCGAGGCGAAGCCATCCCTCGGACGTCGGGCGAGGCGGAGCCTACCCTCAAACGTCGGACGAGGCGGAGTCCAGCCCTCGGGGGTCTGGTGAGGTGGAGTCCAGCCCTCGGGGGTTGGGTGAGGTGGATCCAGCCCTCCAGTGGTAGGGCATGGCGGAGCCAACCTTCGATCGTTTGGACAAGAAGTGTAGTTGTGTTCTTGTCTGTTCGGAAGCATCGATGTTTGATGGTTATTAGCTCCTCCTCTTTGGGGAGCCCAGTATTTGGTCCCTGACAGTAGCCCCTAAGCCCCCAGGTGATTCGGATAGAATCGTCCGGGGGGTGATTTTACTTGCTAGAGGGTGCGCACGAGAGTACCTGATGGGTGTAGCCTCCGAGCACCCGGTGATTTGGATAGAATCACCTGGGTGGTATTTCGATTCGCCAGAGGTTGTGCGCGAGCGCACCCATCGGGTGTAGCCCCCGAGCCCCCGGGTGATTCGGATAGAATCGCTCGGGGGGTAATTCGGACCCTTCACGGGTATGGCTGTGAGATTTGGTGTTTTGATAACTGGATAGTTCAATTGGAGTCCCAGTATCCCGTTCGCGGGGATCTGGCAAGAGTCAGCCTGGCTAAGACTCAATCGTGGGTCGAGATACTTGTGGCACTCGTGTGCCTAGGTTTTGGCCACTCGCGGGCCCATCCTTCGTCGTAAGGCTACCTTGGGACAGTGGTCGAAACCGTTGATGGGCCAGACCTCGAACTCCTAGTCCTAGGTGGGCCAGAGGAACTCTTTTTGACCCGTATCTCTTCTGCTGGTAAAGAGTCCTGGTTTGCCCGGGAAGGCGAAACATCCAGCGCGTCTTCGAAAGGAAAGGATAGGGATTGCGGGCGCATATCCCGTGTGGTGACGTGGTGGCGAATCGTGTCAGGTGTGGAGATCCCAGTGGACGGTTGTCTTCCTCGCATCCGTCGCCCCTATAAAACCAAAGGGTTTGCCCCTAGGGTTTCGTACATTGCCTCCTTGTCTTTGCATCTACAACCTCTGTCGCCAATCGCCTAAGCCTCCTACATCCACATCTTAGCCACCGTCAAGTTCACATCCATCCACTCCAATCATTTAATGGAGCCACGGTGTAGATCTGATGTCACCCTCCAGCGCCTGGAGGGCCTCGTTCACCGTGGCCTTCTTTGCGCGTGGACCGCCATCGAGGAGTGGCGACTGCCCAGTAATGAGGACGCGTTGTCGCCACCCGAAGGCTACGTTGTGTCCTTCGCTCACTTCCATGAGTGGGGATTCGCCACCCCTGCCCACAAGTTTCTTTGGGGGTTGCTGCATTACTACAAGGTGGAGCCACAACACCTTACTCCCAATGAGATCTAGCACATTGCGACGTTCATCGCCCTGTGTGAGGGGTTCTTAGGGATTAGTCCCCACTTTGACCTATGGAGGTATTTCTTCGCCGTCACCCTCTTGAAGAAGCAGGAGAAGAGGCAAGAGTTGAACGTGCCGATGGGATGCGCCGGCATTCAGCTCCAAAACAACCGGGTCAATAAGTACCCGCCGATGCGTCTGTCAACCTCCAATAAGGGGCGGCATTCACATTGGTTCTACATCAAGGACGACGCAGCCGCCCCCTTGCCAGTGTTCACCGGGCGCCTCATCGAAGAGGTCCTAAAATCGTGGAGGAAGTGGGGGGGGGGGGTCCCGGATAAAGATAAGAAGAAAATCCAGGACCATCTCGCCGGCATCTGAATTCTGAAGGAGAGGGGCGTGAAGGGGTCAGGGATCATCGGTGCCTACCATACATGGAGAGTGGCGTCGCTGATGAGGCGCGTGCTTCCCCTACACATGATGGCGCTCGGAGTGTCACTCGATGGGATGTCGCTCACCGAGGGAGCGCTCTCCCCCTCCGATGTGGCGCAACGCATCAAGTAGGCGATGGAGCCTTTGTGGGACAACGCTGGCGCCGTTCTTGATTTTATGTATCCGACGCCAGGCCATCTCCTAATGCAGCCAGAATCGGGGTACATTGACTTCGTAAGTTTTTTCCCCGTTCCTCCTTTTTAATTGAATTCCCGACCCCTTGATGCTAATATTGAGATAGGGGGACTAGCCAAAGAGACTCGTCTTTATGGATCACCCGGCCCCGCTATCGAAGGACCCGCTCGTGGCAGCAGTGAATCACACCACGACCGAGTGGTAGAAGAAGGCCAAGGAGGATGAGAGGAGGAAGAAGCAACAGAAGTTACAGGCATAGGAGCGAGGATAGGTGACAAACAGTGATGACGACAATGACGATGAGGATGATGAAGTAGTTACCAACATTGAGTGGGATGACCTGGCGAGTGAGGATACACTGATAGGTATCCACTCATCCATGCAGCGGCCTTTCCCATTCCACGTAGGGAAAGCGCGTCCACGGGGCCAGCGGAGATGGGCCGAACCATTGACCTACCCCAGGAGATAGCAGGAGTGGGCGGGTCTACCGCCATGCCATAGGTGCCAGCATAGGGGGGGTGGCCCTACCACCGCACCTCAAGAGCTATCAAGGGTGGGCGGATCTGTCACTGTGCCCGAGGTGTTGGTGGTGGGGGGTGGCTCCGCTGCCGCACCCCCAGACGCAAGGGAGGCAGACCCCTCTACCCAGGAGCAGGAGGCGAGCTCAAAATGGTCCTGACCCGATGAGGCAGAGTAGGGGCCCAGGGGTTCATCCCCCAAACGTCTCCACCGCCCAACAACGCCAACGTAAATCACCAGCTTCTCTGTTTTCTCTGTTTTTCTCTACTTTCACTTGTTTTCATCGTGACTCATGCCTTTTGTTTCTTCTACAGCATCGGGAGAGGGGTCAGACGGGGCACTTCTTTAGCACTGGTGCCTAAGAAGAGTGTCGCCCTTCAAGCAAGGTAGGGGCCGTCGCCTAACGTCGCTCCCATTTCGAGCAAGAGCGGAGCCGGTGTCATAGCCTCGTCGGCCGGTCAGGCACCACCACACGATGTCACAGCCTCATCGGCCGGTCAAGCACCACCTGCAGTGGTGCTCGTGCCCTGGGCGGGTCAAGCGATCAGCGAGGCTGAGGGGGCGCCCTTGGAGGTTGCCGCGCAACCGGCGACGAAAGCGATTTCGCTGTCGATGTCGGAGCGAACGGAGCTATCGGCCGCACTTGTTGTGTCGACCACGATGGGCGTGGCATAGCTGGACAAGGTCTCGCCGATGGAGGCTAAGGTGATGGTGGCTATGATGGACGGGTTGTAGCCAAAAGCTATGGTGGTGGCGCCCGAGGCAGTGGCACATCCCGTGCTATCGACGGCCCGAGAGACGACGCCCGTCGTGGTCAGGACAGAGGGGGTCATGGTCGAGGGACCCCTAGACACTGCAGTGGTTGCTGAGGAGACTAGCAGGGACTTGTCCCTAGTCCTGACACCAAGAGGCAGCCACCCGCCCATGCAGGATGAGCCCCTGCTTTGGTGGGTGAGTCTGTAGGACCCATCGTCGGAACTCTTCACCCTCGACGATACCGCTGAGGGCATGGAGTGGGTGACTCTCAACGAGGGGATCACGACCGCACTGGAAGCTATGAACTAGGCCAGGGTGCCCTGCGAGACATCATCGTTCCCACCGACCATGTATTCACTTAGTCTTGACTCTCGCCCTCCTCTTTCTTTCTCTATTTTTGTGTTCTGACCACCGTCTTTTTTAGTCTCTTATTGCTCATAGTAGGGAGAAATTCTGGTTCCTTCACTAACACAAGGAGGATTGGGACTGCCTCGTTGATGAGGCATGGCTGCATAGGGACATGATCACCTAGCTCCAACAAAGGGTGGCTGAGTTGACTCCCCTTGCCATGGAGGCCGACAATCTTTGACGGCTGGAGGCCGAGGCCCACCGGGACACAGAGGACGCCAAGAAGTCTTTTGAGGAACTATCGGAGAGGGCGCAACAGGATGAGGAGGAGGCTGCCAGAGTGTAGAAGGAGCAGGGTGAGCTGCTCCAGTGGGATGCCCAGACCTGCCAATGGATCTTTGACCTTCTGGCCGAGGCCAAGAAGGAGCTAGATCTCATGCTGGGAGCCGAGGAGAGGTCTATGGCCCTGGAGCAAAAGGCAAAATTGGATGCTGAGGTGGTCGCTCGGCTTCGCAAGGAGCGGGATGAGCTATGCCAGACTACGGAGAGGCTCCACTCGAAGTGTGGTGTGGCCCGCGGGGAGCGCGACCAGGCCATCCGAGAGCGCGACGAGGCCTAGCATAGGATTAGCTCCCTCTAGGCTGGGCTTGGAACTGTAAAAGCCCAAAAGCTAGAGGTCGAGGGCACTGCTGCTGGACTGGCCATGGATCTTGCCAAGGCGAGGAGTCTTCTTTAGGCAGAGAGCGACGAGCTCAATGTCCTAAAGGTTGCCCTTAGCGTAGTCTGCGATGACCTACAAGTGGTGCAGGTAGAGGGGACCAGCTTGCTCGCGGCTCATGCCATAGATATCATGGCGTGGGTGCGCCAGCTAGAGAAGGAAGCTCTTCGCTTAGGGATCACCCAAGCCTTCGCCATCGCCCGCTTGCATTACAATGAAAGCATCAACTTGGAGGCGATGAGCCTTGGTTTCGCGCCTAGCTATGAAGCCTCCGAGCTGGATGAAATAGAAGTGGTGATGACTCCTCTTGCGGAAACCCTAGTGAGCAAACTTGAAGATATGGTTCTTCCCCGAAGGGGGTAGTTAGTCGAATGGGTTGGATATTATCTTTAATCTATGGACAAGTGTCAGCACTTTTGTATCTTAAAAATAGATTCGTAATTTTGTTTCGTTAAACAAATTCATAATTTCATTTCATTTGATTGAACTTGCTTTCTTCCCTTTTTGTGTTCGAAAAAGGGGCTCATGCGATCCGACCCTTCTGTTCGTTAAGACCATAGGGCCTGAGGTGTGTAAGAGGGAAACTTCAATTATGCTAGTGAGCAAAGTTACCATAGTCGTCGGGGCGTGGGTTTTTTGTAGTCTAACTAGGCATACTTGGGTATATGTTCCCACAAACCATGCCACTAACTTTAATCATGAGGAAGAGGTCCGACGTAGCGATTGTTTTGAAAAAGGGGGTATTTATACCTTTATCAGCCCTCAAGTGAGATCCGACCCCTTGCGGTTGCTGGGGTCAAATGTCACTGGAGATCGAAGAGAGGATAGTGAAACTACTGTTGTATTCATACATACCCCTTTCTTAGGATTTTAGCTATCGTTTTACGACCGTGTGTTCGGTCTCCTTACAAGGCCAACCTTCCCTGGGCCCCCGTGCGTGGTGGGGATTCGGTCAAGGGTCAACTCATTTTTGTGACTGTTGTCCCGTCCATATTTTTCGCAATTGGAGGGGTTGAGGCGATGTCACTTGCCTTGATGGCTCGAGTGACGCATTTGATGAGCTCCCTAACGGGGATGTTCGAACGGAATCTGGTCCCGTCGCTCATGATAGGGTCAGCAAAGCACTCGGGTGGCATTCTGTTGCTCCTTAACCCGCCTTCCAATAGATTCCCCCTTAATGGGGATTCTATGGGCTCGGCTAGAGGTTGGATCGAATGAGAAGGTTGAGATGACCCTATCCGTCTCTATGCGGGTTGGGCGAAGGCCACTGAGGCTCATCTATGTTTTCTCTCTTGGCTCTTGTTCGACGTGAGGCGGTGTCAACATGGAATTTCATCTCGTGCCAAGGGCACACGAGCAAGCCAGAAGGGTCCACTCGATGGCGCTATAGATTTGTCTAGCTTCAGCATAGGGATGGTCGATCCTACGCACTCCTCTCGAGATGTGCTAGTCAATTTGACCCTGCAATTGACAAAGAGAGCAAGTTTATCAGTAATTAAGGACGGAATGTGCCGGTGTTGCCAGACAGTCCCGAATATGCAGCTCTGAGAGCCGATATGAAAGGAGATCGACTAAATAGTCGATTCCAGCATATTCATAAGAATAAATCGATTAAAGCTCATGGAGTTGTGTAATAAGAATCAGTTATCGTTCAGGATGGATATAATTCTTTAAATAAATATTGGTCAATGGCAATAAGATATTAACAATAATTTGTTCATGCTAAGCCAATGACTGCAAGTAACCGAACCCCTTTTTATGAAAGAAACAATTCATCATCATTCAACCATTTAATAGAGATAAATCTATTGAACATATTAGATCTCATCTATCGCTATGACTAGTGGGGCATAAGGTAGAATCATGCAGGCCATGGAAATAACAATAGACTCGACGACCCTAACTTATTACTAATATCAGTGGGGCATGCGGCAGATCATGCAGGCCATAATACAATAATAAGATCATGGGGCTAACATATCTTTCAACCTATCCTTACTTCAACGATCTCATGATACGAATTGTTCATGAAAGCGTTCGATATCAGCTAAAATAGTTGATTCAGGCATAGCGCACAGTTAAGGTCATGCCCTCTCAGGAATAGATCTACCAAATAATGATCCCCACTCCACGGTGCTAATAGTGGGGTGTGAGGCAGAATCACACTGGCCATGATAACGGGCTATGGAACGATTTTTGCTAGCCAATAGATCTACTCAAGATCAAACATGCCTTAACCGCACGCTATGCATGATCAAGATTGACGTAAAACAGCCGATAAAACATAACTCATCGTTTAAAGTGCAGATTAGATCAGTTTAGATTAACAAACGATGGGTTAACAAAGATATAAGGCCAATCTAGATCAATCCCAATCGGGCGAAGTGATATTGCTGTAATTAAATAAATAATGGAAGCAATAAGCAATATCAGTAACTTAATAAATCTATCTGAAGGAACGCCACCCTTAGATAGAGCCGATAACTTGACCTTAATCTAGTTTGAGCAGTGGAGGTCGACCGGATCGATGCAGCCGTACTTGAACTAGACAAGAGTCGATAACTAACTTATACCAGAGTCATAGTGGAGGTCGACCAGATCGATGCAGCCATACGAATAGAGGTATAAGCCATAATGGTACTTACAGATAAGCAGTGGAGGTCGACCAGATTGATGCAGCCGTACTTGCTGAAGGACTCACCAAAATCTACTCTACTCCTACTCCTAAGGGATGACCAGAGCCAAAAAAGTAAATAACTGGTATTTGATTGATTGTGTGTCTTTTACAATAGCCAGAGTTTGATATTTATACCCGGAGCCTAAAAATGAATCCTATCGAGTATGACTCAGTCCAATCATTGGTACGAAGAAAACATTCCTATTTTAAGATAACTTTGACTCTAATCTTTCCCCTTTTATAGAGTCCGATATGTATCTCCTCGATGCTAATCATATCTCATCATCGTCATCTGCTGATGTCATTTAAAGAGAACCGATCGCAGTGTCACATCTGAACTGGCAGATATCAATCTTCACGCAATCGACTCCTTGATTAGCACTATCTTGGGAGCCTACGAGTTCCCACGCTCTTCTCCTAAATTTTGGTGTAAACACATGCTCCCCAATTTTGGGATAAAAGTAATTTTATTCCAAAATTATCACGTCTATGCCCCCAATAGGTCCACAGTCATAGGTAAAGAATCTTGATCTGGGGTCCACTGTTTGTCGCCGTCTATGTTAGCTCATGAGCCCATGCTTCAAAACTTTTATGAGGGCATCATTGCTTCATGGGCACTTGGATTCATCCTTCTAGGCCAGCTATAAAATGTCTATCCGACCATGGCGAGAGCAACTCAATAATTCAGTCATGTTTCTCTTCTATCTGCCTCCTTGAGTGCTTCCAACTCTGCCGGACCCTACATGGTCTATCCTTTTGCTATGAAGATCTTGAGTGGTTAGAAGAATTCTTGTGCATAGGGTGATTGCATCACCCATTCTAGCGCCTTGTTGAGTAAGAGGATGAGCTACTACGACTAGAAGAAGTCTTATGATATCACATGTGTCTTCTCACCATGCTCGTAGAGCTGTTCTAGTGTTTACAAGAGCTAAAATGTGTGGACACCTTTCCCTTATTCGTTCCACCAAACGCCCACCAGGAAAGCCACATGCTTCTTTCCTATAGTTTTCCAGTCATTAAGAAATCAGCAGGGCATATGTTAGGCGGGCGACCTTTCCCCTTCTCCTAGCACAATTTTATCAATGGGCTGACGTGACTCGGTTCATGATGACCTTCAGCCTTCTAGGAACCCGGACTCCCTTCGATCCAAAGAAGCCTTGGTGAGTCGGTCTCTGGTCAATGTAAGTTCTCCCATGATATTTTGTAATTTGGGGAAGCAATAAGTCTGAATCCGTTATTTCTTCGTCATCTGTCCCCTGAACTTCTAGAGTGTCGATCTGTTTCTGTATCTGATTTCAATTTCACACCTCCGATGAAACCTATCTCCTCGCCTTCCTGGGCTATATATATGGGCCACGGCTAGGGATAAAAAAACAACCCTCTTCATTTCAAACCTTCTGCATCCTTAGTATAGTTCCTACTTTTTCATAGGTTTGAGATCATGGAGAACAGCAAGAGGTCTGCTGAGGAGGCTCTCGATGGATCTGCATCATCATGTTAGCGCATCCATCATCAAGAGGGTGCACCTCGTGATGCTCCTGTCGTTCCAGAGCAGAGGGCTAACTCTGCTCAGTCTTTGGGGTCATCCTCTGCACCAATTCATTGCTAGCTCCCCTGCTATCTGAGGAGGCCGAGAGATAACGATGACCCAATCGCTTCCATTAATCGGACCGACGCAAAACTTGTCGACTGCCTCTTTATTGTAGAGTCGGCTCTAGCCATAGTTTAGGGATGATCATCCCCTAAGGCCAACCCGATGTGGGAGAGGCTGGCCAAAGCTGAAGCCAGAATCGCTGGTGAGACATTTACCATATTTTTTTGTTTCTTCTTAACTTTTGCCTCCAAGATCCTAATCACATCTTCCTTAAATCTTTTTGATCTATCGACTCAGCTAGAAAGCCTTCATTTAGCTATAGACCATTCAGTGGGATTCGTCAATGCCAGGGGCACCGCTCCGGTGGTTCGCTTGCATGACATCCTGAACCAGATCAGAGAAGTCGCTCTTCATGGCGTTGGCTGCTACGCAAGTTCACTCTGGCCATGATCTTTGGCTTCTTCCCCATGGAGCTCCAGCCACAGGATACCCTGGAGATTATGAGCGCCTAGTCGAGGATTTCTTCGACGCCACCAACTCTGTAGCCCTGACCTCCTAGGCTGATGATATAGTAAACAAAGTGTTTTCTGATCTGTAGTTTGTAATAAGTGATATCAGCAAACAATTCCCTCATCTCCAATGATTTTCCTTTTACTTCATGCATCACTTTGTTCGTGTTTGTCTCGCTCCTACGGGCAATACACATTGTACCCTTCTGGTATCGGCTATTAGAGTTGACAACCGAGCAAATTGGTTGTCAAGTATTAATCCAAACATTAGGGTAATATTCCTTTAAATATTCCCCATTTAATTGCTCTACCGAATTCCTCTTCTCCTCTCAGTGTCTCCAAAATGTAATTATTACTAGGCACACAACGTTTGATCTAATAAGGTCTCTCGCGATTAGGCAACCATATCGGCTATCTTGCTCTTGGCCATCAAGGGTAATCCATCCCCAGCTTTCTCTGGAGTCTTATTGCCATTGACCGTCATAAGTACATCCTCGAGAGCATCCCTAGATCAGCCGAAGAAGGCAAACAACAGATCGCAGGAGCTGATGCTATTTGGCTAGAAATGTTGAGAGCGATCCACGACGTTCTAGTCTTGAAATCTGCATGTCAACGCATATCTTGTGTAGAATCGATCATACTCTCTGTTATTTAATTATGCTTCTTGTTTCGGCTAAAGAGCTGATTTGATACAGCCGATCGCAGACTTCTAATCTTAGTCCAATTAATTCTGAAACCATGACTTTTATTAAGAGAACCCTTTGATTTCCATTGTCTTTATCTTGATAGTCTTTTTGTTCCTATGATTGCTAGCCCTGACGGTGCAGTTGGAATCTCTCCAACTGGCAGCGAATGTGGCCGTGGACACCGTCAATGCTCAGGGTTCCCCTATCAACGCTCGCCTTCGAGACATCCCGACCTGTGTTCAGGAGATCGCCCTCCACGGTGTTCGTCATGGTGCTGCGGTGGCGCTGACCACGGCATAAGTCCAAACTAGGTACGAGCTCCATGCCATGGGGACTGGTTTCCCAATGGGCAACGACCCTGAGGAACATGAGGATCTACTCAAAGAATTTGTTATGGTAGCGGAGGCCATAGTAGACATCACATCCGCCCAGGATGTGGTGAACAAGGTCTTTGACTAGATTGTATCTAGGGTAATCCGATGAACAAAGACTCCTATTCTTTTTATTTATGTGTCTTAGTACAATGCTCTTGTGTATGATTGTTTTTGCTTTTTGTTTTTGCTCTATAGGCGATACATATCATATTGACTTTTATTGTCTTTGAAGATTTTCATTTTTTGAATTAGAGACGATACCCTCCTGGTATCGACTATTAGAGTCGAGAACGAATCAGCTATCAAATGTTGATCAGATGTTAGAATAACATCCCTTTAAATATTTTGCCTCAGAACTTTTCATACCAAAGGTTAGACAATTGATCAATCTAGAGCAAGCATTTTGTTAAGTGCAACAAAACTTCATTTCAGAAATCCATCAATTCTAATCCGCACTTAGGATTCCATTTAGCATTCATATGTTGGCCTAAACCCATACTCAGAACTAATGCTTATTTTCCTTTATTACAATGGTCGATGTGAAGCCATGACTATTCACTAAAACAAACTTTCAGAGCCGATCGCTTGCATCGGCTATTGGCTTTCATTGTTGATCTTAATGAAACCTCCTTCCCATAACTTGCCAGAAAAGCATTCGAAGTCTCCTAGTTCCCAGAAGACTGGATCAGCTGTTGCGATGCTCACAGATTCATCAGTGCGAACCACCTCAACATCATCCCCATGCCATTGAATCAAACACTGATGCATGGTTGATGGTACATAATAGTTCACATGAACCTAATCATAGCCAAGGAGCAAACTGTACGACCCTTTTCCATCGATGATGAAGAATGTGGTGAGTAGAGTCTTACTTTCGATTGTTAGTTCGACGTTTATTGCCCCCGGGTCTTAGATGCATTACCTCTAAAATCCTTAAGCATCATGTCAGTATCCATCAGATCTCCTGGTCCTTTGCCAAGTTTACAAAAAGTGGTGTAAGACATAAGATTGACAGAAGCACCTCCATCCACTAACATCTTGTTCATCGGCTTTTCATCAACAAGACCTTTCATATATAAAGCCTTTAAGTGCCGATGCTTGACTGGTTTTGTCAAATATTGCTTGTTGTACAACCGTTAACTTGGCAACTATCTCCTCATACTCCGATTCATCGAAATCCAAATAAACTTCTTGATCTGTCAGAGCTCTAAACTCTGATGGCAATAGAAAAGCCATTTGAATATTAGCCGATGGTTGCTTTCTATCGGCTGTTTGCTTAGTACGCCATACTTGAGGTTTACCAGATGCCTGAGCCTGTTCTATCTCTTTATTCCTTAGGCGTTGCACCCTTCTCTTCTGGCTTCTTGTCAAACCTCCTGGACACCATTGGCCTTCTTACTAAACATATTTTCTTTCATTGCCTTCTTCTTCATAATCAGCCCAGTCTTGGTCAACAACTCTTTTTCTAGCCGATTATGAACACTTTAATTTTTTAAGCGCCGATCCATATTATTATGATGATATGCATCTTGAGTATGGATAGACCGGTGATTGGTTTGAGATTGCTTAAACTCCCAATACTGATTGCTGCATTCTAGATAGTCATGTTTGGTAGGCAACTTCAAACCTTTATTCCAGCAATGTCTGAAGAAAGGACAATTCCAATGTGATTCGGCTTGTTTCCTTTCATACCTTTTTTTCTAGTTGACGCTGGTATTCTTGATCCTTTAACCAACACTGATAATCCTTTTCCTTCTGCCGCTGCCACTTATTCAACAGAATCTGAGATGTAACTCGTGGCTTTGTCATCCCTACTTTTGATGTTCGTCCCTGCTCATATTGGTTCTTTTGCTCATTGTGACGTCTTTTAATTTCCCTGTATTCGTCGGCCGATATTTGCATCTTGGGATCGACTGTTCTAGCTTCTTTTGATTTGGTTGATGTTAGGACCTTAGTCTTTTCTTTGAGTAGCCCAGCATCAACCATGTTTTGATCTCCTGGGAAAGGATTATCATCAACTTTCATTTTCTAAGATGTATCAAATTTGAGTCTCCTCTGCTGAATAGCCATCTATATATGCTGCCGGAAAATTCTGCATTCGTTGGTGGAATGAGAAGTAGCATTATGGAACTTGCAGAACTTCTTATTCTTCAACTGATAAGGGGCAACATAACATGACCATCGGGCAACTTGATCTGCCCTTTCTCAAGCAACAAATCAAAGAGCTTGTCTGATTTGGTGATATCAAAGTCATAGCTCCCCTTGACTCTTCTTCTCCAAGGATTTGGCACCATCACTGTCTTTTTGCCCTAATTCCATTCAGCCGTAGCAACCTCTTCTTCTTCATCTTCATAGTTGTCATCAACTGAGTATGGATTATAGGCTTCGGCCACTGTGGTACTCTTTTGGAATCGGGTATCTCTGTGCATACTCTGGAATTGGCTATTGAGTGCTGCCACTCGTTGAGCCAATTGACCCAAGTTGTCAAATTCTTGTCCCAGCAGCTTTTCTTTCCACATTGGCAGCATTCCTTGAATAGCTAAAATAGCTAGTTGATCATCAACCAAGTTTAATGAGAAGCACAAGTTCCTAGACTCCCGAAACCTCTGAAGAAACTCAATGCCTGATTCATTAGTCTTCTGCCTTATAGTTATCAGATCGATAATCTTCTTTTCTCCGGTCCCAGTATAAAAATATGTATGAAACTTCTTCTCTAAGTCAGCCCAATTGGCAATAGAATTGACTGGCAATGATGAAAACCAAGTGAAGGCTGGCTCCGATAAGGACAAGGAGAAGAAACAAACTCGATGGGCATCATCAACTGATGCTTCGCCTAATTGTGTAAGATACCGACTGACATGTTCTATCGTGCTTGTACTGTCTTGGCCAATGAACTTAGCGAACTCTAGGAGCCTGTAATTTGTGGGAAGGACGACCAAATCATACCATTCTAGATATGGGCGTTTGTACGAGAAGATTAGCCCTTCAGACCGAACTAATTCTTCATCATCTCGATCACCTTCAACAATAACTCATCAACATTTGAATTTTGATTTCTCTGTACTTGCTGACCCATCTATGGATTGAAATCTCGTGTGCCTTGATACCCTGGATTTGAAATCACATGAAGGGTGTTATAATCTAATCCATAGTGATATCCTTGTGGAACCTCTATCTGTTGGGTCCTTTGCTGGCTTGCTGCTTAAAGTCTCTGATTATAGACATAAGGATCTATATCTCTACGGATCCTTTGAATAGATGGTGCTATTTTTTGAGCCGACGATGGTACGTGGCCTGATGTGCCAAAATTGATCACCTAGTTCTGACTTTGCCCCACTGACTGTTGCACATGCTATACTAATGGTCTAGGGTCATACTGTATCTGATTCGTACTAGTACCTTGAGTTTGTTCAGATGAACGCTAAACTGCCTGGACATCACCATTACCAACTAGTGCTGCTTTTTGATGGCTGGTACCGACTTGATTAGTCCCTTGGGTCGACAGATCTAGAATATTGTAATAAGCTGGCCCAACTTGACCAACTGGACACCCATGAATCACTTCTTTCATGGCATTGTGGAATGTGTCCAAGAAAGCTTCATTCTGACTTGATATGGCATCACGAACAAATTTGTCTACAACTTCTGCAAAGAAACACCTATCTTCAGCTTCAGTTATATCTGTCTACCCGTGTAATAGAGCTCTCGGTAGTGGAAATTTCTGAATAATTATATTGTCACATGTTTTGGTGTAGGACAACAAACATTTGCTCTAAAACTCTTCTATAACTTTGCTGATGACATCTTTATCTCCATCAAGTAGATCTTCATAATGTAGCATAAGGATGTCTTTGTTGTTATGAACCGCCATGATGATTGTGGGGTCCCATCGGGTGTGCCAGAAATGTGTGTCGACATGGAATTTCATCCCGTGCCAAGGGCACATGAGCAAGCCGGAAGGGTCTGCTTGATGGAGCTGGAGATCCACCTAGCTTCAGCACAGGGATGGTCGATCCTGTGCACTCCTCCTGAGATGTGCTAGTCAATTTGACCCTACAATTGATAAAGAGAGAAAGTTTATCAGTAATTAAGGGCAGAACGTGCCGGTGTTGCCAAACAGTCCTGAATGTGCGGCTCTGAGAGCCGATATGAAAGGAGATCGACTAAATAGTCAATTCCATCATATTCATAAGAAAAAATCAATTAAAGCTCATGGAGTTGTGTAAGAAGAATTGGTTATTGTTCAGGATGGATATCATTCTTTACACAAATATTGGTCAATGGCAATAAGATATTAACAATAATTAGTTCATGTTAAGCCAATGGCTGTAAGTAACCGAACCCCTTTTTATGAAAGAAACAGTTCATCATCATTCAACCGTTTAATAGAGATAAATCTAATGGACATATTAGATCTCATCTATTGCTATGACCAGTGGGGCATGAGGCAGAATCATGCAGGCCGTAGAAACAATAATAGAATCGACGACCCTAACTTATTACTAATATCAGTGGGGCATGAGGCAGAATCATGTAGGCTATAATACAATAATAAGATCATGGGCTAACATATCTTTCAACCTATCCTTACTTCAACGGTCTTATGATACGAACTATTTGTGAAAGCGTTCGATATCGGTTAAAACAACCGATTCAGGCATAGCACAAAGTTAAGGTCATGCCCTCTCAGGAATAGATCTACCAAATAATGATCTGCACTCCACGGTGCTAATAGTTGGGTGTGAGGCAGAATCACACAAGCCATGATAACGGGCCATAGAACGGTTTTTGCTAGCCCATAGATCTACTCAAGATTAAACATGCCTTAACCGTACGCTATGCACGATCAAGGTTGATGTAAAACAGTCGATAAAACATAACTCATCATTTAAAGTGTAGATTAGATCAGTTTAGATTAACAAATGATGGGTTAACAAAGATATAAGGCCGATCTAGATCAATCCCAATCGGACAAAGTGATATTGTTATAATTAAATAAATAATGGAAGCAATAAGCAATATCGGTAACTTAATGAATCTATCCGAAGGAACGCCACCCTTAGATAGAGCCGATAACATGACCTTAATCTAGTTCGAGCAGTGGAGGTCGACCGGATCGATGCAACCATACTTGAACTAGACAAGAGTCGATAACTAACTTATACCAGAGTCGCAGTGGAGGTCAACCGGATTGATGCAGCCATATGAACAGAGGAATAAGCCATGACGGTACTTACAAACAAGCAGTGGAGGTCGACCAGATGATGCAGGCGTACTTGCTGAAGAACTCGCCGAGATCTACTCGACTCCTACTCCTAAGGGGTGGCCAGAGCCAAAAAAGTAAATAACTGGTATTTAATTGATTGTGTGTCTTTTACAATAGCCGGGGTTTGATATTTATACTCGGCGTCTAAAAACAAATCCTATTCGAGTATGACTCAGTATAATATTTGGTATGAAGAAAACATTCCTATTTTAAGATAACTTATACTCTAATCTTTCCCCTTTTGTAGAGTTCGATATGTATCTCCTCGATGCCAATCATATCTCATCATCGTTATCTGCCGACGTCATTTAAAGAGAACTAATCCCAGTATCGCATCTGAATCAGCAGATATCAATCTTCACACAATCGACTCCTTCATTGGCACTATCTTGGAAGCCTATGAGTTCCCACGCTCTTCTCCCAAATTTTGGTGTAAACAGGCGGCCTAGGGCCCTTCATGGGCCGGCCATCAAACCTCAGTCTCTCGATCTAGGATCGGGCGGCTCGAGCCCCCGAGCCCCTTGGGGTCTGATAAGGGCTGAGTTAACGATACTTGCCTCGATGGCTTGAGTGTTGCGCTCAATGAGCTCGCTAACGGGCATGTTCGAGTGGAATCCAGGTCTGTCATCTGCTAATAGGGTCAGCAGAGCCCTCATGTAGCATTCCACTACTTCTTAACCCGCCTCTCGGTAGATGCCCGAGCCGTTCGATAGGATCGGGTGGCCCGTTGGCCTCTCCTCGATGGAGATTCTATAGGCTTGGCTCGAGGTTAGAATCAAACGAGAAAGGTTAGGATGTCCCTATCCACTTCTGAGCAGGGTCGAGTAAGGCCACTGGGGCTCATCTTGGTTTTTCTCCCCTGGCTCTGTTTGACATGAGGCAGCCTCGAGCCTTTTGTGGGTTGGCCTTCGAACCTCGGTCAGTTGCCGCTCGTATCGAATGAGGCGACTACCGCTTTGTGACGCGACGCAAAGCATTGAGATGCAGCAATTGCATATGCAACACTTAGATATATGGGATGAATGTACGATATAATGGAAACGAAGGCAAGGGTCGGTGATGTTACCTTGTTGGCGTGAGTGACGCAGAGCGCTTACCGGACATGTTCATGTGGGGTTCAGGTCTGACGTTTGCGATGGGGCCGGTGTAACCTGCACGAGCATCGCAATTTTTCATTTCTATCTCTCGGCAGCGATCCAAGCCGTTCGATCGACTTGGGTGTCCTGATAGCTTCTCCTTGAAGGAGATTCCACAGGTAGACCCCTCCGAACCCTTCTGAAAGTGCATTTGCCCCCTATGTGAGTTTTGGTGTATTGATGACTTCTAAATTAGGGACTAATATGATCTTAATGAGATATGTCACAGCTATTAGTCCCATGAAAGATTTAAAGAGTTGATAAAGATGAAATGGTATCCCTTAATTCTTGAAGTTGAAAAGGCGGACGAATTCAAAACGCTCTCCAAAGGTTTTAATTTTGTTTTTGAGTTTAGGATACGCCGCACTATAAAGAGGGATGCAAATTTAGTTGGTCTGAGGAAGATAGAGTGCTCAAGCATAATAATAAAATCAAAAGAGAGACACTCTAGCACTCCAAGAGCACGTAGATTATTTTTCTACGACTGTTGGTGTTGGAAGTCCTAACGTAAGCCGGAACTCCCGACAGTCGGAAGTCATGACTCTTGCTGGAAGTTCTGACATCTAGTCACTTAGCCTGCGTGGTTACTGTGGACGTCGGAAGTCCCGACGTGAGTCGAAACTTCCGAGAATCGGAAGTCCTGACCCAAGCCAGGAGTCCCAGCACCTATAGTTCTGATTGACTGGCTGTCTACGCTCGTTGGAAGTCTTAGACCTTGTCGAGAGTCTCAACACCTGGAGCTTTACTTGTTTGCTTAACTGCGCACGTCGGAAGTCTCGACGTTTGCCGGGAGTTCCAACATTGACTTACACACATGGACTTTTGACCCTGTGTGAACAGTGTTTTCTGTTAACGTCGGAAGTCCCGAGATCTGCATCGGAACTTCCAACATAGATCTGAACGGTTAGATTTTCACTTGGAGTATAAATACCACTCTCTTCACTTCTAACCGTTACAAACTCATTTATAGCTAACCCACTTTGTGCTTAAGAGCTCCCAAGCAACTAAAGCACCCCTCTCCTTCCCCCTTTGCTCTAATCTTCGATTCTCTTAGGGTTTTGAGTGAAAGGAGAGTGTATTAAGTGAGAGCATCACTTTGGCAAGCTTGAGCACTTGATTTCTTCATCAACCTGGTTGATTTTGTGTCTATTACTCTTGGGGCTTTGCCCCTAGCCGGCTAGGCATTTCCCAAGAGCTTCCATCTTATGGAAGAGCCTTGGGAAGTTTGTATCACCCTTTGATTTCTTAGTGGAAAGCTCAAGTGACCTTTGTGGTCGCTTTGAGAGAGGCAAGGAGGTGGAAGAGACTCCGACCTTGGTGGTCACCTCAACAACAAGGACGTAGGAGCTCCTTTGTGGGGTTGCCAAACCTCGAGATAAATCCTTGTGTCCCGTGTGTTTATTGTTGTTGTGATTGCTAGAGATTACTTGTATTTGTTTGTCTCTTTCTCTCCCAAACTTCTATTTTAGGGTTTGGACTCGATCTACGGTTTGGAGGCAATACGGCGTCAAGGGAGTGACTCAACATCTTCACCAAACCACTAGGAAGTGAGGTTGTAATATTATTTATCCGCAAAGTTAAATTTGGCACTACTTTTGTAGTTCATGTAGGCGTCGAAACTGCTGACGTTTGCATCGAAGCTTCTAACAACGTCGGGAGTTCTGACCCAAACGCCAGGACTTCCGACATTAACTGATAGATTTGAACTTAGTATTTGCAGTAAATTTTAGATACGCCTATTCACCCCCTCCTCTAGGCATTGTTAGATCCTTTCACCTTCTCGAGAAGGTGGATGCTAAAGCTTGGGGTGCGGGGACAAAGAATTCGATCACGCTGGTCAACAAAAATGTCATAGTCGCTGGGGCGTAGGGTCTAGCGGTTTGACCAGTTTTACTCAAAGTTTACACCCGCACACTAGGCCTCTGGTTTTTAAACATAAGGAGGGGTCGAGCGAAGAAAATGTCTAAACGAGTAGACACTCTCGGCAGCCCCTGAGTGATGTCCGCACCCCTGCCTTTGCTGGGGTCAGAGGCTCGGTATTGAAATTGATACTTAAAGTAAGTAAATAAGGGTGCTTATCTTTCGGTGTCCGTTTGGTTCCTCAACCTCACACCCATTGCTCGGCATTCATCTAGCCCGTCCGATCAACTTAGGAGGCACGTTGGTCGTCCCTTGATGGAGGTTCCATTGTTGGGCACTTCCAGGTCCTATCTAGGAAGGCGAAGAGCCACCTGCATGCGGTTGCGCCTTATTTCTTGCGCCCAGCATACCCATGCCACGTGCTATTTGACCAGGCGCCATCTCGTCGAGCAGGGCATGTCCCGTCGGTCAAGACGTGTCCCATCGAACTCCCATCCACATTGAATAGGGGAAGGGACCTTTCTCCAACTGCTACGTCTCCTTCTTAAATAGGGGAAGGGAGAGGGTTCTCGTCCTATTTCTCCACCTATTCTTGAGCTGCTGCCTCTCCTCCTTCTTCCTTCTCGCCAAGTGCGTTCGTGCATCATGGTGGTTCCTAAGTGAGAGAGGGTGAAGCGAGGGAGAGGAGAACTCATAGATCTGTTTGTGAATCCAGAGCGCAATGTTGAGCTAGAGGTTATCTAACGTAGATGAGATGGTGCTGGCTGCCTTCACCGAGAAGGAGCCCCTTCTACCGAAGGAGGAGGCACATAGGAGGGTGTTGCATGTCACTGGCTTTATCACCATCTGTGAGGCCTTCGTCAGGATGGAGCCGTATGTAGACTTCTTCTAGCGAATCTTCTCCGGGCGAGCCTTATCGGTGGGGAAGCCGCCCAGGGCTACGCTGATGGGGGTTTCGCCCTTGCATTTGCTTAGGTCGGCTAGTTCATCAAGTTTGATGAGATGTTAGAGACATCCACCAGCCATGACAGCCATACTTCGGCGGGTAGCATCCCCATCTAGGAGCTGCCTTGTCTCGAGGTGCCGTTGTTAGGGTTGTGGCTGATCATGATGACGTAGTCTCCAAATGCATTGGCGAAGACACCACGGTCACCAACGTGGTGCTCGACGTCCTATGGAGTGGTAGGATGTTGCCAATGGAGAGCGTGGTGTGGCGGCTGTAGTAGTATTTAGAGTAGAAGTGGTCAGCAAATGTAACCGTTTAAGTTGTGGGGAGCCCCCATGTGAACAGTTTTTTGCATTCATGAATACATCAGTTTCTTTTCGTGATGAAATCACTTTGTAAGGGTAAGCTTGTCACATCTGTTTCCTAGCAATGGTTGTGTCATTTGGTTGATTCAGGCTACCTGTTGAAACAAGAATTTCCTACGGATATAAAGGATGCGGATATCCCATGCAAGAATTTAGTTGGGTAGATAAGCCAAGGGATGAATTTGTGCGAAAATAGACAAGTTCTTAGATTTCGCTACAACAAACAGCTTTTCAGCTCTTCTCCCTCTTTTTGCAAAAGAGGTTTAGTGCCTTCTGACCCTTCCCATAGTTAAGTTCATAAAAGCTTGGAGCGCGGGTGAGCTAGCTCTGATCACGCTGGTGAGCAAAGGCGCCGTAGCCGCTAGGGCATTGGTGCCTCGTAGTCCACCTAGTTTTACTTAGAGCTTGTTCCCGAAATCCTAGCTCTTAGGATTTACCGTGAGAAAAGAGGACAGGCACAGAGAATGTTCGTAGGATAAATGTACTCATGTCAGCCCCTGAGTGAGACCCGACCCCTCGCACTTGCAGGGGTCGGATGTCACAAAAGATTGGGAATTGCAATGACAAAACTGATAATAGAAAGTATGTGTTTATTTAGGGGTAAAAATGATATAGCTGCTCGATGTTCCAATCATTGGTGAAGACTTCGCCGTCGATGGTTTTCAGCTTATAGGCGCCTGGCCGGAGTACTTCCGCAATGATGTACGGCCCCTCCTAGGGCGGAGAGAGCTTGTGGTGGTCCTTATTGCTCTATACGAGGCGAAGGACTAGGTCCCCGACATTGAAGGCATGGCCCCGCACCCATCGGTTGTGGTACTATCGCAACGCCTGTTGGTACTTGGCCGAGCGGAGGAGGGCAACGTCACATGCTTTGTCCAGCTGGTCCATGGAATCCTCGTGGGATGCCTCAGCTCCTTGTTCATTTTATGCCATGATCCTTGGTGATCCATAGTTGAGGTCGGTTGGGAGGACAACCTCGGAACCATAGACCATGAAGAATGGCGTGTAGCCAGTGGCTCGACTGGGAGTTGTCCTTAGGCTCTAGAGTACCACGAGGAGCTCGGCGACCCACTATGCGCTGAACTTGTTCAACCAATTGAAGATCCTGGGTTTGAGGCCCTGTAGGACCATGCCATTTGCGCGCTCGACCTGCTCGTTCATTTGAGGGTGCGCGACGATGGCCCAATCAACCCGGATGTGGTATTCATCATAGAATCAAAGGAACTTCTTGCTAGTGAATTACGTGCCATTGTTTGTGATGATGGAGTTTGGTACTCCAAAACAATGGATGATGTCGAGGAAGAACAACATGGCTTGCTCGGACTTGATCGTGGAGATCGGCCGAGCTTCTGTCCATTCGGTAAACTTGTCTATGGTGATGAGCAAGTGGGTGTATCCTTCGAGTGCCTTCTTAGAGAGGTCCAACCAGATTGAGCCTCTAGACCATGAAGGGCCACATGATGGGGATCATCTAGAGTGCCTAGGCTATGAGGTGAGTTTGCTGAGCGTAGTACTAACACCCTTCGCAGGTGCGCATGATCTGCTCAGTGTTGGCTACTGTAGTGGGCCAGTAAAAGCCCTATCAGAAAGCATTTCCAACCAAGGTTCTAGGCATGGTGTGGTGATCGCCAACCCCACCATGGATATTGCTCAGCAAGTGCTTCCCCTGCTCAATGGGGATGCAGCGTTGCAGGATCTCGGTGTGGCTTTGTTTGTAGAGTTCACCCTCCACAAGGACGAAGGACTTGGCGCAGTGTGTGAGTCATCGAGCCTCCGCCATGTCTGTCGATAGTGTGTCATGGAGTAGGTAGTTGAGATAGAGCATTCTCCAGTTGACCAGAGGGTTGGGCTCTATTAATGGATCTTGTTCAAGCTCCATGACCTCAGGGCCAGACGGAGCTGAGGTTTGATCACCCCCTAAGCCCAGATCAGGTGGACTGTCATTGGCCTATTCTGACCCCTCGTAGCAAACCAAGGGCTTGTGTTGTCGCTGGCGAAGACCCCTATTGGTACCGGCTCTTGGTTGGATGCCGCTTTCATAAGCACATCAGCTGCCTCATTGAGGCGCCTCAGGATGTGACTGAGCTCGAGGTTGTCGAACTTATCTTCCAGCCATCGGACTTCTTGGCACTATGAAACCATTTTGGTGTCGTGGCAGCTTGACTCCTTCATGACTTGGTCAACGACCAACTAGGAATTTCCTCAAACATCGAGGCATCGGATGCCCAACTCGATGGCGATGCGTAGGCCATTGATGAGCGCCTCATACTTGGCCACATTATTAGAGGAGGGAAGTGTAGGCAAATCATGTACCTCATGCGTACCCCTAGGGGTGACACGAAGACTAGCCCCATGCCGGCACCCTTCTTCATTAGTGATCCATCGAAGTACATCATCCAGTACTCTTGATCGACGACCACTGGGGGCATTTGGACCTCGGTCCATTCCGCGACGAAGTCCGCCAACACCTAGGACTTGATCACTATTCAAGAGGCATACGTAATGCCCTGGTCCATCAACTTGAGTGCCCATTTTGTGGTTCTTCCCATGGCATCCTAGCTTTGGATGACCTCGCTGAGGGGGAACAATGTCACGACCATCACTAGGTGTGACTCGAAGTAGTGGCGTAGCTTCCTCTTTGTGATGAGGACGACGTATAGGAGTTTCTGGATTTGGGAGTAGCGGGTCTTTGAGTTGGATAGGACCTCGCTGATGAAGTACACAGGGCACTGCACCTTGAGGGCGTGCCCCTCTTCTTCCCGCTCCACTACTAGGGCGACGCTGACCACTTGCGTGGTGGTTGCTATGTAGAGCAAGAGGGATTCTCCATTGGTAGGAGGAACTAGGATCGGGGCCTTTGTCAGAAGCTGTTTGACCATGTCAAGTGCCTCCTGGCCCTCGGATGCCCATTCAAAGTGATTGGCCTTCTTTAGAAGTCGATAAAGGGGGAGACCTCGTTCACCGAGGCATAAGATGAAGCAGCTGAGTGCGGTGAGGCACCCCATAACCCACTGTACCCCCTTTATGTTCTGAATTGGGCCCATCCTTGTGATGGCTGAGATCTTCTCCGGGCTGGCCTCGATGCCATGCTTGAAGATGGTGAAACCAAGCAGCATGCCCCTTGGGACCCCGACAACACACTTCTCGGGATTGAGTTTATGCCATTCGCTCGGAGTTTTGCAAAGGTCTGCTCAAGATCGGCAACAAGGTGGCCAGCCTGCTTGGACTTGACCACGATGTCGTCAATGTAGGCCTCAATAGTCCGCCTGATGAGGTCCCTAAAACACTTGAGCATACAACGCTGGTACGTAGCCCCAGCGTTCTTCAGACCGAACGACATTGAGATGTAGCAGAACGATCCAAAGGGGGTGATGAAAGATGTCATGAGCTGGTCGGACTCTTTCATCGTGATTTGATGGTATCTGGAGTACGCATCAAGGAAGTAGAGGGTTTCACACCCCGAGGTAGAGTCAACTATTTGGTCTATGTGCGGTAAAGGAAACAGATCCTTTGGGCATGCTTTGTTGAGACCCATATAGTTGACACATGTCCTCCATTTCCCACTCTTCTTTCATACAAGAATAGGATTGGCTAACCACTCTAGGTGGTATACTTCCTTGATGAATCCGGCCGCTAAAAGTTTTGCTATATCCTCGTCGATGGTCCTGCGTTCCCCTTGTTGAAGCAATGTAGGTGTTGCTTTACTAGCTTGGAGCCTGGGTGGATCTTCAAGGTGTGCTCAGTGACTTCCCTCGGGATGCCTAGCATGTCGAGGGCTTCCACATGAAGATGTCTCTATTGGCGTGGAGGAAGCCAACGAGGGCGTCTTCCTATTCAGAGGAAAGCATGGTACCAACGTGCACCGTTTTTCCCTCGGTGCTCCCAGGGTCTATTAGGACCTCCTTAGAACCTTCTGCTGGCTCAAAGGATCCGATCGACCTTTTGGGGTCGGGCGCTTCTTTGGTGACCTCCTCTTTGATGGCGGCGAGCTCTTTAGAGGCGACGATTGCTGCGGCGTGACCGCAACACTCGACCTCGCACTCATAGGTGCGCTGGAAGGAGGTGTCGACGGTGATGACCCCGTTGGGGCCTGGTATTTTTAGCTTGAGGTATGTATAGTTGGAGACAGCCATGAACTTCGCATAGCATGAACGTCCCAGGATGGCGTGGAAGGTTCTGGAGAACCTGACCACCTCGAAGGTGAGGGTTTTTGTCCTATAATTGGATGGATTCCTGAAGGTAACAGACAGATTGATCTGCCCAAGTGGCATAGCCTGCTTTCCGAGCATGATGTCGTGGAAAGGTGCTCGGGTTAGGAGGAGGCGTGTTCGGTCGATGCCTATTTTGTCGAGCGTCTTGGCATACATGATGTTGAGGCCACTGCCTCCATCCATCAGTATTTTGGTGAGCCGCTTCGGGCCAACGATTGGGTCAACCACTAGTGGATATCTCCTCGGATGCGGGATGCTCTCCAGGTGGTTGGTCCGATCAAAGATTATGGCGGACTCTGACCACCGAAGAAAGGCAGGCATGGCCGGTTCGGTCGTATAGACTTCACGGCGCGTGACCTTCCGACAATGTTTGGAGTCATAGGCTGCTGATCCTCTGAAGATCATGAGGCACCCATCTGGTGTTGAAAAGTCGTCGGCCTTCTCCTTGGCATCGTCTGCGGTGGGGGCAGGGTCCTTTCTGTGCTCCCCTTTTTTGGAGCCTCCGGTGAAAGCTCTAGTTTAGTTTTGGTTAATTGATGAAACCCTAAGTGCTAACCCAATTTATCAAAGTGATTATGAGATAGGTAGCACTACTCCAAGTGATGAAGCAATGTCGACGATCATGACAATGGTGATGGCATGGTGATGGCTAAATGCTTAAACTTGGAAAAGAAGAAAGAGAAAAACAAAAGGCTCAAGGCAAAGGTATAAAATATAGGAGCCATTTTGTTTTAGTGATCAAGACACTTAGTGAGTGTGATCACATTTAGGATAGATAGTTGTACTATTAAGAGGAGTGAAACTTGTATCAAAATGCGGTTATCAAAGTGTCACTAGATATTCTAACTCATTGCATATGCATTTAGGATCTAGTGAATCACTAACACCCTTGAAGATATTTGTGAAAATATGCTAACACATGTGCACAAGGTGATACACTTGGTGGTTAGCACATTTGAGCAAGGGTGAAGAAGACAGAGGAGATGCCAGCGTCGATCAAGTGACCGGACGCTGGATCTGAATGCACCGAACGCTGACTACCTGCGTCCGGTCACGCTGACCTGGCGGTACAGTAGCTAGGGTATACCATCGGATGCTGGGCTGTGTCCGATCGAGGTGGACCGGACGCGTCCGGTCGAGGAAAAATAGATTTGGACCCTTACTATACTTGACCGGACGCTGAGGCTCCAGCGTCCGGTCAGTTTAGCCGGAGCGTCCGGTCAGCACTTAGCCATTGTGATCTAACGGTTTAGTTTTAACTCAGAGTGACACGTGGCAAAAATCAGTGGACCAGACGCTGAGTCCAGGGTCCGGTCAGTATGACCGGAGCGTTCGGTCAGAGCGCGTTTTGCCCAGTGAAGGGGTATAACGGCTCTATTCCATGGGGCTTCTATTTAAGCCCCATGGCCGGTTGAAGCTCTAACTCTTGCACATTTTCATTGACATAGCAACCTTGTGAGCTTAGCCAAAGCACTCCCACTCATCTCCATCATTGATCCATCATCATTGTGAGATTGGGAGAGAATCCAAGTGCATTGCTTGAGTGATTGCATCTAGTGGCACTTGGTATTCGTGTTGCGCTATGGATTTCGCTTGTTTCTCTTGGTGGTTGCCACCACCTAGACGGTTGGAGCAGCGGTGGAGGATCGGCACGAGTTGGTGATTGTTCATGGCCATCTCCGGTGATTGTAAGGGGAGTTGTACCTTCCCCGGCGGAGTGCTAAAAGGTAACTCTAGTAAATTGCTCGTGTCATTGAGTTACCTCACTTGTGGGTCGGTTCTTGCGATGTCCTATCATGTGGACGAGGTTTGTGAAACACCTCTTAGCCACCGAACCACCAAGTGTTGGTCGACACAACGGGGACTAGCGTGTTGGCAAGCACGTGAACCCCGGGAGAAAAATAGGTTGTCTCTTGCCATTTGCATTCTCCCGATGATTGGCTTGATCTTCATCTTGTGATTGGTTCATCCCCTACACGGCGGTATAATCACCCTATTTACTTGCTTACATTCTTGCAAACTAGTTGATACAAGCTCTTTAGTGTAATTAGAATTGAGAGCTTGCTTTATTATTTACATTTATCTAGTTGAGCTATTTAGAGTAGCAAGTTTGTGTGCCTAAGAAATCATTGCAACTAGAATTGTTGGATAGGTGGCTTGCAATCCTTATAGAGCTAGAGCAAGTTTGCATTACGCTATTTGTCACACTAATCAAATTACTCTAGTTGATTTGTAGATTTTTAAATAGGCTATTCACCCCCCTCTAGCCATATTAGGACCTTTTATTCGGACAAGAACCGCCGCATGAGGCTACAGTCTTTGTACATATACTTGACTGGGAAAGCATGGTTTGGGCATGGCCCCTCGAGTAGTTTTTTGAAATGGTTCAGAGTGCCCTCCGTGGGCTTTCGACCACCCTTGCGGTCAGCAGCGACCATGAGTGAGTCCTCGCATCGTTGCTTCTTGTTCTTCATTTTGGCAGAACAATTAGAGGCGCCTTCATCGGTGCCCTCGTCCTGCCTTGCCTTGCTATCGAGATGATCGAAGATCGCCCCGACCGCTTCTTCTACTGAGGCGTGGCTAGTGGCGATGTCCAGGAGTTCCTTGGTGGTTCATGGGCCCTTGCGTCCCAGCTTATGAACCAAAGACTCATAGGTAATCCTGGACAAGAAAGCTCCTATAACATCAGCATCAGCGATGTTAGGTAGCTCGTTGCACTGTCGGTCTTCTATTGGTAGTTCTTGAGGTCCCATGGGTTCCCAGGGCGCTTGTACATGCCCTAGAAGTTCCCCACAAAGATCTTCTTTAGATCCACCTAACTCTGGATAGCGTTGGATGGTAGGTGTTCCAACCACGCTCGTTTCGAATTGGCTAAGAATAGTGGAAGGTTGCGGATAATGAAGTCGTCATTATCCGCACCACTGGCTTGGCAGGCAAGCCGATAGTCTTCAAGCCATAATCTAGGGTTTATTTTCCTAGAGTACTTTGGGATATTGGTCGATGGTCGGTACCTCGGCGGGAAAGTAGCGTGGAGGATGTGACGGCCGAAGGCCTGAGGGCCCGGCAGGTCGAGGCTCGAGGTTCGGTCCTCGCCGCTGTCGTAGCATCCACTGCGACGAGGATGATAGCCACGGTAGGCTCCTTCTCTCGGGTCGTTGTAAGTACATCTACGGGCGTCGAGGGTGCTGTGTGCGTCACGGTTGCAGCCGAGACGCTGATGTACTAGGACCGCGACGCGCCGCCCGCCGCCCTATGGTGCCGGGTGGACCAACGCATCCCTACCGGGCCGCTCGGAGAGCGTGCGTTGGCTGACATCGAGCTCGCGTCGTCGAGACAACGAACTTTCTGCCTGCTGCGCCACCGCACGCTCGAGTAGCGTTCGAATCCCATGGTGGGTCCAACGGTCCTCGAGCGTCGCGGCCTCTGGAAGGCCATGTAGCAGGGCCACTGCAGCGGCGATGTTCTGGCTTGCCCGAGTGAAGCGAGGGAGGGCTTCATCGTCGACGATGATCCTCCAGTTCACGTCGCGGGCCATGACGCGTGCGCGCCCACCGTCTCTGTGGCGCTCTATCTCCCGATCAAGCTCCGCGCATTCCTGCTCGAGCTGGATTCGTGCTTCCTCGATCTCTCGGTTTGGGCTTTCAACTGCTCCACCCCCATGCGAGGTGGGGCCGCTCTCTCCCCCTTGGCCCTATCGCCGAGGTTGTTCGCCGGGGTAGCCTCCTCCTCAGAGATGCTTTCGACATGTCCCTCGGGGGTACCCGTCATTAAGCATTTCCGGGAGGGGTGATGGCTCCCCCTGTTAGAGTCAGAGCTAGAGGGCGACCCCGGCTCCTCTGCGAGGAGGCCATGGAGAGATTCAGTGACGTGTTTGATCATCCCCATGAATTTGTTGTTCGCGGGAATGGGATCATGCGCTGTGCCACAAGAAGGCTGACGGTCGCTGCGACGTTACGGAGACCGAACGGAAGCACTGTCGGGGCGCTCTGTGTGGGCTGTTTCGGAGAGAGGATGAGGCGGCGTGGGTCCTCCCTGGACTGCTGGGGTCCTAGGGAGACGCTGAGCTGGCGCTCAAGCCTCCCGTAGTCGAGGCCGATGGAGGGGAGAGGTCAGACGACGGCGTGAGTCAATGCCAACTCTCCTCCCACCGTGACGATGAAGTCTAGGTCACTGAAGAGCACGTGTGCGCTCGGGACCTAGCTGATTCCGTGGCTAGCCATCCGTGGCCTAATGTTGACATCAGAACACGCAAAGTTTCCCTACCTGACGCGCCAACTGTCGATGTTTCGAATAAACACCAACTAGTAAATTGTATTTGTTGCGCGTTGGGCCCGGATGGTGTGCTAAAAGACACAAGGTTTATACTGGTTCGGGCAGAATGTCCCTACGTCTAGTTTGCGGCTGCTGCTCGTGTTATTAGCACTGAAAGGTTCGTAGTAGGGGGTGCAAACGGTCGAGAGAGGGACATGTCCTGAATCTCTGCTGGAAAGGTTGAAAGGACACTGAGAGCTTGGTTGCTACTCAGCTATATGTTATGTGATGCGTGGTGTGTTGAATTGATCCATCCCCTTGGTGGGGTGCTCTGCCCTCTCTTTTATAGATCAAGGGGGAGCAGAGATTACAGATGGAAGAAAGAAGAAAAACCAGAGGTAAAGAAGGTCCTTCGAAGGTGTCGGGTCTTCCTTTTTCTTTGAGCCTGCCCTGCTAACACGATAGACGGTGCTAGGGATAGAATGCTCGGTGATCCTGATAGGGCCGTGACCACTTGCTGAACGAAGCCAGAGTTTGATGATTATTAGCTTCTCCTCTTTAAGTACCCAGTATTCGGTTTAGGTACCCAGTATTCGGTTCCCGACGCTGACCTAACCGAAGGAGGAGGTCCTTCGTCTCATATATGCTTGCTCATAGGAACAAACGAGGCGCCTCCGTTTATTGCCAACTCAACATGCATGCACAGCATAATCCTTGCCAATCCTGTAGAGTGTGTGGTTCTGAATTCTGAAAGGCCGCGCATTCACTGTGCTGCGGGTATCACAAGACTGAAATATCTTCTGCTGGCAAACACTCGTGTGGGTTCGCATAGAAGTAATCCTCTTCCTTGGGTTTGTCGGGAATCATCTGCCTCCTAGACGGTTCGCCCATGCGGCTGATATGTGACGCCATGACAGCAGAGGAGAAATCAGTCCAGCTCAATGTGCCATTTCTGTACTCATCGACAAGCTCGACAATGTGCCTCCGATCTAGCAGTACCGTCTTCTTGAATCCCAAGTATCTGTGCCCACAAGAATAATAAGACATGTTCCCATCAGCAGTTCAAAAGCAGGAGGATTCATCAAGACAAAAGATCGTGACACTTCAGTTTCACCATATGAAAGTAACTACAGTATTACCTAGAATGCCAAAAGGTAAAACTATGCACACAGGGTCATTCTTCCCTCCACAAGATTCTATTCTCACAAGGATCCGAACATTTGATTATGTTACTATATATATGATAGTATAGTATCGTATAGCATAGCTAAGGAAAAATTCCATAGCATGAACGAAATTTGCTTGTACATAAAATTGTCAAGCACAGTGTCAGCTTGCAAGGATAACCACGCGGCCACACCTGTGAGTTTTTTTACTGACAAATTACTATTAGGATGTGGCAAAGTACCTCCGATGACCCTCTACAACTTTTGCCATGTTACCATCATAAGTGGGTATGAAAATATCACTCTCCAAGGATACCATATAATCCAGTGCTGCCATCTGGGAAGAATGGTTCTGGAAAAGACTGAGTTCTGAAGGCAATAATGTCTCTTTTCTAACCTGATCATCACAATTCACAATAGTAAATAATTTTAGGAACTCAATCATAAGAATGCAGTAATAGCATCAAAGATGATGAACTGACCACATTGGGATAAGCCAAGGTAAGAGCAGCCATTCTTCTTTGTCCACCATACATTTCACCTGCAGCAATGTAAATTTGATAACTGCGATCAATTCCGAGTGCCTGCAACACCAGTGCAGTCTCCTCCGGTGTTAAAGGACAGAGCCCGTCTTTCCTCTTGGCATCAGAGTCAATCACTTTCTCCTTCCACCATGGGTAGGCATATCTGCCAAGATCAAAATACAAATACTTTTTTACAATAGATTATAAAAACTGCTCGAGAAAATTTTGGGGGAGATAAAAAAGGATGTAATACCTCATTTTCGTGAGCTCTTCAGCCTCCATGTTGCTGCAACCATGTGTGCATCCAGAGAAGGCAAGCATGTCCATCTCATACCGTAAGTGAAGAACTACAAAGGGACCATTCCGGCGAAGAACTTGAACCAAACGTCTGCCCAGATTTTCTATTTCAGGGGTAAATCTCAAAGCATTGTAATTGACACGGCACCTTAGTTTCTGAATTTCCATGGGTAAGCCATTATTTGCAAGGCGAGCATCTGTCCTGTTTAGGTGAATGACCTTGTACTTCTTTATCAGAGGTAGAATCTGTTTTCCCCAAATAAACACTAACAATCTTCACCAGGTTTCGGATATAGTTTCAGCTCATGATGTCGCATTAGCGAAAAAGGAAGATGCAATCAAACCTGATGATGGTAATAGGCGATATCAGACCAACTGACTGGCGGCAGGGACCTAAGAAATCCCATTTCCACTCTTCTTTTAAGCCTTGGAGGCAGTTGTCTCAGAATTCGGACCTCGTCTCTTAGTGATGCTATGAAGTAGTCCACATCAAATATATCTTGAAAATCACTGGAAAAGAAGCGTCAGAATAAATTGAAGGCAAATGATTCTTTTTGGAAAGGGGATAGAAAAGTGGATTGGTATAGAAAGAAAATATCACCTGGGATCAGCCCAAAATGAAGCTTTATCCAGCTCTGGTACGATAAGAGTAACGTTCAGATACCTTGCAATCGTTACCATATCACAAATCTGTCACAACAAAAAATGAAGAAAAAGTGTAACTTTGAGGCTGAAGTTTTAGTATTTGACAACCGGTCAAAATTCAGGAATAAAAACTGTGGTAGATGTATGCTCGGTTTGATACACAGAAAGCTTAACAATGCAGAAATTCAGAAATATAACTTGTGACAGTTGTATTTAGATTTCGATACACAGTGCTTACTGCTGCTCGCATCTGGTTAAGCCCACCGTTGCAGGAGACCATCAGATAGCCATTGTTCTTGTAGATTCCTGAACATAGTATTGATCAAATCAAACGATTGGCCATGCTACTTATTGGTGCCTTGACATAAGACGTAGATAGAGGAACTCATGAAAATACATGGAGTGGTTAATCGAATTATTCTGCGGACTTAGTCTGACGAATTGGCCGGTGACTAGACAAAACGAGCATATAATTGAAATGGTCTAGAAATAACCTCGGAGACTTTTGAACATAATCTCTTCCCAAAAAAAAGTTCTCAAAAGGGAAGGACAGAAACAAGAAAGGTCAGAAATTCCTAACCAATGAAAGAAGAGAAGCTTGATTCGCAAATATTCCAAAAACCATGAACCAAGATGCCACCAACTTACTTTTGGGTGGAAGCACCACGGCGCGCGCTGCCTGCCTCTGGCCGGCGTCCGCTACAGCCACCGCCACCTCCTCCGGCACGACGTGCGGCTGGTTGAGGCAGCCAGGCCACCTGGTGAGCACGCTGGGCGCCCAGAGCTCCCGGTAGGCCGCGAGGTGGACGACGCACGTCCAGAGCAGCACGGTGCTGGCGCGCGCTACCCACAGCTTCACCCGCGCCGACGACGAATGCCGCGCTTTCTCGTACTTCCCGCCTCCACCGCCGCTGCCCATCTCATCCGAGGCACGACGAACCTCCATCTGAGTCTGAGAGTCCTAGGCCACCTGAATAGTGGAGGTTCTTGCGATCTCCCGTGACCAAAGCTTAGCGCTCTCTCAGCGTACTGCCTGCCTGCCTTTATGATTATTGGCCTCTTACCAAAACCAGTGTGCACGA
The DNA here is from genome assembly GCF_019320115.1 of Miscanthus floridulus. Classification (NCBI taxonomy): domain Eukaryota; kingdom Viridiplantae; phylum Streptophyta; class Magnoliopsida; order Poales; family Poaceae; genus Miscanthus; species Miscanthus floridulus. Next base: position 108,876,245 of record NC_089582.1, read on the forward strand.
GAGCAGGCCGGCGAACCGTGACGTGCCGGCGTCGCCGTGAGAGCTGCGGCGGCAACCGGCGGCGGGCAGGAGGCGCGCGTCAAGTTCGTCGTGCCCGTGTGGCCGCCCAGCTTGGCTTATTTGTACGCACGGGGCCCTGTCCGTATGCAAGAGGAAGAGGCTATGAGCCTGTGAAGGGAAACCAATGTGCGGGCCCGGATGTCAGGGGGACAGTGGACATGGACAGGGTGTAGGAAGCCTCCAGTTTGACTTCAGTTCGCTTAGTGGACCTTGAAGTCATCTATCCTCAATCACAGATTTGTCTTTTTTTTTTTGTAATGATCCTCAATCACAGACGCGAGCACATTGCCACATCTAGCTTTGTCCCAAGCCAATTTTAAAGCATTAATTAGTAGTACTAATATGTAAAAGATAAATATCTTATATATACAAAAAAAAAGCTGTATATTATAAAAATAGTTTTTCTAAAAAAAGTCTACTAACGTCGATTTTGTGTTTCAGCTTCTATAATTTTTTTGATATTGCTAGTAAAAGTTTTGGCTTATACAAGACAAATAAGATAAGATAGACTGAGATATATGAGACTCGAGATATATCAGGGAAAAACGGGGTGGGTGGGGGGGGGGGGGGGGGGGGGGGGGGGGGGCGCGAGGGGGTCATCTGCAACCAGTGACACTGGCATGTGGGCAAGGCTTAGGCTGCGACCCACACGGCACGCTTTTGAATGTTTTTTTAAAATTCCACGCTTTTGAATGTTCCTAGCCTGCCAAAGAGAAATAAGATGCACAAATGGGAAAGTTGAAAAAGAGTGGGTGACAGCCGGAATGTCCGTGGGGCTTCTTGTGTGCAGCATGGAGCCCATCCACAACTACAATAACGCCCATGAATAGACTCACGGAGACGGACCCATACAAAAACCGAGGCGGCTTCATCGTCTTCAGCTTGAAAATGGCCAGGAGAGCCCCCTTGAACCAGCCAACCAGGCATTGCTTGTAGTTGTAGAAAAGGAATGCTTGGCCTAAAAGAGTAAAACCAATTGCTGCGAGATTTCAGTTTCTAGATTTTGGTGCCATCCGTGATCGTTAAAGCGGTTTGCTCATGAAACCGAAACGATTCGCAGTGGCATAAGTTTGCCGTGCTATCAAGCGGACATTGGGCTGGAGCAATAATGGTAAGATTCCGGTATCATCATCAACAGAAAACGTATGTGTTTGTTAGCTATATTTTTATATTTGCATAAGCAGCTGGCACGCGTCGTCACAATTGACACGTAAGGTTTCTTCTGTGAAACAAAGACAGAAATATATGGGTCTTCTGGGAACAGGTGTCGAACCTCTGAACCTGCTTACTTATCGTCAGTATAGAGTGAAGCCGCGCCCTCTGTCCGTCTCCCACTCTCCGTAGGTTCTCTCAAGGACAACTTTAGAAATTGATTTAATTTAGGACCGAGAGAGTATCGCCTATTGCCAGGGGTGTTTGGTTTACCGGACGGATGGATACGGAACGATCCGACCCTAACTCCTAACCTGGCGTTGGCGTTTGGTTTGCAGAACGGTTCGGTACCAATAAGTTTTGGCCAAATGCAAGTTAACTAGTGGAATCAACTCTGTTCTTCCATCAAACCAAACACGCTGTCCACCACCCCCCCCCCCCCCCCCCCCCCCCCCCCCCCCCCCCCCCCCCCCCCCCCAATCCCCATGGGAAGGTTTACTTTCACTCCGCGAGTATCACTACTACTTGTACCACCAGTGCATCAACACTGACACCAAGGAGCTTGAAAGACGATCTACGTACATATTAAACCACAGCAGCAGTTGGGAGCAAACAAACCGCAGCAACAGAATAATCACCACGCACTCCAAAGGTGAAGCAATAATCGCATCACAGAATACCTCGCGAATCGGCATAGCAACCAACGCAGCCTGCGTCCTGCGTTTTCAGCAAGCAAGCGGTGGGCCAATGATATCGTTATTATACACTGCTGTCGACTGCTCGAACAAAAATCTCAATCTTCAAGGAGCTAACCAGTCTCAAAATTGATTTAAGTTATAAATAATAGTATCAATATTTATATACTTTAATATATGTATATTAGAACAACATCATAATTAATCTAATGATACTTAACTTATTAAGCATCTTAAATATTAATATTTTTTATATATTTAGTCAAGCTTGAGATTAATTTATCCCTCAAATATGAGATTTAATTCTTTTTTGGACAGAAAGGAATAGATAATCTCAAGACGTTCGACGTCCAATCTGAATGCGATAGTATGCGCTGGCCCAGCATACAATTGTCAAATCAAACACCACCACCAGTGTCCCGAGGCCATCTCTGTAACCATAATGGTAAAGTTGTGGCCGCAGGAGCTCATGCCGGTTGGTACTTAGGGATGGTTATGATGACCAACTGAATGCTTCCTAGAGAGACGAATAACGAAATCAGGTGTGATCATGCGTGCATGATAAAATCATGCGCATCCTCCAACGAAGTTTTTTCCTAAGTATTCTCCAGCGAAACTAAGATTGACTTGGAACACCAGCCCAGCAATCAGATTCATATATTTTATTCTAGATTCACCTTCAAGCACTCGGTAGAGGTGCCAGGTACATATCACCACATGCGTAACATAGGCCTTGTTTAGTTCCACCCCAAAATCCAAAAAGTTGCTACAATACCTGTCACATCGAATGTTTGCGGCCCGTGTATGGAGCATTAAATGTAGACGAAAAGAAAAACTAATTACACAGTTTGGTGGGAAATTGCGAGACGAACGTTTTAAGCCTAATTAGTCAATGTTTGGACACTATTTGTCAAATAAAAACGAATGTGCTACAGTAGCCCCAAAATCCAAATTTTGCGAACTAAACAAGGGCATAGTTTGGAAATTGGAAACACGGTTGAGTGATATAGGAAGTGAAAAGGGCGTGAGAGTAACAATAAGGGCCTGTTTGGAACGCAGGAATCAAAAACACGGGAATAGAAAAAAACGTAGGAATAGGGTGAGTGTGTAGTGGTAAAACAGAGGAAAGGAAAAACGCAGGAAATAACTAGAAGGGGTGTTTGGAACGCAGGAATCCATAACACAGGAAAAACACAGGAAGTAACACTGCGCAGCTCAAAGGAAATCAAAACCAGAGATCTGAGTGGATTCTTTTTTTCCTTTGAAACCGGCGTCTGCGGGAGCCTTTCCTCCGGAACGCAGCTCACGAATCCTCCATTCCAAACGCTGCTACAGTGTTTTAAATCGTAGGATTCTCATTCCTTTAGAATTCCTTTGAAAATCCTGTAAGCCAAACAGGCCCTAAGCGTATCCGTACAGTAGAATCGCAGGTACTGACAAAAACAAGGACAGTTTTGAACTCCAAGACTTATCCTTGGGGTTTGCTAGCTATAGAATATTCTGGGTAGGATAGTTGTTTTGTTTATATCGCAGATCCATATGCACCAACTGGTACTTATTGGCACGAGCACCCGTGCACTACAAGCATAAATAATTGCATCACTATGGAAAGCCCAATCTCTAAAATACGATAGTCACAGAGAAATGTGCTCGGTACGTTTCAAACAGTCATCATTTACTTTGCATTGCTGCACTGAACAAAGTGGACACAAGTATATATATATACAAACGGTGACTAGAATCCTCGAAAAGAAGAAGGAAACGGTGACTAGGATAAGCTCGGAGAAATGTGCTCAATAAGTTTTAGCAAGTCATCATTTAATTTGTAGTGTTGCACTGAACATTGGAGTATGTGGCATAGCAAGGGGACGAGGACGATTACACTCATAAAAAAATGAGCACAAGAGTGTGACAACCTGAACTTAATTTAAGGATAGTGTAAAAAGAGCACATCATCTGTCAGATGAGCCAAAGAGAAGAAAGCAACATACACTAGCCTGCCGTATGAAGTAGAAGTCGAAATCAACATCCATGCTCAACCATTTATCCTTTGGCCAATAGCCCCATATCTAAGGATCTCATCTGCCACCTGCGCACTCAGGGGAATAACATTGAAAGTCATGACACAGTCAGACCTATTTGATCATGATTCATGATGATTTGTTTCCACAAAAAAAATGTCCGGTTTCATGCAAGAGATAGTACATAATCAAATCATATTGTCACTGAAGAATTCCTAGACGATCAGTATGCTAGATACCACGCTGGCTACTGTTGTAACAAGACTTATTCGTACTAATAATGCAATTATATCAAGTACTCCTGGTTACTGACCTTAAGTGCTGAACACTTCACCTTTGCACTGTTGATGAGTAGCATCCAAGTGTGCTATTTTTGAAAGCATAAGTTGATAATCTGCACATAGAAATCCACAGCTTGTCTATTGAAAGCCAAACAGAACACACCTCAAGGGCGCATCACCTTCCATTGCAAGCTCTTTTAATCAATAATTATGAGGATGCAATCTTATCCCTGAGCATATCACAAAAGGCAATTATCTCAGTTTTTGCTTTCAGAGCCACACAAAATCTGTTCCGTGAAAAGCCTCAGGCGCGAGTCCACTACGTCATAGCTATGTCATCCAAACCCAAGACCTTCATGAGAAATGTATACTCAAAGGCTGTCTCATCACAGTGCATGAAACGCCCGCCCTCACCGAAATGGCCACTTTGCATATTAGTTTTGAGAATAACTGACTGGGAACAGGATGTGCATGTGATATCTCTTACTTTTGCAACCCACTTAGCAGCTTCCCAAACTCCTACCCTGCCAAACAAAAATAATGAAAAACTGGCAAGGAAACTAACAATGATCAACTAAGAAGCCTACCCAAATACTGCGAATGCGAGGTGACAGGAAAAGGATAAATAAGTAAAAAAAAAAAACCCACAATTTCACGTGGAAAAAGTATATACATATGATCCATGCAGTCTACAAAAGAATCAATTTACTAGGGCAAAACCTTGTATCATTAAACGAGGCAGTCACCAGGACTGGAGGATAGCATACACCAGGTGCTAAGTTATCATAAGGAGAATAACTGCTGATCGCCTCAAATTCAGCTGGGATATTAGGGTCACCAAACTCTTCATAGTCCAAGACAGTGAGAGGCAAAGTAGGATCCAACATTGTGTTGCAGATATCAAGAAAAGGAACCTGTTTTAAGTAGAAATACATGTTAACCATAAATGAAAACCTGAACAAAATGAGTATTAGCAGAAGCATAAGTAGGGAGAGAAATCCCAGTACGAAATGGATCCATTTACTTGCCCAAGAATTTGTATGTCTAACTGAGCTGATTGACTTACCTTGAGAACTGCAGCAGAAAATAAGTCTGGAAGCATATTAATGACGGCGCCCACTAGCAGACCACCAGCACTACAGCCTATAGCACAAAGACGATTTTGGTGAACAAAGCCTTCCTTTATGAGATGCATACCACATGCAGCAAAATCTTGAATTGATTTTATCTTGTTAGCTTTGGTTCCTGCCATATGCCAAGATAAATCCCCTCCACCCCTACATGATTAGGCTCAAGAATTTAGTGCCTCATATAAAACAGAAGTTATCAATATAAACAAGAATTATCACAACAGAAAATGAATAGAAAATAATTTTATGTTCATATTGCAGAGCATTCCTGATATCAGTAGCTTGGTTGTTCACTTGTTCAGACCTCCAAGCAACTTTGGATGAAAACTAGAATTTCATGACCGCAAAACAACTAGTTTTGTAAATCTGTCCAGTGCCCCTGTAATAAGGAATGTTCAATGGGGAACTACATATGCCAGGACAGTAAATGACACATTGTTTTTGCCTGAGATGGAGCACCATTTATCCCAATATGTTAGCAAATAATGTCAAGGTCCTGCTGCTGGTGGCGGCGGCGGCCTACTTGGGCACGGGCGACGCAGTAGGAAGAGGGGAGGGCGTCGGCGCTGGGTAGGGAGAGGGAGGCGCAGGAGAGGGGAGATAGAGGAAAACCGAAGCTATTTCTTAGATTGGAATGGTTACAATGTCCCTATATTTATAGTCCTGAATGGACTTGCATCTCAAGTAAACTAAAGGAAGAAAGTCCTTATAGATTTGGACTTCTCTATCAAATCCCATCTAATCTTATTTCTAAACTGATCCTATTTCTTTCCTTTATTCTATATATATTCTCCGAGATTTGGACATTCGCGGCGTGGCGGAAGGCCGCCCCTCCTCTGGTCGCGCCCCCCTGGTGGCGCGGTCGGCCAGGGCATGGCCGGCCTGGGTCCCCCTCCTTGGCCCATCTATTTCGTCTCGGGGGCCTGTACTTAGGCTCGTGACAAACAATATCTTTAACAGAAACTAAAGGTTAAAATTGATGTACTGCTAAGATTCAGTGGATTAATGGATATGGATCCTTCTTTTTCTGTGGCATGCATTAACTCCTGGCCACTTATGCAGGAATGCTAAGCTGCTTGTTAAACAATCTTTTATATAAAATTCTGAAATATGGTGGCAACAGCAGTCACTGCAGCTCTGTAGCCTGAACGTACCTAACATCTGCAAATGCAAGAACCCAACCTCGAGAGAGGAGACTTAACCTCTGAGAACACCAGCTTTTGTCCAAATCTTCTCCATAAGCTCCATAACCGTATAAGATCCCAGGTGATTCTCCATGACAATGTGCTTCCCGTGAATACAGGATGACTAAAGGTATTGAAACACCATCATGTGATGTAACTTCAATCCTTTGACATGAGAATAGCTTGGAAAGATCACTCCAACTTTGTGAATTTTCAACAAGATGCAGGTTTTGTTGGATGCTTGAAGCATTGGATTGAAAGCCCAGGCTGCCTAGATTTGCAGAGGGGGTAGTTACTTCCTCTTGATGAAGGATGGTGAAAGTCCTTTTTCTCAAATCATAGTCCACAGTTAAGTCCGGTATCTGAGGCACACAAATTTAAAGATTTATAGGAACAAACTTTACAAAGCTGCAAGTCTGTACTGAATGATACATTGGTTAATAAAATAATTAGGCAGTTTAACATGATGAAAAAATATTGTTTAGCTGTACAAGTTCTGTGAAATGCGGTCAATTGTATGGTAAATGAAACTGCAGTAGCAATGTGAGTGGTACAATGGAATTCCCTAAGCTATATGCTCTAATAGTGTTAAATGAAGCATCAGATGTTGGAACTCAAGAAAAGGAGGTCTAATGATATCTGAAATAAAAATATTACACAAAATCACGTTTGACATATATAAGCAAAAGCTGTACCACAGGTGATGAAACAACTAGCCGATAAGTAGATGACATGAAATCATTGTTGGATCCAGCAACAATGCTGCATAACTCTGACGGTATGGGGAAAAACCATGGATTGAGATCATCAAGTTCCTTTGGCTCCTGCAGGATTCATAAAGCTATTAAATCTATCTGGTTGTTCTAGACTTGAGATTCACAAAATAGAAGCAACAAACTGTAATGATTAGTTCCTATAAGAAAAATCAAATACAGTTTATAATCCACAACTGTCATTAATAAACTTAAGACAATCCCAAATAAGTCAAAGCTTGCAACAGATGCTTTATAGTCTATAAGCAGACTCATATGAAATGTCTATGAATTCTATCTCACTAAAACAAACAATATTGCAAATGATACAAGGCAAGAAAATATACCTGAACATCAACATCAATTGGCATATTGATGGAGCAAAAAAGAGGAGTCCCATTCTTTTGAAGATAGAGAACTAAATTATCATGAAAAATGTCCATATCCTGAATGGTGCAGTCCGACGCAGGTAACGTCACAATCTAGAAACAGGCATGCAATCAACAACTTGGGAAAAAAATATCACCCTTAATTTGAAATAATATTGCCTACATAAAAAAACTGCTTATAGTTAACAACAATAATTCATCCATAACACAGAGAATTGTATTGAAGTTGTGTATTTCAAAGGCGGATGTGACCGGCATCTTTTGATATTAGAGATATCAAATTATCAATGTTACTGAATAAAAATATCATAACATTACTAATCTAATAGGCACTGCCTACATATCTCTTTTGTGCCCCAGCTATATGAACATATGTTCAACTTCCAAAGTGGAACTAAATCCACCAGTAATAAACTACAGAGAAAGAGAGACACCTGCCATCTATCCACCAGTGACTTTTCAGCCCTACACCTGGCCAGATAGTAGCCTTCAGTTGTCGTTTCGGTATCATTTACAGGAGCATTGGTAAGAATGTAAAAGAACCCATTGTGGTGCTCCAAAAAGTACTGAACTTTGTCAACACGTTTCCGTATAGGCCATAAGCCTTCTCTTAGATTATCAGATTCGATCACAAAAACCTGCAGACATAGAAGCAAAATATAATAATTAAGTATATATGCAAAAGGCCAGAAGATCAATGCTGCAAAGTGCATTGGGAATCAGAAAAAAGTTTGAAAAGAAACCTTCCTCAGATGATGTCCTAGTGTTAGAATTGACAGTCATATACTTAAAATCTTTTGTGCTTGTAATATCCACGCAACAGTTTGCATCTTTCTCTGTGAAAACTAGAAACCCTGCTTCGTCCGATTGCAACTTTTTACAGAAAACCCTGTCACATCACATGTAAACATTTTTAAAACAGAAAATGACCAAAACTGTTCAAGCTTCATATTAATAGAACATATGCCCTTGGCGGGAGAGAAATTACTGGTTAGGACGTAGAGTGTCATCACAGACAGTGTAAAATAAACTTTCACTGCTGCCAGCCCATGCTAAACTAACTATTCCCTTGTCTGGTGGACTAAAGATGACATGCTCAGACAGAAGATCTTTCACTTCAAGGGAAAATAGTTCACCCCCAGATGTATCAACTGTATATGCAAGAAACCTATGATCTGGAGAGATTCGACAAGTCCCAATGTGAACATAACCTGCACAATATCCAAAATAATAAATGTATGCAGACAAGCAACAAACATCCACATTTTGAAAAATCAGTAAACAGGAGCAAATAGGCATGGTGCAGAGGCTGGGTGATTTTTTTTCCATTATCTTTAAAGGAGCAAAATAATCAATGTATATGACACTATGCAGAAGTAGATCAGGTCAAGATAAGCATGTGGATAAACCTAGAAAGTAGCACCTACCATTTTTTTCTGCAACCTTGTTCCAGTCAAGCAACACTTGCTCCTTCTCTGAACCAGAAAGGTAATCAAGCAGAGTTCCTACCAGACCACTAGAAGGCCTCAGCTTCCTAGATAAAACAGGGTATTCCTTTCCCTCTGGAACATATTGATAATACAACCTGAATTCCAAAAAAATAAGTTATATATTCTAAGGTCTACCTCTGGCATCTTTTTGAGCAAGTAGAACTGTTCATCAAGTACTACGATTCATCATGTTGTACCATTAAATCTTGTACTATAAATATTTTAGCACTGAAAATTTGTGCTTGAAACGCAACATCATATAAAATTTGTTGTTTCCCACTTCCACTACATTTTTTGTTAGCACTAATTTGTTTTTTTTAATCTAAAGAGACACATAAAAATTGAAAAGCAACAAATTCAATCATATCCATATAGGGTATACAGACCATGCAAAATTTCCTAGGTACAGTTGTGTAAAATGCATTTAAGCACACTGTCTTACTCCTGCGACTGTGGAACTAACCAAACAATCCGAATACTTACCATCATACTTTCAAAACTCAAAGCTAAGCTAAACACAGACCTGTACATCTATCCTAGTGCTACTAAGTTGTTAGCATTTGAGTTCAGAAAACAGATGAATATCTAATCGACGAATTAAACAGTAGAAGTGCAAAATCTCATTTCTGACAGTTAATAATAACTAAATACGCACCACTAGACCAACGCCCTTAAATCGCCACAATTTAGAAAATCATGCCAATACATTCCCAGCCATACACATAGAACAAGTGAACAACGGCGCAGCGGAGTACGAACCAAGGGCCCCAGGGCTGAGGCGGTGTGGTGGCGGAAGCGGGCAACCGGGCGCGCATCTCGGCAGCGAGGCGCGCACGGAGGCCGCCGCCACCTGCGGAGCCGACGAAGGCGTCGGCATACGCGTTCTCTGCAGCGAGGAGGGCCTGGAGGTCCGGGTCGGAGGTGTCGCGCATCCAGTGGTACGGGTCGCTCCACGACCTCCCGTGCGCCGACACATTGAAGGGGACCTTCTTCGCCACAGGCAGCGTCGGGAGAGCTGTAGCTCTCGGGAGGTGCGGCTGCGAGGGGTGGAGGGAGCTGCGGCGGCAGGAAGTGGCGAAGAGGCGGAGGAACACGCCGGGGCACAGGCGCCGGCGGAGCATCGGCGCCGGTTTGAGAGATATTTGGCGAGAGACCACTATGGCAAAGCGGGCTTACGGAATGCCATCTAGCAACTGGGTTTCGCCAGGATGAGTGCGACACAGCCGCTAGGACGCTGTCCAGGAGAATTTAAAGCCTTTTATTTCTCTTCTACCCCTCGTTTCTCTCTTTTCCTTTCACGATCGTGATTGGGACGGACAGAACGGGAGCCACGAACGGATCAACCTCTCGGGCTCTTCTCCTCCGTCGCCGAGGTACCCCACGGCCGCCCGCTCGATCTGCCTTCCCACGCCCGGCCAACCCCCCGCAACCGCACGCTCCCCCATGCCCGCCCGCGCTCCGCGAGCTCCCCCACACCCGCCCGCTTCGCGCGCTCCCCCAAACTCCGCCCGGCCAAGCTTCTCCAAGCTCTGATGCAGTGCCAGTGACCTTCCCCATGGAATGCAGATGGAGTAACCTCGTTCTGTAAGATTCCTCTTTCCTCTTGTATTTATCTAACTCAGTTTGGGAAGCCAATACAGTCACCTCGTCCAATAGGTTTCTAACACGGTATAATTTTTACAATTTGTCCAGGCTCGATTCAGAGCCTGACGATAGTATAGATGCAGTAGAAGAAACTCCAGATATTGGTAGCAATGATCCGCCTCAGCTTGTAGATGAAACTCCAGATGTTGGCAATTCACAGGAAGCATGTGATTTTCTTGGTAGTTCACGGGCTGCAGGGCATTCTGGAGCTGTTAATTGGGAGGAACTACATATTGAAAACACATTTGATAGAGAAGGTGAGGGTATGCTAGATATAATTGATGAAGATCAGTTGTTTCATCTTTTGGGTTTGAGAGACGAGGGTGATGAGCATGATAAGCCTAGTGAGGCTGATGCTCAAGCTGCTGCTGAGAGGGACAGTATAGCTGAAAATAGAACTACTGACATTGATATTGACACAACTGGTGCTGCAATTCCAGTTGATGATCATGTGTCTGGGGAAGGACTGTATGCTTATGATCCTAACAACCCTTCTATGGATATTGGCACCGTGTATCCAAACATGCAGGAGTTTAGACTGGCCATGAAACAATTTGCAATAAATAAGGAGTTTGAATACCGCATAGTTAAAACAGATCCGACAAGGTACATTGCCAATTGCATAGATGATGCTTGCTCATGGCATATTAATGGGCGTAGACAACCTGATGGGTCCACCGTGAAGGTGTATAACTATTTATTGTTTCCTAACTATATGTCACCATTTTTTGTTTGTATATATCTTATATTTTTGCTATTTGCTTGTTGCAGGTTACAGCTTTGATTGCGAAACACGACTGTACTGCTAGCTCAAGGCGGTATACCACCACTCCAACAAGTATCTGGATGAAATCAAAGGCCATTCAGCACCTAAAGGACGATCCCACCATAGGCGCCAAACAAATGAGGGCAATACTAGAAAAAGAGCATAAATGTAAGATTACCTATGACACCGTATGGAAGGGAAGACAAATGCCCTGTGACAAGTTGTTTGGCACCTGGAAACAAAGCTTCCAAATGTTGTTCAATTGGAGGGTAGAGGTACTGCAGCGATCACCTGGAAGTATCATTGAAATTGGCGTAAAACAGGTAGATGGAGAATTGTACTTCCATAGATTTTTTTGTGCATTAAGTCCTTGCATTGAGGGCTTTTTAGAGGGTTGTAGGCCTTATGTTAGCATAGACTCAACAGCACTTAATGGTAGATGGAATGGGCATATGGCTGCGGCTACTGCTATAGATGGTCATAATTGGATGTATCCACTTGCTTTTGGTTTCATAGATGGTGAGACAATAGATAACTGGACTTGGTTTATGACTCAACTGCATAAGGCTATAGGACACCTACTAGTACTTGCTATCTGCACTGATGCATGCAAAGGGCTAAAAAACCATTAAAGATGTGTTCCCTCAAGCTAAACATAGAGAATGCTTTAGGCATCTAATGCAGAATTTTATTAAAAGATTTGGGGGAGATACATATTCAAAGATGTATCCTGCAGCAAGAACATATAGATCTAGAGTTTTCAAATATTTTTTCAACCAAGTTGTTTCAGCTAACCCTCAAATATTGGAATGGCTTGAAAACCATCACAAATTGTTATGGATGAGAAGTGCCTTCAACCCTGAAATCAAGTGTGATTATGTTACCAACAACCTTGCAGAGAGCTTCAATAATTGGATCAGAGATTGGAAAGATCTACCTATAGTTGAGCTTGCTGACAAGATTAGAGAGATGATAATGACACTGTTTCACAAGAGACGTGCAATTTCAGAGAGGCTTCATGGTAGAATCCTACTAGCAGTACTTCGATAATTGAGAGCAAGGACTAGGGGTTTAGGACACCTAACAGTTGTGAAGGCAGGTCCTTTTGCTGCAGAGATACATGACACAACCAGCACACATAATAGGCATGTTGTGAAGTCACATTTGCATAAATGTACATGTCTTCAGTGGCAGCACACTGGAAAACCTTGTGAGCATGCCTTGTGCCTCATAACAGTACAACAAAGTATTGATGTCAGGATGGAAGACTTCGTTCATGATTATTACTCTCTGGAGAGGTTCAAGAATGCTTATAAGAGACTGATAGAACCTCTTCCAGATAAGACCCAGTGGCCTGATGTTGAGCTTGACTTTGCTGTTAAAGCACCATTAGCTAAAAGACCTGCTGGAAAGCCCAGAAAATTGTGAATCAAAGGATGTTTGGAAGGGGGAAAAGGTGGAATGAGCAAAAAAGATGCAAAGGATGCTGTCAATCAGGCCGATAAAGATGCAGAATTGGAAGCCCAGGAAGCTGCTATGGGAAAGAGGCAACTGATCATGGGAAAAAGGAAGTGCAAGGGATGCGGTGAGTTGGGTCATGGAGAAACTAGCTACAAGTGCAAACTTAATGGGACAAAGAAAAGGTAGCATCTTTTGTTCTTCATTTTATTTATTGACTGATTGCACCATGCTATTTTAAATATTTGTTTATTATTTTCCTCTACAGGAAAAGGAAGCCCAGGAAAAATACTACTAAATATGGGCCAAATGCTAAAATCCCAACAAAAAGGACAAAGAGGCAAGATAAGGAGCCTGAAAATCCTACTGTACAATCTGACCATGCAACTGTGCAAGATGAAAATGCATCTGTGCAAGCTGAAAATGATACAGCTATAGTGCCATTTGTTCAGGAAACAGCTATAGTGCCATTTGTTCAGGAAACTTCAATAGTATTCACTAGCCCCATCAGACCAACCAAGAAAACAATCTTGCAAGAGAGCCCAATTAGGCTAACAAGAGGGTAAACATAGTGACGACATCCATCTATTCTTCTTGAGAATTACAATGTTCAGTTACTAAATTGATTTATTCCTTTTTTTCAGCCGATTGGCATTCTTGCTAGGAGAAGGCACAGAAGTCCAGCCTACTGATATCGATGGGTCGCCCAGCACCACTCAAGGAACACCAAGAAAGAAGAAAACGACAGCCAAGAAGTTGGTCCCAAGGAGAATGAAAAATATCTAAGAACCTATGTCATTTTCAAAACATATGTTTGATGAACCTGTGTCCTGTATGAACTTAATTGTATGAGTTAGTGTGGTTTGTGAACCTTTTCCATTTTAAAACATGTGTGCTACCAGACTTGTGTGTTTGTGAAACTTAATTATATGTTGAATGCTTTCTTATGAACCCTATGCCATTGGCACAGCTGATACATTTTGGTACCAAGTCTGCCATTGGATAGCTGGTTCATCAAACAAATTGTATGGCTGCATGGCTGCTGATTGATAACACTGTAATGGCTGCTGATTTATTCGCTGGGGTTATCACTGGAATTTATTCGTAGGGTCTGGTGGTCGAGCTAGATAACACTGCATGGCTGCTGATTGATGATCAGCAGCTTCCACCACCACATTCCCTTCGAGTTGGTGCCATTGTATGTTGCAAATTGTCACCTTCACTTTCAATTTTTCAGTCTTACATTTTTCCATCTTAAGGTGCCATTGTATGTTGCAAATTGTATGTTGCTTGGACATGGATTGTTCTGCTTGCAACATGCTGTAAAACCTGCATTACTGTAAATTATTTCTCCTTGGTGGACTCCAAGTAAGACAGGAACTATATTTCCATGTCACTACACACTACTCCCTCTGTCCATCAATGTAGGATATATTTTGATGAAGTCTTCAAAAGGAGGTTACCACCTTTAACTGTTTTCAATAGATTATCAGTTGCTACAAAATACACAAGATCCTTGCCTAATACAACCCAAACAACTAGAGACCCAAACTTGGAGTCCAAATACAACTCCACAGCCCTGGCCAACCTCTATACAGAGATTAGGCTGGCTATACATAACATTGCAGCAACAGAGAAAATAATTTGTCACTTGAGAACATAACATTTCATTGATTCATTGGCACAGCTGATACATTTTGGTACTAAGTACACAAGATTCATCCACTCCTCACAATTGCATACAAATTGCTAACTAACACTAGTCCACAGACAAGAATCAAATACTTCAGCAACATTGCTATCTCCCTAAGCTGCTTTACTTGTTCATCATAGTTTGATTCTCCAGAATTTGGCTTGTCTTCGACAATTGGCCGCAACTTAGTAGACTCGAAAACAGGTTGATAATCTGGAGGCACCAATTTTTGGTCAACCAAGTATTGCTCATATCCCTCTTCCCACTCCCAAAATGGACAGCCAGCACCTTCTCTCTGTCACCACATGAATGGAAATCAATCAAATTGATTCAGTCATCAAATCACACAGCAAGGACTACATAAAGAATTTGCAGCTAACCATTCTCACCGTTCGAGTTGGACAAACATAGAACTGGCGATCATAGTTCTTCTCTGTCTTCGATGTACAGACCTTCAAAAACCGACACATACAGTCTGGGCAATGAATAAGAGGGATTTCATTGTTTGAAATCATTCGGCTTCGCGGTATTGTGTACTTGTTCGTCCTTGTGGGCGTCGTTGCCGTGGTGTGGTCCATGGCCGGCGTGGAGGCACTGCTGCCGCGCCAAGGAGAGCTGGAGCTGGCCATGGCTTGCAGGCCGTGCAGGCGAAGCTTGGCCAGGCGGGCGCGGGGGAGCTCGTGGAGCGCGGGCGGGCGTGGGGGAGCACGCGGTTGTGGGGGCTTGGCCGGGCGTGGGAAGGCGGATCGAGCGGGCGGCCGTGGGGTACCTCAGCGATGGAGGAGAAGAGCCCGAGAGCTCGATCCGTTCGTGGCTCCCGTTCCGTCCGTCCCAATCGCGACCGTGAAAGAAAAAGAGAGAAGGGAGGGGTAGAAGGGGAATAAAAGGCTCTAAATTCCCTCGGATGGCATCCTAACGGTTGTGTCGCACTTGATAATGGCATCCTGGCGAAGCCCCGTTGCGGGATGGCATTCCGTCGAAGCCCACTTCCCGTAATGGTCTCTCACCAAATATCTCCCGGTTTGATGGTTTCGCTTTGCACTGGGCTACTGCAGTTTGCTCTTTGGTCTTTGCTGCGGAAGGAGTGGGCTGGGCCTGCTGCCCTGCTGATGCTGGGTTTTGTTAAGGTTCAGGCGTTCAGGGTGTTGTATTTTGAAACTCAAGCAGCACAACCCAGCCTGAAAAGCCCGAGTCCCACGCATGTTTTTTTGGTAGTAGCAGCAGCAGCAGCCGCCATCACTTGTTTATAAAAAAAAAAGTTATACTGCCTCTATCAAAAAAATTACCAATTCCAAAAAAAGGTGCAATTCTTATTTTTTTCAGAAGTAAAATGATTGAAAGGTTGATCAAAATATATATAAAAAATGCTAATATTTATTATATAAAATAAGTATTATTAAATTAATTATGAAATATATTTTTTATTAACCATAGTTTGAATATATAAATATTAATACTATTCAATGTCAATTTGGTAAAGCTAAGTTAGTTTAACTTGCACAAGTCCTATAGTTATGTTCTTTTTTGAATGGAAATAGTATATAACAAAGAAATAACAATAAAATTTTCAAATAGTTAAATTCTTATGACGTATACATTCTTTACCGTGTACATAATTAATGATGATACAACAAATACAACCACAATTAGCGTTCAAAATATAAGCGATCTCAAATATCTGTCCCATTATGCATTAATAAAAGCATAGGTTAATTTGATATATACCATTACAAATGTCACATTTTAAAGATATATCTTTATTATTATTCATGACACTAGTAGATTGGCGCGCGCATCCGCGCGCCTGTGTGCCTGTAAATGGAGATTTTGTGTAACAATGGGCGTGTTAGAAATCTAAGTGAACTAAGTATAAAGTTGAAAGCAGTACAATGTTCAAGTGCGCAATACATGTATGAAACTGAACTGTTCCATGGATTTAGTATATTATGAATTGAAGACTTAGAAAAAAGTCATCTAGCCCTGAATCATTTATCCTTTACTCATCCTTGACACAACAAAGCAGTACAATGAAGAAAAGCTAGCTGATCTACATAGAAGAGTCTATACAATAGTAGACAATATCCTGGTCATACACAAGGCCCTCAGAATATGTTCAACCAGCTACACAAGCATATCTCGCTTACATTTATGGTTATGGAGATCATGGCGGTCTCCTCTTCAGCCTTTTTGAGATCAGTTCATGGTAATCTTCTTTTAAGACTCCCTTGGATAAGTGCACAAAAGTATAGAAGAAGCTGAGGAGCCAAGTTATATATACGTAAAATTGAACGCAGATGTTGATCAATGGCTGGCCATTTGTTTGGGGGCTTCAATGTGTGGCCTCTTAATGAGCAGCCTGTGTCCTGCAACAATAAATAATGGATGACCACAACGTCCATAATCTGTGTAGTGTTGACGTTGTTTAAGATCGATATGACGAACCGGACAAATTGACATCAATCTGAAAATGAAGAGCAAGCAAATTTGAGATGTTAACGCCATTGAAGTGCACCCTTAATGTGTTAGCTGTCTATGTATATTGTATGTATACCCTACAAAAGTAAATGGAAATGGCAGTAGATACCTATGTCATGAATAGAACCTAGAATTGTATATGAAACAACACTGCTAAAAAAAACAGTTTCCGATGTGGGCAATCTGATTTGCCTTTCTATCTGCAAGGATAGCTTGGGAAAAACTTGTCTTCTTAACCGCCTTAGAGTCTTAAGCAACATGTCAGAGTTCCTATGAATTCCATTCGAATCCAAGAGGTTTTCATTACAGAAATTCTTAGTATGTTCCTCTAATTAGTTACATCATCAGTTAACTGAGCTATATTATCTTATGATACGTGTACTATATATAACATATCAGGCACGGATCAACTTAACTACTGGTGCATCCAGAATATGGAGAAGGAAAAATAAGGCAAAGATGAGGTCAGTAAAGCAGCAAAACAGCACTAACCAAAGCTTTTTTTTCCTGGACACTGCATTGAACCTTAGTGGAACTTACTTCGATATAGACAAGGTTCCTCCTTTGTAGCTTCATTACTAATCTTTTCTAAATGTAATTTAGAGGCAGACATGGCAGCACATTCTTTAACCAGTTGGACATTTTAAGTGAGAGTGTTCAGTGTAGTTGAATGGTGCTCATAACCAACTATATTTAAGATTAACTGGAAGCTGCAGGTTGGGCCTAACTATTTTGCAGGAGTCACGCTGTTGCAATTAGACCTCTTTTTGCATAGTAGTGCTGTGAGTTCGTCGCTGTGAGTTCGTCAACACGAGTTCATAAGGAAATAAATGGGAAAATAAACTATTTATTACTTTTTCCCCAACCGTGACCAACAACAGCATCACTGAAACTATAAAGATTTTGTATTGTTTGCAACAGTCACCAACAACAGTTTTCTAGCAGCAGTTCCATCTATGACTATTATCTAAACCGAACTATAAACTGCTGAGTCCACTATCATCATCATTAGTTGAATTATAAACTAATAACTTCTATCAATATCTGTAATTACTACAGGCAAAGTTATATATGCAGGATGATCTGCTTAATTTTCTATTAGCACCAAACCCATGATTGATGGCTGAAACTTAACAGAGTTTATCAAACTTGGTGGCCCTTTCAGTCCACTTAGCTAACTAAGGTTCCTGAGGTAGTTTTCTATCTACATGCACACATATTCTATACAACATGTTGTAGGAGTGTCAAACATTCGTAAATAAACTAATCCATGAGCTCTAGGATCTATCAAAGTCAAAGGCAATGGATTCTGATGTCCCAATTATTTAATAACCAAACAACTCAACTGAAATACATGGAGTACGTAAATTTAGAGCAACAACTAATGTTGCTGATGAATCGATCATCAGCTGACTTCCCCTTATCTAGCATATTTTCTTAGAAACTATGCCCACAAAACATGTGCAGCTCGGCTGTAGTTTGCAAACATCATGTGAAGCAAAACGAAACACAGAGATAAGTTAGAAAATAAGTTCAGCTAGGGAACTCATACTCATTTATGTTGTACATCATTTTGGGATAGGGAGCAGAAATAGGAAGTTGAAATCATGACGTATGGAAGCAAACAAAAGACCTCCTATTTGGAGAACCAAAGACACATGTACTGAAGTAAATTAAAAACAATAAAGAAAATTAACCTTTAGGCAGCAGGGTAGCAGCTGACATCTGTGATCAGCTAAACAAACCTTGAGCGGTATATTGGAGGAAGCTAGAAAATAAAATCAGGAGCTCATTAGACCTGTATTTATGAAAACTCTAAACATTTCAACTATACTACTGAATTCGAAGCATATGTGCTGTAGTAGCCGACGAATTTTTGGAAATGTTGTCGCTCACAACAGAACATTGATTCAATTATCATGTAATAAAAACGCTATGCATGGCAACTGAAAAAACAAGTAGATGTTGGTTCTGTCCTGCATGGAATGGCTAGCCTGTGTGATGTAATAAACTGGAATGATTGTAAGGTAATATAATGCATGATAAAAGAAAAAGGCCTTATAGCTGTTTGACTTTATCGGACAAATAGAACAACGATGCATAGTGGGTCCCTTAATGGCAGCATGGTTCGTTCTAGATGGTCAAAATCCTATAGCTCACATTGACGCAAATTGCAGGAAAGCAATGAGCTATAAATAAACAATAGCGGTACTGTTGTACAACTATTTATACAGCGTATATGTTGAGATAAGTCATAAGTGGGTCGGCAGCGGCAAGGAGCATGTACTGCACGATAGTTAGATAAGCATATTTGGACCAGCTCAAACTTGATACCATCTTCAATTAGAGGAACTGGAAACTACGAAATCCAATAAGATATCCAAAACAATTTGGAATTTGATTCTGAATATCTTCATGCCATCTGAACACATATTACACCTTATTTGAACACAGAAAACAAAGGAAAGGACATATATATGAGTACATAAGTAGGCAGCATTTCGATCTATTATTATGAAATAATCTAAACTAACATCTAAGGAAGGCAGAGAAAGTGGATAACATACCAAAACGATGAACTGAACCCTAGGTGTCCTCCCGAGGATTGAGTAGGTGTTCCCCCTGGATGATTAAGGGAGCCCAACCTACAAAATAAAGCCATATTAGAATTGGCGTCGAAAAATATGATGACGCAACAAATCTCTTTTGATTTCATTTTGTGCATTTTTTGAGGTACACGATAGAGCGAAGGACTAACTGGATAATTAGTCAATTTCGTTGCATCATCTTAGACAGCAAGCAGTTGCATAGAACTTAGAATTTACGAATGTATCGGGAAATAGGTAGAACTGATAAAGGAGATGGTGCGAAAATACCAATAATCAAGAAACATGATCAATCTTCCTCTGAAATCATCAAATTCTCCAATAAAAACCGGCATCAACAAATCTTGTCATGGAGAGACCTGCGTTGGCAGCTGCCACCTGAGAAAAGGTAACCACATATTACCTGAGAACCTGAAGACAAAAGGAAGGTGAACTAAGACCATTAGGAATTGATAAGCTAAACTTTGGGTGGCAAGCATGTAGCTTATCAAGCTCTCCAGAGTATTAGCACATATATTTAAAGTTAACTTCTGAGGCAAATATGTGGACTGCTATATCTGGAATGACCATAGGCATGAATAGTGTAGCATGGCATATACAAAACTCAGGATGTTAGTAACAGTAACAACATGCTATTAGTATGATTCCCGTATACAAAAACCAAATTTGATAGCGCAAGATTATTGACATCTCAGTGTTATAATATGTCTGCTTCAAAAAACAAAAACACATACACTGGCACTGATATATGCAGAAAAGAGATTGAGACTGAATTTTCTAGACTCAGTATCTGCTCCATGCACCGAAAAGAAACATTCCTTATTATAAATGAGGCATCTGGCAAGTTGCCAACCTGTGAAGCAACCGTGTTATGGTTTATCCTAACACAGTTCTGTTTTTAATCTGCACTATTTTCATCCAGCATCATAGTTTAAAGGGAGGAGGGTAAGGCACCTGGTGGCGGAGATCGATAGCATCTTTTTCACCTTGGCTGCTCCATTTGCATCCATAGAAAAAAGAAGATGGAGTATGGATCTACAGAGAGGAGAAGATAGAGCACCATAGAAATGCCCCTGTTCTTGCCCAATCCAGAACCCTAGAAATCAAAATCCCCAAATATCAGTACATCCCCTAACCATAACGCAAAGAGATAAGGCCATTTACTTACCTAAGACGCCGACGGACCAGTGGATCATGTGATTCCAAATATCCTGTGGGGGAACTAACGGATCCGGCCATGGAGGCACTGGATCCAGTCATGGAGGCCCCCGATGAACCCCAGCAAAGGTGGACGACAAGCACGCAGATCTCCGGTTGACCCCAGCGCCGGAGTGTGAAGGAGAAGAGGAGCAAGGGAGGGAGGCCGCCTTTACCTGGGGTCTGCTCGCGCCGGGTGGTCGCCGAGCCGCCCGCGCCGGCGGACGCTCGGCGGCCTCCACACCGGCGCCCTCGCCAGCCACGCCGCGCCAGGGCTGTGCTCCGCCCGCACCCCGCGACCAGCGGCGTGGCCGTAGCCGGTGCATCGCCGTGGGAGAGAAGGAGAGGAAGGGGAGGCGCGAGCGGCGGCGGCGGCATCCGTGCGAGCCACGGGAGGAGTGGGGGAGAACGGGGAAGTGATGAGGCCGACTCTTTTTTTTTCCTATAGAAGGATCTGGACCCAAAATCGGAAGCCGCAGTATATATTTGATGGATTGGCTCCAGAGCAGAAGCCGGATTATGCTGAGAGAATTACACGGGAAGCTAGTGGATGCCAATAAAGAGTGGTCGAAGCTGAGAAGCTGTCGCAGAAGCTGTTGCTTCGAGCGATCTGGGCCACCAAACGCGTGATCGGACGGCCGAGGCTATTTTGGGCGACGTGGAGGGTGGCGCAGGCGGAGGAGCTGGCCATCTTTTTGGCTTTTAAATTAAAAGTATGTCGCTATAGTTTCGCAAGCGTCGAACATATACCATTACTTACTCTTCAATGCATTTTTTTTAGAATTTGTGGTCAAAACTGCCTTTGTCTCTTTTCCTCCTAGCGGGCCCTCGACCCTTCTAAACCCTATGAGGCCTTGTTACAATCCTATCTAGGCCCGTTTTTTTTTACAACATATCTAGGCCCGTTGACAAGGGTGAGCGAGGTGAGCACCCGTGCACGGCCCCCATCTCCGCGCACAACAGGGGACAAGCTTGTTTGGTTGCATATCCAAATGACTGTGTAGTGTCTTGTGATGTATAAACCATGCATATTACATGGCACGGTTGTGACAGTAGGTTAGTGTCTTCACTCGTTGGTCATTAAACAGGTATCCCATTGGTGCATGGTTCTTTTATTTTCATCACTTTCTCAGTAGAATGTAGTGCCTCTGTACATACGACCAACCTAGTAGTCTAGCACTAGCACACTACAAATGTTTTTCACATGCCAACATGGTCTCGATTTGGGCAACCGAGAAGGTTAGTGATTTTGTTGGAATATCTATCCTAGCAAGCAAGCCTTTAATTACATATTGAAGTTATATAATTAATTAATTAATTGTATTTCTTGTTTATACTGTATCTGAATATGGTAAAGTTTAGGCCCCAACTGGCATTTGGCTTTTAGGTCCTCAAATTTCTGGAGACAGCCTTGCTTGTATTTATCTTCAATAAATAATTCATATGTATTAAGGTGAATTGAAGTATAAAATTAACTATTTTTCATTCTAATTCACTTCAACACAAAAATTAACATGTAAGTTAAGATGGATACAAGTAAAAAAACAAACCAACCCTAAAGAGATAGCAGACAAAACCTAGTGCCGATTCTATCACCTACACTACCAAGCAAGCAAAAGCCCCCATCTCGCTTTTTTGGCCCAGCACTCGGCCTAAACCAGTGATTCAAACTAGAAACGCACCATCGTCGTTCATCCTCACGATCGCGCACATGCGCTCCACCACCCCGCGCCTACCATGGGGCCCACTGGCCACCGCCATCAGCGCGTTCGCCACCCTTCCCCCGCCCCCCCGGCACACACGACGCTGCCTCACTGTCACTGGTCACCAGCCTCTGTGGCTCACTAGCAGTAGCTCATACGAGATCAACAGACGCGGCCGCCCGGGCCCATAGGCGATCGGTCCACGGTCCGGCTCTCCAGTCCATCGCATCAACTCGGCGAACCAAATCGCCGGCTAGTGGTGGCAGACCGCCGCCGCTCCATTAGGGCGTGTTTGGGACCACGTTTACCCACCGCGCGGTGCGGTACGTGTATCGTGGCACGAGGGCCGCGGTGCCGAGAACGCAGGCGCTAGTTCATTTGTGTAGTTCCGATGCCGTGTGCGGAGAAAAGAATCATCGCAGCGTGGGAGCGTTTGGCGCGGATTGTTTTCACCGCCGCCGCAACAAACGCGGTCCCAACACGCCCTTAATCCCGTTCGGTGTCGTGGCCGCGGAGGTCCCCCGCGGCGGCGGGCGATGGCCTGGACGCCGACACGGCGCACAGCGCCCCCTGCCCGAGGGCCGAGGCGAGGCGAGAAGCAGCCAGGCCAGAGGCCACTGCTGCTGCTGGTCCCGCGGCCGCCAAAACCTAACTTCTCGCAGCCGCAGTTCCGCGCCAGTACTCCACCGACGGGCGGGACCGGGGCGGGTACAGCGATCGCTGGTCCACGAGGCAGTTATCGCGCGCGGGCTCGGTACGGCACCGGTAGGTAACGGGTACTAGACCCGGCGGAGCCGCGGTGCCCGTGCCACCAGTGGGATCGCGGTCGCGGCTGCCCGCCTGGCCCTGCCGTGCGCGTGCCGCGGACGCGTACGGCACCGCCCCGCACAGTACAAATTCTCGGCAGTTGCTGCTGCTGGCCTGTCGCTCCCTGGCTCCCCGCCGGTCGCCACTGTGCCGCGGTCAAAGAAGAGTGACGCGTGCGCTCGGGAGCCACCCTCAGCAACTCCACAGTCGACACCACCTCACCTCACCTCCCCACGCGCGTCGCCCCGGCGGTAAATAAAAGCGGAGCCGTGAGATGTTAACCGGACCGGACCTGCTCCACCGACCCGGCGCCGTGCCCATAAACTCGATCGAGAGCTACCACCAACGCTAGCAGCTCATCTACCCCACACCATACGCCCGCGCGCCGCGACGCTCCCTAGGCTCCGAGCTGGGAAGGAAGAACTCGCGTTGCTCGCTCGCTTGCCCACACGGCGCCACGCATGCAGGAGCCCAGGCCCCGGCCCGTGCCGCCGTTCGCGGGCGTCGACCTCCGCCGCCCCAAGGGCTACCCCGCGCCGGCGGCGGCGAAGGAGGCGGAGGAGGAGCCGGCTCCGGCGCCCGGCGGCGACCCGTGCCCGCGGTGCGGGTCGCGGGACACCAAGTTCTGCTACTACAACAACTACAACACGTCGCAGCCGCGCCACTTCTGCAAGTCGTGCCGCCGCTACTGGACCAAGGGCGGGTCCCTCCGCAACGTCCCCGTCGGGGGCGGCACCCGCAAGAGCAGCAGCTCCTCGTCCTCGTCAACCTCGCCCGCCGGCGCCGCACCCAAGAACACGAAGCGGTCCAAGAACTCCAAGCGCCGCCGCGTCGCCCCGGCTCCGGACCCCGCCTCCCCCGGCGGCACGGACGCCTCCACCGCCACCGCCGACGTCGCGAACACGGCACCGTCGACGGAAGCCGCAGCAGCGACGGTTGCCGCCTCGGAGAAGCCGACCGCGACGGAGGAGCCCGCAGCAGCGGTTGTCGCCATGGAGACGAAGCCGCCAGCCGCGCCTCCGGCGGCCGTCGTCAGCGGTTTCACGGACGACACCTCGACGGCGCCCGGGCTCGGGCTCGCAGATGTTGGCAGCGTCGGCGGCGCCAAGGAGCTCCTGCCGGACCCGAGCCACTTCGAGTGGCCGTCAGGCTGCGACCTGGGGTCCTACTGGGGCACCAGCGTGTTCGCCGACACCGACCCGGCGCTGTTCCTCAACCTGCCGTGAGCCCGTGACGCCGCCACCATGGCGCCCATGGTTAACTGGTCAACAGAGCACGCCGAGCGTCAGGCTCTTGAAGCTATAGGTGCTGCAGTTTCCTGAGCCTACTGTTGCGATCTCTACTCGTCTACTCTGACAGTCTTTTACGCTAGTGTTTTGCTGGTTTTAAATCGCCCCGCTCTGTACTCCAATCTAGTGAAGGCTAACATGGGATAGCCGGGCCTGCATGAATCTTTGCTTGTTTTGGAGTACTCCTTGTTTTGAGCTGATCATGGTGCTTTTTGAGGCCATGAGAGTCACTAGAACAGATGCAAGGAGAACGACGGCGAACTCCGAAGTCGTGTCTTAGCAACAAGTGTTGGAGGCATATATTCTAAAGCCGGCCACGCAGTCACGCCGGTTCTTGCAAACGCTAAACTAGTATTATCGTTTAGCCACCACCATCGATCGACGGTCACGTTCCAGTTCGGTCGCTAGTTATCCTCCCGTATATAATACGCAGAAACCTACATGTAAATAAATTGCTAATCCGTCCCAGAGCCGCAGAGCAACACGACGGCATGGAGTCGATCGTGTCGTGCATCCGGCCGAGCCGCCGCCGAGATCACGCCACAGGCCGAGAGAATATTATTCGGCGGTGGTACTCGTAGGGCAGAAAGGCTGGCTCACGTACAAGGGCACGCGCAGCTCCAATGATGCGGCCGGGCGACTAGGCGATCCGAAAATGTACGTCAACAAAGTGATTGGTAGTTTTGTTTGGCACGCACATACGTACTCCTACGGGGCATGGACGTAGTACGCTCGCGCAGGATGGGGCTCCTGGTGGTGGAACCCAAGCCAAGCCGGGGATTTGTTCGGTTGGACGTCGGCGTCGCGGGGGCTTTTCGAAATTCCGGGCCGTGGCGGGCGACGACAACGCCTTGATTCCGAGCGCGACGCCTCTCGATTCCGACGGCGACGGCCCGTCCTGCGCGCCGTGCCAGGGACGGGTCACGGTCAGCCCGTCAGTCGCCGCCCTGTACTGCGGCCGCGACGTGTGTGTCGGGGTGCGATTCGTGCCGCCCGATTGACCGCTTGGCCTAGGCCCCGCGGCCGCGGTTCACGCAAGCGACCGCTAGGACGCGTCTTCAGGCTTTGCTTGAGATCAGCGGCGAATCTGGATTTTAGCTTAAGGTACGCCGCCTAAAATTTTTTTATATATAATTTGGTAAATCTATTTTACTAATTCAGTAATAATTTAAAAATTAACAACGTAATTTGGTATATATGCACTAAGTAATACAATAAGGCTTAAATTCATGTATTAAGTTGAAACCATCCACTAAATACAATATAAATAGTTCAAAAGTCATATCGATAATTAAAATATAGGCATAATAAGTATCAGAGACTTATGATGCTATTTTTCTGAGGGTTTTATTCGACGTTTTCGAAGGGACATAAATATCTTGGTTATATCATCTTCATTAACTTCAAAGAAAATATCATGCTCAATGAAAGTGACTAGACAATCATCCAAAACGCTATCTCACATCTTATTTTGTGACTTTGTTTTTACTAAAACCATTGAAGAAAATACCCTTTCAACACTTGCCCAATTACTCTCTCATGAGTTGTGAGACCCAGCCCATTGGGCCGGACCGAATTCATGACACTGTAGCGGTGAGGTGCCATAGCTTTAGGGGTACTGTAGCATCAGCGCAGTATTCCCTGTTTAGTCCCATACCGGAAATGACCCAACGCTAGACAAGCTTAAAAGCCTGGACCTAAGAGGCTGTTAACTTCGGATTGATCCTTTTGCGCGAAGTGAGGACGAAAGCGCAAGAGAGTTAATTAGCAGGTGTGGTTCATTTAACGTGTAGAGTGGGCCTTAGCCGTCTTTCCGGGTCGGGGCGTTACATGAGTCTGCTCTTCGACTACAGGTTCAACTGGATCAGAGATCTAGGGAACGATTAGATGTAGCAACTGTCGCCGCCGCCTTCTTCGCTGCATGCTTTTGAAAAAGAGATGTAATATCCGCGTTTCTTTTCATTACTGCACAAATATTAAAAATCACGATGCTAAATAATTAAATAATTTATTAATTGTGATGTTATCAAATAGCACAAGAGATTAGACCAGGGGAACTGGGAAAGTGTGGTGTACTCATCGCGTCTCAGGCGTCAGGCTGTCAGGGTGTCCGGCGGCGCCGTGACCGTCCCCTCGCTCCTGCCGTCCGTCGCCTCCGATCGAGATTAGATTAGGGAAAAGCAGTTTAGGCCCACTCGCTCCGTCCGTCATGTGGTCAGTGTGGCCGTGTGGGCCTGCATGTGCCCGTGTTGCGTTTCGTGGCGTGATCCATTCGTGGGTGACCAACACTTTCTTTGCTGCGTGGGCCGCCTCAAGTGGGACGTTTGTGGTGGCGTGATCCATTCCAGGTAAATTTTTTCCTTTTTTTACAAATACAAATGCTTATACGTATATATAATAGTATATTCACCCGTGCCGCAGGGTATGCCCGTGCATACTTGGCATACCCTGTGCCTCCGCCACTGCTTGAGATGGATGCCGGCCATTAGCCACGCCGCAGACCGTGGCTGTGGCTTGCCACAGAGTGGCGTAGAAATTCCGTGCGGTGACATTACAGGGAGCAAAAGCTCTCCTATGGTTGTCTAAGCGCCTGTTTGGTAGGGCTCTGGCTTCTCTGAAAATGGCTTCGGTTTTGGCTTCTCTGAAGGAGCAGCTCCTCTGGAGGAGCTGAAGCCGTTCTGGAAAACATTTGGCAAAACGGCTCATTCGCACTAGACGACGTGAACCCACAGCAAGGAGCCGCGCGAAGCTCGTTTTTAGGCTTCTTCTGCATAGGGAAAAAATGGCTCCGGCTCTTGACCGGCTCTCCATGCGGAGCCCTTTCCAAAACAGACGTTTGGCACAACTCCTGCAGGAGCCGGAGCTGAAGCCCCTGTAGGAGCCCTGCCAAAGAGGCTCTAAGTTGTATCCTCAACCAAATAATGCACAGAGAACTTATGACGCGTTGCATGTATGGCTTGTCAAGCTGAAACAGGGAACCAAATAGCCCCATTAAAAGCTATTGTAAATTATGAGCTATAAAAGCTATTGCGAATCATATGTTGTAAAAAAATATAAACTATTTAGTTAAAATAAGTATAAAACTTACCTCATGTATCTATCTCTCTTAGAACAACTATGAAAAAGCTCTTTACTTCCATCCATTTCGGAAAGTCGAAAGTCAAAAGCAGAGTTTAAGGTGCTTCAAAACTATACTATAGAAAAGTAGTTGCTTCTGAAAAGCAGGTTTAGGTTACACCCCTTTGGTTGACTTTTTGACTTCTTGAAATAAAAAGCACTAGGTAAGAAACCAACGAAAAAGACCCTTAAGAGCATCTCCAAGAGATTAGCCAAATCATTTTCTAAAGGTTAATTTTACTATTATTGAAGGAAAAACGTCTCCAACAGACTCTGTAAATGACTCTCTAAATTTAGTAGCTTTCCATCCCACCTTATTCGCTCTCTACTTTTTGATAGCCTACCTCACTAGCCATATAGACTTTTGATTTTACATAGTATGGTGAAATACTCTAGTATTTTTTTTATCAAATCTATTTTAGAGAGTGACTAAATCAGTAAATTGGGCTAGTCTTTTTGGCTAACATCTTAGAGAAGCCGAACTTATTTAAAAAAAACATACCAGTATCTTCAATGGCTCGCTTTTGAGGGATAGAGTGAAATAAAACCTCCTAGCTACCATACATATGGTAGGTGAAGCCAAGGCAGACTGTAGTTGTGTCAAACAGGAGCTAAGTATCAAATACTAGTTGCTATCTTTGTTTTTAAGAAACATATAATTCTAGTTCTATTTTTAGTCAAACTATCAAGAGTTTTAAAAATATATGATATATTATGTACAGCTGTTTAAGGAATAAGGTGCATTCGTGGAAATAATTTCCCAAACTCTCAGAAACATTTTATCAAACACATGGAGTGCGGATTAGAATTGATCCATTTCAAATCATTTTTATGAACTTGTATCCACGTGATGGATCATTAACCAATCTAGAAAAATAAGAAGAGGAGGAGAGAGAAGACGTGACCTTGTATATGTTCAACAGGTGAATTGGTGTTGTGTCTATCGACAAAAGATGCTCGGTAGTCCACCGAGGGGTATCCCACGATGGTAGATTTGTCGTAGAGGTGAGCGAGATTAGGAGCGAGATGGTAATACAAGCACCAAGACACAAGATTTAGACAGGTTCGGTCGTCAGTATAACGTAATACCTACATCATGTGTTCTGATGTATTGCATTGAGATGTATGGATCGTGTCCACTAGGGGACCCCTGCCTCTCCTTATATACTCTAGAGGGGTAGGGTTACAAGGAAAGTAGCCTATTTGGTACTATACAATATTTTGCGGTGCACGCCGAGCAGCGTCGTACACGCCTTGATCTTGTAGGCTAGGCCACCTCTGATGGTGTGGCCCATGTCTTGTCTTGTGGATACCGGAGGTCATACCCGCATAGCTAGTCCTCGAGCATGACAGTAGGTGACGTAGTCATGTGGTGCCAGAGTCAGAAAGTAGAAGACCAGCCAAGCAGGCAGTCAGTCCCCGGGTGTAGCCTCGAGATGAGAACAAGCACATTCACCGCAAGGTGAAGTGTTCCCACTTAGTCCCCGAGCCTACTGGAAGATGAAGAATGAATCTTGTAGTAGGGTCAAAGAAAAAGAAGTCTGAAAGCTTGCTGACGTCATCTGACATGTGCGTATTAAGACCCTAGACGTGCTGCCCAAGATCAGCACCCTGATCTGAATAGCATGGAGCAGCTTGATAGCACACTGATGAGATGTAGCAAGATCCGACCACCAAGGAAGCACCGAGGAGTCCTCGACGTCACTGGCGATGTCCGAGCACCGAGGAGGCCCCGACGTCGCTGGCGATGTCCGAGCACCGAGGAGCGAGGAGTCCCCGGCGTCGCTGGAGATGACCGAGTGAAAAGTCCTAATATGGCTAGAGGGGGGTGAATAGCCTATTTAAAAATCTACAAATCAACTAGAGCAATTTGATTAGTATGACAAATAGCGAAATGTAAACTTGCTCTAGCTCTATAAGGGTTGCAAGCCACCTATCCAACAATTCTAGTTGCAATGATTACTAGGCACACAACTTATAATGTTACCACTCACTAAGAGCTCTCAATCTTGCTACTCTAAAGAGCTCCACTAGATGAACTTAAAATAACAAAGCAAGCTCTCAATTCTAATTACACTAAAGAGCTTGCCACAACTAGTTTGCAAGAATATAAATGAGTGAGTAAGGTGATTATACCGCCGTGTAGAGGAGTGAACCAATCACAAGATGAATACTAAATCAATCATCGGAAGAATATCAAAGAACAAGAGACAACCAATTTTTCTCCCGAGGTTCACGTACTTGCCGGCACGCTAGTCCCCGTTGTGTCGACCAACACTTAGTGGTTCGGCAGCTAACAGGTGTTGCATGAACCTCGTCCACACAATTGGACACCGCAAGAACCTACTTACAAGTGAGGTAACTTAATGACACGAGCAATCCACTAGAGTTACCTTTCGGCTCTCCGCCGGGGAAGGCACAAGACCCCTCACAATCACCACGATCGGAGCCTGAGACAATCACCAACCTCCGTTCAACGATCCTTGCTGTTCCAAGCCATCTAGGTGGCGGCAACCACCAAGAGTAACAAGTGAATCCCGTAGCGAAACACGAATGTCAAGTGCCACTAGATGCAATCACTCAAGTAATGCACTTGGATTCTCTCCCAATCTCACAATGATGATGAAACAATGATGGAGATGAGTGGAAGGACTTTGGCTAAGCTCACAAGGTTGTTATGTCAATGCAAATGGCCAAGAGAGTGAGCTTGAGCCAGCCATGGGGCTTAAATAGAAGCCCCCATGAAATAGAGCTGTTGTACCCCTTCACTGGGCACAACACGGGGTGACCGAACATAGGACCCCAGCGTCCAGTCACCTGATGCTTGCCACGTGTCATCGATTTCAAATGTCGATCACCCGATCTCAACGGTCAAGTGATGACCGGACGCGTCAGTTAGAAAGTGACCGGACGCTGGACCCCAGCGTCCGATCATTTCTAGTAAGCTCCAAACGTGAAATTTCATGACTAGATGCGTCCGGTCGGTCACGATCAGACGCAGCACCAGCGTCTGGTCCTTCTCCAACTTCTCTGCGTCGCCTACGTCACCGTATGTCAGCCTAACCGGACGCACCGTGCCAGCGTCCGATCGAAGACCAATGACTACATGCTCTCTGCTACCACTGACCGAACGTAGGACCCTAGCATTCGGTCACCACGTGACCAGCGTTCAGTCCACTCTTTGAGACCCTGTCTTTTCTGTATAGGGCGCCGGTGGCATCGTCGGACTGTCTGCACTATACGGGCGGACACTCCGCCAGTGAAGTTTCTAACCCTTGCTTAAATGTGCCAACCACCAAGTGTATCACCTTGTGCACATGTATTAGCATATTTTCACAAGCATTTTCAAGGGTGTTAGCACTCCACTAGATCCTAAATGCATATGCAATGAGTTAGTGCATCTAGTGGCACTTTGATAACCGTATTTCAATATGAGTTTCATCCCTCTTAAAAGTACGACTATCTAACATAAATGTGATCACACTCACTAAGTGTCTTGATCACCGAAACAAAATGGCTCCTACTATTTATACTTTTGCCTTGAGCCTTTTGTTTTTCTCTTTCTTCTTTTCAAGTTCAAGCATTTGATCATCACCATGCCATCGCCATCGTCATGATCTTCACCATTTCTTCATCACTTGGAGTAGTGCTACCTATCTCATAATCATTTTGATAAACTAGGTTAGCACTTAGAGTTTCATCAATTAACCAAAACCAAACTAGAGCTTTCAACGAGCACCGAGGAGCGAGGAGTCCCCGGCATCGCTGGCGATGACCGGACACCGAGAAGCGAGGAGTCCCTAGCGTTGCTGGTGATGTCCGAGCATCGAGGAGCGAGGAGTCCACGGCGTCGCTGGCGATGTTCGAGCATCGAGGAGCGATGAGTCCCCGATGTCACTGGCGATGACCGAGCATCGAGGAGCGAGGAGTCCCCGGCGTCGCTGGCAATGTTCGAGCATCGAGGAGCGATGAGTCCCTGATGTCGCTGGCGATGACCAAGCACCGAGGAGCGAGGAGTCCCCGACGTTGCTGGCGATGTCCGAGCACTAAGGAGCGAGGAGTCCCCGGCATCGCTGATGATGTTCAAGCATCGAGGAGCGAGGAGTCCCCGGTGTCGCTGGTGATATCCGAGCACCTGAAAGGTCCTAGTATGGCTAGAGGGGGGTGAATAGCCTATTTAAAATTCTACAAATCAACTAGAGCAATTTGATTAGTAAGACAAATAGCGAAATGCAAACTTGCCCTAGCTCTATGAGGGTTGCAAGCCACCTATCCAACAATTCTAGTTGCAATGATAGCTAGACACACAACTTGCTATGATACTACTCACTAAGAGCTCTCAATCTTTCTACTCTAAAGAGCTCCACTAAGCAAACTTAAATAGCAAAGCAAGCTCTCAAATCTAATTACACTAAAGAGCTTGCTACAACTAGTTTGCAAGAATATAAACGAGTGAGTAGGATGGTTATACCAACGTGTAGA
This sequence comes from Miscanthus floridulus, assembly GCF_019320115.1. Lineage (NCBI taxonomy): Eukaryota > Viridiplantae > Streptophyta > Magnoliopsida > Poales > Poaceae > Miscanthus > Miscanthus floridulus. The sequence goes on from NC_089582.1 coordinate 108,908,636, forward strand.
GGAATAAACCAATCATAAGATGAAGATTAAGCCAATCACCGGGAGAATGCAAAACAAGAGACAACCGATTTTTCTCCTGAGGTTCATGTGCTTGCCAACACGCTAGTCCCCGTTGTGTCGACCAACACTTGGTGGTTCGACGGCTAAGAGGTGTTCTACAAACCTCGTCCACACGATTGGACACCGCAAGAACCTACCCACAAGTGAGGTAACTCAATGACACAATCAATTAACTAGAGTTACCTTTCGGCACTCCACCGGGGAAGGTACAACTCCCCTCACAATCACCAGAGACGGCAACGAACAATCACCAACTCGTGCCAATCCTCCACCGCTGCTCCAACCGTCTAGGTGGTGGCAACCACCAAGAAAAACAAGCGAAATCCGCAGCGTAACACGAATGCCAAGTGCCTCTAGATGCAATCACTCAAGCAATGCACTTGGATTCCCTCCCAATCTCACAATGATGATGGATCAATGATGGAGATGAGTGGGAGGGCTTTGGCTAAGCTCATAAGGTTGCTATGTCAATTAAAATATGCAAGAGAGGTGAGCTTGAGCCGGCCATGGGACTTAAATAGAAGCTCCCACGAAATAGAGCCGTTGTACCCCTTCACTAGGCACACTGCGGGCTGACAGAACGCTCCGGTCAGACTTGACCGGACGCTAGCTCTCAGCGTCTGGTCGCTCGATGGACGCCACGCGTCACTAGCTTCAAACGCTGTTTGTCAGATTTCAATGGCTACAAAGCTGACCGGACGCTCTAGCAAAACTGACCGGACGATGAAGCCCCAGCGTCTGGTCATTTCCAGTAAGCTCCCTGAGGAGTATTTTTTCGACCGGACGTGTCCGGTCCACCTTGATCGGACATAGACCAGTGTCCGGTGCAATACCCTAGGTACTGTGCAGACCCGTCAGTTTGACCGGACGCAGCCAATCAACGTCCGGTCGCTGAGTGACCCAGCGTCCGGTCAATAGACCGACGAGGGCACCCACTACTGCCACTGACCGAACGCACCGGTCCAACCGAGGCCAGCGTCCGGTCACTTACAGTGACCTCTAACTTTTCTGTCTAAGACACCGGTGGCATTGTTGGATTGTCCGCACTCTACGGGCGGACACTCCGCCGGTGGAGTTTTCTTACCCTTGCACCTAAACTTCACCACCCTTGATCAAATGTGCCAACCACCAAGTGTATCACTTAGTGCACATGTGTTAGCGTATTTTCACAAACATTTTCAAGGGTGTTAGCACTCCACTAGATCCTAAATGCATATGTAATGAGTTAGAGCATCTAGTGGCACTTTGATAACCGCATTCCGATATGAGTTTCACCCCTCTTAATAGTACGACTATCAATCCTAAATGTAATCACACTCACTAAGTGTCTTGATCACCAAAACAAAATGGCTCCTATATTTTATACCTTTGCCTTGAGTCTTTTGTTTTTCTCTTTCTTCTTTTCTAAGTTTAAGCATTTGACCATCACCATGCCATCACCATTGTCATGATCTTCGCCATTGCTTCATCACTTGGAGTAGTGCTACCTATCTTATAATCACTTGATAAACTAGGTTAGCACTTAGGGTTTCATCAATTAACCAAAACCAAACTAGAGCTTTTAGCACCGAGGAGCGAGGAGTCCCCAACGTCGCTGGCGATGTCCGAGCACCAAGGAGCGAGGAGTCCCCGGCGTTGCTAGCGATGACCGAGCACCGAGGAGTCCTCGGCGTCGCTGGCGATGTCTGAGCACTAAGGAGTGAGGAGTCCCCGGTGTTACTGGCGATGACCGAGCATTGAGGAGCGAGGAGTCCCCGACATCACTGGCGATGTGTAAGCACCAAGGAGCGAGGAGTCCCCGACGTCGCTGGCGATATCCGAGCACTGAGGAGCGAGGAGTCCCCCGGCGTCATTGGCGATGACCGAGCACCGAGGCGCGAGGAGTCCCTGGCATCGTTGGCGATGTTCGAGCATCGAGGAGCGAGGAGTCCCCGACGTCACTAGTGATGACCGAGCACCGAGGAGTCCTAGGCGTCACTGGCGATGATCGAGCACCGAGGAGCGAGGAGTCCTTGGCATCACTGGCGATGACCAAGAATCGAGGAGCGAGGAGTCCCCGGCGTCGCTGGTGAGGTCCGAGCACCGAGGAGTCTTTGGCGCAGCTAGCGATGTCCGAGTAGCGAGGAGTTCTCGGCGTAGCTGGCGACGTCCGACCCCCAAGGAGTCCTCAGTGTAGCTGGCGATGTCCGAGCAGCGAGGAGTTCCCGGTGTGGCTAGCGACGTCCGACCACTGAGGAGTCCTCGGCGTAGCTGGCGATGTCCAAGCAACGAGGAGTTCCCAGCGTCGCTGGAGATGACCGAGCACCGAGGAGCAAGGAGTCCTCGGCATTGCTGGCGATGTTCGAGTACCGAGGAGCGAGGAGTCTCTAGCATCACTGGCGATGACCAAGCACTGAGGAGCGAGGGGTTCTCGGCGTCGCTGGCGATGTCAGAGCACCGAGGAGCGAGGAGTCCCCGGCGTAGCTAGCGACATCCGTGCGGTGAAGTGTGCCCACTTAGTCCTCGAGCACGAAGAATCTGAGCACCAAGGAGTCCTCGGTGTAGCTGACGGCGTCCAAGCAGCGAGGAGTTCCCAGTGTCGCTGGCGATGACCGAGCACCGAGGAGCGAGGAGTCCTTGGCGTCGCTGGTGATGTCCGAGCACCGAGGAGCGAGGAGTCCCCGGCGTCGCTGGCGATGATCGAGCACCGAGGAGTGAGGAGTTCCCGGCGTCGCTGGCGATGCCCAAGCACCGAGGAGCAAGAAGTCCCTAGCATAGCTGGCGAGGTCCGAGCACCAAGGAGTCCCCGGCATAGCTGGCGATGTCCGTGCGGTGAAGTGTGCCCACTTAGCCCTTGAGCACGAAGAATCCGAGCACCGAGGAGTAACCGGTGTAGCTGGTGATGAAGCACGAGCGACGAACAGTCTGGTCAACTGGTTGGCAGTGAAGTGAGCATTGAGGAGAAGCGATTGGCGAATAGTCCGATCAACTGGTCGGCGACAAAGTCCATGAACCTAGCGGTCCGACCAGTTGATCGGTGGAGAAGTCCAAGCACCAGGTGGTCCGATCACCTAGACGATGATCCTGCAATATAAACATGTAGAACGGGTAGTACATGATGTAAAAATATATGAACTCTAGAGAAAAAAATAGCGTATGTAGCTTGGCGATCAGTTAGAGTGAAGATGTATTTAATATAAACCGTCCAAACAGTTAGTGTATAGCTGAGTCTCCAGCCCTAGCTAGCCTGTTAACCATAACACGGAGCACGGAGCCCGTGCACATATAGGAGGAACAAGCATCGCTAAAGAGCCGCTGCTGACCACCCATAATGTAGAGGGTAGACGCTCGTGCACGTGTAGGAAGGAGCCGGAGATAGGGCCATCTCTAGAGGCGTCCGAGCATCAACAGGACTGTTCAGGGGTCCAGAAAATCATTTGGAGAGCAAACATGGAGAAAACAGCTCAGAGAAATATCATGGCGATTAACAAAGATTAGAGAATATTTTAAACAATATTAAAGCGTGACTTAGTTTTAGACAGAACGACTGATCGGTGGCGTATGGCGCTATCTGATCGGCGAGAGAATGGACGTCTTCAACCTGGTTGATGAATTTGCCCCTTAGGGCATCATGGAAGGTGGCGGCGACGGTGAACCCAAAAGGTAGGGCCGTAACCCCTAGAGTTTCTCAAGCAGCCTCCAATAGATTTAATCAATGGATGCGATCAGATCGTCGTTGTTGATCTACCTCCTCTAGTAGCGAGGAAGTGGGCGGCGAGTTATTGATGAAGGCGACCTTGGAGGCAGTTTCGAGATCGAATCTGCAGTCGCGGGGGATTATGTAGCCAGCGATGAATCATCATCGTGGACCAGCATGGATCTCAACGAGATTGATGACGAGACCCATCTGGCTCGCCATGGATCAAGCGCACATCCCTACCTGCGCGCGCCAACTGTCGACAGAATATCGTCGGTAGTCCTCCAAAGAGTATCCCACGATGGTAGATTTATCGTAGAGGTGAGTGAGATGGTAATACAAGCACCAAGACACAAGATTTAGACAGGTTTGGCCATCAGTATGTATTGCATTGAGATGTATAGATCGTGTCCACTAGGGGACCCCTGCCTCTCCTTATATACTCTGGAGGGGTAGAGTTATAAGGAAAGTAGCCTATTTGGTACTATATAATATCTTGCGGTGCACGCCGAGCAGTGTCGTGTACGCCTTGATCTTGTGGGCTGGGCCACCTCTGATGGTGCGACCAATGTCTTGTCTTGTGGATACCGGGGGCCATACCCCCACAGTGTCCCTGATAGCTTTGATGGATCTTTGGCATACCTATTCAAATACCTGGTGCCATGCTCGAGTGGATCTTCAGCCACCTGAAGGCAACCATGCAAAAATTGTGGCTTAATTAAAAGCCTTCAATTATCCATATGCAAATTGAGGGAAGGATCAATACCTCATGGACACTCATGGCTGAAGGGAGATGCAGGTAACGGACAACACGACGCCGACGGGAAGCTAGGCAAGGTCAGGACACGCGTGCCATCGAGAAGGACTCATGGTGCCGGTGGAGTGCGGCAGGGCGACGCCGCGACCTGTCAGCAGCGCTCGGCGGAGGCGTGGCCGTCGGGGCGCACGCGATGGCGGCGGCGGCGGCAGCCTCATGTGTTGCCGCGGCCGAAGACGACGACGCCTCCTCGAAGACCGACGGCTGCCCCGCGCCTAGGCCTGCGCATCGCGGAGGTACATCCGACGCGTGGAGCCATCGTGCCCTTCGCCTAGACCCTAGGCGCGGGCGCTACTGTGCGTGGAGCCGCCGCCGTCCTCTCCTGACCTGCAGGCACATGCGTGTGGGAGGTCCGCGGGAGGACGATAGAGGGCAGACACACTAAACATGAGCCGTCAGATTTGGATGAGTAATGAGAGAGAATAGCTAAGAGATAATCTGGTGCATCCGTTTTGATGGTGTTATATTTTCTGGGTGTATTCATGGGTGTGGATGTAGCATAGGTTATGACTGTGGAGCATGCATTTGTTGTATGGCTGTATATTTATTCTAACTGGTGTATTATAGGGGTGATAGATTTATTTTTAGTTGTGTGATTTGTATTACCAAATATTATTGTAGCGGTAACACTATACCAGTAGTAGGTAGTAGGTGTTAGTGCTGACTGCTGAAGGACCGAAGAATAAGAAATAAACTTGGACCCCAGAACTCAGCAAAGGGTGTTGGGTGCCGGCCCCACTGAAAAACATTCTTAATCCATGCAACTTATTCATCATTTAAAAAAGAAAAGCAACGCAAAAATTCGCTGATAGGCGGCGTACTACTTTTAACCATACAATGGGCCAACTACACAGGTAGTGCTAGTGTTGTAAGCGGCATTCGGACAGTTCCACGGGTCGTGCGGGATAGAATCGGTCCACCACTCCCGTACCCCGAACCACCTGACCTGAGAGGGAGACCGTGCTCCCCTCGCCGCCGCCGCCGCCGCTTCCCCCGCCGGAGAAGATGGCCGAGAAGCCGGCGGGGCCCACCTCGAGGACGAGGACCCGAGGCGGCCTCGCGGTCTCAGCTCCCTCCTCCAGGTCTCCCTTCCCTCGATCTGCATTTCCACCGCCGTTTCGTTTTGAATCTTTTTGAACTCGGTTCAGCTGTTCGTTCCGCATTTCCTGATGCAGGAGGCTGTCTTCGATATCGTTCACCGCGGCCCCGAATCAGAGCAAGAAGGTGCGGTTCCGCTCGTCCCTTTCAAAATACCTGCAACTTTGCTCTGCGCTTTTCTAGCTTTTGAGATCAGGTGTTTTTTTTGGGTAGTAAGTGGGGTTCCTCTGATCGATTTTCGAATCTTCTTTTGTTTTCTGCACTAGTAGTGCCACAGAAGTTGTTGTGATTGGGCACGGAACAATGCATTGATGAAGTAGAGTGAGGAATTATCTTTTAATAGTGTACAGTGCGGTTACCAGAAATGCAAGCCGCGGTACTACTGGTTGTTGCTGATATCTACTCCAACATCTCTATGTGCAGGTTCCTGACCCCCCAAAGGCCGTGAGGCCAACAAGAGCCACGCCTGCCAAGAAGCGGCCACAAGTGGATCAGGCTCAGAAGCGGAGACAAGATATTACTGCTCTCCAGGAGCAGCTTAGTGGCCTGCAAAGGAAGTTGCATGAGAAAGATGAAGCTCTGAGATCCGCGGAGAACTTGATCGGCCGAATTACTGCGGCGAATGAAGCAGTTGATGGCTTGAGGAGCCAGCTCTCCGAGAAGGAATTACTGATTGAATCTACTGGTTCGGAGCTACATGGTGCTAAGGTGAATTAGGATTTGGTCAATACCTTTTGCAGTGCAATACATTGAATATACTGTTTTCTTTGGAATTTCACACGAGAAAGCACCATTTTACCTATCACATTATTGTCTTTCAAAGTTAGAGAAAACTGCTTTTCTTTTGGCATTGCTCACTGTTGAATATACTTTGCAGCCCAATTGAGGGCTAATTTAAATGGTCATCCTGAAATAGTGCCATTATATGTACACCATCTTTCATAAACCCATGATGATCCCACACTAGTTAGTCCATCTTTGTATTATCATTTCATGATTGATGTTGGACTGCAATGGACAAAGGAACTTCTTGTGCTATAGTTTGAGGCTCTAAGTACACTGTAGTTGGACATTCAGTGTTGTTCCATGGTTTAGACAATCCATTTTCAAATACGAAAGGGGGCCCCATTCATAATTCTACTCTTCCTGTATGTTTCCTGAAGTTTGTTGCTAAGCGATCCTGTTATTCATGTTTGAACCGCTTTGTCCATTATGATATATTTGTTGCTGACTTTTGTGCTTATGCTTGTTCATGCTATAGATTGCTTGCATCATGTGAAATCACCTCCTGTAACCTTTATTTATGTGACACATAACTAAAGATGCTCTCTAAAATCACATGTTTAATAGCAAAACTGTAGTAACTTGTTTAACTTCCATTTATTGTAGATCATGCTAGCAGAGAAGCAGGCAGCACTAGAGAAGTTAGAGTGGGAGGCAAATGTGTCGAGTACGAAGGTGGAAGAACTCCAAGTTGATGTAGCTTCTATGGATGCTGAGGTTTCTGCTCTTATGAAGTTGTTCAGGAAAATTACAGAGAATGACAAAGCCCCTCCACCCAGGGATAGAACTGATGATTTGTCTTTGGAATGCGAGCCAGTTCAACTTGATGTAAGTTACTATTTTTTCCTGGTTGAAGTTCCGTTTCAGTCTTTAGCATAATAGTTGTGCGATTTTTCTTTCCTGTAATACAAGTTTACTCTAACCAGCGAAAGCATGCATATATTTATGTTTTATTTCTGAATTCTAACTTGCTGCCCCTTTTGACATGTGGTAGGACACAGTTGATGATACTGATGCTGAGAAGATGGAGCAGGAAATGTCAGCCTACGCCTCAGCTCTAGCTGCCGCGAAGGAGAACCCTACCGACGAGTTCATGAGAGCAGTAACCGAAGCAAGGTTAAGACTTCAAGCCGTTGTACTCTGACCAGACTGAAGGGAGTGTATAACCAAAGCAAGTGAAGTCGATACCCTCGCTGATGACTGTGTTTTGCCGATGGCGCCCCACTCCCTGCTGACTGTGCTCGCTCCGGGCCTTGTTTGTGTTCTTCTCCCACTTTGGATCTGATCACGGCCGCCAGTGAGCTTGTTGTAACTTGTAAGGCTATGAACCGTGTTGTACGTGACTGAACCTCCTTAATACTAGATGGCATCGTGTACTTTTCCAGCAACAAGATGGTTTGGCCTGTGTTGACGGCCGCACGTTCTTGTTTTGTTGCGGTGCGGCCCGTGCTGCAATCTCATATATAGGGACTATTTGACATGGCTCTACTCCAGCAACTCTATTAAAAAATCCAGCCAAACATCCTAACTCCGAAACTCTATGGAGCTGCCGACTCCATGGAGCTGTAGTACAAATGGAGGTGGAGTTTTCGAGCACCTCTTTTGTAGCTCCAAAACCACTCAATATGAACCTCCTCGTGGAGTTGGTGGAAAATTACCTACTACTGTCACTGATTACATAGAAAAACGGTTCGATTCTATTTCTCCCGAGCCCCCGCCGCAGTGACTCCCTCCCACGCCGTCGTCTTCCTCCCCCGCCGCCATGGGTGGCCGCCGAGCTCCTCTGCGACCGAGCCCTCCCTCTCGCCTCGCCTTACAAAAGCACGCCTGAGCTCCGCACGTAGCACGCCGCCGCCGCCTCTGCCCTCCCCGAGCCCTCTACCTCTCTCCAGCGCTCCAATCACCACCATAGCCGCCATGGCTGAGCGAACGACCGAGCTCTCGATCTCCTCACCAGAGCTCTCCCCCACCCCGATTTTATTCTCTGTGGGTTCTCAGAGACACCATGAGGTCTACTACTTCAAGCAGCTCCCGGAGGTGTCCTCCCGCATGAGATCCACCGCCAGGCGGCTGCGACGGCGGCGCGGGTGATCGTCATCGAGGCCTGCGCCGCCGAGAAGGTACGCGCCTTCGCCGCCGAGCGCGGCGTGCCCGTGGTCGCCGTCGACGGTGAGTTCGAGGGCTGCCTCCGGCTTCGGGACCTCATGGACGCCGCCGAGCCACTGATAGAGACGAAACAGAGAGGAAAAGAGTAGAGGAAAAAAAGAAAATAGATTAGTCACTGTCAGTGGGACCCACATAAGCAGGGCAAGAATGATAATCTACTCTCAAACTCCTCTTTTTTGGAGCTGGGGACACCCTCCCAGCCAAACACCACCATCAGACAGTTCCAACTCCACCTAGAGCTGGCTCCACCTGAAGTTCTGGAGTGGAGCAGCTCCACCCAGAGTTGGAGCCATGCCAAACGGTACCTTTGCTTTTTTTGTTACCCTATAAACAATGGCTAGCGTATGGACGTCCGGACAGGGCTAGTGTCTGGACGGCGGACGCTCGCGACTACTGCGCCTGCTTCACGTTGGGCCCGCGCCACTCTGTGTCTTGCGATCGCACCGTGTCCCGCGCTTGCACCATGGCCCACGTCGCTTCGTGTTCCGCACCCGCACCGTGGCGCGCCCTCCACACTAGGCGGGCTCAACAGCTGCAGCAAATGGCTGCTGCAGATGGGTCATACTAGAACACGTGCAACACCAAGATCTATTTTTACATCTAGATGAAACACTTGCAATATACGTCCGAAATAATTGAAATACTTACAACATACGTCTGAAACACTAGAAAAAATATTTGTAGCCATTGCAAAATATATGCAACATCCAGATAAAACACTTACAACATATGTATGAAACACCTTAAACACTTAAAACATATGCTTGCAACGTGCATGTACATGCAACATCTAGATCTACTTTTGCAACATCAGATGAAACATTTGCAACATACATCTAAAAAAGATGAAACATTTGGAACATAATTGAAAACACCACTGCGATATATGCAACATTCCAATTTACTTTTGCAACATCAATATAAAACACTTGCAACATACCTATGAAAAATTTGAAACACTTGAAATGGACGCTTGCAACATGCAGTTTCAGCGCAACATCTCCTTGCTGCTTGGGAGACTGGATCATTGTCGGCATGCGGAGTTCAATCCTAGCCGTCGCGGGCTGCACGTGGGCAACTTCCGCCCCAGCGACTGCAAACTGGGTAGGCGGGCGTGAGATGTGTGTGGGCGGGCTCCACACCCGACCGCAGCGAGCTGTGTAGGCGGAGGCGGAGGTCTTCCTGGCCACTGACCAGGCGTTCGGCCCCCGTGGTGGTGGCGGCATCGGTCTCCGTGTGGTAGAACCGCCCGAAATAACACGCTTCCGGAGACGCTCGTCTTCCACTAGACACTAATCACCTCGAAAGTGAGCTACATCGGCCAGTTCCGTCGAGCACACCCCGAGGGAGAACTCGAAACAATCCACGTTTTACATCCAGAATCCAATAACGAGTACGAGCTTACAATACTTAGTCCATTTCATATGAAAAGAGTTCTTAGAAATTATTTATTACAATACCAGAGTTCAGAGTATGATAATTAAACAGTGGAATGAAAATAAGCATCTAGCGGAAATGATTCAAGGATATGTCTATGTCCACCAGAAGAATCCTCCTGAAGCTGCACCTGCAACTAGGGTAAAATAAACTCTGGGTACACAATGTACTAGCAAGACTTACCCGACTAGTGGGAATAGTTTTCTGACTCCAAGAAATATGATAGGCAATATGGTTTTGTTGTTTTCTTTTTGTTTGCGAAAAGCATTACTAATAGTTCATCCTTACAGTCAAGTTTTATTAGCAGTCATGATTACTTCATTAGCTAACCATTCTAGGTAAGCACCTGTTCTACCTTTAAGCAAGGGTTGAGCCATCAAAACCATTTTACCATCTTTCATCTTTCGGTTCTTACTATGGTGCTAGACCATAGCCAAGTCATACCGTCTCACAGAAACAGTGATTCGCAAACCAATATATCCTAGCTGGGTATCCCGAAATACATGCCTTGTTTGTACCCTAGGCACAAATAAGACCAACCCATTCCACTCCTGTCATGGGGTCTAGGTCTCTGTCCAAACTTGAACTCCAAGCCCCCACACTTGAGACTCGGTCTTAGTATAGTGCTTAGACTTCCACCTTTCCTCGCCTTCAATCAGTCGGTCCAGAAAGAGCCAAAACCCACGATAAGAGCGTAACGAGCCTTTCCGCTCCCATAAGCAAGTATGTGCTTAGGATAATAAGTCTGTGACTTGACTACCATCTACAACAACGAACGGCCCTTAATCGACATGAACAGAGAAAACAGTATAATCAAGCTAAGTCCCGTTGGCCGCGGAACACAACCTTTTACGCCCACCAATATCCATACCCTATCCCTGTCCTATCTCCATTTTTTCTTTCATCATTTTATCATGAGAGTAATTATAATAATCACCTATTGTGAGTAATGACAGGTTACTCATGCTACCAAAAACCTAAGCATAGCAACCACTCGAACCTGTACTAGTAGGGCTCATATGACAGTTATATATATGCACGTGGTTTTCATAAAATTCCTATAACATAAATGCACATCACATATATATATTCAGTGATTATAAAAAATAAGGGTTATGCATCGGGGCTTGCCTTGGGCAGACGCGGTGTCAGCTGAGTCAGTCAGTGGCGGCTCCGGGACCTCCTCCTGCACGAGAATCTCCTCCCCATACTCCTCGACGATCTCTTCGAACTCGTGATCGTCGATGGTCACGATCTCCACCAACTCATTCTATACTTGCATGCTATGATGATGCAACACTTAACATTTATGTAACATCAACTCTAAAAATAAGAATATGCATACTAAGCTACTAAGCTAGCTCTAATAAATAAGACACTAAGCTAACTATCATCTTTACCAAGCAAAGTGTTGGGTTCAACTAACAAACACCTAACTTTACAAATGAAGGATATATCTTTATTTCTAGTAATGATTTAATGTATATTTGAAACAAAGAGCATTTTACTACCCTAATGTTTAGTCTATTCTAAAGCTATAAAAATTACAGTGAGCACATAATAATACCACGATGCTGCTGTAAAATTTTTAGGGCTAAAGCTATCACCAATTTACCGCAAAAATTTCTACAATAATTAACTTAATATTATTGAGCACTCTCAAATGATTTAATAGCTCCCAGTATCAACATGTATATATATAAACTAAATATACTAACATATAGAGCACAATTTTAGAAACCTAACAAAATTTGTTTCACAATTTTTGGACACCTACATGATTTTCTATGATTTACCAAAGATCAGCTCAAAAATTAAATTAGAAAACTATTTCTAATTCCGTATGAAAAAAAACTAATTCTCCCACGCGGCCCACACACGTGGCCCACGCGAGTGCGCCCGCATGGTGGCCCACAGGCATGGCCCAAGCGGAGATGGCCCGTGCCGAGGAATCCTACGCGCGTCGATGACTTTACAAAAGAGACCTCGAACTACTCCTAATTTACAATTAAGTACTAATACTATTTTCTCCTCTCTCAAAATTTCTCACTTAACCCACTGGTCTTTCCCTAATTCACCCACGCATACCCCTAGCAACTCAGTGCATGGCGGCGCGGCGAGCGGCGACACTGAGTGCCTACGCCGGCCACCTAGGACTTGCATGGGCCCACCTAACGGGTTGATCACCATCTCTGAACCGAGCGGCTACGCTAAGCGGTAGTGCAGGGTGACACGACTGGCTGGGGAAGGCTACAACGGCGTGCAGTCATCCACGATGGTGGCACCAATGTTCCGATGGGCTGAGGTAGCTACAGTCCTAATTGGTTAGCTCGTGAGCATTAGGAGGCTACCCTAGACCAGGCCGAGGTGATAGTTGGGGCGGAGGATGATGGAGGAGGGCTAGCCATGTGCAGTCGAGCCGTGCGGTCACGTTAGCGACGACAGGGAGGCTATAACGATTCCTCTGATGTGCGCAAGGTGAAGAGGGTGGTGAGGCGAAGCTATTGTGCAAGTGAATTGGCTTGAGAGAGATGGTAGGAGGGTTGCCCACATCCATGGCCAGACGCGGCCTTATCGGTACGGCGGTAGGGAAACTCCAAAATTGGAGCTTGGTAGTGCGCGCTTCAAGGCTGAATAGGGTCGGGCAGTGAGAGGACTGATGGTGAAGCTGTGGATGTGATGAATTGAATGGAGGTGATCGTTCGTAGGTGTAACACCCCTAGTGTTACGAGCTTATTTAGCACCACGATTTAGGCCTAAGAAAAATTTCTAAAACGAGTTTCTTGGATTTTTGATTTAAAACATACTTGTCGTGATAAGGGAATCGTGTGTGGCTTGGTTTTATGGACTCGAATCAACGCCAAGTTAAATTGCTCGGTACGTAAAGATATTTAGGAATGTCCGATAATGATTCTAGCAAGTAAATGGCGAATGGTTTGCTCTATTAGATTAAGCATGAAAAGTGACTTTTATAAATAAAATAACATCCATTAATAAATAGAACGATATATGTATATAGCTTTTGAATCTAAGTTAAATTCAAACTTGTTGAAAATCTCCTTGTGCCTAAATGTTGCTAATTGTCAAAATTAGTAAACCGATAGAAATATCTATAGGTATATAATATATATATATATATATATATATATATATATAATATATGCTCACATGTCTATTTTGATAAGCACACTCAGTGGAAAAGATTTGGTCTAGTGACATATTTTTACGTATAGACTCATTTTAGTTCCTATGATAATTTGGTAACGTACCCACGATAGCTGTCCGTCTAGCCGCTTCATAAATTCAAGTAATGGTGTGAAAGCATGAACTGACAAGAGAGAGTGTGCAATAGTTTCATTTATTTTCCTGGCATTGCAACTATGCGCCGTCTCGTCCATGCCATTGTTGTCCTACGACCGACGCCTTATGCGAGCGTCCTTGCTGCTACTATGCGGCCGCTGTCTTTTGCCTTTAAGAGAGATGGTTGGTCTGCTACTCGCATCATCCCATCGATCTGCTGCTGCCTTGTACTACTCTTCCCTACCTCTGTTGTCCCATTGTAGGGTCGAGATGGCGACTAGAGGGAGAGTGAATAGTTGTTTCTAAAACTTAATCGTGCCGACTAACCAAAACAAGTGCGGAATTAAAACTATCGGTATAGCCAAGACTACATCCCTCTATCTATGTTCTCTAGCACCTCGCTAAGATCCTAATTAAGCAATAAAGGTGCCAGACTAGTTAGAGCTCACCTAACCAATTCTAGGAGCAAGGTCACACAAACCTATGCCACTAGTACTTCAAGCAATGAGGGAGCTCCTACACATGCTAGTAAGCAAAAGCACAAAGCCAACTAAACTCACTAGCAATGCTCAATAACAAGGCAACCAATGCCAAATTAGAGAGCGCAAATACTTAGCTACGCAAACTAAGCAATATGACTAACAAGGTTATACAAACCAAATTAGCCATGCAAGGGGCTACTTCTATGCTACACAAGCAAGAAGGTAACTAGTGAGCTACACAAGCTAACTAATTACAAGAGCAACTACACAAACACAATGTATATAAAAGTAATCACAAGCTTGTGTAAAGGGATTGCAAACCAACGGGAAGAACAAGGTTGACACGGTGATTTTCTCCCAAGGTTCACGTGCTTACCAACACGCTACGTCCCCGTTGTGTCGACGGCTCACTTAGTGGTTCGATGGCTAATTGACATCACCCACCAAGCCCACACATCGGGCATCGCAAGAACCTACCCTAAAAGTGAGGGTAGCTCAATGACACGCTCAACTAGAGTTGCTCTTCGTGGCTCCCATGGGACGAGCACAATGCCCCTCACAAAGCTCTTCTCTGGAGCACCACACAAGCTTCTTGCGGGCTTTGACGGAGACCACCACCAAGCCATCTAGGAGGTGGCAACCTCCAAGAGTAACAAGCACCACCAGCTTGCAACTCGATCATCTAGTGCCACTCGATGCAACATCACGATGCAATCGCCCTAGAATCGCTCACTCACACAATCGGATGATCACTATCAAGCATATGTGAGATGGAGGGCTCCAAAGCACTCTCAAGCAAGGACACAAAGCCCCCCGAGGTGCTTAGCCAAAGCCATGGCTGAGACCACCATCCATTTATAGCCCCATAGGCTAAAATAGTCGTTACCCCTTCACTGGGCATTTTTTGGGTTGATCGGTCGCTCTGGTCAGATCGACCGGATGCACCCTGCCAGCGTCCAGTCGCTTTATGCTGTCCACATGTCGCTCTACATTCAACCAGAGCTACTAGATCTCAATGGTTAAGTTGTGACAGGACGCTGCTGCGCCTAAGTCCAGTCAATTCTAGAGAGCCCCCTAAGCCTCTATTTTATGATCGGACACGTCTGTTCCACCATGACCGGACATAGACCAGCGTCCGATCAGTTCTATGCCCACGCGCCTAACTCTAGTGCCCCTACATCACCCTACATTAGCACTAACCAGACGCAGACCCTGAGCATCTGGTCACATGACCGAGATAGCGCGCTCACGGCTGCCACTGACCAGACGTAGGACCCCAGCGGCCGGTCACTGCATGACCAGCGTCCGGTGCACACTATGAAACCTTGTCTTTTCTATATAGGGCACCGGTGGCACCGTCGGACACTCCGCTGGTGGAGTTTCGAACCTTTCTCGCCTCCGTTCCATCGCCAAGTTTATCCACATCAACTCCAACTTCATCTCCTTTGTAAATGTACCAACACCACCAAGTGTACACCACCATGTGTATGTGTGTTAGCACTTTCACAATCATTTTCCAAAGGATTAGCCACACAACTTGCCACGCCACTCAATCCTAGCGATGATGCAAAGTTAGATCACTCGAGTGGCACTAGATGACTGATTTGCAAATAAGTTTGCCCCTCTTGATAGTATGGCCATCTATCCTAAACCCGGTCATAAACTTCTCTACACACCTATGACTGGTGAAATGAAATGCCCTAGGTTATACCTTTGCCTTGCGCATTCCATTCCATCTCCTCCAATGTCGATGCAACACATGCACCAACCAATCACCAAATGATATGATCCACTTCATATCATTATGTGATCATATTGGTTCATCGATCTTGACTTCACTTGCTTTTCACCGTTGCCTTCGTCCATCGGCGCCAAGTCTAGCTTAAGCTTTACCGCCATGCGGTCCATCGCTCCAAAGCCTCTAACTTGCCCTTCACGCTTGCAACCGGTCCATCAAGCCAAGTCATGTCTTGATCTTCTCCACCTTGATCACATGACTCAATGTCATGTCTCATTTGCAATGAGCTCCTTCATCATCACATGTGTGAGCTTTGCAACTTCTCCAAGCCATTTTTACCTTCATGGCTTATGGTTCTCACACACATGTACCTGTGGACTAATCACCTATGTATCTCACAAACACAATTAGTCCACTTAGGTTGTCACTCAATTACCAAAACCACACAAGGACCTTTCACCCATCGAACTAATGACATTGTTGTGAGTGAGCCCCACTCGTGTCCTTGCTACTACTGAGCCACTGCTCGCTCTATCCCCTTGCCTCTTCCTTTTTCTATACCATAGTGCCACCGAGCTTTTAGGCAGCAGTAGGCCCCTTTTTCTTTTCCTTGTCTACCGTGGCACTCGGCACTTTGGTGTCTGTGCTCTTGCCCTGGCACGTCGCACTATCATAGCACCATGTCACCTCCTTCCTCCGCGTATGCCCACCCTATGCACCAGCGCGGCCGTGCGCTCGCCCCCTTTGCTAGTCGTGCCAAGTCCCTTGCGTGTCGTATGCCCGTGGCCTCGCACTGGTCCCCACTCCCCCGTAGCTATGCGACCCCTCCCGTGCACCCGTGCCCGCAGTCACCGTTGCTTCCCCTCCATCGCCGCTCTTTCGCCTCTATCTCCTCACACTGAATCGTAGTGCCTCCTCCTATCGCCGTACGCACTAGGAGCCGCTGTTGCCACTGAGACTGTTGTCACGCGCCGCATCCTCCTTGATGGCTGCAGCTTCATGCTACCAATGCCACCACGAGCTCTGCCTCCCTGAGCCCACTCGGTCGTAGCACCCGCCGTGCCATGCCCGTTCGGTTCCCCAGTGTCCGCGCCGCTCCATCTCCGTGCTCGGCCATCGCCGTAGCTGCCCAAGCAACCACGTCGCCATGCCGTGCCACCACCGCTCGACCCATGCTTTCCTCCTCACATACGCGCGTCGCCGCTGCAGGAGCACCCTTACCGTTGCTCACCTAGCAGGCGCTGCCACGGTCGGTGTGTCCACCTCCATGGCTCACGCGGGCAGGCTTCCAGGGGTCGGCTCGGCTCTTGCCGCGACCAGCCCGAGGCCATGTGGGTCCCTATGCATCTCACCGGTGAGTTCTCGGCCGCCGTCGTGCCTTCCCCGGTCCCCCCCACGCCGTTGCCACCGCTGGCCAGTGGCTCTGCTCCATGCTTGTTTTGAGAAGGTGAGGAAGCTCAAGTAGGATTCTTTACCAGGTTCATTTCGCAAAAGCACTAGACTCATAGGTTTACAAATTAGGGCGTAGTTAATTTCAGAGAAACTGTGGGGCCTCATCGCAAAAAGTACTGTCATCGACGGGTCTCGACCATCAAATATGAATAACTCCAAATGCATCAAGTCACTTCCATCAAACACTCCAATAGTGATTTGATCCTTCACATTAACATAACCATCATAGCTTGATTAGTACTTCAATTAAATGCAAGTACTTCCTTCTTCACCCTAGCTAGGTTCTTTGGCCGCCAAGTCGTAGCTTGCCCTTCACCCTTGCTTAGTACCTCAAAGCCTTTCCTTGCTATCTTCACCATCTCAAGCCATCAAGTCACATCTTGTGTTGAATCATCCATTCATTTGTATTGTTATCTTTTTTCATTTCAATTTAGCAAGCTTCAAATATGAGACCATTACATATGCAATTCCTCATGTCTCATTAATTAATTTTTACGAGCTTGCTTTCACATAGTACATGAAATCCCACAATAAATAAACCTATGTATGAATTACATTTGCATTGTTGTCTTGTGCTTGAACTAGATTGTTTATACAGCAACACATCATTTTGGCTTTCATCAAGTACCTGTGAGATAACCTATTACCTATCCACGCTTAGTAAATGGGTTAGACATTTAATCACGTTGTCATTGAATCATCCAAAACCCACTAAAGGGCTAGATGCACTTTCAATCTCCCCCTTTTTGGTGATTGATGACAACTTGATTAAAGCTTACAAAAGAATATAAACATTTAAGCTTTTGGGTTCAATGATTTATGAGAGGCACCCCCTTAATATGTGCTTATGATTAGAATTCACGAAATGACCTCAAATGTCAATTGCACATACTAAAACATATAGGAGACTTCCCCTAAATCATTGCATCCATGGGGTGCATGTGTGTGTGACAAAGTAAAACCGTGATGCATATGACAAGATATATCACACAAGAATAAATATAAAGGCATCACATCAAATATTTTCATTCTAGTATGTATAGTCCTTATGAAAATAAATACAACACATGTATGTCACACATAGCACTCATTACACATTTTCTCAAGTCCACAAACCACTGATATATAAATAAAGATCATGTCTCAAGAGATACATAGATAAAGCATAATCATATATCATCTCTCACATGATACAATATATCTCAAACTCAAGATACATCAATGAAGCTCAAGAAACTACAGCCTATAGTGCATATCTTCAGGTATAAAGATAAGCAAATGAAACAAGTATCCTGAAGCTTTAATCAGTCTCTCTCCCCCTTTGTCATCTATCACCACAAAGGTCCAACAATGACATACTAAGGACAAAGGGGCTACAAGCTATCTTTGAAAGCTGTGATCACTCATCATCGTCTTCATCTCCACCAACATCCTCATCATCCGAGCGTGGAGCACTGGCTGAACAAGAACCACCCGCACCAGATGGGTCATAGCCACTAGACCCATAGTAGCCAAAACCACCTGTGAGGTCACTCCACCAGTCAGAAGCATACTCGTCTACATAGGACGTGGTTGAGAGTGAGTAGGCACACGAGCCTATAGTGGTAAAGTGTTAGGGTGCTCTAGTGCTTGCTGTCGCTGCTGTCGCTGAAGAAACTCAGCATACTCTCTGTCGTACCTAGCTTGCTACTGCTCCTCTGTCTCTGGCTCACTGGCTGCTTCATCTGATAATGGAGACCTAAGAGGATCAAGCTCAAGTCTAGCAGCAATCTGCTTCAGAGTCCGAGTGTCCTTCCTTCTAGCTTCCCTCTCCTTCTGCTGACAGGTCTAGATGTCTCTACACATCCCAAAGATAGCACTGAACATTTTGCAAATAGGAGAAGGAGGACTGCGGTGATGTGAAGAGGAACTTGAAGGAACATGTGGTAGAGGGGATGCTTGTCCTGCTGCTGCACCACTTGCAGGTGCATCTGCCTCTGGTGCTGTTGCTGTTGCTCCTGGTCCTGCTGGAGGTACCCCAATCTTAGGTAGATCTACAACTATCTTCAGGGCCTTATGTACCTTGTCATACTCAAAGGTATGCCCTATGACCTGCTTAATCATGTGCATAATGTAGGGAGCAAAACCATAGCCCTTGAGAGGCCTCTCACCAATACTCCTGATCTCACACCATATGAAGTCAAAAACACTGAAGGACACACTTTATCTTTTTCATTTCAATTTAGCAAGCTTCAAATATGAGACCATTCTATATGCAATTCCTCATGTCTCATTAATTAATTCTTAGGAGCTTGCTTTCACATAGTACATGGAAATCCCACAATAAATAAGCCTTTGTATGAATTACATTTGCATTGTTATCTTGTGCTTGAACTAAATTGTTTATACAACAACACATTATTTTGGCTTTCATCAAGTATCTATGAGATAACATATTACCTATCCACGCTTAGCAAACGGGTTAGACCTTTAATCATGTTGTCATTGAATCATCCAAAACCCACTAAAGGGCTAGATGCACTTTCATCTCTAGCACCATAGTAAGAACTGAAAGATGAAGGATGAAAAAAGGAACTCTGATTGCTTACCACCTGCTTGAAAGTAGTACAGGTGCTTACATAGAATGGTTAGTTAATGAACTAATGCACTGCTAATAAAAATCGAATATAAGGACACACTTTTAGTAATGCTCCTACAGATGCAATAAACCCACCAGCCAGATAGCCTTGCATATCCTTGGAGTCTTTTCTTTCCTCCTGTTGGGTAAGTCTTGCTGAGTATAATTGAGTACTCAGGGTTTTATTCCTCCTGTTGCAGGTGACAGGTGGATGCTAGAGCTGATCGTTGTGCATTGATTCCTCCTGGTGGGCTCAGAGAGGATTTCTTTTAGGCTGCGATCATAGTTTTTATTTATAACTCTCACTAAATGTTTTTATAAATGAAAATTTTATAATATGTTGTCATAGTTTACATATCAATGTTTCATCATGCCATGAATACATAATTATTTCCGCTATAATTCTAATCACATGTTTATATTCCGCTGTTACATTAAATTATTCACAACTCTGATAATATAATTACATTCTGCTGTTATAACAATAACTATTATACTCTGATGTTGTATTAAAAGTGATGTAAGAAATCATTAAGAATTGTGGGGGTATTAACCCCTATACCCTTATGGCTAGGCTTGGGTCGGCCTAGATCAGAGGGTCCGGTCCATCAAAAGACGACGCATGGCCCGGCCAACCTATTTGGAGTCCCGCGCAAGGAGTCAAGGCAGGTTTGACGATCAAGCAAGATCCTGGTTGGTTAGAATAGGAATTCTTATTCGGCCACCTATGGCAATTGTAACTAGCTAGAATTAGTTTCCAGATCTATAACCCTGCCCCCCCGGACTATATAAGGCGAGTAGGGGACCCCTCTAAAAACATCTCTCATTGACATACAGCAATACAATCAGACGCAGGACGTAGGTATTACGCCTTCTTGGCGGCCGAACCTGGATAAAACCTCATGTCTATCTTGCGTCACCGTCTTGTTTGAGGCTTGCGCATCTGTCTACTAACAATCTACTACCTTGGGCATACCCCTAGGTAGACTGCCGACCATATTTCGTCGACAGTGGCGCGCTAGATAGGGGGTGTGCGTACTGCTCTCCAAGCAAACAAGATGGTCATCATCTCTGGCTCCATGGCTACGCCCAACGGCCTCACGTTCACCATCGGCCAGATCACTTGGACCACTGGCTCCGATGACTTCATCGCCATGACCATGGAGGAAGCGTGGATTCAGTCTGCGCCGACCACTGCTTCACCTGCATTGGCTATGGCTCCGACCATGGTGGATACGGCTCCGACCACGATGGATCTGGCTCTGACCATAGTACATCTGGCTCTGACCACGCCTGCATCATCCTCAGCCACGCCGACCACTCATCGCCCGCTTCCCCGCTACAAAGGGAAGCAGATCAACAACACCGACCTGCTCGACTCCATCGATCGGGTCGGCACCAAACTCGCTGAAACCCTAGCTCTGGTAAGTACAATTCAAAGTCAACCTAATGAGCAGGTAACCGCTCCCCATAATAGATCTACCCGACCAGCTCGGGCCAGTCATCCCGCACGACTTGGTACAGATCTCATGGTCATATCTACTCCTGAAGGGCGCTCCGCTCATCGTCGGCCAGCCTCCACGATGGGTCTCCGGCTCTCTGAGTATGAAGCCTCGATGGAGAACTACCAGGCCCAGCTCTACGGCCTACGAAATGATGCCTCCAACTACGCGTATAACATACAACGCTGCTCGGATCTGTGCTTTGTACATCAGCCTCGGCCAAGGCCAAGCAACTTCGTCAACATGATCCGGATTGAGGATTATCAAGAAAGATCTATCCACATGGTCCAAGAGGGTGACTCCAGCTCCTCGTCTAGCATCGCATCTAATGCCTCCGTCCACACCGAGCTCCAGCATCATGATGATGAAGGCGTCGAATACGATCTGGATATCCCAGACCACGCCCCGAGGTTCCCGCAATTCCTGTCTTTCCCGCCAAGGTGAGGGGATTTGATCAATGTTGTCAGCAATGACGAACCGCCAGCAGTTGGTGAAACAGAACAAGAAAGGATTACATGTGAGGCACGCAATATTGACTGGTTTAATCGCTGGCAAATCAAAGCTGAAGCAGAAGAGGAGGCACGCCGCATAAGGGTCCAGCCACGTGACCTCAGCAATGCTTTCGACAGGGTGGGGCACAAACAGGTCTTTAGGACTCCAAGCGCCAACGTAGCTGTCGCCATGGCGACAATGCAATGGCTACCCAACACCCCCAAAACCCAGGCAGTTCGTGATGATATACAAGCTTATCTGATGGCTGCTATGGCTCAGACCGCAGAGATGGTGAATCAAGCCCGGGCTCCATCCGTTTCAGTCGAATCAAGCCACAGCCGCCAATACTCAAGTCACTCATAGCCACTCAACCAACGTGGCTCACGCAACAACGACCCATCAGACAACCGACAAGGAAGAAACGGTGGTCATGATGGTGGTCAGGACGACAACCGCCGTCGGGAGGACAACCGCCTCGACATTCGGGACGACAACCGCCGAGATAACCGCGATAATCGCCACGGTCGCAGGGTTAATCAGGATGGCAACTAGGATCGCCGTGATGGCAATAACGATCTCCGCTGCTACCTTAGGGAACATAATCTACGCGATCGCATCAACCAGAGAGCCAACGATCGAGCATCCCACGAAAGTTATCGCCGTATGGAATATGACACTGCCCACGGCCTGCTGGGTTAGATGTAGTTTACTCCACACCTTCGCTAAGTCATATGGCCCAAGAACTTCAAGCTTGAGAAACTTTAGAAGTACGACGGCAAGGAGAACCCCAAATTATGGGTCATGCTCTACGAAACTGCGTGTAGATCAGCCATGGCTGATGAGCACGTTATGTCTAACTACTTCCTAGTCGCTGTTGGCCATGCAGGTCACCAATGGCTGGTTAGCTTGCCGATGAACTACTTTGATTCTTGGCAAGAGCTCAAGCAAGCCTTCATCGACAACTTCATTGCTACTTGCGAACAACCCGGCAACAAATACGATCTGCAACAGATTCAAGATCGAAAAGATGAGCCGCTGCGCGAGTACGTCTGGTGTTTCTCGGAGATGCACATCAAGGTCCCATCAATCTCCAACAACGAGGCAATCGAGGCTTTCATCACTGGCCTCCGCTTCCACGATGCCCTGAGGGACAAGCTCCTCCACAAGAGACCTGAATCGGTCACAGCGCTCCTGGCCACCGCTAAGAAATATGCGGACGCCGACGACGCTAAAAAGATAATTATTGAAGAAGCAGCAAGGGTTCCACGCTCTAACCACCCCCCACACCGTGACGACTACCGCGGCAACCATGGTCAGAAGGACAATTTTGACCACCGCAACTAGCGCAACAACTCCCGCGACCACCACGACCAACGTAATCAGCGGCGTAACCGCCGTGACGATTATAGGGGCAAGCGTGCTTGGGAAGACGACGACGAGGTCAACACCATTAAAAAAGGTGGCAGACGTTGTAACTACGAAGACAACTACACCAAAGCATTGAAAGGGCCCTGCCAGCTCCATCCTAAGTCAAACCACACCATGGAGAATTACCGCGTTCTCAAGTCTATTTACATGCGCCAACAGGCCCTGGATACGTCCGACAAGCCTAACGACGCAGGGGAACAGCGCAACGAGGACAACGATGATGAAGACACAGATCCTCGTCACAACTACGTCAAGCCAACCGATCACGTGCACACCATCATCGGAGGCAAAGTATCCATCGAGACCAAACGAGAACGCAAGATGCTCGCCTACGCTTGCTTGAACGTGGCCAACACCGACAACCTCCTCACCGATCCGCAGCTCCCTCTATGGTCTCACCGTGAAATCTCCTTCAGCAGAAAGGACCAATGGGCCATAATACCTGAGCTAGGACATTTTCCCCTGGTCCTCGATCCTTGTATCAACAAGGTTCAATTCGACAGAGTACTGATCGACGGCGGTAGCTCCATCGATATCCTGTTCAAGAACAGTCTGCCTGCCCTAAAGATGGCCCAGGCGGACCTCAAGCCGTACGAGGCACAGTTTTGGGGTGTTCTCCCCAAACAGAGCTCTACACCTCTCGGGCAGATCACGCTACCTGTGCAGTTTGGGACCCCGGACCACTTCCGCACCGACTACGTCAACTTTGTGGTCGCTGACTTCGACGACACCTACCATGCTATTCTTGGTCGACCATCGTTCACCAAGTTCATGGCCATACCTCATTACAGGTATCTGGTGCTTAAGATGCCTACTGAGAAAGGAGTTCTAACCCTCCGAGGCAATGTGTACGCAGCTTATACTTACGAGGACGACAGTTTCAAAATAGCGGAGGCTCATGACCTCTCTATTCGCATGGCCGAGACCATGCTCGACGCCAAGAAGACCCTGGCCGACCACCTGGAGATCCCAGAGCTCGAGGCTCCACGCAAGAACATCAAGTCCAAGGAGCATAAGGTGATCCAGCTAGTCGACGGTGATCCCAGCAAAACAGCCCTTATCGGGGCCAACCTGGATCCCAAATAGGAAGACGCGCTTGTCAGGTTCTTAAGGAGCAACGTGGATGTGTTCGCATGGAAACCTGCTGACATGCCCGGTGTACCTCGGAACTTGATCGAGCACTCCTTGAATGTCAACGGCAAGGCCAAACCTATCAAGCAGAAGCTACGACGGTTCACTCGCGACAAAAAAGGAGGCGATTAGGGTAGAAGTTACACGGCTTTTGGCAGCCGGATTTATCAAAGAAGTGTATCATCCGGAGTGGTTAGCGAACCCGGTTCTTGTACACAAAAAAATAATGAATGGAGAATGTGCGTTGATTACACTGATCTCAACAAACACTGCCCTAAGGACCCCTTCGGCTTACCTCGCATAGACGAGGTCATAGATTCAACCGCCGGTTGCAAGCTACTTTCCTTTCTCGATTGCTACTCTGGTTATCACCAGATTGCTCTAAAAAAGGACGACCAGATCAAGACATCTTTTATCACGCCTTTCAGCGCCTACTGCTACACGACCATGTTGTTCAGGCTCAAGAACGCCGGGGCTACCTACCAACGCGCTATACAAGCTTGCCTCAAAGACGAGATAAAAGACGACCTCGTCGAGGCTTATGTTGATGATATAGTTGTCAAAACCAAGGAAGCACATTCCCTTGTTGACAACCTGGAACGCACCTTTGCAGCCCTTAACACATTCCAGTGGAAATTAAACCCAAAAAAGTGCACCTTTGGTGTTCCTTCTGGCATACTACTTGGCAACGTCGTTAGTCACGACAGCATACGCCCTAACCCAGAGAAAGTCAAAGCTGTCTTGGACATAAAGCCGCCCAAAAAGGTGAAGGATGTTCAGAAGCTTACCGGATGCATGGCCGCCCTCAGCCATTTCATATCAAGATTAGGCGAAAAAGGATTACCGTTCTTTAAACTACTCAAAGCATCTGAAAAGTTTGAGTGGTCGGAGGAAGCAGACATTGCCTTCACACAGCTGAAACAATACCTTACATCACCTCCGATCCTCATGCTCCCAGAGAAGACGAAACACTCCTGCTTTACATTGCGGCTACTAATCGAGTGGTCTCCACAGCCATGGTCGTCGAGCGCGACGAGCCCGGCCACGTCTACAAGGTACAACGACCAATCTATTTCATCAGTGAGGTACTCAATGAGTCCAAGACCAGGTACCCACAGATTCAGAAGTTGATCTACACCATACTGATAACATCCTGAAAGTTGAAACACTACTTCGACGGATATTGTGTGGTGGTCATGACTGATTACCCTCTGTGAGACATCATTAGCAACAAGGATGCGAACGGGCGCATTGTCAAATGGGCAATGGAGCTATGCCCCTTCTCCTTGGAATTTGCAAGCCGTACTACAATCAAGTCTTAGGCACTCATCGATTTCATCATCGAGTGGACAGACTTAAGCACGCCTACCTCTCTGGGATCTAACGAGTATTGGACGATGTACTTCGATGGCTCTCTCAACATTGACAGTGCGGGAGCAGGAGTCCTTTTTGTGTCACCATCCAAGGAGCAGCTTCGGTACGTTCTCAGGATTTATTTCCCAGCATCTAATAATGCCGCCGAGTACAAAGCATGCCTACATGGTTTGCGCATTGCGGTTAAGCTTGGCGTTAAACGTCTCTATGTCTATGGAGACTCAGCTCTGGTCATCAACCAACTCAACAAGGACTGAGACACGACCAGCGAAAAGATGGATGCATACTGCAAATCGATCAGAAAGCTAGAAGGCAGGTTCTTTGGCATCGAGTATATACACATGGTCTGGGAAAAGAATCAAGTAGCGGATGCATTGTCAAAGTTAGGATCATCCCGAGCCAAAATCCCACATGGCGTATTCGTCCAAGACCTGCTCACGCCTTCCATCGAAGAGGAAGATTCCACGGCAGACAAGTCTCCAGACTAGCAATTGGTGGCTACGGTTCCGGTGTCGAGCACCACCGAGCTGCCTCCGACCACTCATGAGCTCGACTGGAGAATATCTTTCATCAAGTACCTAACAGATGGCATCAGTTACACTGATCAGACAGAAAACAAGTGCCTGATGCATCGCAGTAAGTAGTACCTGCTCGTTGATGGCAAGTTATGGCGCAAGAACGCAAAGGAGGAAATATTGATGAAGTGTATAACCTAGGAAGATGACGAACATCTCCTAGACCAAATCCACTTTGGCTCCTGCGGCAACCACGTGGCCTCAAGAACACTGGTCGGTAAGGCTTTTCGAGCAGGGTTCCATTGGCCGTCAGCAGTAGCCGACGTAGAGAAACTAGTCCGCCACTATGAGGGTTGTTAGTTCTTTGCCAAGAGAATCCATGTACCAGCACATGAGATCTAGACAATACCAACCTCCTGGCCCTTCGCATGCTGGGGACTTGATATGATCGGGCCCTTTAAACTAGCTCCTGGGAAATTTACGTGCGTCTTTGTGCTGATCAACAAATTCTCTAAGTGGATAGAATACATGCCTCTTGTACAGGCATCCTCAGAAAAGGCTGTCACGTTCCTCGACCAGGTCATCCACCGTTTCGGCATACCCAACAGCATCATCACTGATCTGGGTACTCAGTTCACCGAGAACGCTTTTTGGGACTTCTACGATGAAAGGAGCATAGTAGTAAAATACGTCTCGGTGGCGCACCCTAGAGCTAATGGACAAGTCAAGCGGGCCAATGGCATGATCTTGGACGCATTGAAGAAGAGGATGTATAGAGAAAATGACAAAGCTCCCGGAAGATGGCTCAAAGAGTTACCAGCTGTGGTCTAGGGCCTCAGAACTTAGCCCAGTCGTAACACCGGCGTCTCACCATACTTTATGGTTTACGGCACTGAGGTAGTCCTCCCAATAGATATAGCTTTTAGATCAGCATAGGTAGAGAACTTCGATGACGGCACGGTCAATGAAGTACGGGAGCTAGAAGTGAATAGCACGGAAGAAAAGCGGCTCGATTCTTGTGTATGTACGGCCAAATACCTTACTATTTTGCGCAGGTACTACAACAAGAACGTTAAAGAGCGGTTCTTCGTGGTCGGAGACCTAGTCCTGAAGTGGAAGACAAACCAGGCTGGCGTCCATAAACTCGCAACCCCATGAGAGGGGCCCTTCATGATCAAGGAAGTCACACGACCAACGTCTTATAGGTTAGCTCACCTGTACAGTACGGACATACCAAACTCGTGGCACATCGATAGGCTTAGACGTTTCTATGCTTAACCACTAAGATATGTACTCCTTTTGTACTTTTGATTTACTTCAATAAAGCTATTATGATTTCTCCGACCACTCTAATGTGTCACTTTGAATTTTATGGTTATTCTAACTTAGCCAATAAAAGCCGACCACAATTCCTTCTACGGTTTTCGGAGCAGGCCCTGTCTCCGGTTCCTCCCAACACGTGCATGGGATCCGCTCTCTACGCTATGGGTGATCGACAGGTCCCCCTGGTTTGACTTGTCTGCATCTACGTGTGCACAGGTCATGCACCTCACACTCCGACCACATGGCAAACTAGGGCCGCACGAACTTTTCGGAATGATGTGTCGAGTAAAATGGTACAACTAAACAGAACGTTAACATGTTCTAACTTAGTTACACCAACATGAGTTTCAAGCTTAAATATGTTTTATACAAAGCAAACAAGCTTATGATAATATATAGTTACGTTATTACAAGCTTGCCTGAAGAGGCCCAAGTTTACAATAACACAACTATGTCCTTCTTCTACAGCTCTAAGCCTGTTCCATTGGCTGGTCGGGGCACATGACACCTACTGCTCGCCGCTTCCGATGTCCTACTCGAGTCTTGGGGACTCTTGTGCTGGTCGAGCTGAAGAGGATGGCCCCGTCGATGCCTGGCTGGTCGAGACCGTAGGCTTTGTCGGTTGGCTTGCAACTGATGGTGTTTCTAGCCAACTTGTCGATGGCGTACCCTGTACAGGTACTGTCCCACCTCCACACAGGTTAATGTCGCTAATTATCTTTGACGACAGGTCCAGCTAGGCCATCCAAAGCTCCTCAGCCTTGTCTGGGTCTACCTCCTTTGGGTACCCAGCCTCCAGGCGCTTGAGATTGATCAGGGGGTAGTGGGCATGCACCATGCTTAGCACATGTGCACCCATGTACTCACCCGCCTCCTTCACAAACTCTTGGAACCATCCCCATGCCTTTTGGCATCTCTCGACCAGTCCGAGCTGTGGCGTCCTTGGCACTTCCTCTGTGAGCACCGGTTCGATAAGGTCGAGGACGGGCAAAATGCCAGTTGCCACTTCCTGGCACCAGTTCTTCCATGTGTCCTGATCCTCGGTGGTCTCTAGGCATCACGCCTTCCAGTCATCATGATCTTTCATCATGGCTTCTAGATGTTTCTTGGCATTGACTTTTAAAACTGCAAACCATACAAGACATCAAAATGTAACGGCACGACAAGATAAGGCGGGCAATAGAACGAGAAAGGTGGTCTGGAACACTTACTTTTCAGTTCCTCCTTCATCTTGGTTGTACGGTCCTGGAGTTGAGACTGGTCGCGTGCCAGTTTCTCGTTGTCCTCCTTCGGGCGACCACACTCTGTGGTCACACGGCTATTCTCCTCTTGGAGGCAGGTTACTTCGGCTTCTAAGCCTACACTACAGCTGTCACTACCAACAATGTAGCAATACGTGTCATGCACTTGCCATGATAAAAATGACAACTTACTTGTTTTTTCTTGCTCTTTGTTACTGAGCTGGATGACCAGGTTCTGGTTCTGTGCCTCTTGCTCCGTTCTTTCCTGGTCGGCGGCTTCAAGTTGGCGGTGCAAGCATTCCACCTCGGCCGCCAGTTCTCTATTGTTGGCCATGATTCCCTCAATCTGGTTCAAGCATCTCTTTCGGTACTTTGTGGTCTTCATCAAGTTCTATATATAAACAAGCTAAGTCAGACAGTTCAACTAAATAGCAGGATCAAGTGGTCAAGCCAATTATACCTGGACTTCTGTCACCAGACGTTTTGCCGCTTGTTCAACTTTTAGGGTCTCTTCGATCTTTGGGATTTCCTCATGCATAACCTACTCATCGTTTCGCCAGCGCGACACATATACATGTTGTCGTCTGTCTTGGGGACAGCCTAGGATCTCCTCTACTTCGTCCTCTTCGGCCTCTTGTTTAGGAGGTGGCACTGGTCTAGAGCTTGTAGTCTCCACGACCACTATGGCTTTCCCACAAGCCGCAGCATCGACAAGCGTGCTCTGTGCCACCTCTGGCTGCTGCTCCTCGACTTGGTCTGGTCCTCTTAGCGCTGAAGTATTCCCCTTAGCAGGGTTAGTGCTCGGAGCACTTGTACTTAGCTCGGCTCTCTTCTCGACTAGCTGCTCGGGGATTGTCGTCTGGCCACTCGTCTGCTGAGGTTCCAGTGGATTTTCTTCTACAGGTTCCTCCATAGCTTGCTGCTGGGTAGTTCTTTCCGCCATTGCTGGCGAAGCCATGCCGCACCTGGCTAGCTGGTCGGGATTTTCGGTGGACGCCGACCTAATATATTAGAGATAAGTTCAGAAGACAATAGTATTCAATACAAATTGTAAGCTTATATCAAGGTTACAAATACTTATAGCTTGGAAGCACGGAACGATGTGGCGAAGGAGCGTCTCTTCGACCGTGCTTGCTCCACGTGCTCGGTGGGTTTTGTCGGGTCTTTTCCCATGACCAGTACTGGCTTCAGGGATTGGTGCTCAACTCCTTTGCCGCTGGTCCTCTGTGTTGCAGTGGTCGGTGATGCGATCCCTGCTGGCACCGAGGAACCACCCTGCTCCATTGACTCTAGTTGTCTCCTCTTTTGAGGGATGAATCAGAAGATGTCTGCATCCTCTGTTTCATCATCTAACAGTGGGAAGATGGCCTAACGACGTTTGTTGGCCGCCGGCCGCTTGCCAGCAGCCCTGGCCGTTGCCTCCTCCCCAACCCTGAGTATGGCCCAGTCGACGTCTTTGGCCCTGGCGCTGGTCTGGGTGGTTGGGCCGGCAACTTGTGGCCAATCCACACCAGGGGGTGGAGACACGAACACTACTGCCCTATCACGACCATTACTCTAGGAGACATAAGGCGACAACACAGTCAATTTTTGTTACAACATAACTCTATAGGTACAAGGAAGCATAATTTACCTTTGGGGGAGGTTGGGCCAGCTTGAAGGTGTGCTCGATGTCGTTTAACCTAACATAATTGGGATCGACTAAGTTGAATAGCTCCCCAATCCTTGCCTTGACTTCGATCTTGTCAAGCGCCTCTTTTCTAGTCCTTGTTGGATCCATGCTCCCCTGGTATTCATAGCCAGGATGTACCCTCCTCTGGCAAGGCTGGATCCTTCGGCAAATGAAGTTTCCAATCATGCTTGGACCATCCAGCTTCCCCCATGGGATCATCCCGAGCAGTTCTGCAATCTATTTCAGGTACTCAGGCTTCTCTGACCAGTTGTTCTTCTTCTCTGGAATGAACCCCACGTCGCATAGGGTGATCATGTTCGGCTCTTCGCGGATATAGAACCACTTCTTGTACCAGTCGTCCAGCGATGTGTTCCAAGGGCAGTGCAGGTACTGGGCCTTCATCCCATCACGTAGATTGAGGTATACGCCTCCGGCTATCTTCGAGCCGCCGCTCCCTTTCTTTCACAGACAAAACAGATGGCAAAAGAGGTCGAAATGGGACTAGAAGCCACCATAGGCTTCGCAAAGATGGGATGAAGGTGTAGACAAAAAGAATCGAGTTGGGATGCAGATTGCAAATCCCAATCTCGTAATACAAACAGAGCCCCTGAAGGAAAGGGTGCACTGGAACCCCAAAACCCCGCTTGAAGAAATCCTCGAATACCACAATCTCACCTGGTTGTGGATCGGGAAAGCTTTCTCCTTCCGGCACGTGCCATCCCGTGAGTGCCTTGTTGTGGAGCACTCCCATGGTGATGAGGTCTTTGATGGTCTGCTCGTTGCTCCTTGACTTCCACCACTCCTTCGCCATGACTCTGGCTTTCTTCTGGGCGTCTCTCTTCGCCATTAATCCGTCCTTGCAAAAGGGGTGGATGCGATGGAGGGGGGATTGGTGATGATTTCGGAGGTATAGGTTTCAGCAAGAGGAAGAAGAAGGCTGCGGTGGCGAATGATAATGGGGATCGGTAAAAAGTAGCTTACCAGTTCTATATTATAAATAACCAAGGGTTCCATTGTTTCGTTCGCCCGAGATTCTTGGGAGACGTATGCACGCGCCACAGACGATTGTTTTCACAACCTCGAGATCTACGCCAATAAACGCGCCCCTTCGTTACTAGTGTACGCGCCTCTTTGTTGCTAGTGTGAGAGGGCCCACACTGACGCACCTCTTTACAGGTGCCAAGCAACTGTTTGCTAGAAAGGGCAAGAAGACAGTATGACGTGCTATACCTGTCTGCTTTTTTGACCAGACATGTACGATTGGACTTGACAGAATATGAAGGTAAATAAATACACCAAATAATAGTACAAGCGGCGTTCGTTTTTTCGCCGCATGTCTTGTGCTCAAGGATGGTCCAGACCACTGCCGTGCTCGGGGACTGCCTAGACCACTGCCATGCTCGGGGACTACCCAGACCATTGCCGTGCTCGGGGACTGCCTAGACCACTGCCGTGCTCGGGGACTGCCTAGACCACTGCCGTGCTCGGGGACTGCTCTGAATACTAATGTGCTCGGAAACTGTCCCGACCATTGCCCGGAGATCGTTCTCCTCGGCTACATGTACTCACATACAGTTGAGAGACGTTTATTTAGACCTTGCTACAAGGCTCATAATTCACCTTCCAGCAAGCCCGGGGACTACATCGGTACGATGCACCTACCGGTGCATCTCGTATCGCCTGTATGATGATTGGATTCTTAATGTCACTGGGAATTCTTTAAAGACCCTGGCACCACATGCCTACATCACCTACTACTAGGCTCGGGGACTAAGTGGGCATACTTTACCTTGCGGTGAATTTGTTTATTTAATCGACCCTTATGCTTTGACTGATTAAATGGATTACTATCGTGCTCGGGAACTGTCCCCGACCACTGCTCGGAGATCGTTCTCCTCGGCTACATGTGATTTGTACTCACATACAGTTGAGAGACATTTATTTAGGTCTTGCTACAAGGCTCATACTTCACCTTCCAGCAAGCCCGGGGACTACATCGGTACGATGCACCTGCCGGTGCATCTCGTATCACTTGTACGACGATTGTGTTCTTAACTTAATTGGGAATTCTTTTTAGACCCTGGCACCACGTGCCTACGTCACCTACTACCAGGCTCAGGGACTAAGTGGGCACACTTCACCTTGCGGTGAATGTGTTTGTCTTTTGACCCCTACGCCTCTGATGATCAAGGATGCTATGCTTCAAGTTTCACTTACATTTCTTTTCAGAAATACAAGTGGGCACACTTCATAGGATGGAAATCTTTTTCTTTTTTCTTAAGAGCACCATACATTCTTCGGACAACCTACTTCTCCGGTGACAATGGTGGTCAGAGAGGTCAAGGACTCGAGCCTTACTTGTCAGAGAAGGTTAAAATGGTGTGTCGCAGCATAATACATGGTGCTCGAGGACTAGCTATGGGGGTATTAACCCCTATACCCTTATGGCTAGGCTTGGGCCAGCCCAGATCAGAGGGTCTAGTCCATCAAAAGATGATGCGCGGCTCGGCCAACCTATTTGGAGTCCCGCGCAAGGAGTCAAGGCAGGTTTGACGATCAAGCAAGATCCTGATCGGTTAGAATAGGAATCTTTATCCGACCACCTATGACAATTGTAACTGGCTAGGATTAGTTTCTAGATCTGTAACCCTGCCCCCCGGACTATATAAGGTGGGCAGGGGACCCCTCTAAAAAACATCTCTCATTGACATACAACAATACAATCAGACGCAGGACGTAGGTATTACGCCTTCTTGGCGACCGAACCTAGATAAAACCTTATGTCTGTTTTGTGTCACCATCTTGTTTGAGGCTTGCGCATCTGTCTACCGACAATCTACTACCTTGGGCATACCCCTAGGTAGACTGTCGACCATATTTCGTCGACAAGAATTATGTAAGCTTTATTCTCAAAATTGTGATCTTGATGTGAAAGTGTGGATTTTTAGGTTCTCCCCTAGGGTGTGCCCTACGGAACTGTGTAATTTAGTGTTATCCCTTGGGTGCTTAGTGTCTAACAAAAGACGAGCACTCCTGGGAGGCATTAGATTAGGCAGTTCTGCCACAGCAGGGTAATTTGATGGCATGGATCCATGACGGTAGCAGAGGGAGAAAGAGAGAAAGAGAGAGATGGGGCACGACAGGTGGGATTTGTTCACCCATGCCTTGGCAGGACACGATTGACGTGATCATGGAGGCCCACGCGTAGGCGCTAGCAGACAAGGGCGCATGTTCGCGACCGGCGTGGCACACGCGCCACAGTGCCATTAAGGACAAGGCGACGACAAGCCCGACCACGTGCGCATGGTAGAGGCGGCATCGCATTGGGTCAGCAGCGGTGTAGAGATGCAGAGGGGCACGGACATGACGGCGAGGCGACGGCACTGGCAGCGGCGCAGAGTAGTAGCGCAACAGCACTACGAGGCCGACGACAACTATGATAGAACCGCCTAATCTAGTGCCTCCCAGGAGTTCTTGTCTTCCATTAGACGCTAAGTACTCAAGGAAGGACACCAAATTACGTGGTTCTGTCGAGCACACCCCAAGGAAGAACCCAAAATCCACATTTTTTCATCAGGATCACAAATGAGAGAATAAAACTTACATCATTATTAACCATTTTTTATATCACTTTTAATACGACATCAGAGTATAATATTTATTATTTTATAATAGCGGAATATGATCCTGTTATCAGAGTTATGAATAATTTAATTTAACAACGGAATATAAACATGTGATCAGAATTTACATCGAAAATAAGTATCTATTCATGACATGATGAAGCATTGATATATAAACTATAACGACATATTATAAAACTTCTATTTATAAAAACATTTAGTGAGAGTTATAAATAAAACTATGTTCCTAGCGTAAAGAAATCCTCTCTGAGCCCACCAGGAAGAATCCACACACAAGGGTCAGCTCTAGCATCCGCTTGTCACCAACAACAGGGGAAAATAAAATCCTGAG
Organism: Miscanthus floridulus; assembly: GCF_019320115.1. Taxonomy (NCBI): domain Eukaryota; kingdom Viridiplantae; phylum Streptophyta; class Magnoliopsida; order Poales; family Poaceae; genus Miscanthus; species Miscanthus floridulus. Next base: position 108,942,915 of record NC_089582.1, read on the forward strand.
TACTCAATTGTACTTAGCAAGACTTACCTAATAGGAGGAAAGAAAAGACTCCAAGGATATGCAAGGCTATCTGGCTTGTGGGTTTATTGCATCTGTAGAAAGCATTACTAAGCGTGCGTCCTTATATTTAATTTTATTAGTAGTCAGCATTAGTCCATTAACTAACCATTCTATGTAAGCACCTATGCTACTTTCAAGCAGGTGGTAAGCAATCAGAATCATTTTATCACCTTTCTTCTTCTAGTTCTTACTACGATGCTAGATTGTAGACAAGTCATACCGAAACATTGATGATTTATGAATCAATGTGCCCAGCTGGGTATCCTAAAACGCACACCCCGCTTGTACCCCAGGCACAAGCAGAACCAACCCACCACTCTCCTATCACAGGGTCCAAGCCCTAGCTCCTGAGTCCTAGACTCAGAGTGGTGCTTGGACCTCCACCCAAAAACCACCCAGAAAGTTGGTCCGAAAAGAGCCGGAACCCATGGAAAAAGAGCAACAAGCCTTCCTTGCGTCCATATACAAGTATGTGCTCGGGATAATAAGTCTGTGACTTGCCTAGAGTCCAATGCAATGGTCGATCCTTAACCGACTCAGACTGAGAAACAGTGTAACCAAGCTATGCCCCGTTGGCCACAGGACACAACCTCTTACACCCACCAATACCCAAATCATATTCCTACCTGGTCTCCATTTATCATTCATATATATTTTCTAAGTGATAATAATATAGTAATGACAATAATATATTTCCTCTTTCTCGCGAGTGACAGGCAATCAGTCGACTTCTATCGGAGTCCTATAGCATAGCCATCTACACGATCCTATCATACTAGTAAGACTCATAGGATAAATATATATATGCAAGTGGGTTTCATTCAACTTCTTAAAACTTAATGCACAAATATAATTTTAAAGTGCCAAAAAGTATGGGTTATGCACCGGGGCTTGCCTGGGTAAAATATAACCAAAAGTTAGCATTCCATCTTCATGACATGATTCATGGCACCATCTTTTTAGCTACTCCAGTTGATTACACGATCCATTATCGTCCCTATTATGGCCATGTTCACTTCTCTTATAATCCATACTTTTTAGCTTATTTTTTCAGCCAGAACAGTATTTTTCTCTCATAACAAATCAGCCGAAACAGTATTTCGGCTTGTTTTTTCAGCGAAACGAACGGGGCCTATGATATGCAATGCGATGCAGAGATGATACAACAGTTAAGTAATAAGACAACAACAACTCTTAAACAGAGTACATACTATGAACTAAGAAGCTAGCTCTAAAGACTAACGTACTAATCTATGTATCAACATCGTCGAGAAAGGTGTCATTTTCCAATAAGCGTTTTACTTATACAATTCCAAGGTGTTTTTTATTCTATTCTATCAATTTAATATTTATTCAAAATAAGGCATCATTATCTATCTAGCAAACTAATTATTCTGGAGCTACAAAAATTATAGTGATCAGCTAATAATATTAGAAATTTACAGTAAAATTTTTAGAGTCAACACGATCACCATTTTCTCACAAAAATTCCCACAAGTTCATATTTTAACAATATTAAACATTTTAAAATAATTAGAGCAACCCAGGAAACATTTTTAAACTAGATGAACCAATTATGCTAATAGATAGATCATGATTTTAGGAGACTAGCAAAATTTGTTTATAATTTTTGTGATTTTTCTATGATTTATTTTCAATTTTTGAAGAGCACTGAATTAACAAAACAAAAATAACACCAAAAGAAATGGTCGGAGCGACCAGGCTCGGCCCGCATGCGCGCGCGGCCCAATGCGGCGCGGCGTGAGCGGGCCAGCAGCCGGAAGCGGCCGGCCCACACGGGGCGCCGAGCAGGCCACGACCATGGAGGCGCAGGGCGAGTGGCCCAACAGGCCGGCCCACGCGGCGTGGCCCAGGCACGGGCGCGCATGATAGTTTTTTTACAAAAATGTCCCCCTACTTCTATATATTTAGTATGCTACCTTTTCTACTATTCATTTGAGTCAATACTATTGTGCCTAAGCCCTTACTTTTGTTTCTATTTACACTTTCTCATCTTCACTCGATGCACGGAGCAGAGGAGCACCAACCGACGGTCAATCCTGGCCGGGAAAGGCATGGCGGCGGTGAAAACCCACTGGTGAGGTTAAGGCTGGAAGAAAAACTCGAAGCTCGTTAGCTCGCTCGACTCGTGGCTGGCTCGACTCGGCTTGGCTCGGTTCGTTAAGATAACGAGCCGAGCCGAGCTAAGATTTTAGCTCGTTAGCTATAATTAGCCAACCAGAGCCAGCTCACGAGCTAAACGAGCCAAGCTTCCAGGAAAAAAAGTATCATTTAAGGTAGTTAGATGCATGAATACTATAGTATTTTATTATACTTGTATATATATTAGCGCATATTAATTTTTTTATTTGATTTAAGGTTGTTAGATTCATTTCTTTTGTATTATTATTATTTTCAAACTGTAGATAAATGCAAATATTATATTTTGTGTATTTTTTATACCTGGCTCGCGAGCTTAACGAGCCAGCTCGAGCTTTTAACGAGCCGAGCCGAGCCGGCTCATTATCCAGCCTTAGGTGAGGTGCAAGGGAGTCCGTGCAGCCTTGGGCTGGCTGCGACGAGACCTGAGCCGGCCCCCGGCAGCTTGCCGCGCGAGCCGTGGTGGCGGGCACGCCGGCTGCGGCGGCGCCGGCTAGGCGGGCCGCAACGGTGCTCCTGGCGCGGGTGGCTGCGTAGTGGTGGAGAGCATACATGAGGAGGAGGGCGCGGTCTGGGGTGGTCGCGTGGCCACGATGGGGACATGGCGTAGGGTAGTGCAGGGCTCGGGTGCGCTTGCGAGTGCGGTGGCCGGCGACGAGAGTGACTACAGGTGCTTGCAGGATGTTGCCTAGAGCAGCGGGTTGTGGGCACGATGACCGGCGAGGGTCAACAGAGAGGCGCGTGAAGTCCATGTGGACTCGCGGCAATGGTGCACGGCCAGGGACATCGCGATGGGCAGAGCGCGGTGGGGAAGCCGTCACCGGCGGGCCTCCGTCCGGGGCAGGTCTTGGAGGCGGGGCCCCACGGCGGCTTCGGTAGCAGGGGTGGCCTAGTACGGACGACGGTGGAGGAGGCGCCTGAGAGGGGCAACGCCATGGAGCAGCAGGTCCAGCATGGGGCCGAGGGGCACGCACGCGCTTCACGAGTGGGGGAAAGGGACGGCAATGGCGGGCGTGACCATAGGCGCCTTGGGTGCGCAGAAGAGAGAGCGGCAGAGGCATTAAAGCGTGCCCGCGTGCGGCCACGCGCACACAGCAGCACGATGTCGTGATGCAGCAGGCTACGCGACGGCATCGAGCATGGCTTGGTAGGTGGTTCGTGCGGTGGGCGGAGCACCACGTCAACCAGACGGCTGGCTGGCAATGCACGTGGCGATCGCAGGCCGAGCCTTTCGACGGTGAGTAGTGATGCGCACGAATTTAAAGCTAAGCAAGTGCTGCGATTGATCGCGATTGAGGCCCAAGCAAGTCCTCAAAACTGAAATCCACACTACTGTCTATCAAACCAAATAACCGTCATGACTAAGGAGTAACTAGGAAGAAAGGTACAAGGGTTCCACCAAGGGTTCGTCACGCTGAACGACGGTTCACGAACAGAGCGACAACGGCATAGCTACAACGCGTTTCAATGAAATTTGAAAATTTTTAGGAGGACCACAGGCCATCCAGCACAACTATAACATGCACCCTGCTCAAGTGCTCATCTTGATGCAACCAATAGTGCAAAAACATATATGGATCTCTTAATCGTTATCGTCGGAATTTAATTGCCAAAACGACATTGTCTACCAACATTTCAAAGTTAAGGCTCAGTTTTAAACTAACAGCTACTACCACTTTTATCGTAATTTTTGGGATGCCCAAACATTATTAATTTCGCCCAATGAATATTTCACTCATTAGCCTGCACTACATACTAACACATCGAAGCGGGATACTTAAGCACCCTTTAGCTATTTTGGCCAAAATACTCTACCAAAAATGGCATCCGCAACATAAGTTTATTGCCCCGCCAATTGAATGAAACGTTCTAGTTTGAATTACGGATTCGATTTCAAAGCTCCCAAGAACACTAGCCAACCGCACTATTCTTCAAAATTCAAAATTACATATCTATCTACATAACTTGCTCTCAAATTCTATCGAAGCTCTACACTCCAGTTATATTTGGTTGTTGTTATAGAAATTATTTTCATACCAAAACAATTAAAACAACTTTCCCATTTTTCTTATTAGGATCTCGTTAGCATGTTTTCACATAAACTACTAACTCACCATATCCATTTGATTTCCCCTTCTCAAAGGATGAGACATACAAGCTGACTATCATTGCATGTGGGTTTTAAAATATCATTGCATGTGGGTTTTAAAATTTTTAAGACCCGAAAACTTGTTTGGCTAATTTCTCTTTGGCATTAACCTAGGTGCTAAGCAAGTTCGTAACACCAGAGGTGTTACAGTAGCACCGCCCGGCTGCGCAAGCAGCAGCGGTGGCTCCGCGCGCCAGGAGCCAGCGATGCCTAGGCCAGAGCAGCCGTGGCTGGCCACGCGCGGTATCGCGCATGCGCGCGGAACAATCAACGTGGCGACGCCGAACGTCCGAGCGTGGTGATCGCGCCCACGTGGCCAACCAGCTCGAAACCGTGTCGTGCATGAATTTTAAAGTGTCCATAAAAACTAAACGGTTGCTTCTGGACTAAACCATCTTCACCATGCATCAAGATGGCATATGAGACTACCAAATCGAGCTATAACACCGCACCACCCTTTAACCTAATCTCTCAAAATAATTTGCTAAACATAGCAATGTCTAGATGTTGACAACTTGAAATTTTTTCCAAGTTTTGAGATGAATTTGATTTCAATTTGCGATTTCTAAGCTAGTGAAAATATTAGCTAGTGATATCATTTTTCGACAACAAATATTTTACTGTCATCTACAAAGTTTGTACTTCAAACTTTATTTAAGTATCACACACATGTTCTATTGTATTTTTGCTTAATAAAAATTGGTTTTATACCCTACTTGATATACCTGAACTATTGAATCAACTTCCATTTAACATTTTTATTAATCATTTTAAGTTATAAGAAATTTATGTACATATTCTATCACATGTATTAACACATAAACAAGATGCTCATGACATATTTTAGTAAATGATTTAGGGTGTAATACCGAGGGTGTTACACTCAGTCACCACGGGCGGGCGGCGCAACACGGCCGGTGGAGCTCGTGCGTACGCGGCTAGCGGCAGCTCTCGATGCTCGTGCATATGCGGAAGGTGGTGGCGCTTGTGTGGACACGGGCGCTAGCAGAGCTAGTGCGTACACGACCGAAGGGCAGGTGGTTCGGTGGAGCCGATGCGAATGGGTAAGATAAAATGTCGGTCACTTTTCTTTCTTTTTTTTTATTTTTTTTGGAGAAACTGTATATACCGGTGCATGCCTGTGGGCCGATCCGCGGCCCAGCTACCCACGTCCGGACTGACCGACGTGAAACTGACGAGCATTAGGGATAAACAAAACAGGAACTTCGACGATCATTTGATTCCAGTCCCCCGAATTTTGTCAACGCTTCAATATAAACACAACTATTTGATACACAGGTTGAAGACCTGACGGGCCTACCAAGTACAATGGTCTAGAAATTATGCCTACGATGACCGAGGCAGAACATGCGCAGCACTGGAGCCCATAGGGCCATAGGGGCGACGCAGTGGCGACCGGACGCTCCCGGGCCGGCCACCGGCCTGCCGAGTGCCGAGGCGGCGAGGCCGATGCTCCACCAGAATCCCAAGACAAGCGGTCAAGCACCACGTTCTTCTCAGTGCTTCATCGCCAGAAGCTTTCTTCTCTCCTATCAGGCGGCGGCGGGGGTGGTGGCGGGGGTGGTGGCGGGGTCGTGGTGCCATGGAATTATGGCACTCTGGTAAAATAAGAAAAATAAGAAAACAATTACAAGGAGTTGAAAATCACCTGGAAAAAAATCTTCACAGCTTTCACACTGTTCTTTGAGGTTGAGGATGCTTTGCTTTTGTTGTCCCTGACAACTTCAATTTAGGTGTGTGTAGCTGGCTTATACGAACTGGTCTCTGGAGTTTCCAATCTTCCACATCTCACTGGCGATGTTCCTTTCCCCATCAGGGAAGCAGCAAGCATCTTCGTAAGACGAAACTTGGAAAAACCTGACTACAGTTTTAAGAATATATGTATGGCAAAATTTGTGAATCGATATTAAGTTATTAACTTATCAGACTGGCACTACAGAGTTGAGGCAGTTACTATTGTGTCAAGTATTTTACTTGCTAAACAAGATATGGATCATTAGTGCAGATTTAACAAGTGAGCTTTGCTGTGGTACCTCCAAATAACTATGGACCGTCGACCTTGATGTCTATAGTCACATATTACCTCCTAAGAGGTAATAAGATAAATATATATATTTATTTAGAGAAATAGGAAAGTAAGCAAAATTTTAGATAAAATATCTATCAATTGGATCTAACGTACATGCAACCACATGCGTTTGTATGGTTGGTTTCATTTCTTTTGAAGTCCTAACGTGACGTGTGATGCTTTTTTAATTAATTGACTTATGTGCAGTTGTTATTGATGTCAAGGTTATTTGTATCTATAAACGTCAGTTGTATTGTTTTTTGTACGAATGTAACAAAAGTAGAGGTGTGTTTTAGTTGTTTATTTAAAGAAATTGGAACTTGTTGGCATTTAAATTATTTATTTATTTGTTTTATAACCCTGACATTAGTATTTTTATGACTTAGTATATTGCAAATGTATGTTGGTAACATTAGTATTTTTATAATCCCGACATTAGTATTTTTATAATTCTGACATTGGTATTTTTATAATCAGTCATTAGCTTTTGACACTTATTTATTAGATTTATACCATCAGATGTGTTCATGTACGCAAAGTTGGCCATGCAGCCCGAGCCCGCCAGCCCGGCCCAAGACCCATTTTTTTAGCCCGGCCCGGCGGCTAACGGCCCTGGGCTGGCACGGCCCGGAGGAGCAGGCCGTGCCTGGGCCTTATCCTAGGCACATGGGCCGGCATGGCACGGCCTGCTACAGAGCCGGCGGCCCGGCCTGCCGCCTCCCCCTCCTCCTCAAGTGGCCCCGCGCATAGCCCACGCCCCCATGCAGCAGCCATCGCCCATCCAGCCATCCCCGCTCCGCTCTCCCTCCCTCATAACCAAGCTCAGGGCGCGGCGACGACCCCTCCCCTCAGAACCGCACGCACGGTGGCGCAGCGCGGCGGCCTCTTCCCGCGGCGTCCTCCCTTCTTCCTCGCAGGGCGGCCTCCTCCCCACGGATCCACGCACAGGGGCAGCGTAGAGTCCTCCTCCCCCTCGGATCCGTGCGCAGGGGTGGCGCAGAGGCCTCCTCCCCACGGATCCACGCGTAGGGGCGCCATAGAGTCCTCCTCCCCCTTGGATCCGTGCGCAGGGGCGGCGCAGAGGCCTCCTCCCCATGGATCCACGCGCAGGGGCGGCGTAGAGTCCTCCTCCCCCTCGGATCTGTGTGCAGGGGTGGCACAGCGGCCTCCTCCCCCATGGATCCGGGCACAGGCAGCGTGCCTCTCCTCCGAGCTCCCTCTCTCTTTTCTCTGATTTGTGTGAATGTATGACTTTTGTCCGATTCCTCTATTTTCCGATTTCTTTTGTGGTGTTGTGGACTTGTGATTGATCCGTGAGATCTAGAGCCCTGTGATTGTTGTTGTTTTTTTTTCGATTTTTCTTACTGGAATGAGATGAACAAGCTTGAGCTTGCCATGGCCATTGACGCTGCGGATCTGCCTCGAGGCCTCCTCCATGGCTCCATGCACCGCCGCTCCCGTGCTGCCCCTCGCCCCCTACTGTCCCTCATGTTCTTGCCTTCCCTCTCTCTGATGCCGTCGACGCGGCCGGCAGCCCCCTTGACCTCGACGCCGTCATCGCCTGCTGAAGCGGGCCTTGGGCTGGCCCGGCCTCCCTGACAGGCCGTGCTTACGAGCCGACCCGGCACGAAAAACAGCCCAGCAGGCCGTGCCTAGCCGTCGGCCAGGCACGAAGCCTAGCTCGGCATTGTCTGGGAGGCCCGGCGTGCCGTGCCAGCCCGCCCGCTATCGGCCGTGCTTTCACGGGCCCGTGCCGTTGACCATCTATACATGTACGTGATGTACCTCTACGGTGCCACGTCTGGCACAGGCACGAGGCCGCTACACCAGTTTGGAATTATGGCAAGAAACAAGCTATTCTTGAAATAGATATCATGTACACATTTGCAGTTTGTTGCCTTTTTTGTTTTTATTTTTTCTAAATATTTTAATTAATTAGTAATTACTTAATTATTGTATGCACTTTAAAAATCAAGGGCTAAGATTTATTTGAGATCTTACCTCCACAGAGTAATAGTTGTACCTTAGCAAGGCCCTTAACAAATGGACTTTCGGTTTATATATTAAAAATATTTTTTTTCTCAAATACGCAAAAGATTTGTGTATCATTATATTAAGAAGAAGAGTTTAAACATACAATATACTATAAGAACGCCCTGCGCATTGCTGCGGGAATAACTGGTAACATTATATTACTTATATTTACTAATATGATTGAATAAATATCAAAATAGATGTTAGTGGTTGAATTTTAGCATTCTAATGTGGACAACTAAGACATAATGGCATGTGTTAGTTGAGGCTGATGTGGACACTTTGCATGCTGAGATAGTTGCATGTGCTAGTGGGATGTTCTAATAGATACCGATGTGACACTTTGCATGGCAAGATAAATTGCTAGTGGGGTTTGAAAATATAAGATATATAGATATAGATTGAAAAAACGTGTCCTAGGTTTACATTTGAACATCGCCCTGTTCGCTTGGCTTATAAGCCGTACTTTTTCAGTCAACGAATAATATTTTTCTCTCACGATAAATCAGCCAACAGTACTTTCAGCCATGACTTATCAGTCAAGCGAACAGGACGCATATCCTTCCACAAAACAGGGGCGAAGCTAGGTAGCCATTAGGGGGTGTAAATTGACCACCCCCTAAATTTTGTGAAAACAGCGATTTTTCCTAGATTTTCACCATATATGCATTCCCAATACCACAACTTCATGTACACATAAGTCACGTGCACCCCCACTCTAATTTTCTCTAGCTTCAAATGTCTATCTTACCCTTATTTTTTTGTGCTTCACACGCTTGAACTGATAAAGATGAAAACTGGCAGCAGCTTTGGTGTACTCTTCTCTTATCTGCCTATTAGTTTTCACCAAAGTACATGCAGACACCGAATGTGACTGCCGACTGCCGTAGATGACAAGGAGGCGCCAGAAACTGCAGGTTGGATTTGTATCCCATTATTGCATTTTGTTAGATCAAATCTCATGGACGTTTTTTTGAAAAGGTTCATGGACGTTGAGTTTGTTCGCAGTTCGGACCTAACATACACTGTTCAGTTTCCAAAGGTATGGGAAACAGAGACATACAACAGCCTGAATATTTCTTCATCTTCTCACTGAAAATCTCAGTTCTTTTGGTGTAGTGTAAGTTTGCATGTAAATAATGATGGCCTTTCCTTGAGCGAACTATTTTGGATAGCTTAGCTCAATGCATCCCCTTCTGTCCCCAATTTTATCAAGCCACTTGTATTGATCCTGTGCAATTTATTAGTACTACCCTCTACTACTCGAGCCGACATGCGAGCCAGCGCGCTCAAACGGTCAAACCGTAGGTGCCAAAGATAGCATGCCACCTCCGTCACTCTCCGCCACCCGTGTAACTGATCCGCGGCCACCGCCTTCGCGCTACGTCGTCGAGCTAACCATGGTCCGATGTCGCACGCCCGCAGCTTCCCTGCCCAGTCGATAGAATAACTAAGCCGCGTCCCACCATGGCCCCCGCCCCCGCACTCGCCGGCATTCTGCTCGCCCTCGTTGCGCTGGCTGTCGCCGTCCACGCCGTCCACGCGCCAGCCCCCTCGCCGGAGGAGTCCGAGTCCGAGTCCGAGTCAACGTCGCCGTCGGAGGCACCGCCCGGGGAACCCATTGCGGCACCCGCTGAGGCACCTGATGACGATGCCAGGGAGATGGAGAGCCCGTGGATGTCCCCCGCCGAGGCCCCGGCGCCCTACGGCGACGAAAACGAAGGGCCCGCTGCTTCCCCGGAGGAAGAAGACGCGCCCGCCATGGCACCGGGCTTCGACGCTAACGGCCCTGCCGCCGCTTCGCCGGAAGAAGAAGCGCCCACCATGGCACCGGGCTTCGATGCTAACGGCCCTGCCGCCGCTTCGCCGGAGGAAGAAGCGCCCACGATGGCGCCGGACATCTCTCCCTTCGCGAGCGAGCCGCCAGAGGAAGAAGCGCCCACGATGGCGCCGGACCTCTCTCCCTTCGCGAGCGAGTCGCCGGAGGAGGAAGCCCCCGCGGGCGCCCCAGAAGAATTCGAGGGCGCACATATCGCCGCTCCCCCGCTGGAGGACGCGCCCACCATGGCGCCGGCGGCCTTCGCTCCCTTCTGGGCCAGCGAGTCGCCGGAGGAGCCTGAGGCCCCAGCCGGCGCCCCGGACGAGGAGGAGGAGGAGGAGGCGGAGGCGGAGGCTGAGGCCGAGAGCCCGTCCTCCGAGATGGCCGCCGCCCCGTCCTCCGAAGACTACGGCGTGTTAGAAGAGGAGGTGGTAGTACTCTCGCCGGACGGGTCGGCCGCGGTCAACAGTGGCCCGGAAACCGAGGAAAGCCCGGCCAAGGGGACCCCCGCGGCCGCGGAGGCTCCAGGCCCCTCATCCGACGGCGAGGACAGCAGCGCGAGCACGGGTGCCACGCGTCGCAGCCTCGTGGCTGCCGTCATCGTCGCGGCCATGTCCGCCGTTGCTGCTTTCTGAGGTGCCGCCTGCGCGATCGATGAGGCACCCGGCGGTGGAGATCGGAAGGCGGATCGCAGGGCATGCAGCCGTGCATCGTGCATGCATGCGCGCGGCGGGCGATGTAAACGATGCATGTCGTGGAGGGATCGCGATCAGTGGTATATTCTTTCGGTTGTTCCTCCCAGTCGGATCATGTGTTGCTCTGCAGGCATCGTGCATTCAGGTACTTATTTGCTCCGAAAGGGTGCATGTAAAGTTGTAAACGATCCGGTCATTTGAACCTCGAGCATCGATGAATGAATACATGGGAAAAGCTATGCCGCATTCGGTTCAACACACGTTTTTTTTATCGTCCGATCTAGCGTTGCTAGCCGCATCTGGCGAGAGGATCTGGGTTATCATTTCATTGTTTTTTTTGGTTGTCATCATTTCTTCACGAACGTGCATCTTGCCCGTATTTCATTAAGAGGATATGGTTGTCATCATTTCATTTCGCTGTTTTTCTTTTGCGAATTTTCATTTCTTTGTTTCTTTCCAAGCGTGCATGAAGGAGATTCTATTCTAGGAGAGGACGAGATGTAGCTTTTCGGCCTGTTTGGAACAACTTTATTGAGCTACAATTCAGTTCAAAGCTAGGTTTTTTACTAAGCTAGATTTGCTAAGAATCAAAGCACTTAAAAGCTTAGCGTTTGGGAGTCAGCTTCCGAACTCTCCGCCACAACAGTTCCTGCGAGTCGTCGCTGCTACCTGGGTCACTGCCGCCTTGTCCTCCATTGGTGAGGAAGAGGAGGGGGAAGAGCGCTGCCACCTTGTCCTCTACCAGCTGTCGCGGTGCGCCGGTGCGCGGAGGAAGATCCCGACAGGGGCGGAGGAGGAGGAGCCAGCAAAGCAAATGAGCGGGACGAGAATGAAGGATGAGCAGTGGCCAGTGGATCTCCACCGCCACGGCCTCACTGCTCAAGCATGGCCTAGATCAAGAGACGAGTGCCATAGAGGAATCGCGGGAGAATTCACCCATTGTTGGATTTTTTTTAATTTTAACACTTTTTCGAAACTAATTTTAAATCTAACACTCTCGGTTTTTTTTAAACTAACACTTTTGGCCGCACCTATTGCCTTGGCGCGGCCAAATGCCTGTGCCGCGCCATGCATGGTGGCGCGGCAGAGGGCTGACGTGGCGGCGACCAGAAGCGCTAACCGCTGACGTGGCAGGGCTTTGCCGCGCCACCGATCTTGGCGCGGCAGTGCCGCGCCCTGATCCATGGCGCGTACCCGAGCAGTCGCCGTTCTCCGAGCAGCGTAGCAAGGCAGCCTGGCCGCCGCGCCCGCGCCTGCCCGCTGCCGTGCACGCCGTCTACCGCGTCCGCCCACGCCAGCCAGCCCCCCGCGCCAGCAAGCCAGCCGCGTCCGCCCGCTCGCGCCAGCCAGGCAGCCAGGCCGACGGCCGCCGAGTGCGGCCGCTGCGCTCGCACGCCGGCGCGCCTCCCCCTCCGGCCAGAACCTTCGGTCACGCACGGCGCCTGCCCTGCGCCCACGCCTTTCGGCCCGGTCTTGCGTGCTGCAACGAGGTACTCCACTAATATAGTTAGCATAGTTAATAAAGTTAGTAAAATTATTAAAGTATAGTTAGTATATTTAGTAAAGTTAGTTAGTATACGTAATATAATAAGTTAGTTTAGGTAAAGTTAGGTAGTTTAGTTAGTACAGTTATAGTATGCCTTGTATAGATGTTAATATTTGATTAGTTAGTATAATTATAGTTAGAAAATATATTAATGTTAGTATGGACATTACGTACGATGATTTCGACGACTTAATAAAGTTTCTTGAAATGCTTATGTAGATGGATTGTTGTGTTAGAGTTTTGTACGGAGGAAGTGTTAGGAGAGAGGATGGTATGTTTGAGGATATAGAAGAAGAATTAGAATGGTTTGATGAACCTTCTAGCTTCAACGACCTTTGTGTCCGTTTGAATATAAAGTTTGGCGGTGATTTCACACTAAAGGAGAGGTTTGATACTGAGAAGACTAGGGCACACTATGTCCTCATGCCCTTGCGCGATCCTGCTCACTGGTCCCGCTACACTAGGGTTCTCCAAGGTTCCAATGTGCCCATGGCTGAGGTGGTGGTGGAGAATGGGTACAGGATACATGGTGTTTAGGACGGCCCATCCATTGATGATTTTAGAGGCAATGAAAAATAATTATGGGTCAAAGGAGAAGCAACTCAGGATAACATGGATTTGGACGGTCAGTTGACGCAGGAGCAGTTTCATTCAACTGCAGTAGGCTGTATAAGCAATGACTTCGATGTGAATGAGTTCGAACGAGAAAATGAGCAGGAGGAGAAGGACAGGATCGGTGATGCAGTTAGCAGTGATTCAGACGATTCTAATAATGACCAAGGAGGTACAGATGCTATGGCAATAACGGCTAATGCCATGCCAGTACCGATACATACTATGCCATTACCGGTACCAACTGAGGTTTTGCAAGGTGTCCATGCTCAGGGTAGACTAGTCATAGATTTGGCTGCAGATGATATCCCCTATGATTCATGGGCCAGAATTAGCGAAGCACAGCAGTATGTTCCACCACCACCTTACACAGCGACTGAGCTTGAGCAACTAAGGTCCAAGAACATACCTTTCAGAGGCGTTCCGAACTATAGGGATGTCAGCATGACGGATATGGTAGTTTATTATACCGGTCTCCAGATGTGTAGAAATTCATTGTATAACCATGAGACAGAAACCCTTAGGAAGGGGATGATATTCAACACAATGTCAGAGATAAAACTCTTCCTTTAGGACTATGTTGTGTACCACCATAGACCATACACCGTCACTCATTCAGACCAGGAGTTGAGGTACCACTTGATATGTAAAAACGGTTGTCTATGGAGGTTAAATGCACGAAGGAGACAGAGTGATAGCAAGTGGAGGATAACTAAAGTTGTTGAACCCCACACTTGCCTAGACAATAGGGGGAAGGAAAATCATTAGCAGCTCACTGCACGTTACCTTATCCGTTATATATTGGGGCTCATTGATGACAATAACGACATCTCGGTGTCTTCTTTACAACAGTCCATATCTGGATTCGTTAGGTACGATGTGACGTACGGAAAGGATTGGCGTGCTAAGCAAATTGCTCTGGCGATTCGATGGGGTACTTGGGAGTCAGCGTACAACAGGGTGCCCCGTATCTTATGTGCAATGCATTATTACAACCCTGGCTTGAAATGGTTTATGGACACCGGGGGGATATTTTTTCGGGACCCATTGAGGCATGTCCTCTATTGTGTGTTCTGGTCGTTTGCACAAACGAAGCATGCATTCTAGTTTTGTCGGCCAGTCGTACTTGTTGATGGCACTTTCCTGATAGGAAAGTATAGGGGCACCTTGATGATGGTTGCTGCTATTGATCCTGTGGACCATATAGTACCCATGGCATTTGCTTTGACAGAGGGAGAGAACAATGAATCATGATCATGGTTCATGCGGCTTTGAAGGGTCGAGATGGCGACTAGAGGGGGGTGAATAGTCTTTTCTAAAACTTAATCGCGTCGGCTAACCGATACAAATGCGGAATTAAAACTATCGGTCTAGCCAAGACTATACCCCACTATATATGTTCACTAGCACCTTACAAAGATAACAATTATGCAACAAAGGTGCCGGGCTAGCTAGAGCTTCTCCTAAACAATTCTAGGAGCAAGGTCACACAAACCTATGCCTCTAGTACTTTTAAGCAACAAGGGAGCTCCTACACATGCTAGTAAGCAAAAGCACAAAGCTAACTAAGCTCACTAGCAATGCTCAATAACAAGGCAACCAATGCCTAATTAGAGAGCGCAAATACTTAGTTCCACAAACTAAGCAATGTGACTAACAAGGTTACTAAAACCAAATTAGCCACGCAAGGGAGCTACTTCTATGCTACACAAGCAAGAAGGTAATTAGCAAGCTACACAAGCTATCTAATTACAAGAGCAACTACACAAGCTTAATATGTATAAAAGTAATTGCAAGCTTGTGTAATGGGGATGCAAACCAACGGGAAGAACAAGGTTGACACGATGATTTTTCTCCCGAGGTTCACGTGTTTCCCAACACGCTAGTCCCCGTTGTGTCGACCGCTCACTTGGTGGTTCGGCGGCTAATTAGCATCACCCGCTAAGCCCGCACGTCGGGCGCTGCAAGAACCTACCCCTTGAGTGAGGGTAGCTCAATGACACGCTTTACTAGAGTTGCTCTTCGCGACTCCCGCGGGGCGAGCACAATGCCCCTCACAAGCACTTCTCCGGAGCGCCGCACAAGCTTCTTGCGCGCTTCGACGGAGACCACCACCAAGCCGTCTAGGAGGTGACAACCTCCAAGAGTAACAAGCACCACCAGCTTGCAACTCGATCACCTAGTGCCACTCGATGCAACCTCACGATGCAATCGCACTAGAATCGCTCACTCACACAATCAAATGATCACTATCAAGTATATGTGTGATGGAGGGCTCCCAAGCACTCACAAGCATGGACACTAAGTCCCTTGAGGTGCTCCTCACCAGCCATGGCCGAAGGCCACTTCTATTTATAGCCCCAAGGGCTAAACTAGCCGTTACCCCTTCACTGGGCAACGGTCGGGACGACCGGACGCTCCGGTCGTGTTGACCGGACACTGGACCTCAGCGTCCGGTCGCCCACAGACGACCACGTGTCCCAGTTCCAACGGTCACTTGACCTGACCGGACGCTCCAGCTTCAACTGACCGGACGCTGAACCCCCAGCGTCCGGTCGTTTCTAGTAAGCTCCCGAGCATGACCGGACGCGTCCGGTCGAACGCGATCGGACGCAGCCAGCGTCCGGTCACACTCCAGCGACTGCTACACTCCACGTCAGCGCGACCGGACGCAGCCTGCCAGCGTCCGGTGCATTCAGATCCAGCGTTCGGTTAGTTGACCGACGCCAGCATCTTCTCCATTCTCTTCACCCTTGCTCAAGTGTGCTAACCACCAGAATTTGCATCCAGCGCAATAGAAAATAGACATTCCATTTTCCCGAAAGCACCAAATCCCGCCGAGCAAGCTCGGCGGGAGGGAGAGAGGGACCCAAAACCCATCTCACCCCTGCAAACACCACCTCCTTTGTAAATGTGCCAACACCACCAAGTGTACACCACAATGTGTATGTGTGTTAGCTTTTCACAATCATTTCCCAAAGGATGTTAGCCACTCAACTTGCCACGCCACTCGATCCTAGCGACAATGCAAAGTTAGATCACTCGAGTGGCACTAGATGACCGATATGCAAACAAGTTTGCCCCTCTTGATAGTACGGCCATCTATCCTAAACCCGGTCATAAACTTCTCTACACACCTATGACCAGTGAAATGAAATGCCCTAGGTTATACCTTTGCCTTGCGCATTCCATTCCATCTCCTCCAATGTTGATGCAACACATGCACCAACACGATCAACAATGATATGATCCACTTTATATCATCACATGATCATATTGGTTCATCGATCTTGACTCTACTTGCTCTTCACTGTTGCCATCGTCCATCGGCGCCAAGTCTTGCTCAAGCTTCACCGCCACGCGGTCCATCACTCCAAAGCCTTCGACTTGCCCTTCACGCTTGCAACCGGTCCATCAAGCCAAGTCTTGTCTTGATCTTCTCCACCTTGATCACATGACTCAATGTCATGTCTCATGTGCATTTAAGCTCCTTCATCATCACATGTGTGAGCTTTGCAACATCTCCAAGCCATTTTCACCTTCATGGCATATGTTGCTCACACACATGTACCTATGGACTAATCACCTGTGTATCTCACATAAACACAGTTAGTCCACCTAAGTTGTCACTCAATTACCAAAACCAAACAAGAACCTTTCAGGCTTCTACATGTGCAAGTGCTTGGCCCAACTCGCACTATATGTTTGATCTTCGACCATCACGCAGGGCTTCTTAATGCTACAGCTGAGCATATAGATGAGTTCCCGCCTCTAGTACATAGATGGTGCATGAGATACTTTGCCGCTAATTTCTAGCGGCGTCAGCGGAAGCAGGAGGTATGTGACAAGGTAAAGGCTCTATGTTGTGTACGTACAGAGTACCAGTTTAAGGAGACAAAGAGAGAACTAGACAAGATGGTAAATGCAGCGGGAAAGGCTTGGTTAGAGGCGCAGATGGAACAGAAGGCTCAGTGGACATTAGCATATGACAAGGGGGGTTTTAGGTATAGCATCATGACCACTAACTCCTCGGAGTCCTTCAATCGTGTATTCACTGAAGTTTGATCGTTGCCTGTGTCTGAAATTGTTGAGTTTTCCTTTCATAAGTGCAACGAATATTTTGTGAAGAGGTGGGAGCTTACGCAGAGGAATATAGCTGAGCAGGGGCGTTTTGGCAAGGCCGGAGCTGAACATTTGAAGGAGGCCAAGGAATTGACCAAGCAGCACACCACCGAGCCGTATGGACCCCGCCGCCATATCTTTAGTGTACGGGGCAAGGGTGGCACAAGCCTGGGCGGCGAACGTTATGGTGGATGAAACTACCGAGTTGATCTTGAAAAGGTAGAGTGCAGTTGCAACATCCCTCAGATCATGCATGCCCCTTGCTCTCATATGATCATGGCTTGTAGGGTTCACAGGTACAACTATGAGGATCTGCCATATATGTCACCCTTGTATCTCCGTTCAAACACCGTTAGTATTTGGGAGATGAGCTTCAAGCCATACCTTAACCTAACACATTGGCCACCTTATAATAGTTATGACTACGTGCCGCATCCGGATTTAATGAAGGTAGGGAAGGGTAGGAGGAAGAAGAAGCGACTGAAGGGGGCATGGATGCTATGAGAGGGTACGGTGAAGACATGTACGATAGGGGAGACTTCAATGAGACCCGTGGTAGGAATCTTTGCTTCGTTTGTAAACAATCTGGCCACAAGGCTAGCCGGCATAGAAGACAACAGGTGATTTCATATTGTGTTCGTATTGCATAACAAGTAGTTCAAATTTTGCAATGCTACATAATGTTAATCTGAAAATTGTTAATTTGAATACTCCAACCCTTTGTTTATCATTTTGTAACAGGATGGCCCCTCCCACGCCACACCAGCTGATCCCCCTTCTTGATGTGGAGTACGACGACCCCCTTCTTGTACCGGACGACGAGGTTCATTACGTCGTGGGACTTAGTTCATTACGTCGAACTTATGTCAAACGAATATTGTTGTCGAAAACTTGCAGACTCATAAACCAATAAAAATGTTGTATGGCAACTTATCGTCCATTTATTTACTTCATGTTCGTTTTGTACAACACTTGTAGTTTTGTACAACACCTCCGCCTATAAGCCCACCTCCGCTTGTAGTTCTGTAGTTTTGTACAGCACAGACGCGCCATGGGCTATGGCACGACAAATGGTTACGTTCGTTTTAGAAATTTTAAACACGTGATACAAACAGATGTGATCACTTAAGATCGATCATGGGTAATCCAAGTACATGATACATGGATACAATACATCAGTAGTTCAAATGGAATATAAGACAACACAATAGAATTTCTACTACATGGCTACATTGATTATTAATAAAGCATGAAACTAATAGACGACGTAATAAAAAACCCTCAGTTAGAAACATACTGAGTAAGCAACTCGTCGTCCGAGTACCAATCCTCAACCACAACCCTGTTGCTGTGGCTAGGCTCACCTGCGTTGCTCTGACCTGCCTGTCACCTGTAGTAAGCGGCCTCCGCTTCATCTGCGGCCGCTGCGGCCTGAGTGAAGAACACGTCGTCATCATCCTCCACGTGTAAGCCCACATCTACTAGAGTGATGAGCTCTCTAAGTCTACCAGTGTCGTCCTCATCCTCCTTCGCCTACAAGCCCACCTTTGCTAGAGCGATGAGCTCGCTCAGTCTGCCAGTGTCGTCCTCATCCTCCTCCGCCTGCAAGCCCGCCTCTGGTACAACAATTAGCTCACTAAGTCTGGCAGTGTCGTCCTCATCCTTGTCCCCCATCATCAGACAACACAATCGGTGATTCAACGGTGCGACCAGCTCGCTTTCTGTGCTCATCTAACTTCTTTTCCTCGTACCTTGCACAAGCCACCTCTACAGCATGTTCCTCGCTGTATTCAATCCCTTCATGTATAAAATACAATCAGTTAGCAACATGATTATATTACATCTAAAATTAGGCAATGAAAATAGGCATTCAAGCACTCACTGGCACATAATGCAGCAACATGCTCATTTAAGACCTGCATCTGTACTCTTGTCTCCTCCCTTGCCTCCTTCCTTGCCCTCTCCTCCTCTAACATCATCTGTCTCTCCAATCCCCATTTGTTAAGCCCAACATCGATCGGGTTATAAATACCGCGTTGTCTAGCAAACTCACACATCTTTTCTTTGTGATGTTTAACGAATAGGTTGACGTAGTCAGGTCCATATCCCCTCTTCCTTGCAATTAGTTGCCTCTTCTTTAGTTCATCCAAGAACTTAGCTTGACCATCGTAACATTCCCACCTGTATTTCCTAGTGCTCTGTTCAAAAGAAATATTATATCATATTTGTCTTAGCAAAAGAAACAAAATACGATTTCATGTTTACCACAAAAATAACGAACCTCTTCGTACTCAACCATATGGCCGCAATAATGGCCTATTTTAAGCTCCGAAGGGACTAGGCCATAGTTAGAATTAACACCACATTCGCACTTGACTGGTGGTGCTTTGTAAATTAACCTTTCTTTCTTCTTTTGTTTTGCTTTTGGAGGTTCTTCGGGCCATTTGTTCTTAGGACCATACAACCACTCCTTGAAACGACACTTCACCATTGAATACACCTAAATAACGTGACATTAGTACATGACACATATAGCTCAACATTTCAACACATACACTTTGCACTTAGTTCATGCTTGTTTGGACACACAAACTCCAACGTATTGTCAGGGTTTATCACGGCTCGGTCTCCGCAATGGCATAGAGAAGGTTCCTCAAGTCGTCTAACTGCGGCTAAGTGCTTCTCCTTAGCCGTCATTGGAGGGGGGTTAGGGGGAGGTGGAACCCACCGCTCAAAGTGCTCTCGTGGATGTCGCCCTCTCCACCAATCGTCGAAAAGGAGGTACCTGGGGTCAAACTTGTCTGCATCGTCGATCCACTGAAAGAAAAAGCACCTCTCATGGGCCTACATAATAAAAATTCAACAAAATATTAGTAACCTAGTAATACAAATGAAGAAGAAAAATATACGGAAACAATTACTTACATTAAAACGACTGCACATGTAGAAGCAACGAGCCGCTGTGTCCGGATGTCTCGATTGAAATACGTCGGCCGGACGACCACAGTCACAATTAGGAATAGGGAGTTCAGGAGGGACGGGGGCATCTTTGCTAGACTCATCGGGGTATATTTCTCTAGAACGACCCCGTTTTCGCCATAACTGCTCCCGAAATATGTCTTCCATCTAATAAAACGGTTTAAATTAAACATCAATCAAAACAACGCAAATTAATGTAAAATGTAATCATTTGCAATGCAACTAAAATATTATAAACAACAATTATAGCAACAAAAATATACATGGTAAACATACTTCTAACTACATAATTAATCTTAACATTGACAAAATCAAACTAATATCTTCACCATAGTTCCCAAACATAATTTTTCTACTAATCTTAACTCCCATTCATAATATACTATCCACCATTCAAACGAAAATAAAATGTGCGTCATTACCTTGAACTAGGACGAGGAGAGAGAGAGGCGGCCGAAGAATGGAAGGGAAGGGAGGGAGGCGGCAATGGAGGGCCGGGTTGCCGCCGTTCGTGGCGCGGCGGCCGACGTGCTTGGCGACGGGCGGGAGCGGGAGCGACGCCTTGGCCGCTTTGCTGCTCGGGCAGCGGGCTTGGCCGCGGCGGAGGTTATACCCGGCTCTATCGCGCCATGGATCATGGCGCGGCACTGTCGCGCCAAGATCGGTGGCGCGGCAGAGCCCTACCACGTCAGCGGTCAGCGCTTCTGGTTGCCGCCACGTCAACCCTCTACCGCGCCACCATGCATGGCGCGGCACAGGCATTTGGCCGCGCCAGGGCAATAGATGCGGCCAAAAGTGTTAGTTAAAAAAACCGAGAGTGTTATATTTAAAATTAGTTTCGAAAAAGTGTTAAAACTAAAAAAAAATTCTTGTAGTCCTAGCACCGATTCTGATTCCACGTTGAAACGGTATGGGGTGGCCGGGGGGGGGGGGGGAGGGGTCGGGGGTGTAACGGTCGAGAGAAGTCAGCTTGGAAGCGCGTAGTTTGGGGTAGTTTCCTTGCTGTTCTTCACTGGCCCCGTTCGGCTGGCTAAAACTTGGCTGAAACTGGCGGGTCGTGTGAGAGAGAAATACTGTAGCGGCTGAAAGATGCACGGTGATTTATGAGAGAAGCAGGCGGCTGGTCTGGAAAAATCAGACCAGCGAACGGCGCAACTATAATCTGGTAAGAAGCTACTCCAAACAGACCCTTTGACTGCTAGGGCTCATCGATTCGATTCTCCCGTTTCTCAAACATACAGACATCCTTTGTGATTGTCCGTCTCATCATTTACTTTTGTTTGATGTTGTTTTAGTTTGGTTGCATCTCCTACCGATTTCAAGACCTGGGCTCACTGTGCGATCTATGTTTTGGCAGGTGTGTATCAATATTTTGTATCTAGGATTTATCGAGGTCCTTGTATTTTGGGTTAATAAAAAATTTATTTAGGATTATAGCATACGAATTGGAGCCAAGTGTTGTTTTATATGTTCCCTCTCTCCAATTGACATCTTTTTTGTGATTCAATTTAAGGTTGTTTGGAGGATTAAGGGCTTGTTTGCTTGAGCTATAGCTTTTGAACTTTTGAGTCAAAAGCTAGCTTTTTGGATTTTAGTTGTTGGTTTTTTTGCTATTAACTTTTGTAATATATTTTTTGTTTCTCAGCATACCAAAAACTAGAAAACCTGCTCTCAACATATGCTTTCAACTTTTTGTTTGCTAAGCTGAAACAAACGGGCTCTAAGCCTCTTTTCTATTTGTTTGAGCTATAAGTTTTAGGCTTTGGCTTAAACGCTATCTTTCAGTCTTTTGGGTGTTCGTTTTTTGTTATCGGCTTCTGTAATATATTTTTAGCTTCTTGGCACACTAAAAATATAAAAAAATCTATAAAAAGTGCTTTTCAACTTTTAAATTATTTTCCCCGGAAGCTAGCTTTTTAACTTTTCAACTTTTCAAAAGCTAATTGAACCGCTGGACTGTTTGTTTGAGCTTTTGGCTTTCGGTTGGTACAAGTTGGATAAAAACTGAAACGTACAGCCCTTGGCTGGTCATCGTGTGTTTCCGAGTTGTCTCCAGGGCTGCGAGTAAGGATGACAACGGGGATATACATGTCGGGTATCGTCGGAACGTTCTCTTCCCCGCTACGAAGAATTCATCACATTCCCGTTAACTGTCTCGGGTATAGATTCTTGCTCATCCCCGTACCCGTCGGGCATCGGTCGGGTAACAGATATCCGACGGGTACTGCATACCCGATAAACAAGGACACTTAGGGTCGCAGCTTTGCAATCGGAGACGTTTCTTCTTCGCCCGGGTATGTGTCGGAGTCTCGGAGAAGGAGCGAGGTTGCGAGGAGGATGAGCAAAGGTGGCAGAGAGACTGAACTGAGGAAGCGAGGGGCACGAGCGCTTGTGAGGCAGGCGTGCTTGTGCTGCTGATGGAGATGGTGAGGAAAAATTGAACTAGGGTTCCTAGAACACACAAACTATATATATGATTGTTCAGATTTAGACCAAAATACCTATATTGAGTTTTTTTGGGCCTAATACTCGCATGATAGCTCAAATAGTCGGGTTCCCCAACGGGTAAACAGAGAACGTTCCCGTACCCGCTATACCCATCGGGGATGGATTCTTACCCATTTAGATGCCCCGCGGGTAAAGATATGATCACATCCCCATTCTGTAATGAATCAAATACCCGTCGAGTATCGGGTATCGGGGCCGTTGCCATTTTTAGCTGCGAGCCGACGCAAATGCGCAATCTCTTCTCTTCCTCTTTGACCGGGGTAGCTATCAGTGGCGGCTGCCGGCTTGCCAGCACCGTTCCACCTCACCGGTGTGATTCGCATCCTGACCGACCCAAGCGAGCAGACCTGCTGGCTGCTGCTGATGCATGCTTCTCCGCGGCGCGGAGTTGTAAACGTAGAGTAGAACAGTGTTGGATTCACACTTTCACAGGCTCTGGCAGAGTGGCAGCCCACCTCCGGGGTCGCGGCAAGTTTCTGACCGATTCGAACCGCATGGCCCCTCAGTCCTCACCGTGTGGCACCTCGAGGTCCACAGCTGGTTTCGCCGGGCACACAAGCTATCTAGCAGCATCGGATTCGATCGGAGCTTTTTGTGCTTTAGCGCGGTTGCGGCTCAACTTACCCTCGCCGGTCGCCGGAGGGATCCAGCGGAAAGTGACGGCGGCACGTGCACTTTGCACCGCCCAGGGGCTGAGGCTGAGGGGCGGGGGCCTCAGCAGCCGGATTACATTGGTCGATGCACCCAGCGCACATAAGAGAACATGAGTTTATTTTATTTATATATATATGTTGATATTCATCGATCTGTAGCTGGCCCCTGAAACGTTGCACGAGAACACGGAACACGTTACATGTAATTCACGCAATTTCTCTGCCTCTGCTCCAACCGAAATTCGGTGGCAGTTGGGACCCGTGTCCGCGGCAGTTGATGGCCGTGGAGAAAGCCACGGAGCGGATCTCTACTCTCTAGAGACAGATATGACCTTTTCACCCTGGGAAACTCGGTGCAAATCCGATGGACGCCTCGTCATTCGTTTCGCTGGGCTACATGCATGTCCCTTCTGCTACGTGTTAGATTGATCTCCTAACCAATAAACCCAACGGTTTATTGGGCCTTGGTCACGCGTCCTGATCGGGGACGCCCAACCCTATATGGTTGGTGGGCCCCCGGCGCACTGTGCTATATAAAGAGGTGGGGGCCGGCGGCTCAAAGCACGAGGTTCGCCGTGAGCCGCAAACCCCACTGACAAACCCTAGACCGATCTAAGAGGGCGCGCAGCCAGCGACGGGAAGCTGCGCTGACCCTCGCCGTCGTCACTGCTACGCCGTCCGTCTGCACTACATCGACGTCCGTGCAACCTCTACTCTACCCATCGCTGCCCGTGTGCTGCCTCCATCACCGAACCAGCGATGGCTAGCACAACCGCGACTTCATCTGAAGGCTCAGGTTCATCACCAGCACCTCTCTACCCTATCTCCCTCTCGGTGTAGTGTTCTAGGTCTAAATGTGCATGTGCTTTACAGATCCAAGTGTTCATCCGCCTAGATCTACCTTAGTCGATCCACAGAATCTTAACATTGGTACCAGAGCCACGGTTTAGGTATAGATCTTGGATTCTAGGGTTTTGATCTAGAACGGGTACCGATTAGAAAAGGAAAAGATGAAGAGATCCAGTGCGGATCTAGAGAGTAGAAAGGGCTTCGGCCAACAAAGGGTTCGATTGAACCCTAAACTCGATCCCTTCGGATCTGAGAAAAGATGATGGTTCGGGAAAAGTGAAGAACCGAACATCCAAACCCTAGATCGGGTTTTTTGGGTTAGAGATGAAAACTGGAAACCGAATTAAACCCGAAGGTGATTCGGGGAAAAGAAAAACAGTGCCGTCCCTAACCCTAACCCTAACCCTAATCGGGAAATCGTGCAAAATCCGAAATCCGAATCAAAGAAACCGAAAGGGGAAAGAAGGGGAAGAGGGTGGCTCGGCTCACCTCGCCGTCGAGCACGCTGGCGCGCGGGGAAAAGAAAGGGCCGGTCGGGGGTGAACTGCTCGTCGGAACGGCCACTAGGGCACCGCGGCCAGGCCACTCGACGGCGGCGCGCTCACCCGCTGGGGAGCGCACACGCCGGCGAGGGGGCCGAAGGCGGCGCCGGGCTCGCTGCTCGCTCTCGCCGTCTAAGCTTCTCGCTCGGTGTCTGCTGCGGCGGGACTGAGTGGAGAGGAGAGAGCAGTGAGGCGAAGAGAGAGAGAGAGAGCGCGCGAAGGCTGAATGGCGCTAGGTCAAGGGCGCCGTGACGGTCGCCGGGGTTTTGATCCTATGATGCGCGCGGGCAGCCGTCGGATGGAGACGGACGGCCACGAGCGACTGGGCCAAGTCGCGGCCCAGGCGGGCGCGCGGACGCGCGGGACATTGCCGGCCCAGGCCCAGGTTGCGGCCTGGGTGCGGCCTGTGCGCGCGAAAAGAAAAGGGCCGAGCCGTTTTTTGCGGTTTTGGGCCAAAACAGAGAAGATTGAGTCTGGTTTTTGCATTTTCTTTTTCTAGAAAATTGAAAAATGGAAATTGGCTCAAAAGAAATAGAAAAAGTAATTTTCCCTGTGGGTAAAATTCATCAAATTGAATATTTTTCCGCTGCGTATTTAAAGATATAATTTTCATTATTAAATTCGAACCAACGGGAGAATTTAATTTTGAAAATGGATATGTTTTAAATTGATTATGATATTGTTATTTTCTGACCAACGTTGTTAATAGCAATATTATAATTTTAATGATTATGCATTATTTCTATTTATGCCCAACGGTGATGTAGATTTAATGTATAAAATAATTGTAAGTTTTAATTTTGACCAACGTTAAACTAAGGCATGCAATTATTGTTGTTATTTATGTTCTCACACTATTTGAATTGTGTTTTCAGGAGGATACAACTTGATGAGTTGTATCAAAGAGATCCCCACTCTAAAAGGTGATAACTATATTGAGTGGAAGAAAAAGATAGACCTGGCTTTCATCCTCGCTGAGGTGGACTGGGTTGTCACCACACCGTGCCCTAAAGAACCTGTGGCACCGGTGAGGGAGACAGATGAGACTGATGCTGCATGGCAGAACAGAGAGCGGGATTTTGCTCCCGTAAAGATGTCCTATGACCTTGAGCATAGGAAATGGGTCACTGCCAACAAGAAGTGTTTGGCAGTGATAAAGAACACGATTGAGCCTGCTATTGTGGGCTCAATTCCAGACTGTGACACGGTCACAGAGTACCTAGATAGAATAAAGAGTCAGTTCACTAGCTCTTCAAAGACATATGCAACTCAGCTGATCAAGCAGCTGGTTACAGAAAAGGTACTCTGGTGGCGATAGTGGTATTAGAGAGCACATACTGAGAATGAGCAATCTGGCATCTAAACTCAAACCAATGGATTTGGCACTCAAGGATGAGTTTCTTATTCATTTGATTTTTGTTTCTTTGCCCAAAGAATTAGACACCTTTGTTGTTAATTACAACATACAGCCTGAAAAATGGGATTTAGAAAAGCTCATAGCCATGTGTGTGCAGGAGGAGGAAAGAATAAAAGTTTCACAAGTTGGTTTTGTCAACTACCTAAAAGATAAGAAAAAGAACTATAATAACAGCTCTTCCTCCAAGTCATCTAGAAAAGGTCCCATGCAACAGTCTCAGAACCAGCAATTCCCAGTGGCTAAAGACCAGTGCCTTCACTGCAAGAAGATGGGACATTATAAAAAGAATTGTCCCGATTTCCTAAAGATGATAATGAAGAATAAAGGTGAGAACATTATTACGTTCGTAAATGAATCCTTGTATATAAAGTTTTCAAAATCTACTTGGTGGATTGATTCAGATGTAACTATTCATGTTGCTAATTCATTATAGGGATTCCGTTCGATGAGAACTTTGCAAGAGAAGCGAAAGTTTCATTAAAGTCGCAAATGGAGTATAAGCAGATGTTGAGGCCGTTGGAGATCTTCCTCTAGAGCTTCTAGATGGCTTCATACTTTTTCTTAGAGATGTTCTTTATGTACCTTCTTTGCAAAGAAACCTGATTAGTGTATCAAAGTTGGACCATGATGGTTATGATTGCCATTTTGGAAATGGCAAATGTCAGATATTGTTTAATAATAAATGTGTTGGTCCTGTCTTCCGATAAGACGAGCTTTATTTGTTATCACTTCGTGAAATGTGAATTCCGTATGTGATGTGAATGAAAATGTATCCTCATCGAACAATGGAAACAGAAAACGAAAGAGAGCTCACGATGCGTTGTCGAAATTATGGCACTGTCGTTTAGGCCATATTTCGAGGGGGAGAATAGAAAGACTAGTTAAGAATGATATTCTTCCTCCATTAGAGCTCTCAGAGTTAGAACAATGTAGAGATTGCATAAAAGGAAAGTATGTAAAGAAAATTAAGAAAGATGTCAAACGAAGCGCAGGAATTCTACAGATTATTCACACAGACATATGTGGTCCTTTTCCTATGAAAAGTGTGGATGGTTATGATTCATTCATAACATTCACAGACGATTACTCTCGCTTTGACTATATTTATCCAATTAAAGAAAGAACAGAAGCGTTGGATAAATTCAAAATATTTAAAGTAGAAGTTGGAAATCAGCATGATTTAAAGATTAAGATAGTTAGGTCTGACCATGGAGGAGAGTACTACGGTCGGCATACCCCATATGGACAAGTTTCTTGACCTTTTGCAAGGTTCTTACAGGAGAATGGTATAGTCGCCCAGTATTCAACACCGGGCGAACCTCAGCAGAATGGAGTAGCTGAAAGGCGTAACCGTACCCTGATGGATATGGTGCGTAGTATGATAAGTTACTCCACTTTACCGATGAGTCTGTGGATGGAGGCGTTAAAAACCATCATTCATATTCTCAATAGAGTACCAAGTAAGTCGGTGCCCAAAATACCGTATGAGTTGTGGACAGGAAGAGTACCCTTACTTAACCACTTGCGTGTGTGGGGGAGCCCTGCTGAGGCTAAAGTTTTTAACCCAAACATTGGGAAGCTAGATCCCAAAACAGTGAGTTGCCATTTCATTGGCTACCCAGAAAAGTCAAAAGGTTTCCGTTTCTACTGTCCTAACAGACATACAAAGTTTGTGGAAACGAGACACGCTGTCTTCCTAGAGGATGAAATAATTAGGGGGAGCATAGTAGCTCGAGAAATTGATCTTAAAGAGAAGCGGGTGTATGCACCCACTCCGATCATTCATGAGCCATTTTTCTCACTACCTGCTATTGCTGCACCAACAGTACAAGACACTATGGTGCCAGCACCTATTGTTATCCCGCCTGTGGCAACAATGAATGATGATGAGGAACCTGTGCCTCAGGATCCTATAGAACCTATTGCCACACATGAGGGGGAGCAACAACAGCCTCAAACAGAAAATGTGCCAATTGTGGAGGCCCCTAAAAGGTCTCAAAGAGTTAGAAAATCAGCTATTCCTGCTGATTATGAAGTGTACAACACTGAAGAATTTCAAATGAAGGATGATCCCACCTCATTTGAAGAAGCCATGAAAAGTGATCATTCATCAAAGTGGCTTGAGGCCATGGAAGATGAGATGAGATCAATGAATGCAAATAAAGTTTGGGATTTGGAGATAATTCCTAAAGCAGCCAAAACAGTAGACTGTAAATGGGTCTACAAGACAAAACTTGACTCTCAAGGGAATATAGAGAGATATAAAGCCCGACTTGTGGCAAAAGGCTTTACACAAAGAGAAGGGATTGATTACAATGAGACCTTTTCTCTAGTCTCATATAAGGATTCCTTCAGAATCATAATGGCATTAGTGGCACATTACCATTTGGAATTACATCAGATGGATGTAAAGACGACATTTCTCAACGGAGACTTAGAGGAAAATGTTTACATGACACAACCGAAAGGTTTTGTCATGGAAGGAAAAGAACATTTGGGATGCCGCCTAAAGAAATCTATTTATGGATTAAAACAAGCTTCAAGACAGTGGTACTTGAAGTTTGATCAGACAATAAAGAATTTTGGGTTTAAAGATAATGTTGAGGACAATTGTGTCTACGCAAAGTTTAAGAATGGGAAGTTTATCTGCCTTATCCTGTATGTGGATAATATCTTACTTGCTAGTAGTGATGTCAGTCTACTACTGGAAACAAAGAAGTTTTTGTCCTCAAAATTTGATATGAAAGATCTTGGTGAAGCTTCGTTCGTTCTAGGGATCGAGATTCACCGAGATAGAAGTAAAGGGGTATTAGGACTGTCACAAAAGGCATACATAGAAAAGGTCTTAAAGAAATTCAATATGCACAAATGTGGTCCCTCACCTGCTCCTATAGTCAAGGGCGACAGATATGGGGATTTTCAATGCCCTAGGAACCAATATGAGATCGATCAAATGAAAGTGGTTCCATATGCTTCAGCTGTCGGAAGCTTGCAATATGCTCAAGTGTGTACGCGCCCTGACTTGGCATTTGTTACCGGGTTACTTGGCAGATTCCAGAGCAATCCTGGAATAGAACACTGGAAATTGGTAAAGAAAGTCTTGCGTTATTTGCAAGGAACGAAAGGCCTCATGATGACATATAGAAGATCTGATTCACTCCATATAGTGGGATATTCAGATTCTGATTATGCGGGAGATAATAGAAAATCCACGTCTGGATATGTGTTTACTCTCATAGGGGGAGCTATTTCATGGAAAAGCTCAAAGCAAACCGTCACTACATCTTCCACAATGTATGCTGAGTTTGTAGCATGTTATGAGGTAACGGGGCAGGTGAACTGGCTAAAGAAGTTCATACCCGGTTTGAAGGTGGTTGACGACATCAATAGACCACTGAAGTTATACTACGATAATAATCCAGCAGTACAATATGTTCACAACAATAGGTCAAGTGGTGCTGCCAAACACATTGACATAAAGTATTATGTTGTAAAGGATAAAGTCCGGGATCAAATGATAAGTCTTGAGCATATAAGTACCGAAAAGATGCTTGCAGATCTGCTTACAAAAGGCTTACCACCTAATGTGTTCAGAGAACATGTAGCCGGCATGGGTTTAAGGGAAAGCTTATGATTCCTAGACTATAAAGGGTCCAAAAGTTAAAGTAACTATTTTAGATCAGAGACGTGCATTGTAGCTGTTAAATCTATCGGCGATTGACCGTGACGATGAGACATGCTCTATGCATCATCTGTGAAGAAATGAGTAAGGATAAAAGGATTGAAGTTTAAAGTTTAAAGATAAAAGTAATAGTGAGATCAAGGGGGAGAATGTTAGATTGATCTCCTAACCAATAAGCCCAACGGTTTATTGGGCCTTGGTCACGCGCCCTGATCGGGGGCGCCCAACCCTACATGATTGGTGGGCCCCTGTCGCACTGTGTTATATAAAGAGGTGGGGGCCGGCGGCTCAAAGCACGAGGTTTGCCGTGAGCTGCAAACCCCACTGACAAACCCTAGACCGATCTAAGAGGGCACGCAGCCAGCGACGGGAAGCTCCGCTGACCCTCGCTGTCGTCACTGCTATGCCATCCGTCTGCACTGCATCGACGTCCGTGCAACCTCTACTCCACCCGTCGCTGCCCGTGTGCTGCCTCCATCACCGAACCAGCGATGGCCAGCACAACCGCGACTTCATCTAAAGGCTCAGGTTCATCACCAGCACCTCTCTACCCTATCTCCCTCTCAGTGTAGTGTTCTAGGTCTAAATGTGCATGTGCTTTACGGATCTAAGTGTTGATCCGCCTAGATCTACCCTAGTCGATCCACAGAATCTTAACACTACGCGCCTACGCCGCCACCTTAAACGAAAGCCTGGTAGTACCAATAAAAGAAGCTTCTTCACAGGTAGTAAAGCCTGGTAGTACCAATAAAGCACAGTTTAGGTGACTAATAATACATTCCCTATTCGTTTGAACTTATGAATCCGGCTTATTAGCCATGTTATATTATTTTTTTTCTCATAACAAAACTGCATTAGTCGGCTTATTAGCTGTAAAAACCATCGGTCGAACATCAGCCGGCTGCTGGCTGTAAGATTTGTTTGCAGCCTTCTCTCAGCCTACTTATATAGTAGTTAGTTCTTCACTATTAATACATGATCCGTTTGCCTCTTTCATAGAGTTTCTTGGTTCTTTTGCCTAAGCCGGCTGTAAGCTTACAACCCGTTTTCTCCTCTCTGTCCTCTCCTTTCTCCTCTACTTCAACATTTAGCCAACTTATAGTCTCCTATTATACTCGCTCTACTGCTGGTGACATTGTCACTGTTTTTTTTCCAACAGCTGTTAGAAGTATGATCTAGAGGATGGCTAGCTACCAACTGTTTGCCCACGTTGCCCTTCACGTATCACGTCCCTTCGTCCCGGCCCAAGTCTAGGAAATCGGTCCTGTTCGCTTCAACTACTTCAGCAGTATTTTTTTTCGAATACGTAAAAGATTTACGTATCATTGTAATTAAGAAGAAGAGTTCAACCATACAAACGACGCACTACTGACGAGGGCGCTAGGAGGTCGTACAGTCGTAGGCTGGACTGTCCTAGTAAACAGATTCAAGCTTCGATATTACATAAATGGTTTACAACCGAGCTAAGAGCAGCGCTACCACCTACGAAGTCGGACGTCTCCACTGCTGGCTGCGCGACCCTCCATCCGCATCCGAGAAGAGCGCTCTTCTGCCAGTCCTATTGTTGGTCGCTTGGAACAGCTCGTCCAGAGCTGCAACGTGGCTCGGCATCAAGTTCCCTGCGAAAAAGACGTCGTATGTTTGCTTGGACACGGATGAAACTGGCGCCGCCGGTGGCATGATGCCCATCCTCTTCAGGAGGAGTACCTCGCCCGGTTTGGTGGTCGGTATGTGCGTCAGCGGCTGAGCAGCAATCCGCTGGCTCCTAAGTGGCAGGGGTTGCTTTGTGGTTGCCGCCTTCTGCTGGACTGGCGATTAAAGGCGACTTCCGCTTGAGCTGCACCTCCTCAACGAACCGTGCGAGACGCCGAGCAGCCTCGCCTGCGCGTGGGCGTCGTGTCGCTGGGAGTGGGTGTGCCTGCCATGTCTGCAACGCCGGTTTGTCCCACCGGTGGTGGCGTGAGCTGTGGCAGCCCTGCGGCGAAAACATTAGGCGATCCCGACACCCGCTAAGCAGCCGCCGGAGAACGGGTGTCCACTGTCGATGCCTCAACCTCCTGAGGGGTGGCCGCCTGAGTAGGTTGGCACCCAGGCGTTGGTGCTCCTGCTAGCTGACTCATGACGAGCGAGGCGTCAAGCTCCTCCAGCATTGGGTCTACCCACATGGGAGGCCCCATGCTCATGCACATCTCCAACACCAGCGGGTCTAGCTCGAGGGAGCAGTGCATAGCAACAAACGAGGCTGTGTTGTCGGCAGGCGCGTCCAACGTGTTATCGTGCCCGGTCTGTGCTCCAGCAGTGGCCGAGGTGAAGGTCGGCGCTGCCTGGGCCACCCCTGCCGACCGCCCGTGACACCTTCGTCGTCAGCCCCGGCGACCGCATCTGGCAGGAATGGCGCTGTCAATCTCGACCCCACTAGAGTCTCGCGAGCCACCGTGGTTCACCGGCCGAACGGAGGAGTTACAGGCGCCACGAACAGCGCGTTGTGGCTGATGACCCCGGGTGCCTTCGTCGCGCGAGGTCCCAGAGCCCATGCGCTGTGGCTGCTTGCAGTCGCGCGTAACGTGTCGAAGTCCCTTGCACCGCAGACATCGCTGAGGCAGCTTGCAGGTTGCCACCCGATGTGTAGAGGAGGCAATTGAGGCACTTGCTGTGAAGGCCTGTCGAGATGCACCTAGGAGGTCGACGACTCGCAGACTGGTTGGGTCATGTCCCCTCGCCGCCGCTTGCAAGCACTCGTGAAAGGACCTCGCGCTAGCCATCTGCGTATGGGGCAGAGATGCGGTGGCGGCTGCCGGTGGAAACCCATGGGCCAAGCCTCAACAATACTTTTCAACGAACGAACGATGTTTTAATCTCACAATAAATCAGCATAAATATTATCAAAAGTCAAATTTCTGCCGTGCGAGCGTATGGATTACATTAGGCAGGCCGTGTACTACGCCCGTATAAACATTTCACTCATGATTCATGATCGATTGATGCGTGGATAGCGTTATCATAGGACACAGGAGTAGGTAGGAATGACACACAATAGTAGGCGTGTGAATTTATGTTTCGCTCGCTGTGGGGCCGCCGCTCACGGTTTATGCCCAGCAGCAAGGCCCAGTTATCATCCTTCTCGATTGTTATTCGCATGCTCGAAAAGGGTACCATGGCATGTACAGCACAGCGCTAGAGCCAACGCGTTGCTTCACCACACGGCACACACCACTAAAAATCCAGACGAAAGATGAAAATATAAAAAATTATCAATATTTATGATGTCAAATAAATGTTATTGGATTAATTACAAAATATATTTTTTATAATAAATTAATTTAAAATCATAAATATAAATAATATTTATTAGAAACTTGGTTAAACGTGAACTACTTTTTTAGCACGCAACCTATACATTCTGTTCGCTTGCTCATATCTGACTTATAAATCATGGCTTATCAGCCAACGAACAGTATTTTTCTCTCACATCAAACCAGACAATAATACTTTCAATCATGACTTATAAGTCAAACCAACCCAAACAAACAGAGCGATTGTTGCATGTTTTCCTGAATAGATAGAGTGCCATAGCATGTACTCCTCCTGCATGCACCGATGCACAGCAAGCTAGGGCTCAGACCAAGAAGTGGACGAACTATGCATGCACATGCCCTGGGTTCATCCGTTCATGGGTAGGTCCTGTTCGGTTTATCCCATATTCAGCTTGTTCGGCTTTTTTTTTTTATCGGAACAGTATTTTTCTCTCACAACAATTCAACCGGAATAACAGTCAGTTTCAGCCAAGTTTCAGACCAGCGAACGGGGCCGCGTGTTGATGGTTCTGAACAGATCAGCAATGCATTGCTTCTCCACACCGCACACACCACCAAAAATCAAGACGAAAGAGGAAAATATGGTAGGAGTGGAACAAGAAAAGACTGTTAATAAGAGGATCCATAACCTGGTGCAAAGAAAAAAAACGGAGCAATGGCATGCCATGCAAATAACTTGAGCAGCAGGGGGCAGTGGCATCACGCTCACACACCGAGCTAAGTGCACGCCACTGTCCATCCTGCTCCCACTCCCCTCACTCCCACGCGTACGCTCGGCACCGCCGCGCCCAGCCGGCCGCACTCCGCTCCACGCTCTCGCCCCGCACAATGCGCCGCCTCCGCCGCGCCGCCGCGCTCCCCCTCCTTATCTTCCTCCTCGCCCTCGCGGCCACCACCACCACAAAGTCCACAACGGCGGCGGCGGCGGCCGTGGCGAAGGCTCCCGCGGCAGCGGCGCCTCCGAACGTGACGGCGGAGATGGCCAAGGGCGGGTGCAAGGCGTTCGCGGACCTGATCGCGGCGTCCCCCGACGCGTCGTCCACGTACCAGTCGGCCGTGGAGGGCGGCATGACGGTGTTCTGCCCCTCCGACGATGCCGTGCGGGCGTTCCTGCCCAAGTACAGGAACCTCAGCGCGGATGGGAAAGCGGAGCTGCTGCTGTTCCACGCCGTGCCCGTGCACTACTCGCTGGGGAGCCTCAAGTCCAACAACGGGCCCATGAACACGCTGGCCACCGACGGCGCCGCCCGGAACTTCAACTTCACGGTGCAGAACCAGGGCGACGTCGTCACCATCCGGACGGCCGCCGCCAGTGGCGGCGCGCCGCCCGCGCGGGTCAAGTCCACGGCGGTCGACAAGGACCCGCTCGCCATCTACGTCATCAGCGCCGTGGTGGAGCCCGTGGAGCTCTTCAAGCCTGCGCCGGCGCCGACGCCCGCGCCCGCGCCCGCCCCCGCCGCCGCGGACGCGCCCACCAAGGCCGGCAAGGCGGCCGCGCGCCAGAGCCACGCGCCGCCCGCCGTGGCCGACGCGCCCGGCCCCGCCGCGGAAGACAACGCGGCTCCTGTGGACCAGAAGGACGCCAAGAAGAGCGCGGCCGCCGGCGCGCCGTGCGACCGGTGGTGGCTCGCCGGCGCGCTGGCGGCGGCCGTGGCCTCAGCATTGGCTTAGCGATCGATGAATGGGCTTTCTTTTTACGTTTTGTTTTTTTTCTTTTCCGGTGATGATCCATTGGCGTGTCACGTGTGATGGTGGTTGTGATGGCGTGCTTGCGAGGTTTGTGTTTTTTTTTCTCGATCGGGAGAAAATAGTGTATGCGTGCTTACATATTCGTGCTTCGGTTTAGATTTTTCTTCTTGTTTTTTTTTAGTTCTACCTGTCACCACTAGAGTGAGGTTCAGACGTTCAGTGCGTGTTTATCAGGAGGTGTTTGTATTTTTTGGTTTTGACGGACGAGTGAAGTCTCAAGTCTGGGCATTGAATTGCTGATTCTGACGACGACGAGCTTCTGGGGGGTTTTCTAATGTTCTTGGTTAGCATCGCTGGTATGGTATCCCAATTTCTAACGTTCTTGGTCAAATCTCCCTAACAAAATCTGACCTGTTCTAAAAAGAAAATCTGAGTTGCTGAGGCCTTCATCGGAGCCCATAAACAAATGCATCGCCGGATCCTTGCTTGGCTCCGAAGCGAGTGCTGCTCCCTGCGCAATCATTTCCTGCGTCTCCAGTTGTCGGTGGATGCCATTCATTCGACGCTGATCGCAGGTCAAACAACCCAAACCACACACCAAAAGTATACTCCTCCTCCTCCTCCTCCACCGTACTACACAACTATAAAACACAAGTGGAGTGTGGCAGTAATAATAAAACAAGTGTTTGCCCAGGCCAGGAGGACAAAGCGAGGCCGATGCGGGCGGCAGCAGAGCGCTGCGGAAGAGCGAGCAGCGCTCGTGAGCTCCGGGGGCTTCTATTTTTGGCCCCGATCATTTGCGATGGAGCACGAAAGCGAGCAGTGCGCCACCGACGAAAGGGTGGGCCTCTGACGCAGCTGCCACCGCCCACTGTGTCATCCTCCCAACATAGCCCAAACATCTTTTGGTGCAGGAAAGTACTTTGCACCGTCGGTCCATGTCCGTCCGTCCAGACAACACAACCAACGCCAGTCTCCTGCCAGTGCCAGAGGATGATGGCTTAAATCTGACGGAGGCACGGAGCTCGGCTTTCCCGAATCGCCGTGCAGTGCAGTCGTCAGTCGTCACAAGGAACCTGGGAGACCGCCACGTAGGAACTAACGCCTGTTTTAACAAGCCAGCTCGCGAGGACATATACCACGGCCACGCGTTGGACGAAATGAATTCTCTCCATTGTCCATTACGTCAAAACTTTAGAAATTTGAAAATGTTATGAAGGACCGGAAACGACGACCAGAGGGGGTTGAATGGGAGCCTCAAATTTCTTTCGAAATCTTCGACCACTGTCCCAACATCAATCCCCAAAAAGCATACACGAAAGACTTGATGACCACGACCCTAGAGAAGGGTGGATGCTCCCTCAGAACACAGCGGGTCACCACAGAGCAAACGGAACACAGATCAAAGCCCAAACGAGCAAACTCCCAAAAGAAAACAGCACTGCTCCTGCAAATATCGGACACGTCCGGTATTATATCGGACACGTCCGGTATTTTCCGGACACGTCCGGTATGATATCGGACACGTCCGGGATTTTCAGCAGCAAGCTGACCAAAAGAGAAAAATCCAAAACCCCATCAAACGGTGTCCAAAAATCATGAAATTTTAACCATAGCTCTTTAGACACCAAGGGAAGGTCTCCACAAAATTTCAGCTCAAAACTCCAAAGTGAGAAATATCGGACACGTCCGGTATGAACGAGCAGTTTCTCGGAAAAAAATTAAATCAAGCCATAACTTGATCAAATCAACTCCAAATGACTTGAAATTTTGCACAAGAGTTCACAAGCGAGTAGAAAGGCAACCTCTAAAAGATCATAGCCCGAGACAAACTCTAACTCCGTGAATCGAAGGAATTGAAGAAAACCCCCAAGAAATAGGTCAAGAACCAAAATTGCCCGGATCTACGATCTCGTGAGGAATTAGTGGATTTCCTTCGGTGGAAAGCTTCTACTCATGTCACTGATCGATCCAAGGCAACAAGAACGAACCAAAACCGTCCCAAATCGAAGAAACGAGAGGGGAAACAAGAAGGGACAAAAGGAGCTCGTGAAGAACACCAAAATCACATCAAGAACACAACTAAATAATGAATCCCGGAGGACATACGGTGGTTACGGCCACCGATTCCTTCAAAACCAAGTCACAATTTGAGTTCTGGACCTCTCTCATACATGGAAGCAAACTAGAGGAAGAAACCCTAAAGGAGAAAATGAAAACTGGAGGAGGTGAGGAAGATGGGGGCTCCCTCATCCTATTTAACAGGGCTATTACACATTCCCAGTTTTGCCCCTGGATACAAATGAGTTGAACCGCTAAGCCCAAGGACGTTGTTGTCCAACCCGGTGTAATCTTGATCCGACGGCCACCGCGCCTTCTCACCGGTAGCTTCGCCTCGACGCGAACTCCCCGATGCCGCCACGTGCCGTCCGTCCCTCCTCGGAACCTCCGCCCGGGTTTTGAGGCCCAAACCCGTAAACCGTCCATCCGATGGTTTTGAGGCCCAAACCATCAAACCGTCCGCGAGTAGCGTACTCCATACGCGTCCCCCGCCATCCGACGCGTGTCACCGCCGTCCTCGACCGGCCGGCCCGCCAAGTCCTCCTGAGCCTCGCTCGACTCACGCGTCCGCCGTCTTGACCCGGTCAACACCGTCACTCCATGTCTTCTTGCACTTGTCGATGTCCCAAGTGTCAGCCACCATGGCTAGTCACCCGGCCTCTGGGTCCCTCGGTCCAAGCCTCACGTCCGTCCTTCACCGCTCCCGGTCTGTCGGCACGGCACGTCCTCCTTGACCTTCACCTCGCCGTCGACCACCACATCCGAGCTCCACACCTGCACAACACAAGCCAAAAGACATGTCGCACACATAGCTTTCGCCATGGTAGGGTTAGTCACCACTCAACCTACTTCGTGGATCACATTGACAATCACTCATCACAAAACGAACACACAAGGGTACTTGTCAACCTTGTGTTCGCAATCTCCCCCTTGATGAGTGCATTGTCAACACCAATACACGAACAGCTTGAGCAAAAGAAAAAGAAGAAGAAGAGAAAAGAAAGAACTCACCCAAATGACCAAAAGCCAAAGAAAAGCCAAAAACTGGGTCATTTGAAGGTGAGCAAAACTTGGTCCCCAAAGACATGGGCAACGGCTCGACGCAACCAAGTAAAACAAAACTAGCCCTCAAGAAGAGGCAACGGGCTCAACACCACTAGCAAAGCTCGAAAAACCGAAAAACTGCTAGACCTAGCCCTCAAGAAGAGGCAACGGGCTCAACACCACTAGCAAAGCTCGAAAAACCGAAAAAACTGCTAGACCCTCCAGAAGAGGCAAAAGCTCAACACATCTAGCAAAACACCTCAAATGCAACTCCCCCTGAACAAGTGCAATCTCTCTCAAATGAATGCATATCGCTCAACTTTAGGTGACATTGTGAGTGTGGAAACTTCTCCCCCTTGTTGACACATGCACTTATCAAGCTAGAGCCCAAAGATTGCATCTTCCCCTCAAATTATGCTATGAATGCAGAAATGCACGAATGCAGAAGCTTCAAGATTATAGTAAGTAGATTGAAAAGAGGCTCTAGTTGATGCTGTCATGTATATATAGCAACACATACAAGTGCTAGCAAATGCTCAAAGTGACCAAATGAGACGAAATATGGCATTTAAGCAATTTTGATCAAGTTTGAGCAATTTTAAAAGAGGGTTCACCACCAAAGGAGCACATAGCAAAAATAGACAGGAGATCGACCTTGTGCTACACATGTATGCAAAGTGAACTACCCCAAACAAAGTTCACACATCATGTCATGAGACAAACTTGTGGTTTGATCAAATTTTAGACACCAATTGAAATTTATCAGAGTTATGCAGCTTATTACCAAAGTTTGTCAGACAAGTGTGTGCGGGAGGTTATCTGTGCCACCAAAACCTGACTTAGCGACCATGTCAAGCCTATGCCAAAAGCAATCAGAAGCTTAAGACAATGATCTCGGTATCCATTACAGAGCTCAAGTTCACCAATAAGTGCAATTTGGAGCTGTCTCGATACTCTGACATAGGATAGTACAGACCCATCCCGATCTTTTCAATTCACTTAGTTTGATTTTCAAGTTTTAGCACAAATTCAAGTTTCTCAAGCAAGTGTGTAACTCAAAGTATGAGCCGTAGCAACTAAGCATATACATGAAGCAAGAAAAAAAATCTCAACACATTCTACACATGCTAGTGCCACAAGTAGTGGTGAACACATTTCATGTTTCAACAAGTTTTAATCAAGTTCACAGTTTGGAAAATAAGCTTAGCTCATAACATGCATCAATTGATCAAGAGGAGCCTAAGCCAAAAGCACATCATGTATATCCATAACATCCCCAACAAGAGCATAGTGTCAATCTAGCTACTATAAGGATGAAGCTCAGGATGCAATATGATACATGATGATATGATATGCAAGTATGATATAAAAACAAAAACAAAGACTAAACTACAAAGAAAAGCAAAACTAGAATACAACAACCAAAGTTCCCCTCCTCTAAAAAGGGAAACAAACTCCAAGCTCCCCTCGCAAGCGAGCAAACTGGGCTTGGTCAAGTGGTTTGGTGAAGATATCTGCGAGCTGGTTTTGGGTATTAATGTGGTGTAGATCAATATCACCTTTCTCATAGTGGTCACGCAAGAAGTGAAAGCGAACTTCTATGTGCTTTGTCTTTGAGTGAAGGACTAGGTTTTTGGCTACACTTATGGCGCTGGTGCTATCACAATACAAAGGCACTCG
Source organism: Miscanthus floridulus (assembly GCF_019320115.1). Classification (NCBI taxonomy): domain Eukaryota; kingdom Viridiplantae; phylum Streptophyta; class Magnoliopsida; order Poales; family Poaceae; genus Miscanthus; species Miscanthus floridulus. Next base: position 108,982,619 of record NC_089582.1, read on the forward strand.
CCTAAACTCTAACCCAAAGTCTCTCAGAGTAGCTATCATCCAAAGCAACTGGGAACAACAAGCAGCAGCAGCAACATACTCAGCTTTTGTGGTGGATTGGACAACGCTAGACTGCTTGCGAGAAGACCAAGACATAAGAGAAGATCCAAGAAACTGACAAGTCCCCGAAGTGGACTTCCTCTCAACACGACAACCAGCATAATCCGCATCAGAATACCCACAAAGAGAAAGGGAGGAGGAAGCTGAAAACCAAAGACCAAACTCGGGTGTGAAACGAAGGTACCTGAGGATCCGCTTGATGGCTTGACGATGAGACGTGCGCGAAGAAGACTGAAAACGCGCGCACAAGCAGACTGCGAATTGGATGTCCGGTCTCGTCGCCGTTAGGTACAGCAGGGACCCGATCATGCTTCGGTATTCCTTCTGGTCCACTGCTTCTCCCTCCTTGTCCTCATCCAGGGCCGTCGTGGTTGACATGGGCGTTGAAAGAGGCTTGGCCTCACCCATATCAAATTTCTTGAGCACGTCCTTGGTGTACTTGCCTTGGTGCACGAATGTCCCCTCACGAGTTTGCTTGATTTGCAGCCCAAGGAGAAAGTCAATTCGCCCATCATGCTCATCTCAAATTCCCTGCTCATAGTATCTGAAAACTTGGCAACAAGAGCATGAGAAGAGCCACCAAAGATTATATCATCCACGTATATCTGAACCAAAAGGATGTCTGTGCCTTGCTTGAGGAGGAACAGAGTCTTATCTACGGAACCCATCCTAAAACCCTTATCAAGCAAGAAAGCTTTCAAATGCTCATACCAGGCTCTCGGGGCTTGTTTCAAACCATACAAGGCTTTGTGGAGTTTAAAAACATGGTTGGGGTACTTTGGATTTTCAAAGCCAGGGGGTTGCCTCACATAAACCTCTTCCTCTATGTACCCATTCAAGAAGGCACTCTTTACATCCATCTGATACAGCTTGAACCCTTTCGAAGCTGCATATGCTAAAAGAATCCTAATGGCTTCTAGACGGGCAACAGGAGCAAAGGTTTCTTCATAGTCTATTCCCTCTTTTTGGCAAAAACCCTGAGCCACTAATCTCGCCTTGTTTCTCACCACCACCCCATCCTCACTCTGCTTGTTCTTGTAAACCCACTTTGTACCTATGGGGTGGCACTCTGGTGGAGGTGGAACTAAAACCCACACTTGGTTCCGCTCAAAGTTCTCTAACTCCTTGTGCATAGCATTAACCCAATCGGCATTAGATAGTGCGTGTCCAATATCTCGAGGCTCAAAAGAAGCTACGAAAGCAGAATGAGCGAAATGGGAAATATGATAAGACTTGGAACGCGTTACCCTTTCGTCGATGTCGCCGATCATGGTCTGAGGAGGATGGCGTCGCTGGATATGTCGAGGTGCACCCAAAGATGAAGTCGCCTCCCCCTCATCCACAACTGGAGCCTCCTCAGTCGATTGAGGAAGCGGCTCGCACGGACCCCATGAAGTAGAGGTGGAGGGCTCAGGGCCGTGAGCCGAAGTGGTCGAAGCTGGCTCGATCGGGGCAGCCGGTTGAGATGGCTTGGGATCATCCCAATCGACGTCATCGTCATCCTCAACAAAAATGCTATCACCCATCTCTTCATCACCTGCACGTTCAAAGACCGAAATAGAAGAGGGCATGGTTTCATCGAAGGTGACTTCACAAGTCTCCACGACACGGTTAGTCTCAAGATTAAGCACACGGTACGCATGTGAATGAGAAGCGTAACCGAGAAATATACCGTCCGAAGATCTAGATTCAAACTTGTTAAGATTACCTTGCTTAAGAATGAAGCACCTACAACCGAAGACTCAAAAATGACTCACCTTGGGTGGACGCCCAAACCGCAATTCGTAGGATGTCTTCTTTAAGAAAGCACGAAGAAAAATGCGGTTTGAAACATGGCAGGCGGTGTTGATGGCTTCAGCCCAGTAACGCCTAGGAGTCCTATGTTCATCGAGCATCGTCCTGGCCATTTCAACCAAAGTCCGATTTTTGCGCTCAACAACACCATTCTGCTGAGGGACATAGGGCGAAGAAAACTGATGTTCAAGACCCAAGGAAGCACAAAAGGTGTCAAACTGAGAGTTTTTGAACTCAGTGCCATTGTCACTGCGGATAGCTCGTATGGCATTCTTTGGTAACTCAGTTTGCAACCTCAAGATCAAGTCACGAGCATGAGAAAACGCTTCATCCTTGCCCTCCATGAAAAACACCCAAGAATAACGAGAAAAATCATCCACGATCACTAGAACGTACCACTTCCCTCCCTCTGACCGAACCCGAGCCGGACCAACAGTGTCCATATGGAGTAGCTCACCGGGTCTCGTGGTCATGACCTGAGTCACTGGAGGATGGGAAGCAGCCACCATCTTTCCGTGGCGACAGGGATGGCATACCAGATCCTTCTCAAGCTTAAGTTTGGGCAATCCTCGGATCATGTCAAGAGAACTCAACCTCACTAGGAGATCGAAGCTCAAGTGACCAAGTCTCCTATGCCACTTCCACAAATCAGAAGAAGATCCGGCAACCAAACAGCGAGAAGAACCGAAAGACTGAGAGAAATCAGCTCTGAAAACTCGGCCAAAAGGAACGATCTGACACACTAGATGTCCCTGAGAATCGAGCACACGAGAAAGTCTAGTCTTAAAGCGCACCTCAAACCCATCTTGAAGGAGTTGCGAAACAGAGAGCAAATTAAAATGCAGGCTTGAAACCAAAGCAACGTCCTTCAAGATAAAAGACTCATTGACCCGAATGGTTCCACGAGACAGCACCTTACCTTTGCTATTGTCCCCAAATGTGATGTACTCCTTGTATTGCATGGGGTCGAGGCTGGAGAACCATTTGGAACTTCCGGTCATGTGGCGCGAACAGCCGGAATCAACAAGCCACGTGTTCTCCAGGCCTCCGCTCTGCATCAATAGAAAGACAGGGGGTGAGCAAATGGCACAACACTGGGGTTAGTGAAATGAGGAGAATACCAGTGTTGAGTCATTTGCCCTGGAAAAGTGTTAGGAAAAACACCATACATGCCATGTCCCATTGGAGAGAAGCGATCACCACGTGGGGGAAAACGTGGTCCGCTAGGAGTGTGGGACTGAAAGCCACCGTCGCGAGGTCCAGAGTCATATAGATCATGACTTGGGCCACGCCGGGCACGACCACCACGTGGTCTCGCCACCTGAGGCCTAGCACCTTGAGGCATTGCACCTCTAGGCCTAACACTGTGCCTCTGAACAGGCGGTACATGTACGCCATGGGGAGGACGGTACATGTTCCGGTTGTTCAACTCGTACTCACGCCGCTCATCTCTCTTCCTCCTAAAGCAAAACTCAGCCAAATGACCATCTCTATGGCAATAGTCACAGTGGTACCTCACCTCTCTCTTGGATGGTGGTTGACTCACTCTCTTGTGGATGTGGTTTACTCTCTGAGGCTTTTTGGCTTTAGGAAGGGGTGCACTAGAGATGTTGGGTAGAGTATCGAGTGAGTTCCGAAAGTGGTTCGGTTTGGGAACCCAAACTTGCTTGGATGGTGGAGCTTTTGGTGGTTCTTCAAACACACCATCTTTGATCATAGGCTTGGTAGACTCTGGTGGAGGGATCTTGATCAATTTGGGAATGTTGGTGGGTTTCTCACTTGGGTTCAAACCACTATGTTCACCAACCTTGCCATAGACATGCTCACCCTTCCCACCTATAGCAAAGCCTACTCCCGATGAGTCAGTTCCCCGCCTGAACTGGCTCACCATCATGCCCAACTGGGGCTCACTGCACGACACCCAGCTCAAGATGGACCGAAGTTGTGTGTTTTCTTCCTCGGTTCCCATCTTGTCGTGCCTGCAGGACTCAAGCTCCAACACCAAAGCTTCACATCGAACACATGTAGTGGTGATGCTATCTAAGTTGGCCTTCTCAAACTCAGCAAGTTTGGCAACCTTCTCTGCCAACTCAGATTGCAAGCCTGAGCAGGACTTGCACGCACCGAGCAACCCAGAACGAGACTTCAACTCATCACATTCATCAAGCAAAATAGCATACTTGGATTGCAAGTCAGAGAGGTTAGACATGTGTATAGCACACTCATCGCACTCCTCCTCCTCTGACACCACTACACCACTCTTGGCAAGCTCCAACTCCTTCAAAGCAACCTCTAGCTGGTCCTTAAACTCTTTTCTCTCGCGGGCAGCACGCTTAAGCAACTTATCTTGACTCATCAATGTATCATTCATAGTATCAAGCTCAAGCATAAGTGAGTCAAGTGTGGGCGGTACCTCGTTTTCGTCGTCGTCGACATCGACGTCCTTTTTGAGCTTTGCTCCACCGTCAACCGCCATAGTGCAAAACCCACCATGGTTTGCACCGGCGACAAAGCAGAGACCGTTGAGCTTGTCCTCGCGCTTCTTCTCGGACTCATCGTCGGTCGAGGGACAAGAAGAGTGATCATCGTCGGAGTCGTCGTCGAGGTCGCTGAGGGAGGCGAGGAAGGCGCGTTCTTGAGCTTTGGCCTTCCTGCGGTACGCCTTCTTGATCGCTTCCTTGTTGAAACTGCCCTTGGCCTTGTGCTTGCCAGAGGTGTAGTCGCGCTTATCCTTGTGCTTGCCGAAGTCGTACTTGTTGATGAAGGGCTTCTTCTTGGGGTAGTGCGCGACGAAGTGGTCCGGATCTCCACATCCATAGCATCCCTCCTTCGGGCCACCACTGCGTCGGCGATTCAAACGGTTGTTGTGAAACCGAGAGAACCGACTGATGACGAGTGCCAACTCATCATCCCCAAGAGACTCCAGCTGCTCCTCTGTGACTGACATCAAGCACAACAAAGAGAAAGAAGCTTGTGAAGGGTTAGTCAATGAACTTGAACCACTACCTGAGACCAAAGCCATGGTTGGTGCAGAGGGATTCTTGAGCTTGGCTTGGGTTTGGTAGTCGATCTCTGTGGACTTGAGCTTGCTGAAAAGCTCGTCAACAGTGAGGGTGTCGTAGTTGGCGGACTCGATGATCGCCGACACCTTCACATCCCATACCTTTCGATCAAGGGCATAGAGAAGCTTGAGCGCCCTCTCATGATCACTATAAGGTAGGTTGGCCTTGTTCGCTTTCATTTTGTTGACGATAGTCTGAAAGCGGGAAAACATGGCATCGATGGACTCGCCATCAAGCTGAGAGAAGTTCTCGTACTCGCGCTTGTACGTCTCGTAGAGTCTGGTCTTGACCTGTGCGGTCCCCTCGTGATAGCTCTGAAGCCTCACCCAGATCTCTCGAGCTGTAGTACAATCGGAGACACGCTCGAACTCAGAAAGCGAAAGACTCGAGAAAAGCACACTGCGAGCTTTGCTATTTGCGTTGTGCCGATCCTTGTGATCCTGGGTGGTACGGGCCGCGGTAGGGAGCACAACGTAAGTAGCATCCTCGCAAATTTCCCAGACGAGCCAATCAATCCCCTGGAGATGCGCAGACATGCGGATCTTCCAATAAGGATAGTTTGACCCATCGAAGTGCGGTGGTTTGCCAGAACCACGCTCCATGTCGCCTTCGTGGATCACGGACCGATTAAGGTGGAATGATCCTTAACCGGCTCTGATACCAATTGAAGGACCGGAAACGGCGACCAGAGGGGGGGGGTGAATGGGAGCCTCAAATTTCTTTCGAAATCTTCGACCACTGTCCCAACATCAATCCCCAAAAAGCATACACGAAAGACTTGATGACCACGACCCTAGAGAAGGGTGGATGCTCCCTCAGAACACAGCGGGTCACCACAGAGCAAACGGAACACAGATCAAAGCTCAAACGAGCAAACTCCCAAAAGAAAACAGCACTGCTCCTGCAAATATCGGACACGTCCGGTATTATATCGGACACGTCCGGTATTTTCCGGACACGTCCGGTATGATATCGGACACGTCCAGGATTTTCAGCAGCAAGCTGACCAAAAGAGAAAAATCCAAAACCCCATCAAACGGTGTCCAAAAATCATGAAATTTTAACCATAGCTCTTTAGACACCAAGGGAAGGTCTCCACAAAATTTTAGCTCAAAACTCCAAAGTGAGAAATATCGGACACGTCCGGTATGATATCGGACACGTCCGGTATGAACGAGCAGTTTCTCGGGAAAAAATTAAATCAAGCCATAACTTGATCAAATCAACTCCAAATGACTTGAAATTTTGCACAAGAGTTCACAAGCGAGTAGAAAGGCAACCTCTAAAAGATCATAGCCCGAGACAAACTCTAACTCCGTGAATCGAAGGAATTGAAGAAAACCCCCAAGAAATAGGTCAAGAACCAAAATTGCCCGGATCTACGATCTCGTGAGGAATTAGTGGATTTCCTTCGGTGGAAAGCTTCTACTCATGTCACTGATCGATCCAAGGCAACAAGAACGAACCAAAACCGTCCCAAATCGAAGAAACGAGAGGGGAAACAAGAAGGGACAAAAGGAGCTCGTGAAGAACACCAAAATCACATCAAGAACACAACTAAATCATGAATCCCGGAGGACATACGGTGGTTACGGCCACCGATTCCTTCAAAACCAAGTCACAATTTGAGTTGTGGACCTCTCTCATACATGGAAGCAAACTAGAGGAAGAAACCCTAAAGGAGAAAATGAAAACTGGAGGAGGTGAGGAAGATGGGGGCTCCCTCATCCTATTTAACAGGGCTATTACACATTCCCAGTTTTGCCCCTGGATACAAATGAGTTGAACCGCTAAGCCCAAGGGCGTTGTTGTCCAACCCGGTGTAATCTTGATCCGACGGCCACCGCGCCTTCTCACCGGTAGCTTCGCCTCGACGCGAACTCCCCGATGCCGCCACGTGCCGTCCGTCCCTCCTCGGAACCTCCGCCCGGGTTTTGAGGCCCAAACCCGTAAACCGTCCATCCGATGGTTTTGAGGCCCAAACCATCAAACCGTCCGCGAGTAGCGTACTCCATACGCGTCCCCCGCCATCCGACGCGTGTCACCGCCGTCCTCGACCGGCCGGCCCGCCAAGTCCTCCTGAGCCTCGCTCGACTCACGCGTCCGCCGTCTTGACCCGGTCAACACCGTCACTCCATGTCTTCTTGCACTTGTCGATGTCCCAAGTGTCAGCCACCATGGCTAGTCACCCGGCCTCTGGGTCCCTCGGTCCAAGCCTCACGTCCGTCCTTCACCGCTCCCGGTCTGTCGGCACGGCACGTCCTCCTTGACCTTCACCTCGCCGTCGACCACCACATCCGAGCTCCACACCTGCACAACACAAGCCAAAAGACATGTCGCACACATAGCTTTCGCCATGGTAGGGTTAGTCACCACTCAACCTACTTCGTGGATCACATTGACAATCACTCATCACAAAACGAACACACAAGGGTACTTGTCAACCTTGTGTTCGCATGTTAAAACTTCAGAACTAAAAGAAATCGATGGCAATAATTTCCATCGAAGCACCATCCGCAATTATAGGAAATAATCTATCATCATATAGCACACGACAACAATATACAAATGGTATATGTTTTCGAGAGGAACCTGATTTGAAGATCCAACAGCTCAATTATAATGCATGGACTCTGAAGAGATATGCAGCTAGTGGATGTATTACGTAACCTGCACAAAATTAGAGGGTAATAGTTGATGAGCGTAGATCTTGATTATTTCGAAATTGGAAATATGGACACAACAGAACACAAATGCACCTGGACTTGCGATGGGGATGATAATCTGAGGGGACATCCACATGGAGTGTAGCATATAATAATATAAATATACATAGAAGACATGGAAACGAAGAGGCATAAACAATTAATTCAAATAATGATTTCGGTTACAGAAAGAATTCAAAGGGAAGGGCGTTGGCACGCGTAGGCAGCACACGTAGGGCTGGACAAAATACTCGCGGCTCGCCAACTCGCTTGAATCGTGGCCGACTTAGCTCGGCTCGACTCGGCTCATTTTAATTTTTTCACGAGTTGAGTTAGAAGTCTAGCTCGCTATTTTAACAAGCCAGCTCGAGGCAGCTCACGAGCTGCTCACGAGCTGAAACGAGCTGAGGCCTATCAGCCTATGACCATGAATTCAGAAGATGATGATGCTGACCTAGAAGTGTACACCTATTATATTGGTATGTAATCATTATTTTCAGCTGATTTATATGAATTTTAATTTTATAATTATTGTGGTATTTAAATGTTGATTTTATGGATTATTTTTCAGGAAGAAGATGATGCTGCTGACATTAAATCTGTGGACTTTCCTAAGTTTGTGGTGGCAAGTAACTAGTTAGTATGTTGGAACTGCATGATCATGGATGGACCAGCTATGTTGCATGGTTGATACTTTTGATGAACCTGATATGTATTAATCATGTATAGTTGCATAATGGTGGACGTCACCTTTTAGAATTAATGTAGCATAAATATTATAAACATGTGTGTCCTATTTTTTTTTTAGCTCCCGAGCTAAACGAGCCAAGCTCAAGCTCGGTAACGAGCCGAGCCGAGCTAGCTCGTTAGCCTAACGAGCTAGCTCGAGCTGAACCGAGCCGAGCCGAGCCGAGCCAAGCTGGCTCGATATCCAGCCCTAATCACACGTAGGTAGCACGCAGGAACAGTGGGACTAAGAAGGGGAGGGAAAGGGCGTCCATGTGGGTCGACGTAGGAAGGTGAGCAGGCATCGGAGGAGAGGACCACACATGCATAGGAGGAGACTGCAGTAGCTGCAAGAAGGGGAGGAGAAGGGCCGTGCTGTGGATGGGCGCTGAGGCGTGGGAAGACAGAAGCACACAGACACAATAGGAGAAAGAAAGTGGAGTGGAGGGGAGGGGAGGGGAGGGGAAGGGCGGGGCGTGGAGCACTTGGAGGCAGAGTTTTGGGGAATGGTGGCAGGGTGGAACACTTGAGCGGCAGGCAAGAGGAGGCGGCGATCTGTTTTTTTCGTGGAGGATGGCGTGGATGACGGAGGGAATATGAAGGTGGAGGTGGAGGTGGAGGTAGATGCGTGAGCAATAATTGATAGGTTTTCCTAAACTGATGATGTGTTTCTTTTTTTAGACAAAACTTCTATACGAAGATGGAGGATGCATGTGGTCCTCTTCGTGCAAAGGAGGAGGCCGGTGCAGGAAGTGATTGACATGGCTTAAGGAGATGCTAGAGAAATAAGAAGTGGGGTTTTGCTTTATAAGAGTTTAGGATGGGCTGGATCGATCCCCATTTTGATAACGTTTGCATGGACGCGACCGGTTCCAAAGGGAAACATACCCTTTAGATTTTGGGGAAGCCCCATCCCACGAAATCTAGAGGATGGACTCGTCCCCGTTCCATGTCGTGATGCTTCGTCGGTTGGGCACGGGTCTTCGGCTCTAAGCGCAGGTGCAGTGCGGGGCTTTGGGCGGCACAGGCGTAGATCTTTGAGCTCATGGCGACCAGGGCGGCTGTCGATAAAAGATGCTCAACAGTTCTCCAAGGGGTATCCCACAAAGGTAGATTGATCGGTGGAGGCGCGCGTGATAGGAAGCGGATGGTAACACAAGGCGCAGAGACAACGATTTAGACAGGTTCGGACCGTCTGATCGACGTAATACCCTACGTCCTGTGTCTTTGGTGTATTGTATTGAGATGTAGTAGTTGTTGACTTGGGGACCCCTGCCTCTTCTTATATACTCTGGAGGGGTAGGGTTACAAGGAAAGTATTCTATTTGGTACTATACAATATCTTGCAGTGCACGTCGACCAGTGCCGTGCACGCCTTGATCTTGTGGGCTGAGCCACCTCTGATGGTGCGGCCCATGTCTTGTCTTGTGGATACTGGGGGTCATATCCCCCACAGCTAGTCCCCGAGCTCCTTGTATCCTTTGAGCAACACTGTCTTGAACAAGTCTGAGCACTTTGACATGAAGCCAATTAGTTTAACTGGTAATCCGAGCAGTGGAAGTCAAAACCGACCTATTTAACTGGTGACCTGGGCGGTGAAGGTCGAAGCCGGCCAATTTAACTGGTGACCTGGGCGGTGAAGGTCAATGCCGACCAGTTTAACTGGTTAGGAGACCTCGGACTTAGCCAAGTAAAGCTTGCTAGAAGGATGTAAGGGACTCAAGATAAAGTTTGAAAATTCTTCCACTTAGAAGAAGTGTAGCCACTTAAACTCGGTCAATAAAGAGGGTAAATCAAGAAATAAGCACTACATTCACTGACAGGTGAAGTGTAGACACTTAGTCCCCGAGCCTGCTGGAAGATGAAGAATGAAACTTGTAGCAGGGTCAAAGAAAAGAAGTCTGAAAGCTTGCCGACGTTATCTGACATGCGCGTATCAAGACCCCAGACGTGCTGCCCAAGATCAGCACCCTGATCCGAACAACATGGAGTAGCTTGATAGCACACCGATAAGACTAGCAAGATCCGACCACTAAGGGAGTCCTCAGTTTAGCTGGCGATGCTTGCACAAAAAATCCAAACACTGAGGAGTCCCCAGCGTAGCTGGTGATGTCCGAACACCAAGGAGTCCCCGACGTAGCTGGCAATGTCCGAACACCGAGGAGTCCCCGGCGTAGCTGGTGATGTCCGAGCACCAAGGAGTCCTCAGCGTAGCTGGCGATGTCCAAGCATCGAGGAGTTCCCGACGTAGCTTGCGATGTCCGAGCACCGAGAAGTCCTCGACGTAGCTGGCGATGTCCGAGCACCGAGGAGTCCCCGACGTAGCTGGCGATGTTCGAGCACCAAGGGAGTCCTCAGCTTAGCATAGCTGGCGATGAAGCACGAGCGACGAATAGTCCGGTCAACTATTCGGTGGCGAAGTGAGCATTGAGTAGAAGTGACCGGCGAACAGTCCGATCAACTAGTCGGCGATGAAGTCCATAAACCTAGCGGTCCGACCAGTTGATCGGTGGAGAAGTCCGAGCACTAGGTGGTCCGATCACCTGAACGATGATCCTATAATACAAATATGTAGAATGAGTAGTACATGATGTAAAAATATATGAAGTCCGGAGAAGAATCAACAATGGTGATGAAATAGCGTATGCATCTCAGGATTAGTTGGTGTGAACACTTGAATATGTATTTATATTTAATATAAACCGTCCGACCAATTAGTGTGTAGCTAAGTCTCCAGCCCTAGCTAGCCCGTTAACCATAACGCGGAGCGTGGAGCCCGTGTGCGTGTAGGAAGAACAAAGCGTCTCTAAGGAGCCGCTGCCGACCACCTATAACGCAGAGGGCAGACGCTCGTGCACGTATAGAGAGGAGCCAGAGACAGGGCCGTCTCTGGGGACATCCGAGCATCAACATGACTGTTCGGGGATTTGCCTTAGACTTAGCTGTATGTCATATTTAAGATGGTATACATGAAAGAAAATCGTTTGGAGAGCAAACATGGAGAAAACAGCTCGGAGAAACATTATGGCGATATACGAAGATTGGAGAATATTTAGAAGAATATTAAAGCGTGACTTAGCCTTAGACCGAACGTCTGGTCGGCGGCGTATGGCGTTATCTGGTCGGCAACGCGGGCAGCTCGCTTAGTGGCTCGCTTAACCGCTGGAATGAAGTTGATCTCGTGTTGGAGTAGGACAGACGTAGGCGGAGCTTGGTGGTGTTAATCCACGTACGAAGACGCGCGCCATGGTTGTCGAAGGATGTCGACGCGATCCGTCGAGTTGCCATGAAGGATGTTGATCTTGAGTTACGCCATCTGGTTCGCCAGGGATCAGCATGCACGAGCCCCACGGTAGGCGCCAACTGTCGACAAAAGATGCTCGGCAGTCCTCCGAGGGGTATCCCACGAAGGTAGATTGATCGGTGGAGGTGTGTGTGATAGAAACCAGCCTCCTGAGCTCCCTGGTGGTGTCTTCCTCCTCAACGACCACCACTTCGTCGCCCCGCTTGTGGAGGATTCGGATGGCTTGAGGTCGTGATTCCTCATGCTCAATTTCTTCCACCTCGTCCTCTTCCTCCGTAGTTGGGGGCACCACCAGGGGGCTCGGTGGTCGCACAGCGTATCCGACCACGCCCTCCGACGCCTCAGGGAGCGCCGTCTGCTCCTCCGGCACCACCGGCTTCTCCGCTCTAGTCTCCGACGTGACATCGACAACTCTAGCTTCTGCCTCTGAAGGTCCGGCAGCTCCCGCCATTTCCCTGGGCACTGCTGCCGGCTCATCCACCGTCGACGCCAACCATTCTCCGCGCCAAGTTCATCAGCAGCAGCGGTTGACTCCTCTACAGGCCGTCGAGCACCCAGGGACTCCGGGACGGGGTCTGCTGGCATTGTTTTCGCACTGGGACTAGCCCCTAGCTGCTCGCCGGTCTGGCCAAACAGATTCAAATCCTCCGTAGGCCTCGCTCTGCATCAGATTAGCTCGTCAATCACCAAAAGAGATAAAGATACGACAGCAAAATAAATCCAAGGCAAGGATACTTACGTGTCGGCCTCCCGGTACACTTTTATGAACCGGCGACCCCGAGCCCCCAGGCGTAGCCCTGGGGTCGACCCACGCTCCTTGAGGTGGAGGTGTCGCGGTCTCCGCCGTCGGCCTCTCTTCCGCCTGCTGCTGCTCGAGGACTTCCGCCTGCTGCTGCTTGGGGACTCCCTTCGCCTGCGGCTCGGGGACTTCCTTCCCTCCCTTCGATTGTACCCACGATGGGCACCAACTGTCGACAAATGATGCTTGATAGTCCTTCGAGGGGTATCCCACAAAGGTGGATTGATCGGTGGAGGTGCGCATGATAGGAACCGGATGGTGACACAAGGCGCAGAGACAACGATTTAGATAGGTTCGGGTCGCCTGATCGACGTAATACCCTACGTCCTGTGTCTTTGGTGTATTGTATTGAGATGTAGTAGTTGTCGACTAGGGGACCCCTGCCTCTCCTTATATACTCTGGAGGGGTAAGGTTACAAGGAAAATATCCTATTTGGTACTATACAATATCTTGCGGTGCACGTCAACCAGTGCCGTGCACGCCTTGATCTTGTGGGCTGGGCCAACTCTGATGATGCTGCCCATGTCTTGTCTTGTGGATACCAGGGGTCATATCTCCCACAGCGGCCCACCTTGTAGCGGATGGGAAGCGTTGGGCTCCAAGTGGCATAGGGACAACCTTGGTGACACCTGAGGTGGGTAGGGTGGACAGCGGCGGTGCATGGTGCGCATGGTCACGGCGATGCATGGAGCGTGCGGTGGTGGTGCATCAGGCACTAATGTGTAGCAACAACAATGGAAGAGGAAGCGGAAAAGATAAAGTTGGCTTGTGTATTTCCAGCAAGGTGTCTTTTTAGACGTCCAAAACTAAATTTGGTCATCGTACAACAAAAACAGGTTCAATGGATAACATCCCTATAGTTGTTTTTTAATAAAGACACTCAAAGATCTAATATTTATTAAGAAAAACATTTTTTAATGGCAACGGGAGGGGAGAGTTTCCCCCACCTGACTTTTCATTGATCTCGACCTCTCAGGTCATCAGATAATAAAATTACATTGTTTGTTTAGTTCGATGTGGATGTTACATTGCCGAATTGAACAAATTACACCATGAATCTGCTATTAGTCTATCCTTCTTTGGAAGCCTGAGCTTCCACAGCTTTGCTTCCGAAATGCATGCAGCAAAGAATTGAGTCAGAGAATTAAGAAAAACATTGGCCAGTATATATGATAGTTTAATACAAAATGATTTTAAGAAAACAAGAGTACATTAAAGGTCAATCCAATCGTCTTCTTCCTTCGATTTTTTCATAGTCAGCCGAAGCCTCACATGGAAAAGGTAGCAAGGGAAAAGGTCATATGCAAACACTCTCACCACATTAGACCTTGAAGACGGCAAAAGGCACTCATTGCTGGTAACAAAATTTAATACCGACTGAAAGATCATCAATTGTAGGACCTCACCAAGGAACACATGCTTATGATCCTTCATCATCAAACTAGAGTGTTCGAGAAATAAGATCTTGGCGAAGAATAGACTCAAATAAGAGGTTGAAATCGCCGCATCGAAAGCCAAACAACTTCTTGCCGAGATCAGTGGCGAACGCAGCCAGCAACATAGGAAGGGCGCATCCACCTCTCTCTCTCTCTCTCTCCTCCTCCTCTTTTTCTTCTTCTTCCCCCCTCTTTTCGTCTTTTTACTTCACCTTTGTCCAAAACTTGCACTTAGGGAGAGGCGGGCTCCATTGTGTTCGTGTAGGTAGGGGGCTAGAGCCCACCCCGCAACCCCCGTAAATCTGTCCTTGGTCTTGATAATCACATCAACTGTCAAGATCTGAAGAGAAGACAACATATCTAATAGAACATACTCCCACTAGACTTTTATCGTTGCCAAATCAAACATCGTCGAGATAGAGAGAGATCAGTGGGACCTTGCTCCGATGTGCCATTGTCGCCACTGTCTTGTCATTGTGTCATGAAACCACGGCCTAATGAAATAATGACCAACAAAAATCTAAATCAATGAAGGAAGCGGGTCCCACTCTTCTAGTCAACGGTGAAGTCGCCAACGAGGATAGAAAAAAGGGGCCAAGGTGGCAACGGTAGTTGCAGAGCATGGCTACCGGAGCATCGCTGACTTGGATCTTCATGGGCCTCTCCCTCGCGACTGCCCTAGCGCCGCCACCGCCCCTGCCTTCCACCACCGCTGGTCCCCCTCCAACGTCTTGCTAGGGGCCGGAGGGAGTGGGGATCCATCATTTTTAATAAATTTTCTAGTAGATCGAGTCCTTAGGGTTAGGGTCTCTGCATGCCAAGTTTCTTGGTATTGAGGATTTATCTCCTTCTCCTCCTCCTCTCCGACGACGACGAGGGGGCATGGTGAAATCATTTTCTCCATGGTGGCTCTTTTGAAGACGAGGACAACAATTACGGCGTCAGCAACTTCATCTGCGCGACAACATGGAGATGATGTCGCTGCCATGGAATAATTTTCTCTGGTCTCTTTTCCGTTTTATTGTGGTTAGATCTAACCATGATGAAGGACCGAGGAGAATAAGTTTCAGATCAGTCTTCCTCATTCTTCGATGGCAGAAAGAAGAAGAAGAAAGACACGAGAAAGAAGAAGTTTCTCAACTCTGCCTGCATGAACGTTGGCCGTTGTTCGTTAGACATATATTCTCAAACCTTTTGCCGAGTGTTTGCCTGACGGTCATTCATACAAAACGTCATATAAGTTTGGTTTTGAGATTTAGAGTTATTCACAGCGTGGGTGTAATTTAGATGAAAATCAGTTTCTGGATATATGTAGTATATAGTGCTTGTAGCGTGTTGATGTACCCAGTTATTATGTAATTTAATTCTTTGGTCGAAAAAAAAAGACTTGGATCTTTATCCCTACAGGAACACCGACGAGGGGATTGTGGTGGCGGTTGCGGGTAGATTGAGAGAGAGACTGAGAGGGAGAGAGAGAGTAGGGAGATCAGGAGACCAAGAGCGAGTCATAGGGATCCACAGGACGAGTCGTCACGACTGTGCACGCGTGCGACAGAGTTGCTGGTTAGTCTACAATGATTATGAATTCTTGACTCCCGGCCTTATGTTGTTTGATCGTGGTATTAGATTTGGCAATTTGGAACCTTTATACCTACACTCCCTGAGCTTTTGTTGCCTAGCCGGCTCATTAAGTAAACGAGCTAAACTACTGGTTTAGCTTGTTAAAAAATGTAGACAAGCCAATTCATACCGAGCTACTTACAAGTTGAGTCGAATGAGTTATCCGCCTACGAGGTTTTCATCCGGCCTACTTACGAAACTTACAGGCTATTTGGTTTGGGGAGTGGTCCCATCCAGCGTCAGCACGTCTGGCATAGGCAGTGGTGGAGTCAGGAATTATGGCCCGTTCTGAATTTTAACTGAAACTGATTGAAAAACACTGTTCTAGTTGAATTGTTGTGGAAAAAAACATTATTTCGGCTTAAAAAACAAGTCAAATATGAGATAAGCCGAACATGGCCTATATATATATAGAGAACACTAAAAAAATCGATATATGAACTGATCGTAGCTCATCTGTTTAGGTCTTTTTAAGGTGCATTTGTTGCACTTAGAACTTTGATTTTGTTACTAGTTAAGTACACATTCAGTAAAATGTAAAATACCATGAAATGCAAGTACACATTTAGTAAAATCTAAAATTTTATTAAATCCGTTCTAATATGGTAAGGCAAAAGAGTTTAAATAAATCAAAATATTCTATTTTAATTGTATTTTTATGTGAATTTGTTATCTAGAAGATATAAAAAAAATATATGACAATTTTTTATTATATCTTGCTAACATAAATGTAGATTATTAAATTATGTACTATGTAAAAGTTTTGTTATGCTGTTTGGGGGGAACCCTCCTCCCGCTCTGCCCTGGCGGCGGATATGAGTTACCTAGACCCGGTGTACTTGAAGACGGGTCGTTCCACCGAGAATAGCGAGGTGTATAGCTTCGGTATGGTGCTCCTGGAGGCCATCACTCGGAAGACGGCCAAGTACGACGGCAACAGGAGCATGCCCATGGACTTTGTCACGTCCTGCAAGGACGAGGAGGGCAACGTCAGGAGAGCAATGTACACGACAAGGACATCTTGGATTTGAGGTACTCATACACATATCATTCTTGTAGTAGTGGTATACCCTATACCTATTATTTCGAGTTTTTTTACTATGGAAAGGCAATAATCACTATAGAAATGACATCCAAACACCTCTGTCTCACCTCTCTCTCTCCTTTTAACCAAAAAATATGGATTCTAAATCACAATAAGAACTTGTTTGGTTTGGTGAGGATTGAGAGGAGAGCGATTTTAATCCCCTTTGAAACCGTTACATTGATCCAATCCCTTTGGATATGAAATTAACCAAACAAGGCCTAAAACTGAGATCCAAAAGGCCTGATTGAGTTTTCTTTTTTGATCCTCAACATGGCTCTAAGGCCTTGTATTATGAGACTGATGCTCAACTAAGTCACGAGCAGCCATAGCGATTACACAATCTATCTTTACTATATCCATACAGGCTGTTTCACAGCCGCTGTGGCTGCTGCAGGCTGTATTCTTACAAGTTACTGTAAAATTGTACCAGTTACAGCCAGCAGCAGCAACAGCCAAACAGTTTTAATAAATATAACCGGTTTGTCGATTCGAGTACTTCACTGTTACTTGTGGATATCTCGACACGCTGTATATAGCTTTGGGCCTTGGATATATCGGTATATTGTTATATAATATATATTGGTCGAGAGGACAAACAGAAAAGCAGTCTGTGTTGAGCTTGCGCGCCATATGCAAGTGATCTTTATGATCAATCGCGTTCCAACAAATCGGTGCGTGCTGCAGCTACACTTTCGCATGGCATGGCACGGCACGGCACGTCTTCTTCTGTTCAACGACTGGACTGCACAGCGATAGCGGCTCAGTCAGTCTGCTTTTGTGTCCTCGTGGATCCAACAAACGCCAATTTTGCCCTCACTCCCTCAGGCAGAGGCAGCTGAAACCCAAGGGTCGCACAAACATTGGACCTCGTCCGACGGCTACAATCGCGCTGGGCGCCATGCGCCACGACCGGCCCAAAGGCCACGCCACGCGCGACAAACGGTGTCCGCACGGGCAGCCCCCCCGCCCAAAAATAGCCCGCCTCCGCAAACATATAAACCTGGCCTCGCCGCCCCGTCCCTCACCGCACCACAACAAGCAGAGGCACCAAAGCGTCAAACTCGCCACCCAGCCAGCAAAGCAACCAACCCGAGAGAGCAGCTAGGCACCGTACGTACCCATGGCTCGCGCTAGCGTCGTCTTCGCCATCGCCGCTCTCCTCTTTGTCGCCATGGCCGTGGCGCCGCTGTCCGCCGAGGCGAAGGAGTCCGCCGACGCCCCCGCTGCCGACGCGCCGGCCGATGGACCCAGCGCGCCGGTGGGTGCCCCTGGTCCCCAGGGCGTCGATGGCCTGTCAGGCAACGAGGACGACGACGATGACTCCACCAACTGAGGCCGGCCGAGCACGTCGTCCTAGCTCGGTTCCGAAGACGAATGGTCCGGTTGAATTTGGAACAGGACATGGAAGAAGAGCGAGAGCAATGTCGTTTGAAGTGAAGCCATAATAATGTGTGGTCGTCCGTGGATATGTTCTTGCTCTCCCTTTTTTTTTTTTCTTTCTGTTTGATTTTCGATGTGTTATCTTGTTCTTAGCAACTAATTGTATCGACTCCTGATATCAAGGACTCCCGAATTTATCGTTTCTGTGTTTCTGAGCCACTGAGAGTCTGAGTCTGAGACGGCGAGCGATTCATCAGTCATCATTCATGTGCATGCTTGGTTCACGATGGTAGTTTTGTGTAGGCTTCCCTGCTTTCCTCTGCTGCACAAAAGGCCGCCTTCTTGTTCCTCTGTTCTCAAATAGTCAAATTCCATTTATATTTCTCTTCGAAATCAATGCGACGCTGATTTTTCTAGCTTTGCAATTTGCGTGGATTTTATGGGGGATTATCTAGACTCCATACTTCATAGAGCCTTTTCTGGAGCTCTTACACACAACTCACAAAGCCAAAATGCCATGAGCTCGTAGCTAACCCCGCTTTAACAATATATGGTATCTGTTTTTTTCTTTCATATCTGTGGTATTTCTTATATATATAATAATATACATACCAAATTATAGTGTCAAACATTATTGTTCCGTATACGTGCAGGGCGTGTCCCTCACTAGTTTGTCCTAAAAAATGCAAATCTAAAAGCATTCTTGATTAAAGTGTCAAAGTTTAACCAAATATATATAAAAATAAAAATACTAATGTTTTTTACATCAAATGAGTGTACTATAAAAATATATATCATAACACATCTAATACTTATTTGATGTAAAAAATATTTATATTCTTTATATATAATTAATTAGATTTGAGATATTTTAAGTCGAATACTGGTTTTTTTCTAGAGGGAGTGAGTACTAAAAAAACCAGAGGGACGAGTCACGTGCCATTATGAGGCCAGAACGGAAGTAGGACTCTAGGGTAGCGTTTGATTGAGAGTCAAGTTGGGGTGGGATGGTCCCGACTCTGATTTCTAGATGGGACGGAGACGGAACAGTTTTAATTTCTGTTTGGTTGAAGAGGGATGGAACAAACCCTTTCCCTTTTCTATTTGGTCTGGGGACATCAAGGTAGCGTTTGGTTGAGAGGCAAGGTGGGATGGGATGGATCTAACCCAGTTTTCAGAGGCGGGACGATTCCATTTGCTGTTTGGTTAAGAAGGGATGGGATAACTATGTTTTATGTTTGGTTTGGGGACATAAAAAGTGGGATTAGGCACCTGACATGTGGAGCCCACCCATCAGCCTATATTTTTTCTTTCCTCCTCCTCTCTATCTCTCTATTCGTACACGCACACCATTACCGCGAGTTCAGCACGACAGGGCTAGGGGCAGAGAGGCCCTCGCGGCGGTGGGTGGCGGGGCTGGGGCTCGGCCTCGCCTGTTGAACGGTCCTTGTTTGGTTTTGGTAATTGAGTGATAATCTTAAGTGGACTAATATGTGGTTGAGTGAGATACACAGGTGATTAGTCCACGGGTACTTGTGTGAGCAACTAATACCATGACGGTGAAGATGGCTTGGATTTGTTGCAAGGCTCACACATATGATAAAGGAGCTCATTACATATGAGACATGACATGGAGTCATATGATCAAGGTGGAGAAGATCAAGACAAGACTTGGCTCGACGGACCGGTTGCAAGAGTGAAGGGCAAGTTGAGTGATGACTTGGTGCCGATGGACCAAGGCAATGGTGAAGAGTAAGTGAAGTCAAGATCGATGAACCAATACGGTCACGTGATGAAATGAAGTGGATCATATCATCTGGTGTTTGGTTGGTGCATGTGTTGCATCGACATCAAAGGAGATGGAATAGAATGCGCAAGGCAAAGGTATATTTGTAGGGCATTTCATTTCACGATCAAAAGTTGTGTAGAGAAGTGCATGATCGGGTTTAGGATAGATGGCCGTACTATCAAGACAGGTAAACTTGTTTGCATATCGGTCATCTAGTACCACTCAAGTGATCTAACTTTGCATCGTTGCTAAGATCGAGTGGGGTGGCAAGTTGAGTGACTAATCCTTTGAAAAAATAATTGTGAAAATGCTAACACCCATAAACATGGCGGTGTACACTTGGTGGTGTTGGTACATTTGCAAAGGAGAAGAAGTTAGTGAAGAAAAGGAGTTGAAAGCGCTGGTCACAGGGTGACCGGACGCATCCGGTATCTGACTCAGGAGGCAGAGTTCCCGATGTGGCCGGACGCATCCAATATCTATACCGGATGCGTCTGGTATTCTGGCCAGGCGCTGGCAGAGTTGCCGAGGTGACCGGACTCTAGCTCGTAGCAGTGACCGGACGCTGAGCAATCATTGTTTAGCGTCAGGTCGTGGTGACATGGCGCGCAGGTGTTGACCCAGAAAGGAGCAGACGCATGGGCGCATCTGGTCGGGCGTACCGGACGCATTTGGTCGGTCCTTAGCAGCTCTAGGAGCTCTTTGGACTCGACCTGATGCTGCCTCGCCTGCATCCAGTTGTTTTTAAGCTATGCGTCCAATCAGGTGGTGTTCGCGCATGTCAAAGCTAGCCGTTGGGTGCCAACGGCTACTTCGTTTGAAGAGGGACATGTAGAGGTCGAGCTGCGACTGGATGCATGAGCTACGCATTCGGTCAGTGCGCAGAATGCCCATTGAAGGGGTAACGTCTAGTTCAGCCCATGGGGATATAAATAGAAGTGGTGGGCGGCCTTTGGCCGGTCGCTGAGCACACTAGAGCCTTGGTGGCTTCTATGGTGGTGCTTGGGAGCCCTCTAACTCACTCTTGCTTGATAGTGTTCGTCCGATCGAGTGAGTGAGCGATTCTAGTGCGATTGCATTGAGTGGCACTAGGTGATCGAGTTGCAAGCCGGTGGTGCTTGTTACTCTTGGAGGTTGCCACCTCCTAGACGACTTGGTGGCTTGCGACTCTGTTGAAGCATGCGAGAAGATTGTGCTGTGCTCCGGAGGAGGATTTATGAGGGGGATTGTGCTCACCCCGTAGGGATTGCAAAGAGCAACTCTAGTTGAGCGTGTCATTGAGCTACCCTGACTTTTGGGGTAGGTTCTTACGGTGCCCGACGTGCGAGCTTGGCGGGTGATGCCAATTAGCTGCCGAACCACCAAGTGAGTGTTGGCAAGCACGTGAACCTCAGGATAAAATCATCGTGTCATCCTTGTCTTCCCGTTGGTTTGCGTCCTCGTTACACAAGCTTGTATTTACTTTCATATACTAGTAATTGTGTAGTTGCTCTAGTAATTAGTGGACTTGTGTAGTTAGCAAGTTACCTTCTTGCTTGTGTAGCATAGAAGTAGTTCCCTTACGTGGCTAATTTGGTTTGAGTAACTTTGTTAGTCCCATTGCTTAGTTTGTGTAGCTAAGTAATTTGCGCTCTCTAATTTAGCTTGTGTAGCCTTGTTATTGAGAATTGCTAGTGAGCTTTGTGCTTTTGCTTACTAGATTGTGTAGGAGCACTCTCGGTTGTGCAAAGTACTAGTGCATAGGTTTGTGTGACCTTGCTCTAGAATTGTTTAGGTGAGCTCTAGCTAGCCCGGCACCTTTGTTGCTTCATTAGGATCTTTGTAAGGTGCTGGTGAACTAAAATAGAGGGGTGTAATCTTGGCTAGACCAATAGTTTTAATTCCGCATTTGTTTCGGTTAGCCGACGCGTTTAATTTTTAGAAAAGGACTATTCACCCCCTAGTCCGCTATCTCGACCCTACACGTGGTATCAGAGCTTGGTCTCTCATTTATGGTCTTCACCGACCCGAGAGGATGGCATCTAGTGGGATAGATGATCGTCACACACACATTTTTTATGGCACAAACTTTGCACATTAGAAAAATCACATGCTTGATCATTTTCATGCAAAGAGACCTAAGTTTTGGTGGATTGTCACTAGTGGTCTCACTCATGTCTTAGACCATAGAAATCTAACCAAAGATCAATTAGTTCTCTTTGAACTTGATGCACATACTTATTGTTATCTAATGGATGCTTTGAGCTTTGATTTGATGAAAAAGTAAACTACATGGGAACCACATGTGAGATATGGGAATCAATCGAGAACACCTTCGGCGATTCATCCACATTGGATGATGGAAAGTTCAAGGAGGAGCCCAAGGAGAAGATGCATGAGTGTGTCGAGCATGACCATAATTTGGTGGTTGTGGAAGATTGCTCCATCTCACGGTCAAGTGATGATGATGATGATCAATCCACTACAAGTTCACTTGACAAGATTGATGGTGATGCCTCGAGTGATGCAAATGATGACTTTACCTCAAGCACACTTGATGGTGTTGATGATGGTTCATGCTCGGACCATGATCATGATGTAACTACAAGCTCTCCTACATCACCACATTGCTTCATGTCACAAGGTGACATTAAGGTATCTAATGCTAAGGTGGTTGACCATGTTGATTTATATGATGAGCTTGTTAGTAGACTTGCTAGCATGACCATGTCTTTAAAAAATGAGAAAGCTAAAACATTGAAATTGAAAAAAGAAAACTCATTTCTAAAGAACTCATGTGAAGAACATAAGCACTTACTTGATGTTCTTAAATCTTCACATGGTGAGCTAAAATTGACTCATGAGACACTACTTGCATCTCATGAGGAATTATTGGAACAATATGCTTCTCTCATTAAAGTGTTTTCAAAGAAACTTAAAAAGAATTAGAGCACATCACATGAGTTAAGTGATCAATTACTACATGTGACTAACTCTTGTGATGTAGGGAAGAAGCATGTATCCACCTCTTGTGATGATTTATTAGAAATACCATGCTCTTCACATATAGATGCTTGTTCTACTTGTCTTGTGAGACTAACCTTTTGAAGGAGAACAATGAGGTCAAGAATGAAGTGAAGAAATTGAGCAACAAGTTAGAGAGGTGCTACAACTCAAAAGTCACATTTGAGCATATGATGAAGACTCAAAGAAACTTTGATGACAAGAGTGGCCTTGGATTCAACAAGAGCATGACCAAGGGGGGAAGAAAAAGAGAAAGAAAGATAAAGAAACAAGAACAAAAGAGGTTATCTCATTTCATGTGCTTCATATGCCATGAAGTGGGATATCTTGCAAATGGTTGCCCTAATGAAGAGAAGCTCAAGTTGAAGAAAGAAGAAGAGAGGCTCAAGCATGTCAAATGCTTCAAGTGCCGCACATGGGGTCATCTCACCTCTATGTGCCCAACCAAACAATTGGTGAAGCAAAAAGAAGAGACTCAACCAAAGCCACAAGTTGAGAAAGAGAAGACAACCCAAGAGCATATCAAGATCAATCATGAAGATGATGATAACTTGATGATGATGAAGAAGAAGACAAGAAGGGGTGGAAAAGTAAGGCATCCAATGCAAATTCAAGATGCCAAGATGATGAGCAAGACACAAGATGAGAAGGTGTATGCTCACATCAAGTGCTTCAAGTATGGAGATACGAGACACTTTGCCTCAAAGTGTCCTACCAAGCTTGAGAAGAAGACTCAAGCAACTCATGTGAGGCAAGGTAATGAGAAGCACCACATGAGCAAGGAAGAAAAGGCTCAATCAAACAGGAAGTGCTACTCATACCGGAAAAGGAGACACATGGCACATTCATGTCCCCTAGGTAAAAATTCTAAGCCCATTTCAATTGATGATCATGATGTGCTTAGAAAGTGATGTAGACTAGGCCCGATCTTCCAAAAGGTATGATAGCATCGATTGATGGAGACTCAATGTTCACAATCTAGGCTTCGAACCAAGACTGATTTGGACCCCCGCAACCGTTACACCACTGCTCCGTTGGTTATCAACCACGCGAACACGATTGACCTCGTCGAGAAGGCTTTCCTGCAAGCGAATTGAGAACACAAGCAAGAACAGGATGAATGCAATCTGAAATTACAAATAAATATGAGGCTTATGATAATGAGAAGGAGTTCAAGTCTTTATTCAAAAGGACTAATCGCCATAGGCGAACAAGATCAAGAACTGGGGCCCTGGTTCACAGCAAACAGCTTTGGCAGCACAGTTGCAGCAAAACGATGTCTGTTTCACGAGGAAATCAAGAACTAAACAAAACCCAAACCCTAAGGAGAGCGATGGCTGCTATTTATAGAGTCTTGGGCATCACCTCCCTAGACGCGCCCTCTAATGGGCCCAAACACGATACACGGTCCAACGGACCAAAAGACGGTGTCGCAGCACCTTGGTAGATTCTGTATGCTAACTTGTTTTGATGATTCCCGTTGATTACGGAGGTCTTTTGATGTGAAACTAATTGGGTTGGCTTCCTTATCCAATTAGCTTTCCATCCATATGTGGATCATTGAAAACAGAGTCCGGATGTGTCCTGGGTGACCAATTTAAGGCAGACTAGTCCTGAAATCCGAGACAGACTCGAACTTGAGTTGCTTTGGGCCTCCACCTTGGGGACTCAAACCGAATTAGCCTCGGACCTCCTTATTGACTTGGACACCCTCGCTGATCTCCTTGGTCTCCATATGGTTCTCTAAGCATGGTCATATGTATGGAGGTCATGTCCTCATCATCCTCCCTTTCTTGACGAAAAGCCGTCCTCGGCGTCAATTTTGCTTAAAGTCGATCCTGCACAACATGAGGACAAACGAGGTTTCCAAAATAATAGGAATGGACAATGTTGTGAGAAAGAATATGACCACATGTCCAGGTTTGTAGCATGTCTTGTCCTATAGACATGTAGTCTGCTCGATTAAAATACACACAATCTTTGCCAATACTATCCTGCAAACGATTAGTACTAACAAGAAATATATGCTCCCTTTCTCTAGATTCCACTTGTGTTCGAAAAGCAAAACTAGAGGAATATGGCATAACAACAGTGTTGATTTTACTATCCTCTAGTTGATCATTAATTTGTACAACAAAAGGAGAATTCAGATTTGTACAAATGTAAACTCGTTGTATCAAATATTGTCCTTGGTTGTTATATTTACCAAAAACATGATATGTATGTCTAGAGAACTATGACAAATCAGCATATGCATAAAGTTTCTCCTCTAAAGAACTAAGATTACACGGAACAACAAATTCAATGTAACCCAAAGTATTTAAAGAAGACAAGAATTTTAGTTCATCAACTTCACTAGTATTATGAATAACAAGTCTATTTCTAGCACAAGTGCTTAATTTTAGCACACATATATCATGATCATTCTTCAATGATTGCATAGGTATAACATAAATATCATCATGCAAGTCATCTTCATCACAAGAAACATCAAGCAAATCATCTTGTGACAAAGGTAAATCAAGCGAAGGCTCCACTAAAATTTGCTCTATCATAGCATGATTGGTGAAAAATTT
Organism: Miscanthus floridulus; assembly: GCF_019320115.1. Classification (NCBI taxonomy): domain Eukaryota; kingdom Viridiplantae; phylum Streptophyta; class Magnoliopsida; order Poales; family Poaceae; genus Miscanthus; species Miscanthus floridulus. The sequence continues at coordinate 109,008,000 of NC_089582.1, forward strand.
AGCACATCAAGAGAACTCTCACCTTCCGTGAGTTTAGCATCGTGGGCATTACCTTTGCTCTCATATTCAGCAGGCGTAATAGTTGATGGTTCTGAATTTTCACATGAGGCTGTGAGCATCTCCTTTTCTATCACGTCATCCTCACTCTTTTGTACATTGCCCTGTAAAAGGTTAGGCATAGCAAGAGGAATAAAAAGAGATTGATCTAGTTGATGCACCTCATCATTTGAATTAATTACAAGAGATAGATTACCAAATTTTTTTCTCATAAGATGTTTCATATCATTCCAAGTTTGAGGTTTATCAAAGAATCTAAAGACTCCCACCAAGATAAAATAGAATGTCGCAAAACACTAACTGTATTTTTTACCTTCCTCCTTAGACATATAAAGCGAGTAGCAAATATGTTATCGATGGCAATTTCCCACTCCATGTACTCATCAGCACCTATACCATCATAAGTTGGTGGATACGAACAACCTGTCATTGTTAGAAGATAGCAAAAGACAACACAAAAGTATTATCCCTATCAACTACTTAGGTTGTGGACAAGGAAAAATAAGGCACTCAACTCTCAAGCGTCTTACCACAGTCTTACAAGTGTTCAGGTTGTGGACAAGGAAAAATAAGGCACTCAACTCTCAAGTGTCTTACCACGGTCTTACAAGTGTTCTTACCAAAGCAACAGGCGGTGCAATCGGTCGGTGACTGTGATACCGTTGTAGCTTGAGTGTAACAGTTGCAAGGTGAACCTGTACTTGATTAGAAGAAAGTGGAGCTTGGACAGGCACAATATAGTAGCAAGGAATAGTAATAATTTAATTCAGAAATTACAAGATTGAAAAGTAGTCCCAAGCTAGTCTATGTCGGTAGCCTAAACTCATCCTGAACCTAGTTCAGGCAAGCAATACAATACAACCCGGCACAAGGACTCAAAAGGATGCAAGCACTTCTGAACTTTTTTTTCCTTCTTTATTTTTTCTTTCTCTTTTTTTAGGTGCGGCTTTTTTTCCTTCTTTTGGTTTTTGCACCTCTTTGCCTTTTTCTTTGTTTTATGTTTTTTATCTCACAAAAGTGCCGCACATAAGAGATTAGACTTTAGATATTTCTACCGTGGAAGAAAAATACTTAACCGAGGAAGCTGTAGAAGGAATTGCTAGACAAACCAAACTCAATCACGCAACCCACTCTATGACTATTTCAGATCCAAAGAAAAACTAGAGATCAATCTGATGCAAGCCACACTAGTAATCAAGACTTGACACTAGACCAAGAACAAGATCAGAACACAACGAACACTAAGACGCGGCGAGGGACGATAGTTCAATAAAGCAAACTGAAATTAAAAAAAATTGCAAAGGCACAGCGGGGCTATAGGACTAGAGATATGTGATAGTATATATTTTTTTGGGCTTTTTGTGGACTATAGGTAAAACAAAAACAGTAGCAATCTAAAGGGGAAAACAAAGTTATACCTAACGGGCAACAAGGTCTCTGATACCACTTGATGTAGACTAAGCCCGATCTTCCGAAAGGTATGATAGCATTGATTGGTGGAGACTCAATGTTCACAATCTAGGCTTCGAATCAAGACTGATTCGGACCCCCGCAATCGTTACATCACTGCTCCATTGGTTATCAACCATGCGAACGCGATTGACCTCGCCGAGAAGGCTTTCCTACAAGCGAATCGAGAACACAAGCAAGAACGGGATGAACGCAATCTGAAATTGCAAATAAATATGAGGCTTATGATAATGAGAAGGAGTTCAAGTCTTTATTCGAAAGGACTAATCGCCACAGGCGAACAAGATCAAGAACCGGGGCCCTGGTTCACAGCAAGCAGCCTTGGCGGTACAGTTGCAGCAAAACGATGTCTGTTTCACGAGAAAATTAAGAACTAAACAAAACCCAAACCCTAAGGAGAGTGACAGCTGCTATTTATAGAGTCTTGGGCATCACCCCCCCTGGACGCACCCCCTAATGGGCCCAAACACGATACATGGTCCAATGGACCAAAAGACGGTGTCGCAGTACCTTGGTAGATTCTGAACGCTGACTTGTTTCAATGATTCCCATTGCTTCCAAAGGTCTTTTGATGTGAAACTAATTGGGTTGGCTTCCTTATCCAATTAGCTTTCCATCCATATGTGGATCATCGAAAACGGAGTCCGGATGTGTCCTGTGTGACCAATTTATGGCAGACTAGTCCTAAAACCCGAGACAGACTCAAACTTGAGTTGCTTTGGGCCTCCACCTTGGGGACTCGAACCGAATTAGCCTCGGACCTCCTTCTTGACTTGGACACCCTCGCTGATCTCCTTGGTCTCCATATGGTTCTCCAAGCATGGTCATATGTATGGAGGTCATGTCCTCATCATCAAGGATGGCAATGGTATCTCATTGATTGCAATTGCAAAACATCTCGCAATTCATACTAAGGCTATGTCTAACTATGTTGCTCCTAACTTGGGATGACCCAAACTAGTTTGGGTACTTGTTGACATTTCTTAACGCGTCACTTGTTTGAAGTACTTAGCCACCTATCATAAACCTATATCCCTAACTTTACTACGTTGTCATCCCTAGTGTTGATGAAGAGATAATTGTTGGTACTACATAGTATTACTACTAGAATAATACTAAGTAGTTCTTTATTAATTATGTGACTAGAGAGAATATATATAAATCTATGAACCAAAAGTATTCACAAGCGCACAGATAATATACCATTGTAGCATTTTACCCGAGAGTATTCCAGGTCTCATTATTTATATTTTTAACACTAGAAATGTCTAGCATGGATATGTATTGATAACTTATACTATTGAAGGAGAAATAAACCATAACCAATGTTCTACTCATAATAGGGATAAGTCATAGGATAAGATATGTATATAATAAGTAATAATAATGATAAATTACTCAGAGCACTCCTTTCTATAGCATTAGCATGGTCAGCTAGAATATTAGAGAAATAATTCCTAAATCATTCTGAATTACAAGTCAAAGCATACATTTGATTAGTGCAATTACACCTAGTAATCATGGCTAAGATCATCATCATATCTACACCTAAGGGATATTACTAAGGAAGATTGAGGGCAAAGCTCGTTCTACCTTCGTAATCGGACCTTACGTGCACCTATATTCGGGGAGTGGACTGCTGAAAGCTCTAGTTTGGTTTTAGTGAATTGATAAAACCCTAAGTGCTAACCTAGTTTATCAAGTAATCATGAGATAGGTAGCACACTTCAAGTGGAGAAGCTAATGAAGATCATAGCATGACAATGGTGATGGCATGGCGATGATCAAGGGCTTAAACTTGAAAAGAAGAAGAAAGAGAAAAACAAAAAGCTCAAGGCAAAGGTATAACTTGTAGGAGCTATTTTGTTTTGGTGATCAAGACACTTAGAGAGTGTGATCACATTTAGGTTTGATAACCGTACTATTAAGAGGGGTGAAACTCGTATCGGAATGCGGTTATCAAAGTGCCACTAGATGCTCTAACTCATTGCATATGCATTTAGAATCTAGTGGAGAACTAACACCCTTGAAAATGTTTATGAAAATATGCTAACACATGTGCACAAGGTGATACACTTGGTGGTTGGCACATTTGAGCAAGGGTGAAGAAGTTAGAGGTGAAATGGAGTTGGTCGCAATGATGTTGGTGTCGATCAACTGACCGGACGCTGGGTCACTCCATGACCGGACGTTGAAGGGCTACGTCCGGTTGTGTTGTCAGTCGGCACAGTGATTAGGGTTAAGCATCGGACGCTAGGCTGTGTCCGGTCAAGCATGACCGAACGCGTCCGGTCAGCAAAAACATATTTTGGACCCTTACTGTAAACGACCAGATGCTGATGGTCCAGCGTCCGGACAACTCTGTCGGAGCGTTCGGTCAACATTTCGACCGTTGAGATCAAATGTTCACTATTGAACGTAGGAGACACGTGGCCGCTATCGGGCGACCGGACGCTGAGGAGTAGTGTCTGGTTAGTTAGACCTAAGCATCTGGTCAGCCCGTGTTATGCCTAGTGAAGTGGTATAACGGCTCTATTTCGATGGGGGCTTCTATTTAAGCCCCATGGCCGGCTGTAGCCTGACATAGCAACCTTGTGAGCTTAGCTAAAGCCCTTTCACTCATCTCCATCGTTGATTCATCATCATAGTGAGATTGTGAGTGAATTCAAGTGCATTGCTTGAGTGTTTGCATCTAGAGGCACTTGGTATTCGTGTTTCACTGCGGATTTCGCTTGTTACTCTTGGTGGTTGCCACCACCTAGACAGCTTGGAGCAGCGAGGATCATTGAGCGGAGGTTGGTGATTGTCTCTGGCTCTGATCGTAGTGATTGTGAGGGGTTCTTGACCTTTCCCCGGCGGAGCGCCAAAAGGTACTCTAGTGGATTGCTCGTGGCTTGTGTGATCCTCATCTTGTGTTGGTTGTGCGGCACCCTATTGAGGGTTTGGCGTGTGAAGCCAATTAGCGCGTGAACCTCCAAGTGAGTGAATTGCCACAACGAGGACTAGCTTGACGGCAAGCAAGTGAACCTCGGTAAAAATCATTGTGTTCATCATTGATTCCGAGGTGATTGGTCTTCATTGTTATTCATCCTTGCGATTGATTGGTTTCTTCATCTACACTGTGGTATAATCTTCTTGATCACTCTCTTTACTTTACCGCAAACTAGTTGACAAGCTCTTTAGTGTAGCTAGTTGTGAGAGCTTGCTTGCTTGGTTGGTGTGGCTCTTTAGTTAGCCTTTGAGAGCACACTAACATAGGGTAGTGTCATAGCTATTGTGTGAATAGATACTATCTAAACTAGAATTGTGGTAGGTGGCTTGCTTTTTGATTAGGCTAGTGCAACACTTGCTTCGCCTCATAATTGTCTAACCATTTTGTTAAGTGTTGTTGTAGAAATTTTTATTAGGCTATTCACCCCCCCTCTAGCCATTAGGACCTTTCAACTACAAAGGACTCAATGGGAGTGTCACATCCGTGATCTACCACTTGACCGAGAATATATGGTGTGTCCATAGGTAAACAACGTATAAGCACCACGCTTACACAATGTCGACCACCCACCCCGTGTACATCAGAGTGCGCTATACGAACTTATGCATAAACACAATGATAAACTAGCTATACTAAGTATATAATCAAAGTAGATGTTGAACATCATAATGAAGAACATGAATAAGATGAACACTGAGATTGTCATAACAACTGTAACTAGCATATAAAAATAATGGAGAAATAAAAGAGGGGTATAAAGTTTATACCAAACCATGCTCTTGACAAGATTGGGAATCCAAGCAAAGTCCTGCTTGCCTCCCTCTAGATCTATCCTAACTAGCTATTCTACGGAGGAGGAGGAGCTCTGAGGAGATTAGGGTTTCTGTCTTCTCAAATGACTTGATGACTTATGATGCCTAGGGGGAGGCAGGGGCGGGATTATATAGCCCTTATGCATGTTTAATTGACGGTTTAAATTGGTTGTTAACTACCGTCAACAACTCCCCAAGCTCACCTTTTGCTAGTCTCTTAGCAAAATTAAACTTAGTAACTAAATCTAGAGTTTAAGGATTTTGAAAATATTGAAGCAACTTCTCAAAAGTACGCATGCGTTCAAACAAGAATTTTCCTCTGGGTTATAATAAATCGATATGACTTTCAAACTTACCCATATTACCTTCAGCCATGGGGCTTCTCAACCTTCACTTAGGTCTTGAGTAATTGAAAGTCAGAATGATCAAGTCAAGCACTATATCTTAAGTTCTTTGCTCAACCATTACTCCAGAATTTTTATAGATTTTCAAAATAAAACTTAGAGCTTCCTATTATATGACACTCTCAAGTCTCTCAATATATATGGTATTTATGGATCATCACCAAGACAATAGTGATGTTATGTCTTTCTCTTCCTACATCTAAGGCTTATGGGAGCTCATAGGAGTGGAGAAAGCATAAAAGAGCATACTTGTAATACATATATTATAAAGTCAAACCTCAGATCTAAAGAGAGTTGAGTCATACAATTAAATCAAGATGTGCATGTGTATGGATGTATATGGTTGATATATATGGTGGCTAACCTAATTCTACTATGCTCCTTAAAAACATATCTCTCTTTTGAAACTTGGAAACAACTTTGCAAGAAAACATGGGCTATTTTATTTATCTTTTTTTTCAGGCAAGCATCTGAGTACCCATTGTTTTCAATATCTCGGACACTTGTCCATTTTTTCATCTCTCTTTTTTTCTTTTTTTATGAATAACTTCTGCATAGCCCCATGTTTATTTTCTGCAACAATTTTTTTTGAGAGATAGCAATAAGAACTTGGAGCATTTATGAAAGCTCTAGTTTGGTTTTGGTTAATTGATGAAACCCTAAGTGCTAACCTAGTTTATCAAAGTGATCATGAGATAGGTAGCACTACTCCAAGTGATGAAGCAATGACGAAGATCATGACAATGGTGATGGCATGGTTATGATCAAAGGCTTGAACTTGGAAAAGAACAAAGAGAAAAACAAAAGGCTCAAGGCAAAGGTATAAAATGTAGGAGCCATTTTATTTTAGTGATCAAGACACTTAGTGAGTGTGATCACATTTAGGATAGATAGCCATACTACTAAGAGGAGTGAAACTCATATCGAAATGTGGTTATCAAAGTGCCACTAGATGCTCTAATTCATTGCACATGCATTTAGGATCTAGTGGAGTGCTAACACCCTTGAAAATATTTGTGAAAATATGCTAACACATATGCACAAGGTGATACACTTGGTGGTTGGCACATTTGAGCAAGGGTGAAGGAGATAGAGATAAAAGAGGGCCAGTCTCGCTGTTTTACAACTGATCGGACGTTGGTCTTAGGGGGATCGGCGCGTCCGGTCAAGCGTAGCAGTGATAACCTGGCGTCGGTCATGCGACCGGACGCTGGGCCTCTGACTGACTAAACGCTGGAAGGTAGCGTCCGGTCAGAGCTGACGTAACTGCACAGAAGTTAGGGTAACTGACCGGACATTGGCTGTGTCCGGTCAAGTGCGACCGGACATGTCCGGTCGAAGAAATGCGTCTTTGGGAGCTTACTGGAAACGACCGGACACTGAGGTCCAGCGTCCGGTCACTTTCTAACTGACGCGTCTGGTCATCACTTGACTGTTGAGATCAGGCGATCGGCGTTTGAAGCTGATGACACGTGGCGCACATCGCACGACCGGACGCTGAGATTCAGTGTCCGGTCAATATGACCGGAGTGTCTGGTCGGCCCGTGTTCAGTGCAGTATGGAGCCCAATGGCTCTATTTCATGGGGCTTCTATTTAAACCCCATGGCTAGCTCAAGCTCACTCTCTTGCACATTTTCATTGACATAGCAACCTTATGAGCTTAGCCAAAACCCTCCCACCCATCTCCATCATTGATCCATCATCTTTGTGAGATTGGGAGAGAATCCAAGTGCATTGCTTGAGTGATTGCATCAAGAGGCACTTGGTATTCATGTTGCGCTGTGGATTTCGCTTGTTACTCTTGGTGGTTGCCACCACCTAGATGGCTTAGTGCAGCGGTGGAGGCTCGGCATGAGTTGGTGATTGTTTGTGGCCGTCTCCGGTGATTGTGAGGGGAGTTGTACCTTCCCCGGTGGAGTGCCGAAAGGTAATTCTAGTAAATTGCTCGTGTCATTGAGTTACCTCACTTGTGGGTAGGTTCTTGCAGTGTCCAATCGTGTGGACGAGGTTTGTGAAACACCTCTTAGCTGCTGAACCACCAAGTATTGGTCGACACAATGAGGACTAGCGTGTTGGAAAGCACATGAACCTCAGGAGAAAAATCGGTTGTCTCTTGCCATTTGATATTCTCCCGGTGATTGGTTTCATAATCATCTTGCGATTGATTCATTCCTCTACACGGCGGTATAACCATCCTACTCACTCATTTATATTCTTGCAAACTAATTGTAGCAAGCTCTTTAGTGTAATTAGATTTGAGAGCTTGCTTTGCTATTTAAGTTTGCTTAGTGGAGCTCTTTAGAGTAGATAGATTGAGAGCTCTTAGTGAGTAGTATCATAGCAAGTTGTGTGTCTAGCTATGATTGCAACTAGAATTGTGGGATAGGTGGCTTGCAACCCTTGTAGAGCTAGAGCAAGTTTGCATTTAGCTTTTTGTCATACTAATCAAATTGCTCTAGTCGATTTGTAGATTTTTTAAATAGGCTATTCACCCTCCCCTCTAGCCATATTAGGACCTTTCAATTTATTTAGTGGATGGAAAACCTATCAAGCATATTTTTGTGTTCACTCCTAGTGTAGGAGTAAAATATTTTTGGGTGGATCTAGATGGAAGGCATGTTTCTGTGCCTACCCCTAGTGTAGGAGTAGTGCATATATAGGTGGTGTGTACGTGATCTTGATTTTAAGAGCATGACAAATCTCTCATAAGGGTCAATAAAGCTTGACAAAACTCAATGCAAAAGTAAGCAGCATATATGTGGAAGTTTTTCTAGCCTCAATATGATATATGCTCTGGTAGGAATTCAAGCTTTATCATATAAGGAACTCATCATGTAGCATTTTTTTGTTTTTAAAAGATAAATCTCTAGAACTTTGGTGTCACTTGGAACAAGATAAATAGCAGCTCGGACCTTCTCATATCATATCTATCAATTACCTAGACTTAGCTCAAGCATATGCTACCCATGAGTTTCAAGTTCAGAGTAAATTCTTATATCAAAACAGTCGTATCCAAAACTCAGGAAAATTTAAGGTTGAAAACTAGGTACTTGAAAGGAATCACGATAGAGCAACTAGTCATTATTTCCATTGCAAGAGATTATCCTTAGAGTCCTTTTATTTAACTCTTAAAAATAGAAAACTAGACACACACCTTACTATTATATATATATATATATAGCTAAGATAAACTTTTATTTTGTTGTTGTTTGTTATGTATCTTTTTATGACTTTAGCAAATATATAGAAAACTCAAAGATAGTAAAACCAAAAAGAGAAAGAAATACTTAGCTAGATACATGAGGGATGCTCCTCCCCCAAGCTGGATGTTGTCATAGTCTTTCTTAAAATCTCTCTCATCCTTCCAGAAGTTGTTTTCCTCATGCAGTGGGTGTAGCAGCGGCACGGAAAAATGTACTTCGAATGGAGGGCTTTACTCTTGATCATCCTACAAAATACTCCAACAAGAATACCAAAAACTCATGGCATAAATGAAGATAAGAGGTTAGCAGTCAGCCATTCAGAGATTTATTGTTCTTGGAGGTTTAGACAGATTTCCTAATTGCCAAAGTTCTAGCAGGATGCCTACTAATATATTTTTAGATTTTCTTATTTATATAATGCAGAAAGGAATATGTATGCATGCTTATTTTTATGCCACCACAGTGAATATTCTCATGGGTGTTTACACACCGTAGATTTATTCACATGGGGCTTAGGATTTTTTTGATGCAATGATGTAATGCAATAATGATTTTTTTCTTTTTTTTTCTAAATGCAATGCTAATGCAGGAAAGTAAATATGCTAAAGTGAAAAATAATTTATGCAATGCTAAAAGTAAATATGGATAACTACCGATGTTATCTCATGGCCAGGGTTTGGATTTTTAAGTCCTCTGGACAGGACTTGGCTGGAGAAGAGTCCTTTACTTTATGGGTGCATCATCCGGTCTCGACGATGGAGACTCTGATGATTGCGCCTCTTGTGACTCTTGTGATGATGTTACCTTCTCCTTCCACACCTACTTGGTCTATGGACTTGACTTTGGCGAAGCGGGTTCATCTTTTACAACTCCTTCAGGTTCCTTATCTTCCTCCCTCAAAGGATCAAGATGCCCAAGAGGGGGGGGGGTGAATTGGGCTAATTCTAAATTTCTTTGCAATAATTAAACCCTACGGCTAGCCCACTTCACCCCTTATGCCTAGAAAGTGTTTCTAAAGTTCTACCTCACAAAAAGCCTTGCAACCTAAGTTCCAATCCTACTCTAGCATAGCAATTCTATGAATGTAAAGACAAGAATTGAATTACTCAAAGTAAATGCTCAAACTAAAGAGAGAAGGAGGAACGCGGCGATATTTTGTCGAGGTATCAGAGAGTCACCACTCCCCACTAGTCCTCGTTGGAGCACCCGTGCAAGGGTGTAGCTCCTCCTTGATCTGTGCAAGGATCAAGTGCTCTCTACGGGTTGATTCTTTGACACTCCGTTGCGGTAAATCACCCACAACTGCTCACAACTTGAGTTGGGTCATCCATAAGCTCCGCCGGATGATCACCAAGCTCCCAATCACCACCAAGCCATCTAAGTGATGGCGATCATCAAGAGTAACAAACATGAACTCTCACTTGACCACGACAAGCCTAATGAGAAGGGTGGATGCACACTTTGCTACTCTTGCTTTCACTAATGAGGGATCTCTTTTGGATTCTCAAATCTCAATCACCTTACTAGGACCTTGCTCTTCTTAACACTTTCAAGGGTGTTTCTTAGCTGTTGGAATGGGCAAAAGTACCCCCTCACATGAATGGAGGAAGTATTTATACATCCATGTTCAAAATGAACCGTTATGTGTCTCTGCGGGGTGATCGGACGCTCTAGTCAGTTCTCCCCAACTCCTAGTGTTTAAGTTGTGACCGAACGCAGGACAACGTCCAGTTAGCACTGATCGGACGCGTCCGATCATGATTTTCCCTCTCTGGAACCTTACTGGAGTCGACCGGACGCTGGCATCCAGTGTCCGGTTGCTCACCTCTCAGCATTCGGTCATGCTAGATGATTTCACCTTGATCAAATGAACTGATCACACCGGAACCAGTGTCTGGTCAGCATTTGACCCTCCATTCACTTCCATCTCGCAATCATATGTGAATGAAGTTTGCTCTAATTGATCTAAGGGCTTTTTAGGACCTTCCTAGTGCTAGATTTAACAAGTGTGCACCACACCTAACCCACTAGACTCACCTAGATCAAGCTACCCATCCATACATCCCTTAATAGTATGGCTAAAGAAAAAACGAAGTTCTAAACTACTCTAAGTGTCTCTTCAACTCCAAATGACACTTAGAACTAGTCTATCCTTAACCTTGTCGTCCATCCTTTGAAAATCAAAACAATTTCTATCATAGGGGCATGGCAACCATGATTGCCCAATCAATTGCCATTACCATGACCTAACTTAATTGCATATGCAAAACACATGTTAGTCACAGTAATCACTCATTGTCATTAATCACCAAAACCCACCTAGGGGCCTAGCTGCTTTCACTCCCATTCATTCTTTGGAGATTGATTCTTCTGGTTTTGGGATGATCGATGTCTCCTCCTGGAGTAGAACTTCTTTGGCTGCTCATAAGTAGTGTAACTATTAAAATAACAGCATACCTTTTCTCTAGGGAATTAGAAGTAGACTTGTCTAGATCTGACGTAGATGATCGTGTTGGTGGTGTTGAGGAACGGTCTTCCAAGAATGATGGGTGTATCATCTTCTTCTTCACCCATGTCTAGAACTATGAAGTCAGCAGGGGCATAGTGATCATGTATTCTTACCATAATGTCCTTTGCTATTCCTTCTAGGAATCGGATTGATTGGTCCGCCATCTACAACTGCATATATGTAGGGTACAAGGGTTCGTTACTAAATAAATATTCATATGTTACCTTGAACATTATGTTGACCCCCAATCCAATGTCGTAGAAGGTCTTGTGGAATATTCTTTGCCCAATGGTACAATCGATTATTGGTACACCTAGATCATCCTTTTTAGCAAGGAATAGTGAAGCGAGAAGGTGGTCGTACTCTGATCGGAGTGTGTTGATCATGTTGACTGTCTCTTCATGTGGTTGCCTAGCTTTGTTCTTCCTCCTTTGGTTCTTCTTCTTCTTGGTCACTGTTGTCTCTTCGGGCAGGTATGCCTTTTGTGGATGACTAGGAGATTGCAAGATGCGATTCTTGAAAGAAAACTTCTCCTTTTTGTCCTTGATCGTGAAACAAATCTTGGCACTATCCGTGTAGATGATGGATTTTGCGGTGCTTAGGAAAGGTTGGCCTAAAATAATGGGTGCCCTTACATCTCCACATGTTTCTAAAACCACAAAGTCTATGGGAACATATGATTGTCCCACTCGAATAATGACATCTTTAAGAATTCCCTTGGAGTAACAGAGTGACTGATCTGCAAGTTGTAAATGTATATTTGTGTATAACAAAGTATCTCCATTAATTCGATCATAGATTACCTTAGACATGATGTTGACACTTGCTTCAAAGTCATAGACAAGTTCTTGAAAAATATGAGGTCCAATGGCGATGGGGATGATAGGTCATCCTAGATCGCTCTTCTTCTCAGGCAAGGTATAATCTATCCACCTTCCCATCGATGGCTCTGTGTAGTAGTAAGTTGCATTGTGAATATTGATAAGATTTGTAGTTTCTAGATCTTTCGGTTGCCCTAGAATCTTATCTTTATCGAATGGAGGAACAACAGCCGCCAGCTGAGCTATTTGTGATTCTATCATTTTATTAAAGCTATGCTAGTTCTTAGTGGCAGAAGTAAAGCTATCCATTCTATTATTTATGTTCTCTAGAATTTTATCATTGGAAGCTACATCTCTAGATAATCCCTCCATAATTTTGGATTGACTAGCAATTAATTCTCTCAAGGGTGGTTGATTGAAATTATTAAAATTATTACCTTGATAGTTACCTTGATAATTACCTTGGTAGTTCGGCCACTATTGCTGGTTCCATCCTTTATTTTGCCGAGGACGAGAGTAATTGTTGTTGTTGACAAAATTCACATCCTCATGGGTCTCAAGATAGTTATTCCCTGAATGCCTAGTGCTTCCACACACTTCACATGTCATGCGAGAATCATGAATGTGCATGACTTCTTGCTTCTCATTGGTTCGATCTTCAAGCTTCTTCATCAATAGATCCATCTTGGCAGACATCATGTCTATTTCCTTGAGTTGATGCATACCTCCACCTCTCTTGTGGGTTTGAAGAGGTTCTTCATTCCAACCTTGGTTGGAGGCCATCTTCTCCACGAGAGCTATTGCAACTGGGAGTGTGAGTGACAAAAAATGCACCTCCAGCAGCAGCATCCATAGTCTCACGGGTACTCTTGGTCAGCCCATGATAGAAAGTCTACATAAGTAGCCAATTCTCTATCCCATGATGAGGACATTTTGCAATATAATCTTGAAAGCGTTCCCATGCCTCAGGGACAGATTCATCATGTTGTTGATGAAAGCTTGAAATTCTCCCACGTAGAGCCTTGGTCTTGCCTATGGAAAAGAACTTTGCTAGAAAGGTAGTGGAGCAGTTATCCCATGTAGTGTTTCTATCTTTATTGGCGTAGAACCATTGCTTTGCCTTTCCCAAGAGTGAGAATGGGAAAAGGTGAAGTAGTATGGCATCCTAGGTTACTCCTTTGATGGTGAAGGAGCTATAGATCTCCAAGAAGTGTAGGAGATGTGATTTCGCATCTTCATGTGCCTTTCCACAAAACTGGTTTGCTTGCAACATATTGATGAGAGCTGGCTTAAGCTTGAATCCATTATCTCCGACATTGATTGTCGGTCCAGTACGGATGTTGGCCGTAGTTGGAGCAGAGAATTCACGGAGAGTCCTATTAGCCATGGCTTCAAATTCTAGTGTTAAGCTTTGCCTTATATGGTTGTCTTTCGACTTTAACGCTGAGACTTTCTTGAGTTTAGCTCTAGTCTTCCTGATTAATGCTTCTGGATCTTCAACATAGTTTGTTGAAAGGTCAAAACCGATCATACATTACCCTGCATAAGATACACAAGTAGAGAAAACAAGGGTAAGCCTGTTTGAGCAGATGTCAATGGTTTCTTCTATCACATCAATAAGTATAAGTCTATCAATACTTCCTTTGCTAGTTACCTTCCCCGGCAACAGCGCCAAAAATGTTTGTTGGTATTTCTTAACATGTTACTTGTTTGAAGTACTTAGCCACCTATCATAAACCTATATCCCCAACTTTACTAGGTTGTCATCTCTAGTGTTGATGCAGAGATATTTGTTGGTACTACATAGTATTACTACTAGAATAATACTAAATAGTTCTTTATTAATTATGTGATAAGAGAGAATATATATAAATCTATGAAACAAAAGTATCCACAAGCACACAGATAATATACCATTGTAGCATTTTACTCAAGAGTATTTTAGGTATCGTTATTTATATTTTTACCACTGGGAAGGTCTAGCATGGATATGTATTGATAACTTATACTATTGAAGGAGAAATAAACCATAACCAATGTTCTACTCATAACAGGGATAAGTCATAGGATAAGATATGTATATAATAAGTAATAATAATAATAAATCACTCAGAGCATTCCTTTCTATAGCATTAGCATGGTCAGGTAGAATATTAGAGGAATAATTCCTAAGTCATTCTTAATTATAAGTCAAAGCATACATTTGATTAGTGCAATTACACCTAGTAATCATGGCTAAGATCATCATAATATCTACACCTAAGGGATATTACTAAGGAAGATTGAGGGCAGAGCTCGGTCTACCTTCGTAATCGGACCCTACGTGCACCTATATTCGGGGAGTGAACTACAAAGGACTCAATGGGAGTGTCACATCCGCGATCTACCACATGACCCAGAATATATGGTGTATCCACAGGTAAACAACGTATAAGCACCACACTTACACAATGTCGACCACCCACCCCGTGTACATCAGAGTGTGCTATACGAACTTATGCATAAACACAATGATAAACTAGCTATACTAAGTATATAATCAAAGTAGACGTTGAGCATCATAATGAAGAACATGAATAAGATGAACACTGAGATTGTCATAACAATTGTAACTAGCATATAAAAATAATAGAGAAACAAAAGAGAGAGGGGTACAAAGTTTATACCAAACCATGTTCTTGACAAGATCGGGAATCCAAGCGAAGTCTTGCTTACCTCCCTCTAGATCTATCCTAACTAGCTATGCTATGGAGGAGGAGGAGCTCTAAGGAGATTAGGGTTTCTATCTTCTCAAATGACTTGATGACTTCTAATGCCTAGGGGAGGCAGGGGCTAGATTATATAGCCCTAAGGGTCCAACGTGAGCCCTTGGACCAAAACCAACTTAAGCAACGGCCTAGATGCATGCTCAAAGGCGGTGGGAGACCGACATATGAAGCTGGCTAATAGGTGGGCCTAGGGGGGCTAGGCAGCCCCACCTGTAGGCCGAGCGGTCCCACCTATTAGGGGGTAGCCCTCCGCTTCGGTGACGTAGCTTCTGGACCCTTCTAGAGTCTTCCCATGCAGATACCGCAGTTGAACTCTGTATTTTCCTTTGATGATTTGGTCCTCCTTGGCGGTTTTCTAATTAAACCTTGCTGGAAACATAGATTCACCAAAACTTATGAAATTTATTAGTTTAAACCCCTAAACCTTCATTGGTGATTATATTTATGCCCTTATGCATGTTTAATTGACGGTTTAAATTGGTTGTTAACTACCGTCAATAGTACCATCAAAAAGTGGATGAATGTGTGTAGGTACCATCGGCATTGGAGACTTGATTCAAGTGGTATTCATTTTGTTGATCATATGTTTGAGACAAGTATTGACAAGTGATGATGATTATCCCAATGTCATGACAAGTTAAGTGAAGTCCAAGAGCTATAACATACAAGTGCTATAATTCAAGTCGTGGTGATTTATTGGAATTATTTGTTGGCTTGCAAATATATGAGTAAAAGCTTGCTTTTGGATGATTTATGAGCTAACCAAGGTATATCTCTAGTTGATCATTTCATTTGGGTGCATATGAGTTGATTGAATTCGAAATATATGCAATATTGCTTGCTATGAGATGATTGAATGGATAAATGCTTAGTAATCAAGTTTGGATTGATTTGTGTTGGATAAATTCATAAGATAACTTTTAGTAAGTGGATTGAATGGATATATGTCTTATGAAAGTATTCAAACAAGTTGATTTTAAGTTTGATTCACATTTCATGAAGTATAGCTCATGTGAGGAAATATGTCCTATAATTGAGAATCTAAGCTAGCTATGATTTATCCATGCTTAAGTGACCAAATCTATTTGTATTGGCTTGAAAATTGGTATACATGCTCTAGACCTATGGTACAAGATACTGTATAAATTTTATGAGAATTGGATAAGAGATGCTTCGGTTTTAGAGTAGATCTTGTCAGCTATAGTGCAACAGTTTTTATCATGCAATAGTGGTGGAAGAATTGAAATCTAGTAGGAATCTAGAAGTCAAATGAAGCCCAAATTCTTACAGCTGCTATATGACTTAGTGAACCACATCTCCACCAAATTTCGTGGCATTTAGATCTGTACATTGGGAGATATGGATTATTTTTTGAAGGGTACAGAATCTGCCAGAAAAGTGACAATAATTGGATTGATCAAGAGTCACTTTGATGAAAGGTTATCAAGTTGGAAACATGTTTATAAGTGTTTGAGGTAGCTAAGTTTGGTTTTGAGATGAGCTAGAAGCATGACAAGCGAAGAGTATAAGGCCATTTGATTATGGAGTGTACTTGGCATATATTTGGTACTCAACTTGAAGATCAAGACCAAGCTCAAGATGAAGATGAAGTTTAAGTTCTAGTGACTATTGGAAATCATTTGGTAGAAAGAAAAGGACTTAAAAAAGAAATCAATATTACTCATCAAGTTAAGTCCATCACTTGGATCAATCAACAAATTTATTTCAAGTGAGTGTCAAGAATGGTTCTTGGAGAGAGGTCACTTCTCCCTAGTGTAGGGGCTTACTATCTATATGTAGGTAAACTAAGTGTGGTACTTGAAAGACTAATATGGAAGTGGTGATCCGAAGAACATTTGAGATGCTTAGTTGAAGAAATCAAAAGGGTTGATCAAGAAAAGCAAGCAGCACCCAAAAGAGAGCTAGTCATAACAATTCAAGTGGTATTCTCATACTTAGTTCTCTCATGCAAGCATTGATCAAAATAAGAAGCAAGCCAACCACAACTCATGATAGTGCACTTGATCATATTAGTGGTTTTCAAATCATATGAGTCAAGAATGGATTTTATATTGATGATTGGTCTTCACCAAGCTATTGAATTGGACTTCATATTGCTATTAGAGTAATAAATTGGAATCTATATGACTATCCTCTACTCCAACATAGCAAAGGTATCATTGTAATGTGCATGATCATTTCATCCCTTACTAGTATACAGTTAGTGTATATAGTACATGCTTGTAGGATCATGCATAACAAATGAAAATTTTAAAATTCATAGCCTACCACTATTGTTTGAATGATTAGTTGAATCTAGTGGTAGTATGTGAGTTTGTTCATGAGCTAGTAAACCCAAGTACTTGATTTATTTTGGATTGCTAACAAGTGACAAGTACAACATTGGCAAGATAATCCTTGCAAGAGGAGTGAAGAAGCTTGTCATTGGTTCAAACCGGACTTGGAAGCTTAGGCAAATCAATTTAGTTCAAGTCAACTTAGAAGCTCATAATAAGTGACAAGAGTACAAGCACAAGACAACAATGCAAATGGATATCTAGTTTAGTTGTTTCAAGTGGTATCTAGACTCAATTGATTCGTCGAGTGGTATTCACAAGTGGTGTCTAGATCAACCTACAAGTGATATCCTATAAGTGGTACTCATGAAGATAGCAAACATTCAAGAAATGGTTTTTATTGATAAATCCATCAAGTGGTTCCATGCTAGTAAATTCTTTCACGTGGTATCACATTTCTACATGTGGCATCAATCATACAAGATGGTGGTTCCACAAGTGATCCTCAACTTTAAGTGGTCATCAAATAAAGAATACATCCCTCACATATAAGAGCTCAAGTTTAGCAAATGGATGACCCATGTAATGACTTAGGGGGAGGTGTCCCACAAGGTCAAAGATCCTATGTGTGGTATCTCAAGAGCTATACAAGTGGTGTCATTCCAACACATGTAGTGGTGTTCATAAAAAAATACAAGATTCAAGTGTCAACCATCTACCCCAATGCAACCCTTTGTATCAAGAGATGCACACCTTTTATGGAAATTAATGACAGAGGAGGAGAGATTAGTACAAAGATACCAAGGGAAGTTAGATTTGGACATGAATATGGACAAAGAGGGAGCAACATTGAGGAATTGAGAAGGATCAAAATTCTTGGATAAGAGAAGCACACAAGTAGGGGGAGCAAGCTCATGAACTTTGATTAATTGCATTTTAAGATGTGCATATTCATGTGCTTGCTTGCATTGCATAAGTTTTTAAATTTTATATGCTTGCTTATGTGTTGTATGCTAGTTATAGAACTTGAATAATGAAATGATAACTAGCATGCATAGGTTGGTAGCTAGACTTGTGTGTTTTACACGTGGTACTAGAACCTTGCTTATAATGTTGATCTCACGGGGTTTCTAGTGTTTTTGTTGTCTAGCTACTCATGATGCTAAGGATGGTGTTAAAAATGCAACTCCGAATTGGTATCATGCTTCAAAGGTTATTTTATACACCTTAGCATCACTTAGTAGTGGTAACACCCACAAATTTCATATTTATGCATGTGTGCAAACTTGAAACCAAACCATTTGAGCACACATGTAGGGGGAGTTATCACTACCAAGTCGGGTTTTATGGTGCTTATCCAAATCTTGACATAGAGTTTAAATGTTGGATAAGTAGCATAAAATCCAAATCAAGTTAACAATTTACACTTGTGTGAAGTGATAGCTTGAAATGAGCTTAATTTCCATATCTTTGTAGAGTTGTCATCAATTATCAAAAAGGGGAAGATTGAAAGGTCCTTGTTTGATTTTGGTAATTGAGTAACAACCTTAGGTGGACTAATATATGGTTGAGTGAGATACACAGGTGATTAGTCCACAGGTACTTGTGTGAGCAACTCATGCCATGACGGCGAAGATGGCTTGGATTTGTTACAAGGCTCACATATATGATGAAGGAGCTCATTGCATATGAGACATGATATGGAGTCATATGATCAGGGTGGAGAAGATCAAGACAAGACTTGGCTCGATGGACCGGTTGCAAGAGTGAAGGGCAAGTTGAGTGATGACTTGGCACCGATGGACCAAGGCAACGGTGAAGAGTAAGTGAAGTCAAGATCGATGAACCAATACGGTCACGTGATGATATGAAGTGGATCATATCATCTGGTGTTTAGTTGGTGCATGTGTTGCATCGACATCGAAGGAGATGGAATGGAATGTGCAAGGCAAAGGTATATTTGTAGGGCATTTTATTTCACCGGTCAAAAGTTATGTAGAGAAGTGCATGACCGGGTTTAGGATAGATGGCCGTACTATCAAGAGGGGCAAACTTATTTGTATATCGGTCATCTATTGCCACTCGAGTGATCTAACTTTGCATCATTGCTAGGATCAAGTGGCATGGTAAGTTGAGTGACTAATCCTTTGAAAAATTATTGTGAAAATGCTAACACACATACACATGGCGGTGTACACTTGGTGGTGTTAGCACATTTACAAAGGAGAAGTTAATGAAGAAAAGGAGTTGAAAGCGCTAGTCATGAGGTGACCGAACATGTCCGACATGTGGACCGGACATGTCCGGTATCTGACTCAGGCGCCAGAGTTTCCAACATGACCAGACGCGTTCGATATCTATACCAAACGCATCCGGTATTCTAGCCAGACACGTGCAGAATTATAGAGGTGACCGGACTCTGGCTCATAGCAGTGACCGGACGTTGAGCAATCACTGTTTAGCGTCAGGTCATGGTGATGTGGCGCGTAGGTGTTGACCCAGAAAGGAGCGGATGCAGGGGCGTGTTCGGTCGAGCATACCGGATGTGTCCGGTCGGTCCTCAGTGGCTCTGGGAGCTCTCTGGACTCGACCTGACGCTACCTCACCTACGTCTAGTCGTTTTCAAGCTATGCGTCCAATCAGGTGGTGTTTGCGCATGTCAGAGCTAGCCGTTGGGCGCCAATGGCTACTTCGTTTGAAGAGGGACACGTGGAGGTCAAGCAGCGACTAGATGCACAAGCTGCGCGTTCGATCAGTGCGCAGAATGCCCATTGAAAGGGTAACGGCTAGTTCAGCCCATAGGGCTATAAATAGAAGTGGTGGCCGGTCTTTGGCCGGTCGCTAAGCACACTAGAGCCTTGGTGGCTTCTGTAGTGGTGCCTGGGAGCCCTCTAACTCACTCTTACTTGATAGTGTTTGTTCGATCGAGTGACTGAGCGATTCTAGTGAGATTGCATCATGAGGTTGCATCGAGTGGCACTAGGTGACTGAGTTGCAAGCCGGTGGTGCTTGTTACTCTGGGAGGTTGCCACCTCCTAGACGGCATGGTGGCTTGCGACTCGGTTGAAGCACGCGAGAAGTTGTGTGGTGCTTCGGAGGAGGATTTATGTGGGGGATTATGCTCACCCCACGGGGATTGCGAAGAGCAACTCTAGTTGATCGTGTCATTGAGCTACCCTCACTTTTAGGGTAGGTTCTTACGGTGCCCAACGTGTGGGCTTGGCGGATGATGCCAATTAGCCGCCGAACCACCAAGTGAGTGGTTGACACACCGAGGACTAATGTGTTGGCAAGCACGTGAACCTCGGGATAAAATCATTGTGTCATCCTTGTATTCCCGTTGGTTTGCGTCCTCGTTACACAAGCTTGTATTTACTTTTATATACTTGTGCTTGTGTAGTTGCTCTAGAAATTAGTTGACTTGTGTAGTTAGCTAGTTAACTTCTTGCTTGTGTAGCATAGAAGTAGTTCCCTTACGTGGCTAATTTGGTTTTAGTAACCTTGTTAGTCATATTGCTTAGTTTGTGTAGCTAAGTAATTTACGCTCTCTAATTTGGCTTGTGTAGCCTTGTTATTGAGCATTGCTAGTGAGCTTAGGAGCTTTGTGCTTTTGCTTACTAGATTGTGTAGGAGCTCCCTTGGTTGTGCAAAATACTAGTGCATAGGTTTATATGACCTTGTTTTAGAATTGTTTAGGTGTGCTCTTACTAGTCCGACACCTTTGTTGCTTTATTAGGATCTTTTGTACGATGCTTGTGAACTTAGATAGAGGGGTGTAGTCTTGACTAGATCGATAGTTTTAATTCCATATTTGTTTCGGTTAGCCGACGCGTTTAATTTTTAGAAAGGACTATTCACCCCCTCTTGTCCGCCATCTTGATCCCACACCTGTGCCGCAGCTGGCCCTCACGTGTGAGCCGGTGGGGCTGCAGCTCGGGCGGCGGCGGATCGGAGCGGAGCGGGGGCCGACGCGAGCGCATGCGGCGGCGGGCCGGAGCGGAGCTCGTACGACGACAGGCTGGAGCGGAGCTTGGGCACGCGTGCGGGGGCAGAGAGGAGCTGGGGGCCGGGGCGAGCTCGTGCAGTGGATCGATCTCGTCCACAGGTAGGTGCTATCCTTCCTCGTCTGTGACAGCAACGGAGCACTCGCCTGCGACCCCGTCCGTGACCGGTTACCAGTGCTCCTCCTCTTCTTTCTTCTTCACAGCGAGCTGCTCATCCCACCTGGGTCGCCCCGTCTGTGAAAATTTTGGGGACGGGTCATCCCGCATCTCACGGTATATTCGCACGAGGGACATCCTCAGTCCTGCTCGCCCCTCAACCAAACGTTGCTCGTCCCAGGTCCGTCCCATCCCATGCCACCTCGTCCCTCCAACCAAACGCTACCCAAAAGTGGGGGATGGGACGGAGATGGAACAATTTTAATTTCTGTTGGTTGAAAAGTGGGATCACCCACTAACTAGTGGGGTCCATTTATCAGTTTTTTTCTTTTTCTTTTTTTTCCTTTTTTTTTTCTTTTGTTCCTAACGCACAGGAATTTCCGCCCCGAGTCCCGTCAGAACTTTCGTCGCGGCCCCGCACTCGCTCGCCCACCCACGCGCCGGAGCAAGCCCGCAGAAGCACACTGCCGCATCGTCCGAAGAAGCCCCGAACCGCAACGCGATCGCAACAAAAACCAGCCGACGACCGACCGTTCGTATTCGTACAACCCTAAAAGAAGGGAAGGAGAGCAATGCCGGTGCGGCGGCCCAGGAAGGGCGACCGCCGGATCGACGCGGCCATCGACCACTTCGCCGCCATGGGATACGCCGCACACAAAGTTAGATCCGTCGTCGGTGGTCTCATCAAGGTGATTTTCGATTAGGTCTCTTCTCCCCCCCCCCCACCCCCCCCCCCCCCCCCCCCCCCCCCCCCCCCCCCCCCCCCCCCTAGAAGCAGCGTCGGTCTATGGCGGCACTATAGGGTTTGGCTTTCCTGTTTATCCCCGGATCGATCGGGGGTTAGAAATCCGCCTTTTTTTTTGGTGCCGTGAACAGCCAGTTGCAAGGCGTTCTCTTGTGTTTGCGGCGATCGGCGCTTCAATTTCGAGTGTGAATGAATGACTGCACTAGTTGATTGATCAGTTGTGGTTTTTTCTCTGCTATGGCTGTAGGTGTACGGGGGCCCTAGCCGTGATGTGTGGCGCCTACTGGAGGAAGGCTCCTACGAGGTTGTGCAAAACAGACTCCTGGAGATTGAGAAAGAGGAGAAGCAGAAGCAGGACGCGCAGCTGCTGCTGGATTATCACCAGCAGCAGGATGGCCAGCAAGTGGAGGATGAGCCTCCTCAGGTTGGGTGATTCCTCATTTCTTTTTGTTGTCTCTCTCAAATTCTCACTTTCTCATTTCAGAACAACATGCCCAATATGGATCGTTTATTACTGCTCATACTCTGAAAAACAAAAACCACCTGGTCTCTCCTTATCGAAAGACCCATTCATGGTTTGCCCAACATGTCTACTCAAAGACCCATCATCATCCATGGTTGCTCAGTTTTACCTAGTTTTAATTGTGAATTATAGACCATAGTATTCAGCAATTCGAATAAGAGGAGATTTGGACGTCTGAATCGTCCTGCAAACCAAGACACATCTTTTGTCCGTTAGCATTCATGCCCTGATGTCCCATTGTATCCGCTCTTATCACTTCGTTGGTACCAGTCCAAGTCCCACCTAACCAGGGTTAAGTGTGGGACTTCTGATAATATATTTTTTTTCAAGACCTCATGTTAGAGGCGTATGTCATGGGCCTACCTAGTGTCTAACAGCCACGCTCAGTTAGAGGCAAATCTGTTCAGTCTTTATTATTTAGCTGATTGGTTTAATTTGGAAGGTTGAAGGAATAATAGGAAAGAAGAGAGGAATTATAGAGAGTGGTTAGCCAGGGAGGCTATTTATCTGTAACCCGTATTAGAGGCAAGCCGGAATTAGAAGGAAAAGCCTTCTCTCTTGCTCGGTCGTGGGCAAGGCCTCCGGCCAACCCCCTCTCCCTCTCAACCCAATCCGCCACCATAACGTCCAGTATCATAGATGCCAGGTTTTGATGAGGGCAGCCGAAGGTGCCACTGACACTGCCGCCGGATCCCATCTCCAAGGCGCTGGCCGACCTCGCCCAGCAGATGTCGTCTCTTTGGGCGCACCTAGAGGCCCTGGAATCCCGACCGTCGGCGACCGCCACCACCATGCCGCCGGTGTTCCCCTACGGCTTGCCGGCGCACCCCTCGTCGTTCTCCATCGGAAGCCCTCCTCTCTTCCCTGTGCGGTGCGGACTAGTAGGCATCCGGTGGGGATAAGGCATGGGTCACGGGCAGGTGTGCACCATGTAGCGCCGCTGCATTCCGCAATCGGCTGCTGCGGGGTCGCCTTCGTTGGTCACTATTATGGCTCGACCACCTTTGCCGCCTTCTCAGTGATGCGCATGCTGACTAGAGATGGCAACGGGGACATCCCCGACGGGGAGTGACAGACCGTCCCTGTCCTCGCCCCCGTCCCCATCCTCGATTTCCCTCATTTTCCCCGCTCCCCGGCCCCGATCCCTGTCTCGGGGAAGACTTTCTCCCGTCCCTGACCCCGATTGGTGTTTCGGGGCCTCGACAGGTCTGACATCCCCGAAGTGAAGCACGCTCATTCAGAGCAGAGGATTGAGGGGAAGAGGACCGCAGGAGATTGAATTTGAGAAGGACGGAGGAGCAGCCGGGCTGAAGACTAGAATCTGGGGAGGATGGAGGAGGAAAAGGGAATCAGCATGAGGATTGGGAAAGAGGGTCGAAGCAACACCGCAAAAGCAAGAGCAAGCATCGCCATGGGAGGAAGAAGGACAACATCACCTTGGACTTGGGCGTCGTAGCGTCGGTGTTGAGGGCTCGGCCACTGGCGCATCGCAGAGTTGCATGGAGGTAGAGAACCGCGACTCCGTGGTCGCAAGGGTGACAGAGAAGGCGAAAGCGGCGGCTACCGGTGGGAGTCTGGGAGAGGAGCAATGATGCTTGGGTTTCATGGTATATATATCAATGCCGTGGGATTAGGTTGAAAATACTCTTGCTAGGCTTCTTTTGGCCTATCTTCTTGGGCCCCCGACGGATTTCGGGGAATGGGAGTTGTAGAATGTCCCACCCCCGCTTCACTCGACAGGGCTGACTTTTGGCCCGTTAAGCTCCCTGCGGGGAGGAAATTTGGTCCATTTTGATCCCCTAATGGATGAATTCCCCGTCGGGTATCGGGGATCGAGGCCCCGTTGCCATCCTTAATGCTGATGGAGCAGATAGGCGGAGCTCCATTTTCCTCGGCAAGATGCATAGCTCAGTTGCTGACTTGCTGTGCCTAGCTCATCCGTTCGGATGGGGCTGGGTCTGGGTTCGTGGCTTGGGCTGGATGTGGTGGCCAAGCTGCATGGGCTGCTGTGCTCTTGTTTCTTCAAGACTTCAGCCCATGTGCGGACTACTCCATGGCATCCAGGTGGCTATACGTGTGCGATTATTGCGTTCAGACGGTGTCCACCTTCCATCGAGGAGGCCGCCAAAATAAAGATTCCAAATCTATTTCAGGTCGAGAATAATAAACTGAGCCGAGATGTAAAATGCTTGTTTTTAAGTGTTAGGTTTGTGTCGAGTCAAGTTATTGTTATGAGCTGGTTAGGTTGCAGCTCGAGGATGAGTTGCTTGTGAGGCAGGGGTGATGTTAGAGGCGTATGTTGTCATGCGGGGCAAGAGATTCACCCGTAGAGCAAAGAAGGCAGACAAGAATTAGAAGGTAAATCCTTCCCTCTTGCTTGGCCGTGGGCAAGCCCCTCGGCCAGTGCCCCCTCTCCCTCTCAACCCGAGCCGCCGCCATAACAAGCAGCCAATGGTGCGCCGCCATTGTCGGATCCCATCGCCATGGCGCTGGCCAACCTCGCCCAATAGATTCTCTGTGGGCGCGCCTAGGCCCTGCCATGCCGCCGTTGTTCCCCTGCGGCTGGTTAGGCTTTGGGATGACAACCGTCTCCATGGCAGATTCGAAGATGAAGGTGCCCACCAGGTATTGGCGGCGGTGCGGCTGTAGGCTGCTGCTCGCGGCCTGCTAGCGTGTAGACGGGTGCAGGAGATGCGCGATCTACAGCTGATTCAGCCCTAGACCATTTCACAGCTTCTCCAAGTTGCGCATCGCCACGCGGAGGACCTTCATCTTGTTCGTCACATTGGGGATCTGGGGTATACGTTCCCCCCCTCCGGCGACAGGCAGCGGACATGCTGTATTGTTGTTTCCCGCGCGAGCTGCGAGCTTAGAGTCTGCGGTGGAGGCGGTTGGGGAAGCGAACCCCTCCTCGCTGTTCTCCATTGGAAGCCCTCCTCTCTTCCCTGTGCTACATGGACCAGCAGGCATCCGGCGGGGAGAAGGTGCACACCGCATAGCGCCGCCGCATTCCGCCATCGACTGCCTGCGGGGCGCCTCCGCTGGTTGGTGTTGCGGCATGGCCACCTTGCTGCCTTCTTGGTGATGCGCATGCTGACGGCGCAGACAGGCGGAGCTCCATTTTCCTCAGCAAGATGCGTGGCTGCAGTTGTTGTGCCTAGCTCATCCGTTCAGATGGGACTGGGTCTGGGCTTGTGGCTCGGGCTGGATGTGGTGGCCAAGCTGCGTGGGCTGCTATGCTCTTGTTTCTTCAATACGTCAGCCCATGTGCAGACTGCTCCATGGGATCCAGGTGGTTATACGTGTGCAATTATTGCGTTCAGACGGTGTCCACCTTCCATTGAGGAGGCCGCGAAAATAAATAGTCCAATCTATTTTAGGTCGAGAATCATAAAATGAGTCGAGATGTAAAAGGCTTGTTTTTAAGTGTTAGGTTTGTGTCGAGTTGAGTTATTGTTATGAGCTGGTTAGGTTGCAGCTCGAGGATGAGCTGCTTATCCAGGAGGGGTGTAGTGTTAGAGGCATATGTTGTCATGTGGGGCAAGAGATTCACCGGTAGAGCAAAGAAGACAAGCTCAGCAAATCAGGAAAGTGGCAAGATTGGTGCCAAATTGAGGGCAATCCTGGGTGCACCATTAGCTGGTGCAAATTTAGAAGCTTAGCAAGAGTGATTGAGACAGAATTAAGTGGTGATTGGGCTGCCTAATGGCTATGTATACCGTGAGCTACCATGAGAATAAGCAAGCAGGAATTAGAAGGAAAATCCTTCTCTCTTGCCCTCCGGCAAGGCCCTCCGGCCAGCCCCCTCTCTCCCTCTCAACCCTAGCCACCACCATAACACCTCACAGGACACCTGTGTATTTTCATGTTAAAAAGAAGTTGTTCATACAACCATTGCATATGTGCAGACTTAATGGGTTGGTAGCTTAATCCAACAACAACAACAACAACAACAACAAAGCCTTTAAGTCCCAAATAAATTGTTGGTAGCTTAATCCAGGAGAAAAAAAAAAGATGCCATTAGTGGCTAGAATGACAAAATAAACTGAGCAATTTAGTAAAGGAAAAAGTCTACTTAATCCCCCACCTATCATAGTTGGTCTACTTCACCCCCTCAACTATGAAACCGTCTGTTTTACCCCCTGAACTATCTAAAACCGTCTGTTTTACCCTATGAAGCGGTTTTCAGCGGAGGGTTTGCTACAGTAACAGTGGGTTTGCTACAGTGACAGTTGGTTTGCTACAGTTCCCGTGGTTTTGAATTTCCTTTTTTAATTTATTTTCGGTGAATTTTTGAAAAATCATAGAAAAATCATAAAATAAAAAATCTAATTTTATTGGACTCCACATGAGTAGATCTACATAGTGAATATATAATACGGTATACTTTAGTACAAAATTTTTACTATAGCCTTAGATTAATTGGAAAATTCAATTTTGTCTGTAATTAATTAGAATTTATCTATAACTAAGTTATACATAGTCCAATGAGTACGGAATTTTTATTATAATTCAAGCATACAATAATTAGCGTACCATAAAAATTTCACCACAATTGGACCATAGAAGCTGCAGCTATGAATTATTCCAATTAATTACAGATAAAATTAGATTTTCCAATTAATCTAAGGCTACAGTAAAAATTTTGTACTAAAGTATACCGTATTATATATTCACTATGTAGATCTACTCACGTGGAGTCCAATAAAATTAGATTTTTTATTTTATGATTTTTCTATGATTTACTATGATTTTTCAAAAATTCACCGAAAATAAATAAAAAAGGGGAAATCCAAAACCGCGGGTACTGTAGCAAACCCACCGTTGCTTAGCAAACCCGGTGTTACTGTAGCAACCCGCCGCTGAAAACCACCCCAGGAGGTAAAACAGACGGTTTTAGATAGTTCAGGGGGTAAAACAGACGGTTTCATAGTTGAGGGGGTGAAGTAGATTAACTATGATAGGTGGGGGGTTAAGTAGACTTTTTCCATTTAGTAAAATATGACATCTTGCACACACTCCTAAGTGCTACAAGCAACCTGCTTCACCTATCCTCCACTGCAAGGCTTCTTCTCTGGTGTTTTATATCTAACTGGGATTGTGCCACATTTTGTTTGACAAACTATTCTGCTCTTTATCTCTTTCCAAGCGCACAAAATCATCATTGTATCAATATGGTTGGTGGGTAGTTCTGAAAGAACTGATTTCACCACCAAATAACTTCAAGTTCATATTAATTTTTGTTTCAAGCCAACAATCTTACTTCCGTATGTGTCCATGAACATTCGAATGCCTAGGTATGCAACGTGAACTAGTGTAAATGAAAAGTTTTATATCATTCTAAAGTAAATATAGTGATCATTTTGTGTTTGTATAATAATATATCTTGGATATCGCTATGACTTTCGGTATTACTATGTTTTCAGGGCCATTAAGTCCCTTACACTACAATGATGATGCCAAAGTTGATACTGGCACAATGCAGCAAACTGAAAGTTAACCAACTGACAGTCTGTTGTTTCTTCTACCTAAAGACCTTTGGGTCATTATTCATTAATTTATGATTACGGTTTCTGTTGTCATCCAATCGACACATGCTTATGCATGTTGTGGAATTCTCAAATAGGATGATATAAATTTCAACACTGGTAGAATGCAGAAAACTAAAAAAAGAACGGTAAACAAACTGTCATGCCATAATACAGACATTTTTCTCTAAGCAGAAACTCCGAGTCAAATATATGATTATGATTTATGTTATCTATTTGATGATGCATATGCATGTTGTGAAATTGCTAATGCGTTCAATTCAATATGTTTTGTACATTTGTAGCACCAAGAACCAGCAGCAGACGAGCAAGTGGAAGACCCTATGTTCATTGAACCACAAGATACCATATCAATTTCAAATGAGGCACCCGCAGAGACTAAGTCAGCAGATAAGGAAGTGGAAGACCCTATGTTCATTGAACCACCTGTTCGTGAAGCTGCATTGCCACTTAGGGGGTGTTTGGTTCAACTTCCAACCGGCTGTAGCTTCTCCAGAAGTCAAAAAGCTAACTAAAGGGGTTTGGATAGACCAACAGCTTCTCCAAAAGCTAGCTTTTGCCCAGTTCAATTTTCACAACAGGGGGGAGGCTGCTTTCACCGGCTGTAGCTTCCTCATTTTTATCAAAATTACCCACAATGCCATCCATTATGAAGAAAATGGTTCGTTCTTTTCCCCGCCGCCGCGACTTCCTCCGCTCCGTGCCGCCGCGATTCCTCCGCGCCGCGCTGCCCAGCTACCTCGCCGGCGCGCAGGCTCGTTCCCCGACGACCAGAGCGAGCGCCACCCTGCCTCCGGCGGCCAGCACGGGGTATGCGGGAGCTCCGCCGCTACCGCCTCGGGCGCGCGCGCGGGAGCCCCGAATGCCGGCAATCCAACACCGGCGGCCCTCCCTCAGCTCCTCCTCGGCGGCCGGCACCTCCCTCCCTCGACAACCAGAGCGAGCGCCACCCTGCCACCGGCGGCCAGCACAGGGCGTGCGGGAGCTCCGCCGCTGCCGCCTCGGGCGGGCGCGCGCGCGGGAGGCCCGACGGCCGCGGCCTTCCCTCAGCTCCTCATCGGCGGCCGGCACCTCCCTCCCTCGGCCCTTCCCTCCGCCCCTCCCAACCCTCCCCGCGTGGCGCAGGTGGCTCCGGCCCTCCTCGTCGCGGCACAGGAGGCTCCGCCCCTCCACGGCCCTCCCCAACGCGGCGCGGACAAGCTCCGCCCCTCCCGGCGTAGGCGCGAGTGGATCCGGCCCTCCCCGGCGTAGGCATGAGCGGATTCGTACGTCCCCGTGGTGGGTGCGGCCAGCTCCGGCGAGCACGGCCATCCCCATGGTGGCTAGAGGATGAAGAAGCAGTGTGTGTATGACATGTGGGGCGCGCCTGTCAGTGTGAGAAGTTTTCTAAAAGCCACAGCTATTCAACCAAATGGACTTTTCTAAAAGCCACAGCCCTCAATCCACAGCAGCTTTTCGAAAAGCCACAGCTCACAGCAGCTTTTCCAAAATCCATAGCTCAACCAAACAGGGCCTTAATGTTGCTAGAAGAACTGGTCCAACGCGACCCTGCTATGGGTGGCTTAGTGAGTCAGAAGATGAGGAAGAGGAACAATCTACTGGTCAAAAACATGAGGTGCGTGTTCTAAGTCCAGGAGAGCGAGCCCAGTAGATGGTATGTGCACCCTATTACTATGCTATTGTTGAGTTGTTACTTAAACCAAATTTCTATAAATAGTCAACATCTTGAATTTTATGCCCACTGTGACTTTGATCCAAAGATGGTCACTATATGGCTTATGATCTCCTTAATTATGAACTATGCATGCCATTGTCACCATGAACACGATACTAGCCATATATCACATAGCAAGGCAGGCATGCACTATTGAAACCTCCTTGTAATCAATAAGCTATTAAGCTACAAGATAGTCAATGGTGTTCTTCTGAGAAACAAACTAGCCAGTATACGATCTCGAAGATGCTGCTGCAGTGGTTGAGAATGTCAAAAATATTTGGTAGAGAGAGAAAAAGTATACACTGATGTTACTATTGAGCAAAGTAGAGTCATGATTTTTGATTCTATGATATAGCAGTGCAGGACATATTTGAGGGTTTTTAAAACTAAAGACCTACTGGACATTGAATTGAAACCCCCAGAAGCCTCCAGTACACATAGTCTAGAATGACGGGAGAGCAGTGACACAAGTGGTTGGAGATCGTGCGCTGCGAGCTAGCCTCTTGAACTCTCGCTAGCGTTTTTCTTTTCATGGTTATCTTTCATCAGTTTTGAATATAATATGCTCCTCGCTCGATTTGGATTGCCGTTGGACACACCCTTATTGCTAAATGCTGATCCCTATGCCATATCAGGATTGCCATCTATTCTATGTTCATCTAAAATCGTTTTGCTTGTTCTAATCACTAATCCTTGTTTCTGATTTTGACAGAGTGGCTGATACCAACCTGGCAAGGTCCATGATGCTCCACTAAAGATGCAGAAGTCCAATGCTGTGTTTTTGGTGTCGCGGAAACAAAAAAAAAAAAAACTGAGTTTCAGAAGCCTTTTACACAAGGCTACCAGTCTAGCAGAAGTATCTGACTATATAGAACGTGTGCTTGATGTTGATGATGAGTGTTAAGTACTCTAATAAATAACAATATAGAATGTGTGTAAGTAGAGCATGTTCCGCCAGTTTAAATAAGAGCCAACTTTGATTGAAGCAGTCTGCAGTGACATAATTTTAGCAGCTGAGAATAAGAGCTTAACTTTGATTGAAGTAGTGGCATAATTTTAGAAGGTGAGATGAGATGATGTTTAATCCAATAATCTAGGCGTTGAAATGCTTATGCATTCGTGGAAAAAGGTGTTGATAGGAGAGCGATTACAGTGCTGGTCTCTCACTGCCTTTGTTCTGTCAGTGCAAAAAGAAAAATTTCCGTTGCCGGGACTCGAACCCGGGTCTCTCGGGTGAGAGCCGAGTATCCTAACCAGCTAGACTACAACGGATTGTGTGGGAAGTTCTTCTGTATTAATTTTATATCCAAACATAAATATTAAAATCGATGAGGCACCACACCCTGTACAGATTGATAATCAGCAAAATGCTACTGCTAAAATCTTCGCATTGTTGTCTAGTCCTTGTATTCCTGGGAATTAAACAAGGCCGGAAGGCCCCTCCAAGATTTTTATGCATTTTATTATTTTCTTTCTGCATTTTCACAGTCATAGATTCTTTTTTTTTGGATAAGGTAGTCATAGATTTCTTGGTCCTGTACCAGAAACAACAAACAAAGAGCACTGCAAATGAAGACTGCCTGGAAACAGGAGAGGGCGAGGCCACAGCCTGAACCCTATGCCTCTCAATTTACCTCCGCAATGGCGCAACACACCCAGAGGGCCAGAGGCAGAGGACTCGAGGAGAGCAGAGCACGGCCGGTTTTCTCTCACTAGGACTGTCTGGTTGAAGGCCGATGCTTGCAGAGGGAGTCCACAAGAATCTCGTCATGGCACAAATGGCCTGTGTGCTTGCTGCATGCCTTTCTGCTTTCCGTCAAATGTTTTATGCTACCTCTATGTTTAAGAATCCGTGAAACCTTCGCATCTTCGATCTGACCACGATCAGATAGATGTCTGGGATGCTCGATGAGAATGGTGAGGCCTTTTTGAGCCTCGCCAGAGCACACGACCCTGAAACTCATGTTTGTGTCTCACGGCACATCTAGAAAGCTAGCAGTGTTCTTCTATTTGGATTTGCTATTCTAGTACTACTATACTCGTATATACTCCACTTGATATACTAGCGCGGTAGCCCGCGCCCATTTTCAAGGAGCACCCGGCACATGCCCACTTCACCCATCCAAATATCCGATGGCTCGCCTCGGCATGCGCGCGCTCCGGCAGGCCGCTGGCGCGACCCCGACCACCAACCGCGCCCGCACGCACGTCCCCGCACCGCGCGCGCGGCTCTGCCTCTGCTTCACCTCCCGGCGTATATGTAGCCCGCCGCTTTCCTCGCTCCCGTCAGCCCGTGTCCTGCCGTAGCCTAGCATTAGCGCACCCGAGCTAGCCAGTTGGATCGCCAAGCCCAAGAGGCCGAGAAGACGCACGTATGTCTCGCGCGCTCGCGTTTGCGGTCCTTCTCCTGGCCGCCGCCGCGGTGGCGCCGCTGGCCTGCGCCAACGGCGTGGAGTCCATCCCCGGCGCCAAGGAGTCCGCGAGCGCCGGGTCCAGCGGCGCCAAGGTGTTCGACGACACGGCGGTCGGCGCCGACCCCGACCCCTCCCCGGCCAGCGGCCTGCCGGCTGACCCGGCGCCCGACGCGCGCCCCTAAGGCCACGGCCACGCACCGTCGTCGTCCCGGTTTCCTCCGTGTACGCTTCACGCGTCAGTACTCTTCTCGTTCTCGCGTTGGTAAGACGTAGTAGTACTTGCATGAAGTCATTCATGGACACCACGCGCCTTGTACATGTCCCTGGAATGTTCAACCTGCATGTGTTTTGCTTGCGAGCGTTTTTCTTTAGTTAGTCGTCGATCGATCCTGAATATGAATCCGTCACGTAGCAGTGAGCTGAGCATTCTGCTGTCAGTGTGGAAATGCCACTCTGACGCTTGGGTTCCATTCCATGTAGCTCCAGCCAGGCCACCGGTGTGAAATAAATTGGATATTTGATTGATGAAAACACAGCTTATGTATGTTTGTTTTGAGATCGACGCTGCCGTCTCCATGTTTGCACAGCATGACGATCGAAGCCATGCTGAATATTCAGAAAGCTATCTTCTTCGTCTGGTTCCCCTCTTCCTCCTGGAGTTCTTGATGTATCCTCCTCTCTTCTACCTGAAGTCTCTTTGCTGTATCTCTGGAACCTTCTAGTACCTTCTTCTAGCATCTCTTTCCCTGCTTTGCTTCCTATTCTCCACTCTCTCTCGCGCGCGTACTGTATCGGGTTGCTAACAGTGAAGTCCTGATTCATATGGAGTATACATACATTCATCGGGTCCCAGAAGATCAACACAAACTCAGGACGATCGATCAAACTTTTTCCGCAGAGAGTAAAGTCCATGTGAGAGCTTGATCAATGCCAGCTTTCATCCAACACAACTCCATGCATGCGTACAGAAACGAAGTCGATTTTATACAGCTTGCATTGCCATGGACAACGAATTTGAGTATTTAAGTACTCGCGCCTGCTGTACCTGTACCCATCCATTTCTTTGGCCTTTCTCAATTTAATATGTCAGAGGATCTTGCGGAATATCATCTCATATTCTCATCTCAACGCGAGATGCTCGATCTGTGGCATGCCTTGAATTTGAATATACTTTAGACTCCATCAACGGAGACGCTTATCTGTAAAGTGACCACACACAGTGATTAATATATGATACACGACATTACCATGGTAAGCATGGCGCCCTTAATATAGTACGCACCACAGTATTTTTTTTCCTCTCTCAGCTCGACTGACTGGTTTAAACTCATCACAGGTCTACCTCGTGGAACCCTGTTATGCGGTTTATGCTTTATACTAGATTTTTACACTACTCAGGATCATGTCTTGCATTGCATTGACAAATCTGTGGGCAAGATGATTGAGCTATCATAAGTTTTCAGAATGGGTTGTCGAAACTGTCGATCACTCATGGTTAGGGTGCTGGTTTAAGGCCATGTTTAGTTCTCACCAAATCCAAACTTTCGCACTATGCAAAAAGAAGATTCCCCGTCACATCAAACTTACGGTACATGCATGTAGTATTAAATGTTGATGAAATCGAAAACTAATTACACAGTTTGGTTGTACTTTGCGAGATGAACGTTTTGAGCCTAATTAGTCAACGATCGGACAATTATTACCAAATACAAAAAAAAAACGCTACAGTGCGCTACAGTACCAGGAAAATTTTGGCGGCGCCGATTCCAGGCGTAACTAAACATGGCCTAAGTGCGATCCAATATATTGATTATGTATCTCTTCTGACTGGCAGCATTAAGGAAAGTCTTGGTATCAGTCGTTGTAGATTATGACTGGCATGACACATCGTTCAAAGAGTACATTCTGCATACTGAGCCTGTGTGTTTTTCAATCTCACGGTTCAAATGCTACCCAAAAGTACTGTTACATGGTGACTTTTGTGGAGTAATGTGGTGGATTCCTGACAAATGGAGTTCTAGCATGGCGGTTTTTGCACACAGGACAGATGATTCATTTCAAATGGAAGTTCAATGGGAATTTTAGGGAGGCTCTGTTTCTTTGACACACCTTGTCTGTATTCTTCTAGAGCCTAGCCCTTGTTGCTTTTGCTATCCTTGATTCATATTCCATGACACCAGGAATGTAAATTTCCATAAATAACTTCTCCCAATTGATGAACTTGATGTCACAGGGGATCATATCTCTGTCTCTTTCATTCATCATCGCGATAAGGTTCTGCGTGTTGGAGTCATCAAACCTGCAAGTGCAGCACAGGGGCACAAAATGGGAACAATTCTCGATAAAGAAATGGCCTACATTTTCTTCTTGGAGCTATGCCAATCTTACCTCCCTTTGAATAACGTGACTGGGCAGTATGCCTCTGCAACAGCCACTGTTACATCATATTCTCTCTTGAGCCTAATATTGTAAAAAAAAATTGCACTGATATTGTAAAAGGAAAAGGCTCACGTGAGGGGTGAGTGGAAGAAAACTAACTTCCATCTAGGTGAATGGGAAGATTCCTGAGAGGTGCCTGGCCGCCTGCTTCCTCAGCATCCGCTCCGAGGAAAAGGCCTTTAGGTCAGCTTCATAGATACAAGAAAAAAGTGGGTTCAATTCTTGTGTACGATTAACTTTCGAGAAAAAGACCTTTAGGTCAGATTTCTAGACAAACTGCAGTTGAAATACGAAAGAAATTGGCTTGATTCTTGTGTAAGACTGGGAGGTCTGTAATACCACATGAATATGCGTTGTCTGCAATGTGATTATGCTTTGTCTTTTTGCATGGGTACAAATCGATGGATTTACTGTAGCATACAGCAAAAAGCACAGAAACCATAGAGATCTGCATTACAGGCATGCACCCATAGTTTTTATTGCCACAGTATAAAAACATGCCGGATCCAATGTTTGAAAAGAACAGTGAGCAGATATGTAGCATGGTGAATTTTGTACAATGCTGTGAAGTATTTGTTAGAATTTATATGGCCAGTAACAGTATTTGTTTCAAATGGGAGTTAGGTTCCATGAGACTGATTTTCAGAGCTTGTGTTAACTCTTTTAAAGCCTTGCCCTTGTTGCTTCCCTTGATTCACATTCCATGACACTAGGGAAGTGGATTTCCATGAGGTACTTCTTCCAATTAATGAACTTGCTATCACAGGGGATCAGTTCTCTGTCTCTTTCGTTCAAAAACGTGATAAGCCTCTGCATGTTGGAGTCATCAAACCTGCAAATTCAGAACAAGGGTAAAAAATGGGAACAGCTCCTAATCAGGAAATGGTTCGTGGTTTCCTTCTTGGAGCTATCTCTACCCTACCTCCTCTTGAAGAATGTGCCTGATTGGAACACTTCTGCAACAGCCACTGTGAAATTGTACTCTCTCTTGAGATGGTTGTATCTGTCTTGCTCCTCAGCGGTAGATAATCCGTGGCGTACCATATCCTGCAACTGAAAATAATGACATGCTCTGGGAGAAAATAGCCACAAAATTCAATGCTGAAGTTATATTTAATTAAAAACTAACCTCCAAAGGCATCTTGTAGTGTATGTCCATGTGTTCATAGAAGCTGTCCATAGTTGCTGGCACAACCAGCTGCTTCACCTTGATTACCTCTCCCTCTGCACTAACAAATGGTCTCTCCAAGAAGTATCTGAACATTGCATGTACCAGATCGCCAATCTTGAGAGGGTTGCGCATGGAAGAACCAATATGGTAGATCAAGTCTAATGGTCCTTGAGGGTGGCAACTGATGATACAAAGCATCGCATTGACCACAATGTCTGCAGGTACCTATAAGTCATACATATAAAATAATCACTTGTAATGATTTAAACTAGTGTAGCCTCTATGATAACCTAGTTCCCTCTACAACTCAATTCTTCAAGCTGAATACAGGAAGAGTGTATCGTACTATGTCCATGATAGTTGTGACATCTCCAGGAAGAAACTTTAGATGCCCCTTACCATAGTTAGTAACCCATATGTCAATTGTTCTGCATCGGTTTCACACAGTATATTTGAAAGTGAGTTGCCTATGATGACAGAATGGAAGTTCTTGAAGCAATCAAGTGAGAACATGTGGTTCAGGATGCTGAGAAACTGACTTGATTCCTTCTATCCATCCAGCAAAAGGCTCCATCAACGTGCTTGTTGTGGAAGTTGGGCGGACGATGACGATTGGGAGCCGTGATCTGTGTTCATATGCCAGCATCTCAGCCATTGCCTTTGTAAAAACATAGGTGTTCATCCATCCAAACTTCCGAGCCCTGTTTAGTCACCACAGAGATTTTGAGACATCATTCTGGATGGTGCATCATGTATGAAAGTGAAACTATTTAGATTGAATTGTGCATGTGATGATAAAAAATTCAAAATATAGAGGTGAGACCTTTCTGTTCCAATCTTCTTCATGGTGTGTCTTATAGTATCTTCTGAAGCACTGCTGCAAACTAGCTCTTCCAGCTTCGCCTCTGCAAATGCTATTTCTTCTGAAATATCTAATTCTGATTGGCCATCATAACTCCTGTTCTGTTGAAGTGGCTTCTCCAACACGACTCCTGATTTCTTTGAATTAACGTAAGCTGAAATTTTATAAGAGCTCTCTCATTTAACAAGAAATCCCTTTTTGTTGATGGAAGCAAACTGATGCAAAATTTTCAGGTCTCACCAGTTGACACAAGAAGAACGAGCTCTAGCTTTACACATCTCAATGCGACCTCCAGAATATGCTTCATGCCCATGGTGTTTATCGCCAAAGCTGTATCATATCTGCACTTATGAGTTATGATTAGTGGCAGCAACATGAACACATCTGAGAGTAGCCTGCTCTACCAACCTTTCTCTGAAGTTAACTGCAGCAGCCATGTGGATGATGATATTTGTTTCTTTCACTATATCTTCAGCAAGATCAACATTCCCTATACCCAAATTGTTCAGTGAGACATCTCCTGCCACCGGGAAGATCTTGTCCCAGAACCATGAAGTGAAATGATTTTGGTACTTCTCTCGCAAAGACAGAAATATCTGAAGTTGCATAATCTGACATGACAGGTAATAGGACCAAGGAAAAAACTTAATTAATCACACAACTTAATCACAATACGCTAAAGTCCCTAAGACGATGCGAGATATGAACACAGAGCAACGAAGAGAAGAGGACGACCACGGATCGGACTCGCTCCGTTGCAGAAACCTGGTTAGGGGCGCGCACGAGGAGGTACAGCCGCTTCACCCGCGGCTGCAGCCGCAGGATCTTCTCTACAAGAACTGCAGCTCATAACCCAACGAAGCATGAAATTTCGGTCGCAGAACCCCCCTCCAACAACAAACTAGTAAAGATTCAAGCCGTTGCCGTTACGTTTCGCTATGAATCCGGTGGCGCCCGTGATGAGGACCGTCTTGCCGTGAAGGCGCTCCGCGACCCCGGCGGGTTCCATGGCGAGCAGGACGCCAATGGCGTGCTTTGTGTCTCCCTACTCCCGAAGTCCCGAGACGAGTAGTAATGGTTGTGGGGCTGGGCTATCCCCTATCGGGGACGCCGGATTGTGAAAAAATCGGAAAGTTTTCTCCTTGACGGGCCGTACAACTTAACGTGTCAGGTGTTTAGTCAGGTGTAAAGTTATCGATATCACTTCCGGTCGTATGGGCTATTCGGATCCTGATAAAAAATAAATTATAGACTTTATTAAACCATAAGATGAATTTATTAAGTCTAATTAATCTATTATTAGCACATATGCTATTATAGTATTTTATTGTCAAATCATAAACTAATTAAGCTTAAAAGATTCTTTTTAGAAAATAGTTATAATTAATTATTTATTTAGTCTATATTTAATAATCTGTGTGTCCAATATTCGATGGACATCACTTAAACTTTTGGGGAGAAACTGTTTGCCTCAGTCAACATTGCGTCGTGCAGCGTGTCGCATAGCATACATTGGCAGGTGGGACCCACTCCACGGAGGAGTAGACGGACCCACCAGGCATTCCCATCTCGCGCCGCGCGACAGATCACAAATCCAGCCATCCAGGCCGTCGAGTAGGACCACTGACTCCCGAAGCGGTAATCGCCGCTCCTCCTGGCCTCCAGCGCCCCGCACCACGGCCCACAGATCCCGTCTTCCCATCCCCCCCTAGCCGCCCTCCGTCTTCCCATTCCGATTCAAAATTTTCGGGCCTTTCGCCGCCGTCTCCACACCCGCTAGCCGTTGCCGTTCCTCTTCCACCTCCATGCCCAAACCCTAGGCCCCGCAGCGACCTCCGCGAGAGCCGAGCTGGTCAGCCATGGAGCACCTGTTCATGCAGGCCTTCGAGAGCAGGGACCGGGTGGCCGCGCAGGTGCAGCAGCACGCCGACTCCTACTCCAGGATCCTCGCCTGCAACCTCCTCGCCGCCGGTCACCAGGCCCCGGAATGGCTCATCCCTTCCGCCACCCTGCCCCAAGGTGCGTGTCCCAACTCCTCCCTTACTCTTCCGTCTCCGCGCTGGTGATTCGGGCGGGTTCCTGAGCCGGGGCGGTGTGGATTGTGTTGCCCGATTGGGGCTGATTTCGATTCGGACCTGGGCTCGCGTAGCTGCACTGGTAGGGTTGGTGGGTAGTGGTGATTTGAGCTTAGGTTGCCCTATAGAAGGTTGTAGCTAACTAGAATTTGGTTCTAGTGATAACAGTTTGCGGGGAATTAATTTGGTTAGCTCCTCCTTGTTTGTTAAATGCGAGATACTTTGAGTTGAGTTGTCTGTGTAGCGTGTTCGTTTTCAGGAGCAAGGAGGCCATACGCTTAAAATTCGCTGGCTAGTAATAAAATGGCTATATTTTCCCTCGTATTTGTGTCAAGATGGTCATGACAGCAGTAATTTGCATCAGAGAAGCGCTGCGGATGAGGATGATGTTACTTAGATTTAGAGAAACCTAGGGTTTTGCCTTTTGGTATGATGACTACAACTGAATATTAGCATAACTAAATATACACGTTATGGTTTGTTGTTGCCACTCTATTGTAATTTCAATGGTTCCACAAGTAATATAATTTTCAGCTAACAAAAGGGCGTACCCAGTGCAGAAATAAAAAATAATTATGACTCTGTTCTTTTTTTTTTTGGTCTGCAGTGCTACTTATAAACATTTGTAACATTGAAATACCTAAGTGTTGCGCCTTGACCATTATTGAATGTTCCTACATTATATTTAGCTTTTATATGCTGTGAATGTTGTTTCGTGTTATCCATTTGTGCACTGTTACTATCTTGCATTTTACTCATATATATTGAAGTACTCCATTTATGTGTAGAGTTGAATGGCAAACCAATTGTTCTGACTGGAAGACAGATTACAACACCAGCCATCAATAGGACTGTCTTTCTGCCTCTAGCTGTTCCTAGCACTTTGTCCACAAAGTCGGGGGATCCAAATGGATATGATGCCTACCAAGGCACTAGTTGCACTGCTCTGGGTACTACTAACCAACATGAAGAGCAGCAGCAAGAGCAGGCTTCGCTTACCCAGGAGCTTACTGAGTCTTGCACTGCAGCCAAATTGTTTTCAAGGATTCAGCGTTCCAGGTCAAGGCAAAAGCATATTGAAGATCGCCTACATGGAGGAGATCGAGCTGCAAAGAGTGGAAGCTGTGATGGTATGCAAGATGGGATGCATAAGTCTAACCTTAAGACTGTGGGGTCAAACAGAGCTGCTGCATCATCATCTTCCGTGCTGTGTGATGATGTCCCAAACCGTGCTGAAACAACATCAGGTTCAGGTCAGGGTGGTGGTTTTTGTGCCATTCAAGGGAAGTCAACTGACTTCTTGAAGTGCGACAACAATCCTGAAGACCAAGGAGTTAAGTTAGATGGTTTCCCACCGCTGATTGTAGAGAACAAGATTATCTGTTCTGATAGCGATGTCGGGGTCAGTAACAACTGTTCTGTTAGAGATTCACCGGGTGTGCCACTTCTAGATTTCTCTAAGCCAAACACTGCAGATAGTGTGTGCCATCAAATTCCTGAAACTCACTTATTGGTTGAGCCAAAAATACTTCAATTTGATGTTGCTGAATCAGTTTGTATGAATCCTTCCAGTGAACAAACAGGTCAGCAACAGGAATCTGGTCTGAAAAGTGACCATCTTGATCTTGCTTTTACAAATATGTCAAGTGAAGACCCATCTTCTACCAGCTCTCAGGGACCTCATTCTATGGGAAGGTTGTTGCTTAATCATGTTAGGTCAGGACATTTGAACCATGACAGTGCATCAGTGGAGCAGCACCACAAATATACTTCAGAATGTGGCCATCCTGATCTTAGTATGCCTTCTCCAAATAAGAAACCATCTCCGACGTGTTCTGCTGAAGTACTGAATTCTACGGGTGAACCATTACTTCATAAGAATATAGAACATATTCCTGAAACCAATTCTTTGGGAAGAGCATACCCCAAGGTCAGCCAACCACTTAAAATAGATACATTGAAGAGTAATGAAACCAACTGTTCTGTGGTCAACTCACTGCTTGATAATGATACAATGCAGGTTGTTGAGGATACTGACAAACCGAAATCTCATGTCTCACCTCCATACAGTGGACCTTTGCAGCTACCTACCCAACTAGCTGATGCAAGGTTTGGGGCTCATACATCACCAGGAATATCACCGAACAGTTTGTTAGGGGCGGATGGCTGTAATCACCTTTCAAATTTGCAAAAAGATGACACAAATAGCCGATGCTCCCAAGGCAGATCTGCTGAGCTGCTTCCACCTCATAATTTTATTTCCATTTATGCTTGCCAATCAAGGTACTTGTCTTATAGAACACAAAGTAACGACAAACATTCCAATGGTGCTGCTGCTGTGAATGCCTCTAAATCTGCAGATAGTGAGTTATCTCAGGAACAGTATTTATTGGTCAGACCATCTTTGGAATTTAATGGAAGTATTTCAGATGTGGAAACTTCCTTGGGCCATCCTCCTCTGGGCATGCAAAATGAGATTCTCCAAGCAGACCCAGTATCTGACTCAATCAATTGCTCTTCAGGAAAATTGGGTGATGATGTTCATGTCAGCAAAGCCTGTGGTGGTTCTGCTGATAACAGAAAGAATGAATCTGTGGTTCCAAAAGTTAGCCCGATTAGTTCATCTAGAACCAGAGATAAGCAAGTAACAGAAAACAATGCTGTCGCTTCATCAGGAAAAAACAATGGAAAACTGGGACAAGGTATTGTGATTGCTCCTTGTCCTTGTAGATCATTATCCGTTTCCTTTTTTTTAGCAAATGTCAATATGATATGTTCTTATATAACTTGCAATCTTTCAGGAAAAGAACAAGAGACCCCTGATGCTAAGGATGATGTGCAAGTAATTGCTGATTCATGCACAGCCGAAAACATTGAGAAAATGAAGTCTCCATGTACGCTAGAATCATGTGACAAGAACAACAAGCACAAAGAGGATAGAGGGCATGCTCAGAAGAAGTCAGCTGCAGATGGTTTCCAGATTAATGGGGGCATGCCATCCAAAAGAAAACGAATAAAGCGCCAAGACACTGTGCTTCCCAATTCTCAAGACACAAATCCATTATCTCCAAATCACCAAGATGGCATTGACACCCATGTGGTAACTGCAGAAAAAATTTCAGTGGAAACACAACCTTCTGGTCGTTACTTCCTAAGAAATTCAGGATTTGATCACTTCATGTTTCTCAAGTCTGAAACAAAGAATGATGCAGTGAACCACAGTATGTCAGTTGCAAGTGATGTTCAACAAAATGAGAATTCTTCTCCCAAGCTAAGAGATAGGTTCAGCCTATCTGAGGTTGCTCTCTGTAACTCTTCTAGTGCAAAGGCTTTATCACCTAATTTTAGTAATGGTATCAGCAGCAGGAATGTAGTTGAAGAAATGGACCTCCAAAACTATCAAGCACAGTTAGAAAATATTTTTGATGTTGCTGCAAGTTCTCCATTGGCTAGCAGCTCTATGGAACTCTGCAGTCAAGGGGTATGTGTTTTCATCAAGTGTTTCAGTTCTTCTCCATTTTGAAATTGTGAAAATGCTAATTTAAAAGATTATTCTTTGGATTCTTTTTGCAAGTGCAAGTTTATGGAGTTGGATGATTTCAGTTTTATCTAAGTGCAAATTGGTTCAGTATCTGATTTTTAAATATATTGTTAGACTTGTTGGTAGGTGAATTTCATTTATTAGCATTTTTAGGTGGTAGAGTTTTGCAATGTTCATTCTTGGATAGGAGCATGTTGAAATCAGCTATCAATGTACCAGAACAGCAAGCTGTCTTTAGATCACCGGAAGTATATATAGTCCTTTTGTCCTTTTTTTTTTGCGGTGGCTCATGTTGGGTTTCAGCTCTAGCCTACCCCAACTTGCTTGGCAGTTGGCACAAAAAGGCTGTGTTGTTGTTGCCACTGCTGCAGTGTTTTCAATGTTCTTTCTGAAACCAAGCTTACTGTTTCCTAATTGTGTTAGTAAATCATTGACAACTTTTCTTCTTTTGTTGGCAGGAAAATACTTACTTACAAGGTGAGAGATTAAGTGTTGCTAATTCCAATGTGGAACATCCGCGGATGGCTCCTCAGATGGATGAAATATTGTCTGAGAGTGTGACACTGAATCCAGCAAATTATTTCAGCACTGATTCAACAAATATATTCCTGAGTTATGCATTGGATCAACATGGTAAACAGGCATCTGCTCCAGTTGCATTGTTTCATGAGGAATTAAGTTATGGCTCTGGCGTGGAAGTTGATAAGAAATTTAGAAGTGAAGATCTAACAGGACATTTGCTATCTGATGATACTACCCCAAGGCAAAAGGATGATGACTCTGTGGAATTTAATGATGCAATGCCACAATTTGAGAGCTTTGATTTTTCTCTTCCATTGGATAGCTCAACTACTGAAGAAAGTACATTTGGGAGCGTTCATGATTCCAGACAATTTGGTACATTTAATTCTGATACCTCTAATAAATATAAGATGAGCACAGTAAGTGGCATGCGTCAGCTATTGGCAACTATGTCAGGGAAAGCTGCAAACTGTTTGTTTAATGATGATGGAAGACAACACAGTGTAAGTATTGATGGCAGAATAACAGATATTTTTGGTTCAAGTGGATTGGGACATAAGGGTTCTTTCATTACTTCTGATGTTGTAGCGTCATGTTC
This sequence comes from Miscanthus floridulus, assembly GCF_019320115.1. Classification (NCBI taxonomy): domain Eukaryota; kingdom Viridiplantae; phylum Streptophyta; class Magnoliopsida; order Poales; family Poaceae; genus Miscanthus; species Miscanthus floridulus. The sequence goes on from NC_089582.1 coordinate 109,051,650, forward strand.
CTCAAATACTGCCAACAAACAGGATAATGGTGAAAATCCATTGACCCCTTATGCTGAAAAGTATTGCGTGGGGAAACTTTCAGAAAAAAATAGATCTGTTTCAGAGCATATGGGTTCAATTCCTGAGCTTTTATGCTTCCGAATTGATGAAGACAGTGACATTGCAGAAGAAAATGATTACCGAGAGATATTACCTGGATCTGTAGGCAATCAGGGCCAATCTGGAAGAAAAGCACTTCAGGATATCACTGGACTATGTCAAAGCATTGGGGATCCTGCCTCTTATTCGATAGGTATGATTATGGATACAGGTGACACAGACATGACTGTAGAAACTTGCAGCAGCGAACTCAATCATGATCCAGATCTCAGGAACGATGGTGATAACAAGAAGCCTAAAGAAAGTTGTGCTTCTTTATTAAAAAAAGGAGGGAAAATGTCTCATTCCCTCCATAACAGATTAAGCAAGAGAGAAACAAGACAGAGTGAAGCAAATCCTGGCAAGCGCTCTAAGCCTAGCAATATTGTTGCTAATGTGGCATCTTTTATACCTCTTGTAAAGCCAAAGGTGCAACCTGCATGTGGTAAGTCTCATTTGTTACTTCCACTATTTCATCTCGAACATACAGTGCGTACTAGGAATTGGTGGAATCAATGTTCACAAGTTTTGACCAATAATTACTCAAAATTTGAACATGTTTAGTCTACAAGAGTTGCACCACTAGATTCCTACTTGGAATATCATTAATACCGATATTGATTTTGTATCAATTGGTAGTATGCTCTATGAGAGATTAATGGTCCAAGTGTAGTATTTTGGGATAGAGGGAGTATTAGTATAAGTAAATTATGCTAAATCTAGTAGGCAACTGATCCTTGAGTTAGAAATATTTGTTGAGTGGTGCTCACAGAAGGCCTCTACAAATGGGGTTTCTGTCTTGTAGTGAAAAAAGATGTCAGAGTGAAGGCACTTGAGGCAGCTGAAGCTGCAAAACGTCTTGAAGAAAAGAAACGAAATGAACGTGAAATGCGCAAAGCAACAGCAAAATTAGAGCGTGAGAAACTGAAGCAAGAGAAAGAACTAAAGCAAAAACAGGAAGAGGAACAGAAGAAGAAAAGAGGTGCTGATGTGGCAACAAGGAAGAGGCAGAGGGATGAGGAGGAAAGGAGGGAAAAGGAGAGAAAAAAGAAATGCATTGAAGAAGCTCGAAAACAACAGACGCGACCTATGGAAAGAAAGCATGCCAACAATGACAAAGAAGCTCATCCAGAAGCTCATGTGAGTAGAAGCTATATTATTTATGTCTACCAAGTGTTCCTTAATATGATAAATATTTGTTACTAAGCATTTAAGTCGTTGCAGGATAATAAGGAGCGGCAGAAGAATTTGGCTGAAGCGGTGAAAGTCCCGGTAAAAGTTGATGAAATGACAGGCCTTGGAGGAAAGGCCACTAACAGTCACAATGAAATGGTTGTGATAACCGATGAGAGGCCTAAAATTTTTGGATCTCATTGTCAGGAAAATATCCCAAACAGTATCGAGGAGGTATGTTCTAGTCTTCACTTAGCTTTATCTTAGAAAGAACCTTGCGAGATCTTAAGTCTTAGAAAGTGCTGGGATACAAAGACGGCAGATTATTTTTTGATGGGGAAAATGATGGAGATTCTCCAATTGGGCTAGGTAGTGTTATTTCACTTCAGTGTCAGCAAAGGTTCTAATTTCGAATTCTCTGCTCTGTGGTTTGTTGAACTTTTGTAGTCATACATAATGACTCCATATAAAGATTCTGATGATGAGGATGATGATTTTGAACATAAAGAGGAATCAAGGCGAAGAAGAAAATTGGTTCCTTCATGGGCTCGGTATGTGTCTACCTTACTTCCAGAATCTCTTAATAACATAGCTGCTGTTCTTTACATGTTATGTTGATGTGATGCCTGATGCGGTATGGCAAAGCTCAGGAGCCACAACAGAGCTTCCTTTGTATCATCCATGCTGTTGAGCTCAGCGTGAGCGGGGGTCATAGGATGAGTTTATTTGCATAATTGATAATTGACGAATTGATTCTCCTAGCTTTAATAATGATTATCGGATGCAACAGAGAAACTCAAGGCCTCTAAGTCATGCCCGTTTCTCATTTTATTAATTGACTTCCCCTCATTTTACCTTGAGAGATTGCTAATGACACGGTCTCTTCTCTGATTTGCAGGGGAGAAAACTTGGAAAACATCTTATTATCCAATTATGTTTTGGACGTTAGAAAAATCTTTGCACGAAAATGCTCATCTGATCTCTCTGAAAGTAATCCCCCATCCATCACTGTCCATGTGAATTAAATTCATCCTGGTAGTTGCAAACGCTTACTTTCTTGTTCTTTGCAGCTTGTCCTGTCCACATACCACAACGTGGTTTCAGATGAGTTTCTTTCTTAGTTCGAAAATGGGTCCCAGATGTGCTTCCATTTACTGAACTATTGGTTGTGTGCTGCTGCCTTTCGTGAGGCATTGTCATTTGGCTTCTGTCAGCAGTATGTGTATAAGCTGGTTTCACTAGTTTCACATATGTATAACAACATTCCTGTACCATTAGGCAACTGTGGCAACGATCGTTGTTGTACATAGTTTCGATTAGTTCACGAAGGCTTTTGCTTCGTCGCACTATTCTCTGTGCAAGGAGATAACCTGTTGGTTGACAAGAGTAGTGATCTTGTCTGAGCACTGTGCTCAAGGGAGCAGCATGGCTGTTAAGCTACTTTTATGTACATTATGTAATGCCATGAATTAACTTGTACTACACTTGAAATCGATAGTTGTTGAGTATTTTTGACGCAAAGAAATGACGTCTTGGAATGTTAAAATGATTTGGATCAAGGCGAATGTTGCGGTAGAAGAATTGCACAGTATTTCCCCAGAAGTTAATTATGTACGTGTGGTGTTCGTGCGGCCTGGGCTGGGACTGGGAACGCAGGACATCTGGTGTCCGGCGACGAGGCAGCCCCGGCCATGTCTTCCCGTGCAAAACGAAGACGAGGTCTAGTGATGGTTGAGTCCAGGTTCCGGCGCGTTCCGTAGGCCTATTCCGCGGCCGCATCGTGGCGAGCGGGTCGACGACGACGAAGCCTTTGAGAATGGCAGGGCTTGGCCCGACGGGCGTCGGCGCTCGTCGGTCGTCACAACGATCGCCGTGGCTGCCGCGCCACGCACTCAACGCCTGTACAGGTGGGAGTAGAGCCACATCCACCGGTCGTACGTAGGTGTCCCTGCCCCTCGCCGTGTGCGCCGCTCCTCACTGGCCCCGTGGAGCTTGACTGCTTGTCTTGATCATCCCTCGCCCCGGCGGCGCCCGTGCCACAGGTCCACCTGCACCAGCACCCGCAAGTATTGTATTGCACATGCACATGAACACAGCCACATAACCCACGAGAAGAAGCTACTAGTTGCATGGCCACTGCCCACGGAGACTGAGAGATCATGGTTGGGTGGCCTGTCGGCGATGACAGTGAGAGCAGAGAGCACACGGCCCTCGCAGAAGCGAGGCTTCTCCTCGCTGGTGCTGGGTTGTGCTCTCTCTCTTCTGTCATCACTCCCAAGGTCCACCTCACCCGCTCTCCATTGCCAGCCCGGGCCGCCGGCGTCCGCCCTCCCCCTTGCCACGAACCCTGCACCGAGGAAACCAAGCAGTCAGAGACGCCATCGGCCTCGGCGAAGCCAAATAAGGCATCCATCTGCCACGCCACGCCATCGTGCACGCGATGGGATGGGAGGAGCCCCAGCAGATAGCCCACGCACGCCCGAATCATCAGAGAAGTGTGGGTGGAGTTGCTTAGCTTCACCGGGAGGGAGAGAAGCAGCGTGATGGACGACATGACTCCGATGCTCGCCCGCCACTGGCTTGTGCGCGCGCGAGGGCGTGTGTGAGTGTCCGAGTGAGCTAGCCTAGCAGTGAGGCGTGGCAGCCAAACGTCTGCGGCTCAAATAATAAAGCGAAACGCGCTGGGTGAGCTGAGGCAAGCCTGGGGGCTCGCTGCCACCGCTGCTGCTGCTGCCTAGCAGAACGTGGGAAGCGTGTTTACTCGGGGCGCGCCGACCCGAAACGGCGCCGAGAACGTGGCCCTGCGCCCGCGCCGCGGCAGCGGCCATATCCGGCACGGCAGAGAGCGACGGGGAGACGCCGTACCGCGCGTTATGTCTCTGGCTGTTGTGAATTCAGTTGGGGGGGGGGGGGGGGGGGGGGGGGTCCGCGCGCGCGGCCGCGAATTAATCCGCCGCGGCGCGCGCTGTGCCTGCAGGCTGCAGCCGCTGCGGAAACGCTCGTGCACGTCGCGCTCGCGGCGCAGCAGCTGGGCTAGCGTGCACGCAGCAGTCGCGCGCGCGGCCAGGGTACAGGAGAGGAGGGAAGGTGCTTGTAACTGCATGCATCACCAGTTGATGCATCGAGCAACAGCCGCACGGCATGTAGGAACCGTTCCAACTTGCAAGCGAGACACTGCCGAAACTCGTTCCTGACAACCAGAGTTGCAGCGCAATATTTGTTTCATGGCAAAAATTTAAAGACTTGCATAGGTAATCAAGTTCAACTACAGGCTTGCTTAGACAATCCAATTAAAGCTCGACCGGTCGCAAAGTCTCTCTACCCAGATCTTCATCGACGATCGATCAGTTCAACTAGAGGCGCGACTAGCTCGAGGATGGACAGCTCGTGCATGGGCGCTGGCGGCCACCACTGGAGCAGGCGGGTCGAGTAAGGATGGCAGTGGGTCGGATTCGATTCGGATATCCGCGGGTTTCGAGTCCAGCAGTTTTGGTTTTGGTTTTGGGGACAGTTTTGCACCTACGGATTCAAGGTGGATTACCGTTTTCACGCGTGGAGCACCATCGGGGTCCGACAGAATAGAGCCCACTAACAGCCCATCTGGTAACCCTAGGTATATAACTCTCACGGCCTTACCTCACGCTCGACCGCTCGCTCACCCCGGTTACAGACTCACCAGATCCGTATGTCGGCATGCTGGCGCTTGTGTTTCCTCGGCCGCTTGCTCACCCTGGCCACGGACTCACCAGATCCGCTATCGGCATGCTGGCGCTTGTGTTTTCTCGGCCGCTCATTCACGGCCTCACCTCACGCTCGGCCTCACCACCCGCCACCGCGCAAACAATAGCTGCAGGTTTCGGAGCCTGCCACCACCTGTACACCCACTGGCCACAGTAAGCAGACGAGCAGGGGCCGGCGTGCCCAGTCGCTAGAGGCGTTGTGGTGCACGCGCGCTCAGCCGGAGCAGGTGCGGGCAAGACGCAGGCAGCGGTGCGACGCCCCAGGCCCTAGTACGAGTCCCGTAAGGACCACGATGTAGGCGGAGGCGGACTCTAAGGGCGGCAGCAACGCAGTGTATAAGGGATTTGTTGTAATGTTTTTGGATTTTGGATAATCCGTCGTGTTTCGATTTGAAATATGGATTCGGGACGGATTTGGGTTTTCAATTCGGGTTTTGATTTTAGCCGTCCAGAGACCCCACCCGATCCGAATCCGTCCCATTGCCATCCTTACTGTCGAGCCGGCAATCATGGCTGGGCAGATGTGGGAAGTGCAACAATCGTGGTGCCGGTGCCGACAGCCACGGCGAGGTCGTTCCGCGGCGTATTGGCGGCCGGGAACCCAGCCACGACGTCGCCCGTGAGCGCGTCGTAGGCGGTGATCGGCCGGCTGTGGGAGGCCCCGCCAGGAGGAGTTCGTCACCGCCCCGCTGCGAGGAGAACGCCGTGGCGTAAGCGGTGGTTTTGGGCAACAAGTAATTAACGAAATGTCAATTTATTGATGGGCTTATACAACAGGCCTCAATAAAGCACTCGCATATGGGCCTCCATGGAGAGAAAGCCGGCCTAATTTTAACCTTCGCATTATCTCGTCGCTGCATTTCTATCGTCACCACCACGCTTTCCTTTCGTTAACCCCTCGTCGGCTCGTTGCTTCCTCCCTACACTCTAGCCGCGCCAACGCCCCAAATCCCAAGCATATGGAGGGGGTAGCCACCGCCGTCTCGCTGTTCCGCCCACGCGCTTCCGCATGCCTCACCATTGTCCTCGCCGAGAATTCCGGCAACGCCCGCAGGAGCCCTGGTTCCGGCGGTAATCCAGATTCCCGTAAATTGTTCGTTGTTTGGTTAACTACGAGCGCTCGTGTAGCCCTGTAGCTTGAGCATTGTTTTTTTGTTGGATTGTTTTCAAGGGAGGAGCAGGGTTTCGAGGCGTAGTCTGGAGATGTCTCCCAGCGGCGCAGGTAAAGGGGCAGTCGGAGTAACTGCTTAGATGTTCTGTACTTCTGTTTGGTGAGTTAATTTAGGACTGTCCGGGTTGCTTGTATGAATCGGCTTAAAGTTTTCTCCTTTTGTTGGAAGGGATGAGTAACGTACGGAGGCACGGTAGCAGGGAGGCGGAGGCTGCAGCTCGATCAGGTAAAAAGTACTAACGATCACCATGTATTTGCTTGGCTGGTTAACCGATTATGAAATGTTAGAGTTAGATATGTGAAGTGTGGTAGTAAACAATTAGGATCAAATTTCTAAGCCTGTGCTTATCCAGTGCAATCTTCACCCATTTAGTGATGCAGTATTATTCCAATTTCTTTGCTGTGTCCACTGAAGCACTGATGCATTTCCTTCAGTGACTAATTACTGCACCCGGAATGCGTGTAAATTATTTTACAAATATTTGTTCCGTAATATAGAATTCTTTCATGATAGTGATGGATATGCTTCTAGCTTGCTACCGTTGTTATTGACTGTTGAGTTTGACTGCCTTTGGACTTCTCTTGTGGTAACAGTAAGGTCAATTACCATCTTAAGCCTGCTACTTGTTCTCGTATCATTTGAAACATCTTGTAATTTGTCCCACTGTTTAACCAACGAGTTCATGTTGCTGGAGTTAAAGAGCATGTCTTTTTGGGACTGCTGGAGCAAGACCTTGTTAATTCTTGTGCTGCAAACTCCTGCAGCATCAGTGCCCATTGAAATGTTTTTTTTTTTTGGGTTTTATAGTGCTTGGTGATGTGTTTTGCTATTGACTTGTTGGGAAACAAGGGAAGACACCTGTTCTCGGAAAGGATATTATTACCTGTGCTAAAAAGAGGGTTTACCGAGCTTAATGTCAATGTGATTCTAGCTACCAATCAAAATCTCTGATTTTTTTTAGGAATCACTAGAGTTCCAAACCTTGGTCCTGCAGTTTTTACTAAAAGGGCAGGTAAAGAGTTCTTTTCAATAACTATACCTTAGTTGCTCACTTTTATATTTTGATATATATTTTTTCTTCTTAGGGATGAGTAAGGATACATTTATTAATTTGGGCGTCTCTCATCACAGAGCGGGTAAAAAGTTATAGTTAAAGTTCTCAAATTTTGCTATTCATATATAGTTTTCTTCATAAAAATTTTGGCGATGATAATAATTTAGAGGGGCTTTGTTTAGTCATTTATGTTATCTGTGTCCTCGAAGCAGTTGCAGTGGTGAGGTTGCTAAGAATCGAGAAGGGGAAAGCATTTGTAGACCTTTTGAATGAGAGAGCAAATGATTCTGGAGAGAAAGAGATAGGATATGTGGAGAGGACACTAGGTTTCAGCACACGCTATTTGGAGGACAGGGATATAAGACTGGTAAAAGTTATATATTGCACATGGTGAATTGGTGGTTCTATTTGCAAATTTCTATTTATTCAAAAGGCATACACTATAAGACTAATAAAAGTTACATATAGCACATACTTATTTGTGTTTCTGTTGTCTGATTTCAATTTATCCCAAAAAGCATAGACTTTTGGGTTATTGCTGGGACTCTTGAATTATTTATCTTCAACAACAAACTACAAGGCTACAAGCCTTTTAGTCCCAAACAAAAAACAAGTTTGTTGGAGTGGCAACCATATATCCCTTCAATATTCAATGAACATAGAGCCAACCATTTCTCAGTTCTTTTTGTTGTCTTCACTTACTACTACTAGCATGTATAAGGTGTCGTACTGTGATGACAGACATGTTTGTGTGAATGGCTATTAAGTAGTAACTATGTTTCAAGGTTTGTATATGCCTGTACGAATGGGCTCAAAGCTTCTGTTTCATTTTCTTATACTTACATTATTAGGTTACCGCCATTGTTGCTGGAACTGTGCGTTGGAAACGCTACCTTGATTATCTAATCATGTCGCTATGCAGTGAGGTGAAGGTTTTCAGGGAGATGGAGCCACTGCTCCTGCAGGTCTCTCTTAGTCTCCTATTCTCCTTAAAGCATATATATTTTTTCTTGGATACTCATCATAGTAGTTAACTCCACTCTTGTAAAACCTTAGAAGGCTAGCGCTTTGTGATTTCAGATATTGAGAATTGGCTTTTTTGAAATTCTCAAGCTTGATGTACCTGCTTATGCTGCCGTTAATGAGGTACGTTGATTTTTCTTTCTTTCTTTCCTTTTTCCTTCTCCGATGCTTTGAAATTAAGTTAGCTATTTGTGTGGTTTATACTCTTATTTGAACAAATCGTTAGCTTCTGTTTTCAGTTTGAGAGCTTTACATTCTGTTTTGTGTAAGTTCCACAGCACAGATGTGACATGGAGCTAACAATTCATTGATTTGTTCATGTCATGTTTATACCATAACAGAGAGTTTATTGTAAATTCTGTTGCTTTTTTGTGATAACTACATGTGATTAGCCAATTACCCAATTCTTGTGTTTTGTGTAAGTTCAACAGCACAAATATGACATTTAGCTAACAATTCATTGATTTATTCTTGTCATGTTTATACCCTAACAGCGAGCTTATGTTGCATTTTGGTGATAACTACATGTGATTAGCCAATTATTCACATTCTTTTGTGCCTGCACTCAAACATCAAATGGCAAATTTAGTTGTTTCTTCAAAAAAAAAAAAAAAAATTTTAGTTGTTTCACTTACCCCTGTGCCCAGTATCTATTATGTGTTCATGGATAATAATGATGAATGGTGAGAAGAATCTTTTCAAGTTCTTTGTGTCTTTTTTTGCACAACTTACATTTTTTATATTATGATCATACATATACTTTCAACATGACTCCAGGAAAAAAATATATAATGGTCATGTTCCTGTTTCAGTAATCTGAAATCAATTCACTTTGTACACTAATCATTGTTATTGGGATTTGAACCTTTTTATGTCCTTTCTTTGAGATACATATTGTATATTTGTCACTTATACTACTAATGTTAATGTTAAACTAGACAATCATGTATATGTATCATTGTTTTAGAAAAACTTATCTAACAATGTATCCTGCAAATCCAAATTTTAGAATGTAAGGCTTGCTAAAGTAGCTTTAAGGCCTGGTGCTGGGAATATGGTGAATGCAATTCTGCGTAAACTTGTATTGCTAAAGGTATGGACAGTAGACTTGATTTAGTCAGCCTGATCAACAGGATGGTGTTGCAACATGTTTTGTTTCTCTTCATAATACAGGAAACAGACTCTCTTCCTCTTCCAAAGATAGAAGGTGATGATCGAGCCCAAGCTCGTGCTGTTTCTATAATTTATTCTCATCCTGTTGTAAGTCTGCTCTTCTTTTAAGAATTTGTTATCTTCTTTTATATATCTAATTTTACTGTGTTCTTCCTTGATAGTCGTGTAGCAATCAGGGGCATTAGTGGCCAGGCTAGCAATCAGGGGCTACAAATTAGGAGAATTATTGTCTCCAGATGGTTAATGGCCTATTTATATCGTGTAATCAGTGTTGGATGAAGCAAGCAATAACAAACCAATTTCCTAATTTCTCTCCTCTCAATCTCACCCCCTTCACCAGCCATCCTCCTGGCAATGGTTATCCCCCAACCCCCAATGATCTAAGGATCATAAGGTTCATACCATCTGGTATCATGAGTCAGGGATCCTGGAGAAGTTCACCTGCTACCGTGCTCAAATGGAGAAGCCAGAGCATGAACACCTGGCGGCAGTACGCCTACAGGCAGTAGTACGTGGACTCCTAGCACGTCGGCGGGTGCAGTCTCTCCGTGGGGAGCAGCGTCTCGCTGTTATCTCCAGGGCCATCACGTGGCCATCATCGGAGGAGCGGGCAGCGGTGCGCCTGCAAGCAGCAGGGCGAGGTTTCCTTGTCCGGCGGATGGCGCGGAAGATGCGCATGCTGCTCAGCCCGTCGCTGCAGCAAATAGCAGCCTGCACGTTCGACCACTCGGGCTCGCCTATACGTCCTGCGGCTCCAGCCGAAGTAGAGATCTGGGTATGCGGTCTCCCGGTGTGGGGAACGACCATCGCAACCCAGCAGCAAGCACTGACGGCGGTGGCCGTCTCATTTGTTCTGGCACCCGCCTTGGTGCTGGACAGGTCCAGTGTACTAGTGGGCTGGTACATCCTCCACTCTTCATCCCACATGAAGCCAGCAGTTGGGCTCCTTCCATGGGATCCAGGAAGACTTAGTTGCAGTTCAAATTTATTTTATATTTTAGTTTTAAATAACAACGGTAAGACGAGATGTAAAAGGCTTAACCCTAGGTCGCGTCAAGTAGGTCTGCAGCAGCTCAAGGACGAGCTTCTCGTCGAGGGGGGAGAGATGTCATGTGGCTAGGCTAGCAATCAGGGGCTTTAGTGGCCAGGCTAGCAATCAGAGGCTACAAATTAGGAGAATTATTATCTCCAGGTGGTTAGTGGCCTATTTATATCGTGTAATCAGCCTTGGATGAATCAAGCAATAACAACCAATTTCCCTAATCCCCTCTTTCTCTCTCAATCTCACCTCCCTCACAATTGGGCGCTCAGGGGATAAACCCTGCACCATTACCGATCCAGGCTACGAACTTCATAGCCGGGGTCCTGCTACCTTGGGCGCCAACGCCCTTGACAAGTCGCTACAATCAATATACTCACATTTCTGAAGGCATTAGCACTTGAACTACATTTTTTAGATCAATATCCCTATTACCTGGGTCTTGTAGCTGTGGGATGTTCAACATACTTGTTCTTTCTGGTTAAAAATCTTTGCCTGAAAACAATGCAAAGAAGATCATGACCAATTATAATTTTACTATATTGTGTGTTCTGCATTGCAGTGGATGGTGAGAAGATGGATACGATTTCATGGAAAAGATGAAGCTCTAAGATTGATGAATTGGAATAACAGTGATCCTCATTTCAGTCTAAGGTTTTAGCCAATGTTATTCTATAACGCAATCCACATGTTCTGTTTCAAGCGCCTGGTTGACTGACCTTTATATACTTTGCTTCATAGGGTGAACACATCAAAAGGCTATACTAGGGCTGACCTTATAAAACGATTGGAAAGTTTACAGGTGCTTCCATTAATCTTCTTACCTCCTGTTCTGTCGTGTATGAGTTCGAGTATAATTTCTTAAAACCAAGAATGACTGAATGAGTATAGCATGTACTTTCTGCACTTCATATATGTAATTTTGGATTTTGTCCAAATTTCAGTTCACATTGGAGAATATCAATCTTGATATAGAGCTAGTTGGGTCTATCTCAGTATCCATTTCAATGCCAATTCTATGACAATTTTGCAATCTAATGGATGTTTTTTTGTAGGTTCATTATGAAGAATCAATTATGGATGAATTTGTCTGTGTTCGGGAAGGGATGCAGGTACATTAGCTGAATAGATTTGTCTTTCTACTATTTGTACACACTTTTCATATGTTGACATGATCTTTTCATATCCTCTGTACCTTTTCTTTAAACAAATGTGATTTGTTTAATATATATATTTTTTCTCGAAAACGCAGGAGAGCTGCGCTTCATTAAATTAAGAAGAGAATAAAGGGCAAGAGCCCAAACAACACCTTACACACCACACACACACGCACACGCCCCAACAGTTTCTAGGATTACACTCGCGCCGGTGACATAAACACACAAGACGACCACTACTGAGTTAGACACTCTAACTACCGGGTCGGAGGGCAGTCAGGAAAGATAATCCTCGAGCCCCTGCCATAGACCACAAGCGGCGGTCCTCGCCAGCTAAAATCAGAGCACCAGCTAAGCTTGGAGCTGATCCATCGAAAACACACCCATTGCGATGGTTCCAAATAGTCCATGCTCCAAGTATAATAAGCGAATTAACTCCTTGCCTTATCAGCCCATCAGCGGTGCTGCTGCTAGCTTTCTCCCACCAAGCATGGAAGGACAACTCTGTAGGCTGAGGGGACAGTATCTGAAGACCGACCTGTCTAAGCAGATTGAACCAAAATTCTCTTGCGAACACACAATGGACAAGGAGATGGTCAATAGTCTCTTCTTCTTGGTCACAGAGAGGACAATATTCAGGATGAGGCAACCCGCGACGTGCCAGGCGATCAGCCGTCCAGCACTTGTTGTGCGCGACCAGCCACATAAAGAAGCGACACTTAGGTGGTGCCCAAGATTTCCAGATTCTTTCCCATGGTCCAAAGAGAGTAGAACCCAAAAAGAACCCATCATATGCCGACTTAGCCGAGTATTGTCTGTTGGAGGAGAGCCTCCAGATGTGTCTATCCTCAACCTCTGGCTGCAGCTGAAAATCCATCAATAAATCCCATAATTGTAGAAAATCCACCAACACACCAACTGTACGAGCTCCCTGTATGTCACATTTCTACCATTTCAAGACCTAGTAAACATGTTAGAGTGCATAAGATGTCAGCTTTCATTGCATTTCCAGGAAAGTGATCTGAGAGCTGATTAAAAAATCAACCTTAAATACTTAAGATTTCTAGCAAATAAAATTGTAAAAATGGATAGTTCTATGCTTATTGCTTTAGATGTTATTTTGATTGTTATAACTGTGAGTCAGTATATCTTACCTTGCATCATGTTGGATAAGTTTGTTATTTATTATGCAAGTCCGTTTGCATTCAATCAAGGGCCCTTGTGTGCATTCACTGTTTCCCCTGAAGAAGAATCATTTTATCATTTATCCATTACCAAACCACTGATTTCATTTCTCATATTTTTCTTGATTATGCCTCTTGTTATGCTTGATAATTGGACAATTTAATTTCTTCTTTGTATAGTCAGTCTTACAAGCTGGACTACTGAAAGATGGCATTTGTGCTGTGCAAGATGAGAGTGCAGGCAAGTTACGATAGTTATTTCATGATCACTAAGCATGTACCTTATCCAAAATGTCGTTACTGCATTAAAATGACATTTTTCTAAGATTACTGCATTAAAATGTTTTTTTCTTCTAAAAATGATATTACTGCACTAAAAAATGCTCTTAGCGAATAATAGCCCATGGCTGTGGAAAGGCATTCAGTCACTTCCGTTTAGTTGGGAGTGACACAGTTTCATTTGGGGAATTTATTGATAGTCTGTGTTGAGTTATGAAAGACCTATTGCAGGCCTTGTAGTGTTTGTGGTCGATCCACAACCTGGGGAAACAATTGTTGATTGCTGTGCTGCACCTGGTGGAAAGACTCTTTTCATGGCATCACGGTTGTCAGGAGAAGGTAGGAAAATGGAATGGACAGAGGGGTTTAATTTTCTAATGATGTTGTAATGCAAACTGTAATAAACTTGTTTTGCTACTATCTCATGAATACGAGCATTCACAAATGCCACTTTTAAGTGAAAGTGTCAAGATCATACAGTTTAACTAGCCATCGGATGCTATACTCAAACTGCATGGGTATAATGTTTATACCTGGCGAATATACTTAGCTTGATAACCACTGGCACATGGATATCATTTACCATATGCCTGAAGGTGCATATAATCAGGCTATCAGCAGTAAAGTGATTCATTCCGACATTCACTCACATCTCCACTTTGTTCTGCTGATATCCTGATTATATGCACCTTCAGGCATATGGTTCTTGATATCCATGTGCCATTGGTTGTGAAAAAGATGTGAGTGAATTTTGGGATGAATCACTTTCCACTTCTTACTGCTGATAGCCTGATTATATCCACCTTCAGGCATATGGTAATTGATATCCATGTGCCAGTGGTTGTCAGGTATAAAGTTTATATCCATGCAGTTCTAGTGCAGCATCTGATGGCTAGTTAAACTGTATGACCTTGATACCTTCACTAAAACTGGCATTTATAAATGCTTGTATTTAAAGTCAACAAGTACATAGATCTCACAAAAATCATTTCAGAATGTTTTCTTTTCCCAACACGTTTGCCATTTTATGTGGTTCTGATCGGATTCCATATGTCGAATGGATAGTAGCTTAGAGACTTGTCACGATCATGTACTCTGGTACAGGGAAGATATGGGCTCTGGACATAAACAAAGGTCGCTTGAGAATACTCATGGATGCAGCAAAGTTACACGGTCTAGATGATATGATCGTTGACATCCATGCTGATCTTCGACTATATGCTGTAAGTTCCCATGAAAGTTCACACAAACCCAGAAAAAGAACAGAAGATTTGCTTATAACGCTCCAATGGAAATATTTTAGAAATATGACTAGTAATCATCATGGATTCATGTTTAATGATTGTCCACATATATGATAAGAAAATTTTGCCCATGTGGACATATATTGCAGAAGGAAACCACTGCTAAATATGACAAAGTATTGTTGGATGCTCCATGCTCTGGGCTGGGAGTCCTTTCCAAGGTACCTTTCTTCATCAAGTACATCTCCAACATTTCATCCTTCCAGTTTTCATTTAAACCAATCTGAATCTGGAGCTACAAGCTATTGCATTATAAAATTACTTTTTTTTGAATGTTCCTAAGAGGGCGGACTTACGTTGGAATAGGCAGTTGGAAGATTTGGAAGAGTTGATGTGTTTACAAGACGAGCTTCTTGATTCGGCATCAATGTGAGATCCCTTGCTCTGTAAAATCATGCAAGAAAATTTGTCTGAACAACATCTGAGGTTACTTACAAGGGTTTTACTTGCAGCTTGGTAAAGCCTGGTGGTATACTAATCTACAGTACGTGTTCAATTGACCCTGAAGAAAATGAAAAGAGGATTGCTGCTTTTGTTCAGAGGCATCCGGTACTTTTTTTCATAACAATCAGCACTATTTGTTTTGTTCAAGTTATAAACTCAATATTCAACTTGAATGATAAAAAATATGTTTGTCCTTCCTATTCAGGGACTGTTGGTATTATACTATTATTATGTGTTGCATTGTTTTTCCACTGAAGTGAAGTAGCAGTAGCACTATCAATAAACTTCTTAATTCCAGTAACTGGAAGTTCTTCATAACCAACCATTCCCACTATATTCTAGCCCTACTATTTCAGGTCTAAAGAATGATATAACTCTGGTGTAGGACACAAAACTGTGCACATTTAAACTTTCTGTAGCATTATTTTTTTCCTGCAATTGGAGTTCCTGCATCATGATTCATGTCCGCAACCTTGACACTTCATCATGTTCCTTTTTTGCATACAGAATGTTTTGTATACCCAATAAAAAATCTTATTATGATTATATTTTTTGAAATCTGTATATTAATTACTTTATGATATGCTGTAGGAATTTGCTCCTCAGAGTGTATGTGGGTATGTTCCTACAGAATTTATCACAGATGAAGGTTTCTATTGCTCAAATCCAACTAAGCACTCTATGGATGGGGCATTTGCTGCACGCCTTGTCCGGTCATCGCACTAATATTATAGGAGTTGCCACAAGGCCACAACTAGGTGAGATGGAATCACATGTATTGCCCTAATTTTAAAGTGCACCAAGTCACTGCTTCAATATCTTTATCTTACATATTCTTGAAACTCTGTCTGCGTTTTCCTCTCGCATTCTACATTAAGAAGCACTGTGCTTTGGCTTCACAAAAAAAGCAGTCAAATTCATACCATATTGCTTCTTGTACGGCACGCAGATTAGTTGCATCATAAACAACAAGAATGCTGAGGATGCCCTGATGAGTAATGTTATAAATGTATGTTGCAAGCCAAGGTACTAGAACTACACCTGCTTGAATGGTCTGCCACTGTGCATCTCTATTTAGTTGATCCTAGTGTAGCATGACTATGACACCTTTGTCTAATGCTGCAAATGGTAGAGTTAGTAGTGATAAGAATTTCTAGATGGATGCACTCATCCAAAATTCCAAATGTAGCCTAACATACATACATTTAGTTAAATATGGTATTTTAGAAATTATTCTAGTGCACATTATTTATAGGCAATACCAGACAAGTGTCGTCATTACTACTGTGGAAGAAACAAGGTTTTTTATCAGCATGGAAGTTATATATATCATTCCTTGTTTGCAATCATAAAGTGTGTATTTATTGTCTATACTTGGGTTGTATAATTGCTGTCAGTGACTGTGAACTGAGATGCCTGGCCTTACAGCTAATTTTCTAGTTGAAGGAGATTTTGTGCAACTAGAAATCAAATGTAGCATGTAGGCGGGCACCAATTCTTTTAGTGATGCAAGTGACAAGTGAGAGATTTTGAAGAACTGCCACGTGCTATTTTGTGTACATCTTACATACTGTTGTGTATCTTGTTTGCCACGGCAGAAGATGCACAATGTCCTGTAAACTCTTTGCAAGCTATGTGGCACATACTGTTGTTTGTATCCGATTATCTTCATCTCAAGTTCCTTTTTTTAATATCCTCTCATTTTATAAAGATTATTATAATAATTAGCAAGCAAGGCTAATCTTTTTATTTGAGGATCTAAAGAATTTTATGAGAGCATACCATAAGCGAAGCTTCATCCTACTGGAGACATTTGAAATGTTGATACATATCATACACTCATTGAGCGGCAAATAGTTAAGAGTGCTTGCAAGGCCATTTGTTTGGTTGGGAACTTCCAAGATGAAGCTTGGACTTCTCCCTTTATGTACTTTTGCATTTTTCTACTGTCTAAAAGACTGATTAGTCTTTCTTTTGATCCATCTTATGCGCATCACTAATTTATTATGTATTTGCTCAATACATAATCAAAATCAACATATCTACTCTTTTAAGAAAAACAGAGAAACATATTGATTTGACCTTTGAAATGATGAGGCAACAGACAATGCCCCTCAAAACAAACACATAAGGTAGTGCTGTTTTAGGATGGTTTGGGTTTTTACATGAGACAGTATGTGAATATCTTGCATCATCTTTTTTTATGTGTAGTATATTCAATTGAACTCTTAAGAAATTCACCAGTGCCTCTTCTGTGACCTCAAATTATTGGTACAAAGAGGGCCACAATCACCAAGCCAATGGAAGCTAGTGTGACTGAGAATGGAATTCTCCCTGTGTCTTTCCTGAGGAACATTGCTTCATAGATTGGGATATTGATGATAACTAGCACCCCACATAGAATGACCTGGAGGAAAAATATATTGAATACTATGTGCCTGTGATGATTTGGTATAGCCCTCCCACCAAGCGCACATGGTTGAGTAATGCAACTGTTACAATGATCACATATTCTGGTGAAGACGATCCAAATTCCATGATTTCTTGCTCGTACCTTTTCGATTCATCTTTATTGCTGGCCTTTGATGTAACTGCAAACCCCATCTTTGACAGTCCTACCAAATTCCTGATTGTGTCAATGACACCATAGAGGTATGAGGTTATTCTTTTAATTATCCACATCCTCTGTCCATTCCACCACCCCTTCAATGTTTCTCCGGATAATAATGCTTCATATAGGTTGTACATATTCTCCACCGATGAAACATATAGGAAAGGTATGACCCATGGACTCATTATCTGAATGACTAAGGGCATTGTGTTAGTTTCACTGCAAATTATATGAAACTAAAGTGACACTTATATCATATAATGTTACCTCTGGAAATAGGGGAGTGCTCTTGAGAAGGCCAAGTGAAGGGATGATAACATAATATAGTGTAGGGAGTGAGTTTGGTGCCCACAAACCAGGAATTGAGTAGGCCATTTGATGTAGTAACCTGATATTTCCATGTCCAAAGAAGAAGGGACAGTACTTCGAAAGAAAGATTGAAAAATTACCCTCGCTCCATCTCTTGTGTTGCAGTATTGTCTGAGCAAGTGTTGTTGGACCTACACCGATAAATGCTGCTCTTGATGGGCTCATGAAGACTGACCCCTACCCTCTACAATGTATTGCCAATCCAGTGATGATGTCTTCTACTGCACAATCATATTTCAAGTCAATCTCATTTCCCCACTGTGTTTTATATTCATAAGTGCAGGTTGCTAATGACTTCGCTTTCTCTTCAGTCTGATCTATGTTGACTTGTGTCTTTTTCTTAATTCCTCTGTCCCAATCTTCCTTGTATTCTTTGGTTTACCTTCTGCCACATAGGATCTCCCTTCTATGGAAGCATCTGGAGCCACAATATAGAGGGCCACCCACACTGTCGAAATCACTCAGCTCCTTTAGATCTGAAGTAGCTATGTTAGTGTCATGACATGTATAGTAGTTGCATATACTGCTATTGCTATTTATGAAAGGTGTTGAAATCACATTGCTATTGCTGACCTGATTGATGACACGGAGGGAGTTGTCATATATGTCATTCTTCGTCACATTGTTATAGGTCTGAGGGTACTGTACAAATCCGATTTTGTGACCCATTTCTTCATCAAGGAAGAAGCATAACGCATCTCTGATTGAATCACTGTTGTTGGAATACATATCACAGTCCACATTCATGATGATAGGGCTGTTGCTTATCACTGATGATACCCTTATCTGAATTAAAAAAAGAAATGTTGACATATTTTTAGACTCGTGGTTAAGGCATCATATTCTTTCATGGAGTACACTTTATATTTAGCATTTTAGCCAGCATGGTGGTAATGAGAGTTTGTTTATGATAATTGTCAGACTCCATACCACACCTGCTGATGTCTCACAGTTGTGGTATTTTACCCACATCTAGGTAAAATCAACATATTTTGAACTGTATATTTTGATAAAGGGCTGCAGAACTGTAGATTTAAACATTTCCTTTAAGTTCAACTTTGGGGAATTTTTTGATGCACTGCTGATTCATTGATGCTTAGTGGATTATTGAGGTGTCAGCAGATAGGACAAATACCCACCTATTGTGCATATGCAAGCATTATTCTACAATGTTCGTGGCTGCATCAGTAGTTGTTTGAAATGTGCAAGCATTATTCAAATTATTTCACATGGTCCCATGCACTATGAATTGTGTAAACATGTGGCGCACCGTGGACCTACTAGGCACGACAAATCTATGCCTTGTGTCAATTGCATCTTATGATTTTCTGATGGAGACAATAATAGCGTAGTATGGCCTTGGTCATCCCTGTACTACTCAACTATAAATTGAACTTCCTGATCACAGAATCAGAATATATATATGTTTAAACTATTTGCTTATTTCTATTGCACATATGAAAATAAACAAATACTAATGTGTAAAGTAGGGAGTTTAAAAAGAAGTTTGTTAAGTTCTAAGATAAGGACAGATAGGGCAAGCACCAGAGCGTTCATTGCCCCAGCTTTGAAGTTGTGGTGGTATTGAGGCCTCCTCTCTCGTGCCATGTATACCATTGTTGGTAGTACATTAACCTCCCTGTCATTTTGCATTGACGTGGAATCTAGAAAACGAGCGAACTGTCAGAATTAGGAGGCTCAAATGTTATGAAGTTCCTCACTCCACAATTATTAAATCACGCTCCAGTTTGGAGGGCAGGAAAGCTACCTGAAGAATTGGCTCGTGATTTTTGGGAGTCATTTCTGAATTCCATTCAGAAAATCCTTTATGCTTTGCTTTTATTTCTTCTGGAATTTTGCCTGACACAACAGCTGAATCAATTCGCTTAGTCATTTCCTCGTACAGGCCCTGCCCAATGGAACCTCAGTCCTGAATATGCATACCTTGACGAATGACCATTCTTTCAAGGTGCACAGATCATCACGGGGCTTATCTGACTCTGAGAAGTAAGCAGCTGGTGACCTTGGCTCAACTTTGTATGTCTTGCAAAATGGGAGCCAATGCTTTGCGAACACGGAGGCCCTCCCATAGAGCATAGAAAGTGAGAATCGAGCCTCCATCGTCCGAGAGGTAGACGTTTAATTTCTCAGCTGGGTAGTTGTATGCCATGACCGATAGCACAGTGGAGATGACTTGAGCTTGTTCGGCTAGACGGAAAAATCACTGTTTATGCTGGAAACACTGTTCATACTGGTTTGTTGCGAGAGAAAAACACTGTCCCAGCTGAAAAATAAGCCGGCTTCTTGCTCAGCCGAACAAGATTTGGTGGTTCTGATTGTGGGTCTGCAGTGCACACGAAGATGTCCACGCAAGGCAGTCGTTCTCCAAATCTGTGCCAAATGATACGGTTCGTCAGTTCGTTAAATCTCAGTGTATAGCATAATTACTCAAATTTATTGTGCATGAAAGGTACTTTAAAGAAAAATCAATCATTCCAGTTATGATCTAGGCTACTTGATCCGTTCGTTCTGTGCTGTACCTTTACCGGGTGTCGTTATTTTGTTATTATATGGAGAGCAGGGGGGGGGGGGGGGGGGGGGGGGGGGGGGGGGGGGGCGGACCTGTTGATCAGATATTAGAACCCAGTTTGTGCATACTGTTTTAAACGGTGTGATCGTTTCTGGAAATTTTAAGCTTTATATGTTTTGGCAGTAGTAGAGTACAAAAGTTTATACAACTACTGAAGTACATTAACAAAAGACTGTTGCATCACTTTATATCGTACTACCTATATGTCTAAAAAGCATGATTTTTTTTTTTGCTCTAAGTCAAACTATCATAAGCTCCATCAAATTTACAGAGAAAACTATCAATATCTATCTTATGGGTACTAATTCGAGGCTTCAACGGAGACTTTACGTTAATATGCTAGAAAAAAGTTAGAAATTCTTACGATAATCAGAAACATCTCGCTTCTAATTTGGTAGACTCTAATCACCATTTCCAATAATAGCCATTATAGCTATAAGTTTGCATTTAAACTACCCACCTTTGCATTATGAAAGATAGTTTAAAATAACTCCCTAAATTTGATCTAAATTATCCAATTCTACCATTATAAAAGATTTTAATATAAAATACCTAATATTTTTTATAACTTATCCATCGTTGTCATTAGGAAAGATATATAATGAAAATCAAACTCTAAGTTTGCATTTAAATTACCCATATATATATTACACTATGAAAAATAATATAAAAATAATATAAAGTAACACCTCTTAATTTGAATATGAACTATCCACCTTAGCCATTATAAAAAATAAAGAAACAATACATCAAATCTACATGTAAATACTAATATAACCTATTATGGAAAATAACTTAATATCCATAAAGTACAATATGTGTTTTTGAATTTTAATCTTATACACTGTTAAGTTAAAAGTAAGTATAATGCTATGCTCCAAGAGACAAATATTTAATTTAATAGATTATCAAGCAAAAGAAATACTCTTTTAACAACCCACATAGCAGTAACACTAACAATTCATTTTATGTTATATTAATACTACATGATACCGAAATATTATGTCATATCAATATTAGTAGTTTAATTTAAGCACTCTATGTTTTGTAAAACAATACTACTACACATATAATACTTTGATATAACAATTTAACATCTTGAGTATCGTCATGCAAGCTGAACTGGCCATTGTAAGAACCAAAAGGGTAGCCTATGATATAGGATATTTTTTAATAAAATAAAATTTTGAATAAAAGATACATAAGTACTAGTTTCAACTTAACCCATGGATAAAAAGTTGAAAGCTGATATAGATTATAACTATACAATACAATTATATTAAAAGTTGAAAGCTAAAAATATAGACTCATAATGTCACAAAAAAAGATGCAACAAGAGCTTATACAATTTAAACTTAGGTTTCAACTAAATACATATTGTGCTAGAGAAAAAAGATAGAGCCCCAAAATTCTAACTAGAGAGTCTCTATGTTAATACTCATGAGATCCGCCGGAAAAAATAGATAAATCCTAAAATGTTGGGTGCCTGAGTAGCTAGTGCGACTCCAGGAACAGGAAGAACCTGGAGGCGAGCCTGTCCTTGAAGGTTCGGCGGCGGATAGGGGACCACCTCGCGGACTGAATTTTTTAGCTCTTTTTTTTTTTGAAAATTCTTCACAAATATGACCCTAGAGATATGATTTCAAAATCTGGACCCTTAGCTCGGCGCCATCGTTGCTGGCGCCGAGGTCTTAGGCTAGGCGCAGACGTGGCGATGACTTGGCAGACAGCTCGGCACCGTAGATCTTGGCGCCGAGCTTGGCGCCATAGATCTTGGTGCCAAGCTTGGTGCCATAGATCTTGGCACCGAGCTTGGCGCCATGGTTATTGGCGCCAAGCCTGTCTTACGTATGGGCCCTTCCTTCCTTTCTCTCTCCTCTCTCTCTCGTGCGCCCCGGACCAGCGCACCGCCGCCGCTGCTTGCGCCCGTGCCCGCGCCCTCGCCCACCCTCGGCCGGCCACGCCTGTGGCGGCCACCGCGCCCGCGCCGTGCTCGCCGTGCCGTGCCCGCACCGTGCCCGCTCGGTGCCGCCCGCGGCTGCCGTGCCGTGCCGCCCGCGCCCGGCCTCACTCGCCGTGCCACCCGCACTCGCCTTGCCGGCCGCGCCCGCCTCGCCGCGTGGAGCGCCGGCCATCCCGCGCCCGCTGTGCACCACCGCCGGCCCCGACCACGCCACCACTGGCCCCGGCCGTTGCAGCGCCGGGCCGTGCCACTACCGGCTTGGCTTGTTGTCCTCACCCACGCCCGGCGTCCGCTGTGACTCCGTCCTAGGGCCATCGATCCCGGCGTCCGCTGCGACTTCGTCGACGTCCACGACTCCGTCGTCAGACATGTAAAAATTGTGAATATGCAATGTACGTATTTAGTTAGCTTTGATTGTAGTGTAGTAGTTTTGGCATTTGTTATTTACTAGTTAATGTGATGACTCAGGTAGTTAATTTTGTTAGTGATCTAGTGAGATAGATATGTAGTGTGGGTTCATAAACCTGGGGTCCCTAATGGGCCTGCTTTCCAGCAAAAAGTTAGGCCCAATAGACGATGTTGTGGACGACGCACAACTCCTGAGCTGGCCCAAATACCTAACAGTAGGCCGAAAGAGCGATCAAGTCTCTGACCAGAAGGCCTCTGACTCTGACCCGCCTCTCCACCGGAAGGCCTGGCTAAGGAGGGGCGACGCTCGCTTCTGACTCCGACCCGCGTCTTCGACCAGAAGGCCTGGCCAAGAAAGGGCGACGCTCGCTTCTGACTCCGACCCGCGTCTCCGACCGAACACACCAAGCCTCTGCCTGTGGCTCTTCTCCGACCGGTGCGGTCGGAGCCGACTGGGAATGACCGAACGGGGACACCCGCTCGGTGAGGACCCAAGAAATCAGGCGAAGCAGATAAGGTAAGGCGCACAAGTCAACCACAATACCGAGGACTGTACCCTGCACACCTGCATGACAGTACTGTCAGGGCATGTCAGACGGGCACTTTGCAACCTTTCAGACATGTCAGGACACGAATAATGTTGTGGGCACCGACATTTATCCTATAGTATGGTAGGCGCCGACATTTGCCATACTAGAAGAACACGATGGAACCAACCACATGCATCAGGGCATCAATAGTATTGTAGGCACCGACAAACCATCTTGTACCCGATAGCGTGGGCAACAAGACTAGGTAGCATACACTCCCTCTCTCTCTCTCTCACTTGTAAGGCTGTCTCCTTCATCTATAAGAGGGAATGCGCCCTCTCCCAAGAGGATGATTCGATCAATTCAACTAACAATAGACAACACACAGATCATTCCGACTCACTCTCTGCTAGCTTTAGACATTCTAAAGCAATAGAGAGCATACATTCCAATACTTAGCGCATGTAGGAGCTCTCGTCACTCTCGGCCCTTTGGTCCAGAGTTCGACTGGATCTCTGGTACCCCCATCTTATTCCCACTTGTTTGTAACCCCACAGCAAACTTCGAGCACCTAGGCTCACGAATAAAGTCACCGACCGACTCAAACTAGACGTAAGGCACATTGCCTGAACCAGTATAAACCCTGTGTAATTGAGTGCTAGGCCACATTCGATCACAACGTACGGCAAAACGATAAATATTTACTAGTTGGTCACTTTTCGCACCGATAATTGGCGCCGTCCGTGGGGAGGAACGCCGTACGTTCATGCTTTTGGTCATCGGATGGCCCACCTTTCCGCCATCTTCGGCATGACGGGCTCAAGCGATATGACTCACTTTGGCTCGCTGGAGTTTCCCACGCTCCCACCTGTTGGGATGTGGGTTCCTCTCATCTTTGAGCCATCTCAGGCCTTCCTCTTTGGAAGCCTAGACTTCATCGCCGACTGGCTCGGCGTGCTTCACCTCCACGAGGAGGCACTTATCCTGATGCCTATCAAAGGAGGAGCGCCCTCCATCAGCTTCGGGACACCCGGCGACTTCAACGACGAGGCACCTGCGCTTCGCTCCGAGCCTACGCCGGGATCAAACCCCGCTATGAGTAACATACATACTGTTATTTACTCACTATTTACTATCTTTCGCCAACTCTCCGGAGGGACCCTTTTGTCCCTGCCGCGACTGCCATGCAACCGGTTCCCCTATGGCCTCGCGTCCCCCACGGATGCGCATGCCGAGGGCTCCAAAAGATGCTGACGCCGACCCCTCTCACATCCAAATTCGTGGGGATGGCAGGCTACGCTCCCGCCTCTTTCCATGACCTCATGGATGACGAGGTTGAGAGCGACAGCTCCAGCATCGGCGATGTCGTGGCACCTAGCCACCCTCTGTCTTGGGAGTGCGCTATGGCGAACACTCCGAGATAGCCATCGGTGGTAGAGGAGTCTCTATAGACCCACACCCCTCCAGATCTAGACCCTTGCGTGGAGGCCCTCGTGTGTGCATAGGAGCACGGCAAGGAGTTACGACAAAGGTGGCAGAACTAGCCACCACCTACGCTGCCGTGCTTGGTGCAACACGCTGCGCCACACTCGCGTAACCCGGCAAGCGGCGCTCGGGGTCACGCCTGCCAGGTCTAGCGCAACATCATGGATGGGGGGAACGATCCCCCCATAGTTCGCTCGGGCTGGCTAGAACATCACCACTGCGGCGATGCTTTTGCGTAGCCTTCCAGAGCCTGTCGACCCCTAGGAGCAAGCGGTTCACCGAAACCTCTGGACGCTGGTGGAAACCGCCGCCGTTCAATAGGCAGAGAGCTTCGCGCTGCGACACCGACTCACAGCCTCTCTCCCCACAGGGGAATAGGGCCGCACCGGTCGAGTCGCTCCATCCGCTCACCACTACAGTCATCGAGCGCAGAACAGGAGGTCGCAGCTGTGCCACGGCCTGACCTGGCACCCGCTCCACACCGACCACCTGTGCGCAAATGCCTCAGGCCAAATCGAGACGCTGGCAGCGTCATCAACAACCGGTGCTAGGCCTAGCATGATGATGACGTCCATCAGGGGGCGGTGAGAGCGGGCAGCACGGGCACCGGCCGGACCATCGAGGGCAGCGGTGAAATGCACCCTAGGCATGGTCACCGACCTGATGATCGGAGTCCTAGCCTAGATGGCCTAGGACCACGGGCCTTTGGCCGACGCATCCAGAGAGCGTCATTCCCATAGCGCTTCCGACCGTCTACCAACATCACCAAATATATCAGGGAGACGAACCTCGAAATATGGCTCAAAGACTTCTAGCTCGCCTGTCGAGCCAGAGGAGTGGATGATGACCACTTCATCATTCAATACCTCCCCATCTGCATGGGGGAACATGTTCGAGCATGGCTCAAATTCCTCCCACCTAACAGTATCCGCGACTGGGTGGATCTTAAGAGGATCTTCATCGGGAACTTCTAGGGGACGTATGTCCATCCTAGGAATTTCTAGGACCTCAAGAGCTACCGATAGGAGCCCAACGGGTCCCTGTGGGATTACATCCGTAGGTTCTCAAAATGATGCAACTCCCTTCCTGATGTCATCGACGCCGACATCATCAGCATGTTCCTCTCTAGGATGACCTATGAGTCCCTAATCCACAAGCTCGGCTATCTGAAGCCCCAGACCACCCGTGACCTGCTTGACATCGCCACGAACCATGCCTCCAGCAAGGATGCAGTTGGAGCGGTCTTTAGTGGAGGCCAAGACAAGGGCAAGGCAAAGCGTGAGGACTAGGACAAGGGCCCCTCCACGTGGAGGGGTAAAAAGAACAAAAAGGATCAGCGTCGACTGGCCAACTCCGTGTTGGTCTTCGTGGCTGATCACACGGGCAAGCAGCTCCAGCAGGGCTAGCCTAACCACTTCAACAAGCTCATGGAGAGCCTATGCACCAACCATGCCTACCCCATCAAGCACCTCTACAAGAACTATGAACTCCTCAAGCGCTTTCTACGATAGGCCGGTGGGCCAAAAGAGGGAAAGGGCAAGATGGTAGCAGCCAAGAAAGGAGGTGTGGCGGGCATGGATGGGATGGCTTTCCTGATGCTGAGGAATGCCTCATGATCTTCAAGGGATCTAACGCTATCTACTCCAAGCGCTAGCACAAAGTGCGCTATAGAGAGGTGTGGGTCGCCAAAACAGCCGTCCCCTCCTTCCTTAGCTGGTTAGAATCTCTGATCAATTTTGACCAGAGGGACCATCCTCCCACGTCGCCAAACCGGGTCGCTACCTGCACATCATCGACCCCATTGTCCACAAGAAGCGCCTCACCAAGGTGCTGATGGACGGAGGCAATAGCCTCAACATCCTCTACGTCGACACCCTCGACGCCATGCGCGTCCCCTGGTCAGAGCTCTACCTAGTGAGCTCTCCCTTCCACGGCATGATCCTAGGAATGCAGGCGTACCCGCTCGGGCAGATTGACCTGCCCATCACATTTGGTGACCGAGCCAACTTCCGCTCAGAGGTCCTCACCTTCGAAGTGGTGGACTTTCTGGGGTCCTACCATGCCATCTTGGGGCGACCATGCTACGCAAAGTTCATGGTGATCCCCAACTACACCTACCTCAAGTTGAAGATGCCAGGACCGAACGACATCATCACCATGGGTAGCACCTTTTCGCACGCCTACACATGCGACCGCGAGCATTTCGAGCTCGCCACTGCCATCATCAACTCAGCTGAGCTCCCTCAGCTCAGAGATTCGTCGACTCCAGCAGTCTTAGACTGCAACAAGCCAACCTCCTGGACTGCCTTCCATCCACTCAAGGAAACTAAGGCAGTGGGAATCGACCCCACCGACCCAACAAAGATGATGTGGATCGGGACCTAGCTCCCGGCCAAATAGGAATGCGAGCTCGCCGACTTTCTACACGCCAATCACGATGTCTTCACATTGAAACCTTTCGACATGCCAGTCATATCACGGGAGGTCACTGAGCATGCATTATTCCTCGTCCTAGGCTCCAAGCCTGCCAAACAACGCCTGCGTCGCTTTGACGATGAGAGGCACAGGGCCATAGGTGAGGAGGTCACCAAACTCCTGGCGGTTGGATTCATCAAGGAGGTATACCACTCCGACTGGCTTACCAATCCTATTCTTGTTAAAAAGAAGACCAAGAAATGGAGAATATGTGTTGATTATATTGGCTTCAACAAGGCGTGCCCAAAGGACCATTTTCCTTTGCCACGCATAGACCAGATAGTCGACTCCACCTCAGGATACGAAATCCTCTCTTTTCTGGATGCCTACTCAGGCTATCACCAGATCGCGATGAAAGAGTCCGACTAGCTCACAACCTCATTCATCACCCCGTATGGTTCATACTATTATGTAACCATGCCTTTCGGTCTAAAGAATGCTGGTGCCACCTATCAACGGTGCATGCAGCAATGCTTTGCCGATCAAATCGACCTGCTCGACCAACCTGACAAAGGCAAGCAGCCAAAACCAACAATCATCGTCTATGTTGATGACATAGTGGTAAAAATGGCTCAAGCTTCTGACCTGATCACAAACTTGGCCGCAACGTTCATGAACCTCTAAAGGTTCAACGTCAAATTAAATCCCAAAAAATGTGTCTTCGGGGTTCTAAAGGGAAAGCTACTTGGATACATCATGTCTGAACACGATATCGAGGCCAACCCCGAAAAAATCACAACCATCTCCAACATGGGCCCTATACGCAACATCAAGGGTGTACAAAGGCTCATCGACTGTTTGGCCGCCCTAAGTCGGTTCATCTCCCGGCTAGGCGAGCATGGCATGCCTCTCTACAAGCTTCTTAAAAAGATGGACGCTTTCATCTAGACTGAGGAAGCACAGCAGGCTTTGGAGAGCCTCAAAGCGTCGCTGACATCGGCCCCAATCCTCGTCGCTCCCAAACGGGGAGAACCCCTCCTCCTCTATGTAGCAGCAAGCAACCACATGATAAGCGCCACCCTAGTCATTGAAAGGGAGGAGCCAGGACACCACCTTAAGGTCCAACGACCCATGTACTTCGTTGGGGAGGTACTCATCGATGCCAAAGTTCAGTACCCCTAGGTGCAGAAACTTCTATACGCCGTGCTGATGGTGACCTAGAAGCTTCTACACTACTTCACCGACCATGAAATCCTGGTCTTCACTTCATACTCGTTGGGAGACATCGTCTGCAACCACGATGCCATAGGACGGATCTCCAAGTGGGCACTCAAACTAATGGGCCACAACATTAGGAACATTCCCTGTACCACTATTAAATCTCAGGCTCTCATGGATTTTGTCGTCGAATGGACGAAGGTCTAGCTACCAACCCTCGACGTCACCCATGAGTACTAAATGATGTACTTCGACGGGTCTTTAATGGCGCCCGGCTCAGGGGCTGGAGTGGTTCTGATCTACCCGGACAGGAGTAGGCTCCACTACGCAATCCACCTCCACTTTTTGGCCTCAAACAACGCCATGGAATATGAGGCCCTCATCAACGGACTACGCATCGCCATCGAGCTCGGCCCTATGTGGTTCTACGTCTATGGCAACTTAGAGTTGGTCGTCGACTAAGTCATGAAGGAGTCCTCTTGCAAAAGCCTCCTCATGGTAGCATGCTACCAGGAGGTGTGCAAGCTCAAGGACAAATTCTAGGTGATCAAACTACATCATGTCCCCCAAAAGGACAACAATGTTGTCGATTTTCTCGCAAAATTGGCTACAAGGCGGGTTCTATCTCCAGATGGGGTCTTCATCAATGACCTTCATGAGCCATCCACCTGCATCCTGGAAGGTCTGATCTAGACACACCCTGATGCCAACCTAGTGCTCGGGGGCTCCGACCTTGGCCCCTCTCTGATGATGCCGCCCACCGATGTCGCCGTGGTAGCACTCGATCAAGCCTATTGGCGAGCTCCACTACTCGCCTAGCTCTTCAAGGAGGTTCTCTCACCAGAAAGGACTGAAGCATGATGGATTGCTCGACGCGCCAAGATGTTCGTCGCATTTGGTAACGAACTTTACAAATGAAGTCCGTCGGGAGTACTCATGAAGTGCGTCCCTATCGACCAAGGGAAACAACTCCTCCTCGAGGTCCATGCTAGAATCTATGGACATCACATGGCCCCAAGGTCGTTGGTCGGAAAAGCCTTTCGGTAAGGTTTTTACTGGCCCACCGCTCTATGAGATGTAGAGGAGGTCGTCCGCAGGTGTGAAGGATGCTAGTTCTATGCTCGGCAAACTCATTTGCCAACATAGGAGCTCCAAACCATCCCCATCAACTGGCCATTCGTGGTCTGGGGTCTCAACATGGTAGGACCCCTCAAAAAGGGCCTGGGCAGCTTCACTCACCTACTCGTAGCAGTGGACAAATTCACCAAGTGGATAGAGACGAAGCCCATCACCAACATTCGTTCAGAAGAGGCGATCAAGTTCTTGCTTGACATCATCTACCAGTTCGGTGTTCCTAACTATATCATCACTAACCATAGAACTAACTTCACTAGGAAGAAGTTCCTAGACTTCTATGATAGATACAGCATCAGGATCGACTGGGCCTTGGTCGGACATCCATGTACTAATGGTCAGGTCAAGCGAGCCAATGGCATGGTCCTCCAAGGACTCAAGCCACACATCTTTGACTGACTCAACAAGTTCGTCGAGCGATGGGTTGCAGAGGTCCCAGCGATCCTCTAGAGCCTTAGAACAATCCCGAACTGATCCATAGGGTTCACACCCTTCTTCCTAGCCTACGGAGCTAAAGCAGTGTTGCCCTCCAACCTCGACCATGGCGCCCCAAGAGTGAAGGACTTCGACCATGACCGAGCCACGAAGGCTCAGTAGGACATAGTCGACCTACTCGAGGAGGCTCATAAGACGACCGTCATCTGCTCCGCTCGCTACCAACAAACTCTCCATAGGTACCATGAAAGAAAGATCAGAGGGAGGATCCTCGAGGTCGGAGACCTCGTGCTTTGAAGAACCCAATCAACCAAGGAGAAACACAAACTCTCTCTGCCTTAGGAAGGACCCTATACGGTGACCGAAGTGATCCGACCGGGCACCTACCGACTAAAGGATGATAACGGCAATGTTCTCACCAATACTTGGAACATTGAACAGTTACGTCGTTTTTTCCCTTAAAAATTCGGTCTTACTGTTTTCTTTCATTTAACATTTGCTCCTACAAGCACCCCAGCCCAAACACTTTTGGCCCAGGTCGCTCGGGGGCTCCATGAGGGTGCGATACCACCTCTCTTTTTGCTATCATATAGTAAATACTTTTTACCCAAATGAAAGGGTAGTCCATTCCTTTAATTACCCTATGCAACTTTATTTTAAGTTCCTAACTAATCACACCCCACCATGACCTATGGTTATGAGCAACTGAGCCTCGTGGGCCATGCCTGGGTTCTTAAGGTTGTAGCCTATGGGTCAAACAGGTAGGTGCGAAAAAGAAAGGATAAAAAATAGAGCTATGCTAGGGTAAAAACAAAGAACTGATGGGACAAGCTTTCCCTTACGAAGTGATTCATCACAAAACAAAATTGATGTATTCATTAATACAAACTGTTCACACGAGGCTTCCCCTCAAACTTATCCTTTATATATGCTAATTACTTCTACTCTAAATACTACTATGGCAGCCCGGCGGCATCGGCTGATGGCGCGATCGATGAAGATATGGGATGCTCGCTCTCCGATGGGGCGACGTTCGGCTCGGTCGGAGGTGGGACGACGCTCGCTTCTAACCTAGCCTCCACTCCATCCACTGGTTGAGTGACGTCTTCTTGATGCACGCCTTCAGCCGTGCTCGCACGACGAGCCTCCATCACCCACTGCATGGAGACTTGCTCAGCCACCAACTGTGCATGTGGCAGCAAGCTTTCCCTGAGCGCATGGATGGCGTCTATGCTGTAGCCATCGACATACCTGCTGTAGATGGTAGTGAAGTCTAGGTCCGGGTGGTGCGTCGCCTCTAAGGTCAGCACCCTCGACATCCTAAAGAACATCTCGTCGGAGATGAGCCCCTGAACCTCATTTGGGACCTCTGCCAGCTGGATGACAGGGGTGCTAGTGTTCAGCACCGACCCGAACACCTCTGAGACAATGACCTGGGCGACATTGCAGATCTGGTTGAGCTCCCGCTCAAGAGCACGTTGCTCTTCAAGGTACATGGCCAGTGCCTCCACACTCTGACCAATCACCACCTTGGCTGTCTCTAGCTCCCGCTCTAGCGATCCAACCCTTCCACCTAGTTTTGGAAGAAGGACTACAAGCTTAGAAGCAAGGAAAAGGAAAAACCAAGACATCAACCAAAGACGGAACAAATACATACTGAGCTAGGTGCCTTCAAGGATGGAGAGCCCTTCCTCTTGCTGGGTGGCTTTTTTGAGTAGTCGGGCGTTCGACTCCTCTAGCCCAAGCGCCCACCCCCAGAGCACGAGCACTTCCTGGTCAACCTCCGGCCGGGCATTCTGCTCTGCCTCTAGAGCCTCCAAAGACTCCTAGAGTGCCACCTTAGTCTTCGCAAGCTAGACCTCAGCTGCCTCGGTCTTCGCTAGCCAGACCTTCACCATGTTGAGTCCCTGCTTGGCGGTAGTCGCTCATTCCACCGCGAGCAGTTCCGCCACCCGTGCTCCCGTCGCCTCAGCCACCCAGTCTTGGGACTCATGGCGGGTGGACTCCAGCTAGCGCTTGAGCTCGATGACCCGCTGCGACATCATGGCCTCCCGCTCCATTCGAGCGTGCTCTTCCTGGAGGAAATGGGACTTGCAGCTCGACATATCCTCTAAACCCTACAAAGCAAGAAGCAAACACGCTGAAACAACCAGCGAGAGACCAAGAAGTCAAGGACAAACACTAAAAACATAGAAAACTTACCTCTGCAACATGAGGTAGGTCAACCATAACTGCCTGATGGACGGACTCAACCTGCTCTAAGGTCTCCTTGAGCCTCGCCTTGGTTTAGGTGAGATCAGACTCCATCACGAGTCCAATCCCCCCAAGTACATCCTAGAGCTGCACCTCCTCCTCATCCTAAAGGATGAACCAAGCCTTCCTTGGGTCGCCAGGGCTAGGCCACACCAGGTCATGGGTTGCGCCCAACCCATTGGAAGGCCCAGCTGATGACCGGATCACCGCTAGCTCCTATGATGGTGGGATCGTTGGTGGCTCCACCCTAGTGCCCGCCTCATAGGGAGAGGATATCTCCATTGCCTCGACCCCATGGCCCACCGGTGGAAATTCTAGCTCCGGCCTAGCCATGTCACCCCCTGACACCTCTAGCTCTGACCAGGAGGGTGAGCTATGCGTCCCTCTACTAGGCGAGGCAGGGAGCCCGGCCTCCCTCCTTCTTCCGCTATAGCCGGTGCGGGAGGGATCATGAGGGTCACCTCCGACCTAGCCTTTGTCGTCACCATCAGGATTGCCGCCATCACCGCTACTACCGCTGCCGCTGAGCTCACGATCGGCCGAGAGGGCGCAACCCCCAGAGGGGAAGGTCGCACCATCACCAGCCTACTTTCCCCACTGCTCGTCGTGACCCCGCCTCCACTCCTCCCACATGGGAGGTAGGGTGATGCTCAACCCCCTTAGTATCTGGCCACTGTCGAAAAAGTATAGGTCAGTCGCACTAAAAAAACTCAACTATGAGATAAAAGAAACATGGGTACATACCTAGACACAAGGGGCAGGGCCCTGAAGCCCCAGCCCACTGGCAATGAGCTCATCGGACGAGGACCGCTCATGGGTCATGACCCGCACCCCTCACATCGACCGAGGGGGGAGTCGACACGGCCATTTCCCAATCAGCCTATGAGCCACCACGATCGTTGGCTTGTGACGTGCCCACTAGAGTAGCTGGCAGGGTGTCCCCCTATTGTGGGTTGCGCGCCAGTGCCGACCCCAAAGATGTGGGGGTGTGAGCCCACTCCTCCGACCGATCGGCCTGCCCCACCACGCTTGGAGTAGGGGAGGGCGATGCCAGTGATGCCTCTAAAGGCCATGGCGACCGCATCCACTTTGCCTCTCGCTCGGTGGGGCATCCATGCTAGCGGCGTACTTCCTTGATGCGGGAACATCACCGCGCCTCTCCACGTCCTGCCCACCGATGGCAAACGCGGCCATAGGCTCACGATGCTCCACCGAGGTCATGATGATGTCCTAGCCTCCTCCATCCTCAAAGGAGCTCATGTCACCACCCATCTCCATGGGCTCCTCTAACTCGAGCTCTACCTCCACATCACTCCTATTTTCCTCGGCCCACACCCGCCGGGTGATCTCCCTCTCCTTTTGGTGTTGATGATGAGCCTTCTCAGCTCTCTTCTTCTTCCTACCGT
Organism: Miscanthus floridulus; assembly: GCF_019320115.1. Taxonomy (NCBI): domain Eukaryota; kingdom Viridiplantae; phylum Streptophyta; class Magnoliopsida; order Poales; family Poaceae; genus Miscanthus; species Miscanthus floridulus. The sequence continues at coordinate 109,085,348 of NC_089582.1, forward strand.
CTACCACCTCCTTCTGGGTAGCTTGCTGAGCCATACCCTCTAGCCCCCTCAGGAGATGCAGCCTGGATTTGTAACTGGCAAGCCCCTACGAAAACAGATGACTCAAAGTTAGAATATAGGAGAGCAAAAGGGAAAAACACAAAATAAGGAGAAGGGAGCATACCAGAGTTGATAGGTTCATGGTGTGGAGGTGTCCGGGCTTTCCTTCGAGGGACTCCTTGTTCCTTAGCTGCAGCACTCGGTCGAGCCGACTCTAGACCTCATCCTTCGCTAGCTCCTCTGATGATGCGCGGTCAGGATCCATCAGGCCAGAGTACATCCACATCGTCCGCCTCCTCTCCACTAGTGGGGCAACCCGATGGTGAAATAAGGTGTGGAACACCCATAGCCCATTGAGGCTGTTCTGCACCAGCTTTTGGAGCTCTACCTCGATGACCTCTAGCTTGTTTTGCCAACTAGAGGCCCCCCATGACTAACTCTCCTGCCTCTCCGGCCTCCTTTCGGTGAATGGCAGGAATGGCGCCTCCACTGGGTTCTTGATATAGAACCACTCCCCATGCCACCCCCAATTAGAGTCGCATGGGGAGTACGTGGGGTAGGAGTCCGATGGCCTCGACTTGTTCTACAGGGCGAAACCCCCACCAACACGGTCTTGGGCGGCTTCCCCTCCAACAAAGCTCATCTGGTGAAGATCCACCATAAGAGGTCCACGTATGGCTCCATCCTAAGGAAGGCCTCACAGACAGTGATGAAGCCAGCAATGTGCAGCACCCTAGTCAGATTAAGGTGCTGCAGCTCTAGGCCCCACTCATTGAGGACCCCATGTAGGAACTAGTGCGTGGGATATCCTAGCCCGTGCTCATGGAAGGCGAGAAAGGATACGACCTCATTGGCCCAAGGTCGCAAAACGACTTCCCCTGGTGTAGGAGCCCTCCAGTGCGCCACCTCCTTTGGTGGGAGCAGCCCCTTCTCGGCGAAGGCGGCCAACACTGCCTCATCCACATTGGATGGCCTCTAGCTCGACATCATGCTTTGCACTCACGAACGGATTTGTGAGTTCTCCTCTCCCTCACTTTACCCTCTCTCACTTAGGAACCACCACGACACATGAACGTGCTTGGTGAAAAGGAAGAAGGAGGAGGAGTAGTTGGAGAATAGGCGAAGGATTGGGATGAAAACCCTCTCTCTTCCCCTATTTAAGGGGAGATGCGGCAGTTGGAGAAAAGGCAAAGGATTGGGGCAAAAAACCCTCTCCCTTCCCCCATTCAAGGAGGAGATGTGGCAGTTGGAGAAAGATGAAGGATTGGGGCAAAAAACCCTCTCCCTTCCCCCATTCAATACGGATGGGATACGGTGGGATGCGTCCTGACTGATGGGATGTGCCCTGCCCAACGAAATGACACCTAGTTAGACGGGATGTGGCCTAGGCATGGCCCACCACTACCACATGTGGACAGCCCTCCACCTCCCCAAACCAGACTTGGAAGGGCCCAACGATGGGATCCCTATCAAAGATAGAGCAATGGGCTTCCTAAGTCGATCGGATGGCTCAGGTGACTATCGAGAGATAGGTAAGGAGCAGTGGGATGCCCCATGTGGACCACGCTATCTTCATCACAAACGATGAACACGGATCCCATTCGGACATATCTAATAAAGACTCCTCAAACCCGTCACTCGAGTCATCAAGGTAACTTTACCAAACTTTCTTACGTTATTTTCTAATGCATGATCATTCATTTCATCCATTCTCATACATGCATTCACACATTCATTCATACAATCATTCATTCATCCCATACATCCAAAGCATCGCATATGCAATTAATGCATCACAACGTTTCGTGTTGCGTCACGAAGCGGTAGTTGTCTCATTCAACATGAGCAACGACCGACCGGGGTTCAAAGTTTGGCTCATGATGGGCTCGAGGTTGCCTCGCATCAAATAGAGCTAGGGGAGAAAACATGGATGAGCCCCAGCGGCTCTTGCCTAGTATGCTCAGAAGCAGACATGGTCATCTCAACCTTCTTGTTTGATCCTAACCTCGAGCCATGCCCACAGAATCTCCTTTGAGGGGAGGCCAGCGGGACACCTGAGTCAATCTTCCAAATGACCCAGGCATATGCTGGGAGGCGGGTTAAGGAACAGTGGAATGCCACATGAGGGCTATGCCGACCCCGTCATGAATGACGGACCTAGATTCCACTCGGATGCACCCGTTAGTGAGCTCATCAAGCACGTCACTCGAGCCATCAAGGCAAGTGATGTTAGCTCAGCCCCTCTGGTTGTGGAAACTATGGACGGGGTAACACATGAAACTAGACCAACCCCTGCCGAACCCAATGGGGCTCAGGGGCTTAAGTCACCTGACGCCAACTCAGGAAAACAACCAACCGCACAAAACACGGGGTGAGACAAACATGGGCAAACACCCCAAATGGCAGAAACACAGGAGTCTGTGGCCCTAGGAAAGAGTACCAAGATATTTAGCCTCCAACCGACTCGCTAGTCGGACGTAGGCTCGGGGGCTACACCCACAGGGTACGCTCATGTGCACCCACTGACAAAACAAAGAAAATCCCCTAAACAACTCTACCTGAATCACCCGAGGGCTCAGGGGCTCCTATCAGGTTCATAAACCCGGGGTCCCTCATGTGCTTGCTTTCCAGCAAAAATCTCAGCCCAGCAGATGACATTGTGGATGACGCACAACTCCTGGGCCGGCCTAGATACCTAATAGTAGGCCAGAAGAGTGATCCAGTCTCTGACCGAAAGGCCTCCAACTCCGACCTGCCTCTTCGACCGGAAAGCCTGGCTAAGGTGGGGCGACACTCGCTTCCAACTCCGACCCGCGTCTCTGACCGGAAGGCTTGGCCAAGGAAGGGCAACACTCGCTTCCGACTCTAGCTCGCATCTCCAACCGAACACACCAAGCCTTTGCCTGTGGCTCTTCTCCGACTGGCACGGTCAGAGCCGACTAGGAACGATCGAACGGGGACGCCCGCTCGGTGAGGACCCGAGAAATCCGGCGGAGCAGATAATGTAAGGCGCAGAAGTCAACTACAATACCGAGGACCATACGCTACACACCTGCAAGACAGTACTGTCAAGGCATGTCAGAAGGTACTTTGCAACCTTCCAGACATGTTAGGACACGAAAAGTGTTGTGGGCGCCGACATTTATCCTACAGTATGGTAGGCGCCGGCATTTTCCATACCAGAAGAACACGATGGAACCAACCACATGCATTAGGGCATCAACAGTATTGTACATGCCGACAAACCATCTTGTACCCGACAGCGTGGGCAACAAGACTTGGTAGCACATAGTACCTCTCTCTCTCACTTGTAAGGTCATCCCCTTCATCTATAAGAGGGGATGCGCCCTCTCCTAAGAGGATGATTCGATCGATTCAACGAACAACAGACAACACATGGATCATTCCAACTCACTCTCTGCTAGCTTTAGACATTCTAAAGCAACACAGAGCATTCGTTCCAATACTTAGCACACGTAGGAGCTCCCATCACTCTCAGCCCTTCGGTCTAGAGTCTGACCAGACCTCTGGTACCCCCCATCTTATTCCCACTCATTTGTAAGCCCACAACAAACTTCGAGCACCTAGGCTCAGGAATAAAGTCACCGACCGACTCAAACTGGACATAGGGCACGTTGCCTGAACTAGTATAAACCCTGTGTCATTGAGTGCTAGGCCACATCCGATCACAACGTACGGCAAAATGACAAATATTTACTAGTTGGTCACTTTTCGCACCGACATGTAGATAGATAGAAACATAGATACATATGTACATAGATATAGTTAGATAGCTACTTAGATAGGTAGTTATATATTTAGTTAACTAAATAGGATCTAGCTATTTGGTGAGTACACTATATCTATATACGTAGTTATTATCTTATTTAGTTAGTTTGTAGTTAGAAAGTACTTGTTAGGTACTATCTATTATCTAATTTGGACTAAAGGACTTGTGTTTCGTTATGTGTTTGAACTAGATGGACAATCTAGTGAGCATATATCATGGAGGCACCATGGAAAGAGATCGCTATGGATATGTTGAGTTTGTTGAGATGCAAAGTGTGCCTGTGTTTTTTAATGAGAAGCCATCGTTTAGTGAGTTGGTTGCAAGGGCTCGGAAGGAGCTACATTGCCATGGAGCTGATGATGATGATGACATCGCAGTGGAGGGTGTACTTCACCTAGGTTCCCCTCCCAACATCCTTAGGAAGGTGATCCCAATTGGGTGTGCAGACTAGTGGGAGAACTATGTGAGATCGGCTATGAAGTGCCAGTTCCAAAGTTTGGACATGGTTGTGCATCGGGTGTTAGTTAATCCCATCCCTCATGGGTTTTCCCCATCAATGGGTCAGCAGACACACTTTGACCCTCCTGTCCTAGAACCTAATATGGATGCGGAGGTTGCACCTATGGTTCCCGATGCTCAATTTGCCCCTAATATAATAGTTGGAGATGCTTATTAGACTCATGATGTTGTGGCAGATCCTCCTCATGAGACCCCTTTGACACAGAATCATCCGAGTAAGTGTCTTCTCCGCATGGTTATTGGGAGCTTACCCCATTCCTTATATCCAATTTTTCATTCTTTCCTCATTTTTCTACTTATGTTGTAGTAGACATTCCTAATAATGTGGATGTGCCCACTGTTGCTGCACAAGTGCTCTATGGAGATGGATTCCGTGGCTCCAATAGTATTGAAATTATGAATGATTCAGAGCCATATGAGATGGCAAGGGCTCTTGATTCTGATGATGATCTTCATGTTGGAGAGCTGACAGAGAGTGATGTTGAGATGCTGAGGTGTATCTTTTCTGACCATCGTGATCCAAGAGTTCATGAGTTCAGCGATCTTGCTCATTCTGATCAGGTGTGTGTAGAAGGACATGATGATGAGCTCCTAGAAGTTCCTAAGGCCGGCCCTAACATGGTAATTGAGAATGGGAGGGTATTCATGGACCTCCCTGCATTGAAGAGGTGGTTGCAGGCATTTGTAGTGATACGAAAGAGACCTTACAAGGTCTTTCATTCATATGCAGAGCGCCGTTACACAGTTGTGTGTGATAAGGAATGCTTCCCATGGAGGGTTTGTGCAAGTAAGCAAAAGGTCACCGGAAAGTGGAAGATCACAAAAGTTGCCGGGCCACACAATTATGCTGACCATGTGCTGACATTGAAGCATCAGCAGTTGACATCTACCCTCATTGCCAAGCGGTTGATGAGAATATTGCAGGGAGAACCCAACATGAAAGTTAGGACAATTATCAAGACCATTGAGGTGTTGTATGAAGGTTATATGATAACTTATGGTAAAGCTTGGAGGGCTAAGCAGCGAGCGTGGAAGATGATATATGGGGACTAGGAAGATGGGTATGAGCAGCTACCAGTACTTTTCAATGCAATCCAAGCGATGAGTCCAGGTATGTATTATGAGTACATTCCAAAACCAAATGCATGGAAGGATGGGAGGCAGATATTCTTTCATGCTTTCTGGTGCTTCCCTTAGTGTGTCGAGGCCTTTAGGCACTGTTGTCCCATCTTCTCCATTGATGGTACGTTCTTAATTAGCAAATACTAGGGCACACTTCTTATAGCCATATCCTATGACACGAACAACAAGTTGGTTCCTTTGGCATTTGCTTTGGTTGAGAAGGAGAACAATGACAGTTGGGGATGGTTCTTGAGGCTAGTCCGGATATATGTGGTTGGGCCTGGTAGGGAGGCTAGCATCATATCTGATAGGCACCAGGGCATACTTAATGCCATGCAAGAGCAGATAGAGGGGTATGCACCTTCACACCATCATTGGTGAACTCGGCACCTTGCCGAGAATCTACTTCGGAAGGATGGTGTGAAGGATAACTTTGATCTGTTCCAGAAGGCTGCTCGACAGCTTGAGGACAAGTACTTTTAGAAAAAGTTGGAGTAGGTTAGAACCACATCAAATGTAGAAGGTAGACAATGGCTCATAGGTTTGATGAGGGATTTGGAGAAATAGACAAGAGCTCACAACATCGGTGGATGGAGGTACGAGTTTCAGTGCAGCAACATGGTAGACTCATTCAATAAGTTGCTATTTGGGATACGTGATATGCCCATGAATGCAATCGTTCAATTCACCTTCTACAAGCTTTTTGCCTGGTTCAACAATAGACATGCCCATGCATTAAAGTTGCGGAGTGATGGAGAGAAGGCAAATGAAAGGGCTAACACACATGAGGTTACATGCTTTGACCACGCCACAGGGACTTATCAGGTCAAGCATAGGGGTGGTACAACGTTCGACGGTGAGGTCCAAGAGTCAAGGATGCATATGGTTATCCTCCAAGATTTCACATGCACTTGTGGTAAACCAAGGTAGTACCACTTTCTATGTTCCTATTTGGTGGTAGCAGCTAGGCATTGCAACTATAATATCGAGAGCAGGATACCTCACGAGTTCAGTGTCGACACGCTTGTGCACACATGGAGCCCCCACTTCATGCCTTTTTGGGACCCTAGAGAGTGGCCTCCATATGATGGGCCAAAGTACATTGTGGATCCAGCTTACCACTGGAACACGCGTGGATCAAGGAAGAGGACAAGGCACAAGATGGTTATGGATTAGATACCTGGAAGAATGAGGCGTGGGAGAGGAACCCCATTTCTTACTGACCCTGAGCAGTATGAGTGCGGCAAGTGTGGTAGACTAGGCCACAATTCACGCACTTGCCATTGGCAGATTAGTGAGGTGCGACTATTGGTTGTTTTCATTATTTCATATTTGTCGTATTCATTTAATTAATTATGCATGTCTCAATTTATGCATGTAATTGTATCAATTACTTGTACATTTCTAAGTTCATATTTCATTGTATATTGAATTTCTATTTCATTGACTTTTTTTATAGGATGGCGCAATTCCACCTACTTGACCCGACGTACAAGGCAACCCACCGAGGATGTCTCATAGCGGAGGGGCAGGTAATAATCTATATGTTTCGTTCAAATTTTTGTGAGCATACATGTGTTCGTGAAGTAACGGGAGACTATGTTTTATTCCATGCAGGACCTTTCGCTCCTTCATCCTAGAACCCACAACGGGTTCTTGGACATGCAGTACGACAACAGGTACACTCCTTTCCTACAAAGAGCTAGCCTGGATGTCATCTCTTTTTAGGTTCATCGTGGGTTTCCCAAGTTCTACTCAGCGGCCATAACTGCACTTCCTTTTCAGTTGAGCAACATGTGTGGGTGCGACGACGACTTCTATAGGATGAGGTGCCCTCTAATCTATTTGTATGCTATCGAGTTCCCCCTGCCAGATAGAGTTGCACGCCAATTTGGAGTGAGACAGCTTTGGCCAACGGCTCCATTCTCGACTGGCGTTGACTTACACAAGTAAGTGTTTTGCTATTTTAATTGTCTCGTGATGGTCCATTTCCATTAATATGGTGATATGTACATGGATTCAAGTAATGATGACATACATGTAGGTTGAATCATCAGAAGAGCAAAAAGATTTTTGACTGGGAGAAGCACCACCAGTACTACATTGAGCAATGGGAGCTGTTGCACGACAACGTGGACAAAAACAACGAGCCACACACGAACCGTGAGTTCAGGCGCTACCAAGCTTGGTACCAACATGCGACGTTGTAGGCTGAGGCTACAATGGACAGAAGATGACTATGCCGACATCGAGTCCTCCGATGATTAAGACACGGTGTACGACCAATCTACTCGTACAGGAAGGTAGGTGGAGATAGGACCAATCTTGGACAGAGTGGTAAGTCAATTGCCTTATTTTTCTATGTTAAGTTGCATACCAATACATTATGCGTTAGAGGTATCTATTTTAGTTAGTGCCACATTCGAGCCACAGCATCCTTATAATACATTAGATTCTTGTACAAAAGAAAACAAAACCTGTTGCTATCTGCTGAGAAGTATTATTACTGAGAACTTTGTTGTAGGGCAATACCCTCAAATGCTCCGTTGAAGACATTGAGCGCTTTCGTCCGAGAGTCAGGGACAACGACACATGTAGCTTCCTAGACGTAAGATTCAAAATATTCTTTCAAACATATTATTAATACGTTAGATTCTTTTAGTTAACATAATTTTGTACAATAGAGGCTGTCACATCGGCTACGCCGTGTGACTGCTCATTGTGGTTGCAGGATAGCCACGACACAAGACGTGTATGTTCCTTCCGTAGGTAGAGGAGGCTTAGGTTCCTCTAGCTAAGCACCTATAGTGAACGAGGATGAGGATGAGGATGATGATGATGTGGACCAGAGGTACATGGAGCTTGGCCCCTTGGCTCTAGGACTCTCCCTTGACTCAGCCTACACAACCTTCAGGCACTAGGTGATGCCGTCCACCTAACCCTTACACTCCAGGTACCAACGCTCTTGGTTACAAGGGTAAGGGTAAGACTAGGAGGCAGTGAGAGTTTGTGGTAGATGTTAGTATGTACTATTATAGATTTTGTAGTTACTTTCCTATAACTATTTAGGACTGTATGGACATTGTGGACTATTTGGACTATGCAGGACATGTTATGTTGATTGTGATGTTCAATGTGGTTGTATTGTGCTCTTTAGATGATTAAATGTTTAGATTATATAATGATGTCTCTGTTTGTAACTGTGGATGCTCCTGAAACAAGGGAAACTCTTATGAATTTTTTCCATGAATCATTAATTATACTACACTGCTAAAAGGCATAAATGTAGTACATAGATTAAATGTAAATTCATTAGAACATGTATAGTACAATCATATCATACAGACACTTTGCAGATAACATCTAGGCTTTTTAGTAACAGTGAATGAATCTAGGCTTTTCGGACAATGGAAATAGACTTTTCAGTTACAAGGACAAGGAGTATGATGACAACGGCGATTTATCACTTCACTTACATAGTACACCTATAGCATCTAGGCTTTTTAGTAACAGCGAACGAATCTAGGCTTTTCAGACAATGAAAATAGACTTTTTAGCTACAAGGACGAGGAGTACGATGATAGCAGCGATTTATCACTTCACTTACATAGTACACCTATAACATCTAGGCTTTTCAGTGATTTATCATGTCAATGATGAATAGACTTTTCTAGAAACAAATCTAGGCTTTTCAGTGTCCATTAAAATAGGCTCTTTAGCGAAACTAATTAGGCTTCTTGTGACCAGTTATAACACATTGAAATGACAACTAAACCTGCCTCTCCCTATATATACGCAATGCTGGATGCATTGCTACTTACTTCCCAACTAGTATTTTCTTTTGTTGCAGTACCAATGTCTGGAGGATCATCTAGAGGGAGAGGAAAGGGGAAGGGAACTACCATTGTGTGGGAGGGTTCTCTTGGTCCCGATTTCTTTGAGGAAGCTCTTTATGAGAGGTTCCTAGTTGCGAGCAAAAGTGATTTCACCAAAGAGGCACCACTGAGAGGATACGATGAACGAAAAGAAGAGTGGACAAAATGCATGCATGGTGAGGACTACCTAGTGCAGATGTTCACTAAGGGAATAGATGTAGGTCATCGTTTCTTTAAATGCCCGCGAGCATGGGTAATTGCTATTACTATTTGTTTCTTCAATATGTTCCTCTTCTATACAACTTACATGACATACTTATTACAGTCTTTCTTGGCCAAAGAAAACTGTGGGTTCACTAGGTGGGTCGATCCTCGACCTATTTATCCGCATGCGGAGTACATCTACTACCTGTAGGACCGTATCTTCGATCTAGAAAGGGAAGTTAGCAGTGGTTACAAGGACGACGAACAGGACAACAACAACAATGGTGCCGATTCACAAGAGGCACTCTGCAATGATCCATATTGCACCTGCCCTAACCATAAGAATAAGGGGCCTCTGCCGTCATCCTAGCCACCACCACCACCAACAATGGGAGGCTACTATGGAGAAGGTGCAACACAATTTGCTATGTGGCCACACTACTAGGACGACCCTATCTTATTCACATGGCACATCCATGTGTTTGTTGTTTGGTTTAATTACCTAAGGCATGTTAGGTTTAATTGAAGGAACTCTATACCCTAGTTCGGTACATGTTCTCATATGCCATTTCATGTGTTTTGTGTGTTGAATTATATAATGCCCTACTTCATTAGGCTGTGTTTGCAGCACGTGATCACATTTTACTACATCCGTAACATTATAATGAATATTATGACCACAAATAATGAAAACAACTACATAATGAAAAGTCCAATACTATGCCACATTAAACAACACAATAATACTAGAAGTAAGTGCCAACAGTAGACAACATTGTTCATAAATAAACCATCAAACTAGTAAGTCATGGAGACTACTAAGTGCAACGAGGCCACTTTCCCTTTCTTAGAGCATCGAGATTCTCCTCCATCGCTACTTTTGCTCAGCGTGCACACTCAAGCTTCTTCTCCCTCTCCTTCCTATATGCAGCAACATGCCTCCTTTCCTCCTCTTCCTTGTGCTCCTTTTTTGTAGCCTCCTCTCCGCATCTCTTCTCCATCATCTCCTTATCCTCTACCTCCCACCATAATAGTTTCTGCATCCATTCCTTGTCCTCAGGCTTGATCTCAGTGTCGACCCACTGCTCAAAATCATAGAGCGGTGGAGGGGTCTACAAAAAATGCAATTGTTACAAAACAAAAAAAATCATGCAAGATGTCATATGACACAAACATCAATTCCTCACCATCTTGTTAATGCGGTGCTGACAAAGTGTAGGCTCAAACGCAAATTGAAACACATCCAATACCTCTGCCTATACGTGTCCTCTTCATCGAACTTGGCTACCTTGCAAGGATTGCCACAAAAGCACATGGGCACTGGAACACCACTAGGAAGAGGCAATGGGTCAAAAGCATTTCCGGTCATCTGACCATAACTACAATTCAACTAATTTTGTTCTAAGAACCGAACGCAATTAACATTAAACCCTAACCTAGGGTTTCCCATTTGATGCATAACAATGAACCCATTACATAACAACATGCGCTGAGGTTACCTTGGTTTGCTAGCTTTTCCATGCCTTGGCATCCTACGGTTGTATAATACAAATATTAAAAATTGCATGAAACCCTAAGTAATGATGATTCTTAGGTTGAAAAATCCAACTAATATATACCGAATTGATGCAAAAAACTAGGAGGGGAGCGATGATACCTTGCTCTCAAAGATCTATGGATCAAATCAAAGTTTCCAAGGTCCAATATGCTGATTCGTGAGGTAGGGCGAAGTGGGGAGAGAAAAAACCTAAGAGGGAGGAGAAAGAAGAGGAAGAAGGCTCAGGCAGAAAGGTTGGGGGCCAGGTTAAAACAACACCTCGGCGCCATAGATATTGGTGCCAAGATCTACGATGCCAAGCTCGGCGCCAGGATCTACAGTGCCAAGCTTGGAGTCAGGATCTATGGCGCCGAGCTGCCTGCCAAGTCACCGCCACGTCTGCATCGAGCCCAAGACCTCAGCGCTAGCAACGATGGCACCTAGAAGTGTAAGCTCGGTGCCAGCAATGATGGTGCCAAGCTAAGGGTCTATATTTTGAAATCATACCTCCAGGGGCATATTTGTGAAAAAAATTCACAAAAGGGCTAAAAAATAAAAAATTCAACCCCCTAGACTGCATGAGGACCCAGTAGAAGCCAAACCACAGCTTCGCCATGAGCATCCCTAGCCATGGTGCCCTTCCTATGCCAGAACCATCCGCTAGGATATGTGTCGCCCTATAGTAGAGAACGTGGCATATCCCCATGAACACCGTGATGGCTTGGAATCTATAGAGCACCCTGCCCTCGAGCTTCTCAGTAGCAAATAGTCGCTCCATCTCTCACCTCGTCTCTCTTGGTCGCTAGCCATTTGTTTCTCATGTCTATAAGAGGACTGCGCAACATCATATATAATGCATGGCATGGGTGCCGGGTGGTGCCTTCATGGTAGTATCATGATGTGGGCTCTTATTGAACTTGTATTCCTATTGAGTGTATTTTTTTCTAGAATATGAAGTAGAGAGCTACGAATTTTTTTACGATAAGGAGAAGAAAAAAATAAGGATATATTTGGATCTCCTAAGAAAAATGAGAATCATGTGAAAAAATAAGGGAATATGATCCAAACACTTCGCCCCAAACCCACTATTTGGAGATTTTTACTACATAAAGGCAACGATCAGTTTGAGAATAAGATCCAAACAACCATCATTTCTTTTATATAGAATTTGTAAAGTAATATGATATTCTCCCATGTGTGAACGTGCGGTAGGGGCAGGCGCTGAAAGGCCCCCTGTTGCTGCACTATAGCAACGATAGGGGCAAGCTCCAAAGTCAGCCCTGCTATCACATCTAGTCACTATAGCAGTATGGCAACCTAGCATGTCTGTATACTAGGATTAGATGGGTAGAGTTGTATTTATAGCTTCCCACTGCAACTCAGTAAAGAGAACGAGTTTAGTTTTGCCATCTCCTCTGTAGAGCTCTGGCCAACACTAGTGCTTGTGCTGTGTGTGTGCGCTATGTTCTCCCTCCCTTCTTCTACCTCTAGCCATAGTGTGTGGTCGGCAATGCCGGTGAGTGGTCGGCTCACCCATGTAGGAGATCCTAGGGCCAACAAGTGGTATCGGAGCTATACCAGCGCCATCGTCAGACTAACCGCTGGCAATCGAGGAAAACAAGACTTGGGAGCTCATTGATCCACCTCCAGGATGCCGTCTGATCGGCCTGAAGTGGGTGTACAAGGTCATGTAGGATGAGTGCAGTGCCATTGTTAAGCATAAGGCATGCCTCGTCGCCCAAGGCTTTGTCCAGTGTGAGGGCATCGACTTCGATAAAGTCTTTATGTCGGTAGCACACATGGAGTCTATCCGACTGCTACTGGCTTTGGCAGCAGCGAAGGACTAGCGCGTCCATCACCTGGATGTAAAATTTGCCTTCCTCAATGATGAGCTAGTGGAGACAGCCTTTGTTAGGCAACCTCCAGGTTTTGCCATCAAGGGAGCGGAGCACAGGGTGCTCCAACCATGCAAGGTGGTCTACGGGCTGCAGCAGGCCCTGCGAGCATGGAACGCCAAGCTTGACGCCACACTAGGTGAGCTTAGGTTCACGCGGTATGTAATTGAGCACACACTCTACACACGGTGATGGGGGAAGGAGGATCTCATCATCGTCGTGTATGTGGATGACTTGATCATCACCGACGCATGTGCGGAGGACATCGATAGCTTCAAGCACGAGATGGTAGCTTGTTTTTGAATGAGCGATCTCGGTGCGCTCTTCTACTACCTTAGCATTGAGGTGAGATAGGGGAAGGAGGCACTCACACTTGGTCAGAGCACATATGCCTCGAAGCTATTGGAGTAGAGCGGCATGGCTGAGTGCAAGCCATGAATGACTCCGATGGAGGAGCGGCTGAAGTTGACAAAGGCCAGTACCACGACGAGGGTAGATGCAACACTCTACCAGAGCATCATTGGTGGTCTACGCTACCTAGTCAACAAGAGGTCAGACATTACGTTCGTCGTGGGCTACATCAGCCGCTTCAAGGATGATCCCCAAGAGGATCACTGAGCCATGGTGAAGCGACTACTGTGCTACATCAAGGGGATGGTGTGTAGGATCTCTGGTTGGCCTAGAGGGGGGTGAATAGGCCTGTCAAAAAAAACACTCAAACTTTTACCAAATTCACCCTGTGGCACTATCGCTCTAGAGGGCAGCACTGTCGGACCAGAATAGCGGCACTGCCGCACCTGCAGATAACTTTGAGTCATAGTTCAAAATCCATGAACGAAAACTTAGATCGGAGAAATTTCCTAGCTTACTGCAAGTATGACAATCATAGATCAAGAGCTAGAAGTGGTAGAAACATCACACATAAGTAGATCGACTAAAAAACCTAGAAAACAACTCAACCACAATATGTCATGCAAGTAATATAAATCAAGCACAAGTGACACAATAATTTGTCCCGTGGTTCGGCTCGCCACCAAGGCTTGCCTACCTCCACGTTGTTGAGGTTAGCCACTAAGACTTAGAGCTTTCTAGCCCTTCCTCGTTCTCAAGTCAAAAGACTTAACTCTTGAGATGAGGGGTGAGTTTACTAGCTTCAAGTGATGGTTACAAACCTTCTGGGGCTGCCACACAAGTTGGCGAGCTCCACGGGCGATGCTCTAGCTAGCTAGGAGCCAAGCTCCAAGAGTAACAAACATAACCGCCAACCAAAATATGAACCAAGTGCTCTTTAGAGTTGGGAAATCAATGGAGCTGCTCTCTAATCGAGTTTGGGACCCTTTTTCCTCAAGGATTGATGGAGAAATCAATGGATTTGCTTGAGGGCTTGAGGTCAACAATGGAGGGAGAGAGAGAGAGAGCCCTTGCTCTGCTTGAGACATGCACAAGTGAGGAAGAAGAGGTAGGTTCCACTTGGGAAGGAAGGGGAAAGGTATATATATCCCCCAGCCCCTAACAGTCACTTAAATCATAGATAGCCATTGGGGAGGAAAGGGAAAGGTATATATATACCCCCAAACCTCAACGGTCACCGCACCCAAGGGGTCAGGCGAGACGAAGCCCATGGCCTCAAGGTCGGGTGAGACAGAGCCCACAACCTTGGGGTCGGGTGAGATGGATCCCACGCTAAGGGGTCGGGCGAGATGGATCCCGCCAGCTTGGGGTCGGGCGAGACAGATCCCGCAACCTTGGGGTCGGGCGAGCACTAAGGGGTCAAGAGAGATGGATCCTGCAACCTTGGGGTCGAGTGAGACAGAGCCTGCACCAAGGGGTTGGGCAAGATCGTTTAATACGTCTCGAGCCATCCGAGGAAGTCAGCATGGGCACTAACTTCCTTGTACCACGACTCAAGTGCGTCAGTGCCTCTCTTCAAGTGTGACAATGCCACACCACGCAAGACAACAAGGGTAATAGTGAAGTGTAGACTATTTTGGCTATAAATCTAAGGATGCTTGTGGTTGTTTGAGCACTTGGTAGCACATATTAGCTTAAGCATTGTATCCCTCTTTATAGTACGGCTTTTCCTATACTCAAATTCAAGATATAAAAGAATCTTAAACCTCTTTTGAGTTTGAAGCCATCTATATTTGTAATTGGGGGCTCCTCCGTTTTGTGTAGTGTCCTCGAATATAAATTCCCTACTTATTATCTCGATAAATCTCATTAGTTCTCTAATTGCGTGGTCATTATGACCAAAACCCACAATTAAGGCTTGATTGCACTTTCAATCTCCCCTTTTTGGTGATTGATGACAACCCGATTAGAGCTTAAAAAAGATATGAAATAAATACTAAGACTTTTCGAGCCATGGGTGTAGAGCCTCCCCCTAAGTATGTGAATGAAGAATTGAATTCTAAAATTGGCATAATAAGCCAAGATTCACATGTTAGTGAAAGTGATGGGGCTCCCGCTACATCCATGCTCCTATGGTGTGCTGCATACTATGTTAGGTATGTAAAACGTGATGCAAATGACAGTTTATGCACAACATGGTTTGCTATTGTAGTTGGGTGCGGCATATCCGCACTTGCTATAACAGCATAGATCAGAACAGACACCACACAACATGTGATATATATAAAGATATATAATATAGTACTTAAGTAGCATTATTACATAAATAGAGTTTCTAATGGAGTCTCAAACTCTCACCTAACAAAGACTATTCTAAACGGATACGAACGCAGCAACCTCCATGGCGTCGAAAAAGTTATTGACCCCTCTAATTTTCTCCCCCTTTGGCATAAAGCACCAAAAAGAGAAGAAAAGAAGAAAGATCAACACCTACTCGTCATCTCCCTGGATGTCTGTCCAATCAATATCATCATCTCCTGTAGCCCTAGCACCTCCTGTAGCAGTCCTGGCACCACCATCACCATCAACATCATCAAAGTCAATACGTGCATGGCCCTAACGGTGAGTAGTGGTGGTGTAGCGAGTGGAACGAGTGGAACGTCTCGACTCCTGTCTTTTACGGTATCCCTCCAGGGTCTCATCCCAATCTACTGCTCGTCCCTGCTCCTCCTCCTCCTCATCTAAATCTATGTTGGAGGGACTCAGAAGGTCATACTATGGAGGAGGTGGAATAGGAGGAAGTGGTGGAAGGTCCTATCTGCGCTACTGACACTGCTCAAGCTGTGTCTCATATGGTCTGTTAGCTGCATAGGTGCACTTGCCGAAGATTGCCTTCAACCACTTGCCAAACTTCTTCATCTTGCCTCCTCTGTGAGACCTAGAGCGGGAAGATTCAGGGATGTCTACATGAGCATGAGAGCTCCTCGCTCCCTGAGTAGCTGTAGCTAGCTAGGTCTTCTCAATTTTGTAGAAGGTGTGCATCCCATCCTTCGAAAAATAAAATCCAATGACCCTCTCAATAATGAACATGAGGTAAGGGGCATAGGGCAGCTCCCTCCTCCCATCCCCCACTGCAAATCTCAACTCAGTCCACATGAATCTAGGGACATTGAACCTGTCCCCATCTAGAGCAAATCTAGCCAACACATTTCTCACATAGCCATTAATATCTGAGGCTGCTCCATCCTTTGGGTTGATGGTGTTCCTGATGAGGTTGTTGAGGATGTAATAGATGTAATGTAGACCACTCCTCTTGCCATATGCAATCCTTCTATCTCTCCACATGTAACTGATGTCACGGATCTTAGCTCGAGGCTCATCATGAATGTAAGTGTAACCTCTATGCTCCTCCCCAAAGCCAAGAATCTGGCTGAAAGTGACAAAGTCGTCTCGGTAGTGCCAACCATCAGTCATCTAGTGAATCTCATCAGAGGTCTGGTCATAGAAGTATGTGGCATGAAACTGTGCAATGACCTCCTCATTCCAGTTATACTGGAAACCCATGATGTCTGAAAGCTAGAACCTATCACAAATTTTGATTACCTTGTCAAACTCAGGCTCCTCCTTCTCCTGCATCTCATCCCAATCAATGTACTACATCTTGATGATCTTGGTTTTCTTGGATGCAAGACTGGCAGTGGCATAAAAGTTGGAATGAAACTCATTCCAGAATCTATAATCAATGCCCAAATCCTTACGCACTGCATAGGGATTGATCCCCCTTGCCTCTTCCACTAGTTTCCAACTCTTGGAATAGTTGACAACTGCATGCTGGTGGGAGTCATCTGGAGGTCTCATGATGACCTCACCCTCAAAATCTCTCATGTATCTGCCATCAAACTCAGAGAGATATTGTGGGGTGTTAGGAATGGCATCAATGGTACAACCTATCATCTCCAGCCTCTCCTCATCTTCAATGTATTGCTCGCGCCTCCCCCTATCACCAAGTCCCCTTGGAGCTGCACTACTGCCTGCTACTATTGACCTCCCTTGACCACGGCGAGGTGGATCCTTGTCTATTTGCTCATTCATCTTTCTTTTCCCCCTTTAGTCATTATCTCCATGCTCCATCTTCTCAAACAAGGATAGGAGAGGAGAGAGAAAAAACTACTCAGGCCAGGGGTAGTAGCAGCCGTCAGTGATGTTGAGGGAGGGCTAGCAGCTATCGTGGCACTACTAGAGACTGGCAACGCATGGCCAAGTGACGGTGATGGCGCGGGCGTGAGAGGAGAGAGAGGTGCGGGCGTCGGCGTTGGGGGGAAGAGAGAGGGAGAGAAGTTACCGTGGACCTGAGGATAAGAGGAAGAATAAATGGGCCTCATAGTAAAACCGTTTGGGTCAAATCTCAATTGAAATTCAAAGTGCGGCACTGCCGCATGCCTAGCCCAGCACTGCCGTAGAGCGGCACTGCTGCACGGCAGGCACGGCACTACCGCACTCCCTAAAATAGTGGGAGTTAGCTATAATCTATATTACTCTCTCTGTATAAGATATGGACACATATCACCTATATACCATGACCAGAAATAAATAATCAATATAGACCATGATCATGATACATAAGTTGCCTTTTATAAATCATTTTCATGCACAATATGAAAATTTTCAACTCTTTTGCCTAGATACTAGTTTATCAAACAGAGGCATGCTAAATTCAAACCATGTTACGAGAATCAAGTATATTTAGCTCACTACACAAAGCACAAAATCTTGACTCATCGAGGGGCTTTGTGAAGATATCTGCTAGTTGCTTTTCGGTGCTCACATGGTGAATTTCGATATCTCCTTTGGTTTCATGGTCTCTCAAGAAATGATGACGGATGTCTATGTGCTTGGTTCTAGAGTGGCTTACGGGATTGTTTGCAAGCTTAATGGCACTCTCTTTGTCATATAATAATGGGATTTTGGTAGAATGATATCCGAAATCACAAAGAGTTTGCCGAGTTTGCCTCATCCAAAGTAGTTGGGCACAACATGCACTGGTCGCAACATACTCGACCTCGGCAGTGGAAAGGGCTACACAATTTTGCTTTTTAGAACTCTAAGACACTAGGGATTGTCCAAGGAATTGACATGTCCCCGAAGTGCTTTTTTATCTACTTTGCAACTGGCGTAATCAGAATCCGAATACCCAAGTAGATCAAACTTAGAGCCCTTAGGATACCACAGACCAAGGTTAGGAGTGTGTACTAAATATCACAAGATTCTCTTAATGGCCACCAAGTGACACTCTTTCGGGTTAGCTTGAAATCTAGCACATATGCACACACTAAGTATAATATCGGGCCTAGATGCACACAAATAAAGTAGAGAGCCGATCATGGAATGATATACCTTGATATCCATGGCTTTCCCTTCAATTTTGAGATCAAGATGTCTATTGGTTGGCGTGAGAGTTTTGATAGGCTTGGCATTCACCATGTCAAACTTCTTGAGCATATCATGGGTGTACTTCATTTGACTAAAAAAGTTCCATCCTTTACCTGCTTGATTTGAAATCTGAGGAAGAACTTCAACTCACCCATCATGGACATCTCAAATCTCTTCATCATGATCCTACTAAATTTCTCACAAAAAGTATGATTAGTACTACCAAATATTATGTCATCGATATATATTTGGCACACAAATATATCTTTACCAACTTTGTGAGTGAAAAGGGTAGGGTCGGCTTTGCCTATTTCAAAGCCTTGTTTGAGCAAGAATTCCTTAAGGCGTTCATACCATACTCTTGGTGCTTGCTTAAGCCCATAGAGCGCCTTTTGGAGTTTGTAGACGTGGTTGGGGAACTTATGATCTTCAAAGCCTGGTGTTTGCTCAACATAGATAAGTTCTTGAATAGGGCCGTTGAGAAATGCACTCTTCACATCCATGTGATATAGCTTGAAGTTGTGATGAGCGGCATAGGCTAGAAGCATTCTAATTGCTTCAAGTCTTGCCACTGGTGCATATGTTTCTTCAAAGTCCAAGCTCTCTACTTGAGTGAAACCTTGAGCAACCAACCTTGCCTTGTTCCTTGTCACCACTCCATTCTCATCTTGCTTGTTGCGGAAGACCCACTTGGTACCAATGACATTGGTATTGGGTTGTTCCACCAAAGTCCACACTTGGTTTCTTTTTCAGTTATTAAGCTCTTCTTGCATGGCCATCACCCAATCCAGGTCTCCAAGTGCTTGTTCTACCTTAAGAGGCTCTAAAGAGGAAACAAACGAGTAATATTGATAAAAGTTTGCTACCCCTTTTTGATGACTCCCAAGGATGTTATCAACGGGATGATCATGTTGTATTATTTGCCTCAGCCTTGGATGCTCAATGGCCTCTTGTTCATCTTCTAGATCTTCATCATCATCTTGCTCAAATATGGGTTGTAAGTTTTGTCCATGGGCTGGAGTCGAATCAGCTGCTACTGACTGTGTAGGTGCAGCACTACTGCCCTCAAGTGTGGCATTGCTGTGCTCTGGAGTTGTAGCAGGTGTTTGCAATAGTGTAGCATTAGGTATGTCAGCAGCAACTTGAGGAACCACCACTTCAGTGACTTTATCTTCTTGTGGTCTAATATCACCAATAGCCAATTGCTTGATTGCTTCACATGGTGGATCCTCCTTTACTACAACACTTGAATCAACTTCCTCCACTTGAGAGCCATTAGATTCATCAAATATCACATCTACCGCAACCTCAACTCTCCCAAAGGTTTTGTTGAAGACATGGTAGGCATGCTCATTTGATCCATAACCAAGAAGAAAACCTTCATCAACTTTAGGTGCAAACTTAGAGATTTTGGGTTTCTTGTTAAATATGAAACACTTGTACCCAAACACTCTAAAGTAAGACACCTTAGGCTTGTTACTGGTTAGAAGCTCATATGAAGCTTTCTTCAACTTCTTGTGTACATAGAGGCGGTTGATGGCATGGCAAGCGGTGTTGACGGCGTCACACCAAAAGATGTCCGACGTCTTGTACTCATCTAGCATTGTCCTTGCCATTTCAATGAGTGTACGGTTCTTCCTCTCTACTACACCATTTTGTTGATGGGTGTATGGAGTTGAAAACTCATGCTTGATGCCCTCTTCATCAAGAAATTCCTCAACTAGAGTATTCTTGAATTCGGTTCCATTGTCGCTTCTCACTTTCTTGATGGGAAGACTAAACTCCTTTTGAGCTCTTCTAATAAATATCTTCACCTTCTCTTGAACTTGGCACTTGTCATGCAAGAAAAATACCCAAGTGAAACGGGAATAGTCATCAACAATAATAAGACCATATTTGTTACCCTCGATAATTAGGTAGGCGACCGGTCCAAAGAGATCCATATGTATTAGCTCCAATGGTCGATTGGTGGTCATGATGCTCTTTGGTGGATGAGGTGCTCCAACTTGCTTTTCGGCTTGACAAACATTACAAATCCTATCTTTCTCAAAGTGAACATTTGTTAGTCTAAGAATGTGTTCATCTTTTATAAGTTTGGCTAAGTTCCTCATCCCAACATAGGCTAGTCGGCGATGCCAAAGCCAACCCATGCTAGATTTTGCCACTAAACAAGTCTCAAGCTTAGCTTTACTTTTGTTGAAATCAACTAAGTAAAGTTTGTTCTTTAATTGACCCATAAAGATAATATAGGAATCCTCCTTTCTAAAGACTTCCACACACTTATCCGAAAAGAGACAATTGTAGCCTATCTCACATAATTGAGAAACAGACAACAAATTGTAACTCAACAAATCAACGTGTAATACATTTGTAATTGAATGCTCAAGGGTTATAGCAACTTTACTAAGACTAATCACATCCCCCTTTGAATTATCTCCAAAGATAATATTTTCATTTGAGTGCGTCATCAAGGAATATAATGAGAACATACTCCTTTCTCCGGTCATATGATTTGTACATCCACTATCAAGCACCCAACTTGATCCATCAGAGGAGTATGCCTACAAAACAAGTTTAGTTGCTAGATTTAGGTCCTCAATTTGACTTGGGGCCTTGCATGTTAGTCACAAGAATCTTAGAAACCCAAATAGAAGTATTCTTATATATGTTGATTTTCTTTCCAACATATTTTGCAACCAATTTCCCACTATTGTTGTTCCTCAAAACAAATCATGATGTCAAGCTTTGTCGAGGTGCATAAGTCTTTGGTTGATAGGCATACTTATTCTTGGAGGCCCACACTGGTTCCTTAGGCTTCTGGAAAACCTATTCCTCCTGGTACACCTTCTTCTTGGGCTTAATTTGATCAGGAACAAAATTGGTAGCCTTCCCATTTTTGCGGGGTACGGCACTGCTGCTCGAGAACATTGCACTGCCATGGTCTATGCAGGCTAATATGTACCAATTTTTCCCTTCCTCTCAAACTGCACACACTCATAGCTATTCACTATCCTTCTTCCATTTGTCTTAGCTCCTTTTGTGTGTCCAAGCCCATGCTTGATTAAGGGATGCCTTCCTTGCTTGAATTGTGGCCCTTTTGATTCATCAACCTTCTTGTCATTGGATTGGGTCACACTTATCCACTCTTTTCCAATGACTTCATTGAGCCTAGCAATCTCCTTTCTCATAGCTTCCATGTTTGCAAGGTTAGTGGAATAGGCATTCAAATCAAGATTAAAACATTTTCCACAACCTTGACTAGTGGAGGGAGTAGAGGTTTCCTTTGCCTTAGTGAGATATGAGTTGCCATCCCAAAGAATGCTATATTGCATCTCAAGTTCTTTGTGCTTTTCATCTAAGTCACAATACTTTTTCTTGAGAGCATTATTTACTTTCTTTGTGATAGCATGGTCCTCTTGCTCTTTGGCCAAAGCCTTGTGCAAGGATTCCATCTCACTTCTCTCTAATGCAAGAGCTTCTTTGCTAGCAATGTAGAGATCCTCTTAAGGGATAAGAGTCTCTTCTCTAGATTATAGCTCGGCTTGGAAACTCTCTAGATCCTCAATTAGCTTAGTGATGAATAACTTGGTCTTTCCATCCAAATTTTTAGTTATCATGTTTATTTCTTCATCACTAGATTCATCGTCACTAGAGCTATCACTAATATCACTACTAGAGATATCACTAGGAGGTGGAGGAGATTTGGCCTTCGATTTGGATTTTACCTTCTCACCCTTTGCCATGAGACAAATGTGAGGGGAGTAGTAGTCATCATCAGACATGTCATTGAAGAGCCTTGGTGTAGGGGATGACTTGTGAATAGCAATAGTTGCAACCTTCTCATCCTCTTCACTTGTGCTTTCTTTAGTTGAGCCCCATTCATGCCCAATGTGAGCCTCTTCTATGTACTTCTTGCTCTTTCTATGGTCGGTCTTCTCCTCTTTTTTATCCTTCTTGTATTAGTTGTCCTTGATCTCATATGGACACTTGGCAATAAAGTGATCAGTGCTTCCACAATTGTAGCATGTCCTCTTTTTCTTATTTGGGAAGCTTCTCTTCACTACCTTGTAGCCTTGCTTCTTTAGCCCCTTGTGATACCTCTTTATAAAGAGAGCAACATCATCCACTTTCTCATATTGATCATCATCATTTTCACTTTTACTTGAAGATAATGTGGTCTCTACTCTTTCTTGAACTTGCTTGCTTGCTTTGGGCTTGCTAGTTGAAGCTTGTTGGTTGATCTTGGACTTGCTTGTAGAGCCTTGCTTGCTTGATTTGTTGGCCTTGAGAGCTACATCTTTGATCTTGATGCCCTCTAACTTTGCTTATAATTCTCTAAGTTTCTTCCTCTCATTTGATTCTTCTCTTTGCATGTCAAAGGTCAAGATCCTCCCAAGTACATTATTTGGTGTGAAGTACTCAAACTTTTTCTTGTCTCTAACTAGAGTGAGTATGGTCTCATTTCTAGATGAATAAGCTTCCAACATAATCTTGACAACTTTATGATCATCTAGCTCATCACAACCATAGACTATAATCTTGCCCACCATTGTCATCAACCTATCAAACATCTCTTGTGGCCCTTCTCCATCCAAGATAACAAATTGGTTGAACTTGGATATCAATAAATCAATTCTTGCCTTTCTCACTTTGTCAACCCCTTCATGTGCAAGATGCAAAGTATCCCAAATTTGCTTGGCAACATCCACACCAATCACTCTATCGTACTCATCACCATCCAAGGCACTAAGTAGCACACTAGTAGCTTGACTATTGAGGTGGATGATTCTCATTTCTTCCATGGTTGGATTCTTGGGATCAACCGGTGGCTCAAATCCATTGCAAACAACCTCCCAAATGTCGGGATGAAGACCTATAAGATAGGCTCTCATCAAGTGCTTCCACTTGGCAAAGTTAGTCCTATCAAAATGAGGTAACTTGCCCGTGGGCATATTGATGAAAGACTTGCGATCATGGTTAGTCATAGACATAGAAGAATAGTTAAAGGATACGGCGGCATATTTGTTGTCGTCATTCTTCTTGCCCTTCCCTTTCTTGTCCTTCTTGCTATGCACTTGGTAGGACTCATCATCATCACTATCTTCGGAGCTGCTACATAGCTCACTTGAAGATGCATTGGAGGCTTTTGCTTATTGTTCCTTCTTCTTTCTTGCTTCTCTTCTTTTTCTTCTAGCTTCTCTCTTGAGTCTTCTTTCTTCTTTTCTTCCTTTCTTCTCTTCTAACCACTGCTGCTCCTTCCTCTTATTCTCTCTTGCTTCTCTTTTCTCTTTTCTAGCTATCCTTCTTCTTCTCCTTTCTTCTTTATTTTGAGATTTTTTGGCATCGGTTGCCTCTAGCTACGGGAGCATGGAGTTGCTCACTGTAGAGGCGCTAAGCTCACTGCTGTTGGTGTCATGCAGCCCAACATCCTTTGGATCGACGTTGATGGGATTCACAACACCGGATCCTCCCCCAAGCTCCATGCCTCATGTGGTGAAGCGCACACGAGGTAACCGGCTCTGATACCACTTGTAGGATCTCTGGTTGGCCTAGAGGGAGGTGAATAGGCCTGTCAAAACAAACACTCAAACTTTTTATCAAATTCACCCTACGGCACTGCCACTCTAGAGGGTGACACTATCGGACTGCAGCACTACCGGACCAGAACAGCGGCACTGTCGCACCTGCAGACAACTTTGAGTCACAGTTCAAAATCCATAAAGAAAAACTTAGATGAGAGAAATTTTCTGGCTTACTGCAAGTATGACAATCACGGATCAAGAGCTAGAAGTGGTAGAAACATAACACACAAGTAGATCAACTAAAAAACCTAGAAAACACCTCAACGACAATATGTCATGCAAGTAATGTAAATCAAGCACAAGTGACACAATGATTTATCCCATGGTTTGGCTCGCCACCCAGGCTTGCCTACCTCTAGGTTGTTGAGGTTAGCCACTAAGGCTTAGAGCTTTCCAACCCTTCCTCGTTCTCAAGTCAAGAGACTTAACTCTTGAGATGATGGGTGAGTTTACTAGCTTCAAGAGATGGTTACAAAACTCCTAGGGCTGCCACACAAGTTGATAAGCTCCACGGGCGACGCTCTAGCCGGCTAGAAGCCAAGCTCCAAGAGTAACAAGCACAACCGCTAGCCAAAACATGAACCAAGTGCTCTTTAGAGTTGGGAAATCAATGGAGCTGCTC
Source organism: Miscanthus floridulus (assembly GCF_019320115.1). NCBI lineage: Eukaryota > Viridiplantae > Streptophyta > Magnoliopsida > Poales > Poaceae > Miscanthus > Miscanthus floridulus. The sequence goes on from NC_089582.1 coordinate 109,110,314, forward strand.
TCTAATCGAGTTTGAGACCCTTTTTCCTCAAGGATTGATGGGAAAATCAATGGATTTGTCTGAGGGCTTGTGGTCAACAATGGAGGATGAGAGAGAGAGAGAGCTCCTGCTCTGCTTTAGACGTGCTCAAGTGAGGAAGAAGAGGCAGGTTCCACTTGGGAAGGAAGGGGAAAGATATATATATACCCTAGCCCCCAACGGCCACTTAAATCATAGATAGACGTTGGGGAGGAAAGGGAAAGGTATATATACCCCAACCCTCAACGGTCACCGCACCCAAGGGGTCGGACGAGACGAAGCTCGCGGCCTTGAGGTTGGGCGAGATGGAGCCCGCGACTTTGTGGTCGGGCGAGACGGATCCCGCGCTAAGGGGGCGGGCGAGACGGATCCTGTGATCTTGGGGTCGGGCGAGACGGATCCCACGATCTTGGGGTCGGGCGAGACGGAGCCCGCACCAAGGGGTCGGACGAGACCATTTAATACGTCTCGAGCCATCTGGGGAAGTCAGCGTGGGCGCTAACTTCCTTGTGCCACGACTCAAGTGCGTTAGTGCCTCTCTTTAAGTGCGACAGTGCCGCTCGACGCAAGATAGCAAGGGTAATAGTGAAGTGTAGATTGTCTTGGCTGTGAATCTGAGGATGCTTGTGGTTGTTTAAGCACTTGTTAGCATATATTAGCTTAAGCATTGTGTCCACCTTTATAGTACGGCTTTTCCTATACTCAAATTCAAGATATAAAAAAAATCTTAAACCTTTTTTGAGTTTGAAGCCATCTATATTTATAATTGGGGGCTCCTCCGTTTCATGTAGCGTCCTCGAATATAAATTCCCTGCTTATCATCTCGATAAATCCCATTAGTTCTCTAATTGCGTGGTCATTATCACCAAAACCCATAATTAAGTCCACGTGCGAGGCAGAGTACGTGGCGGCGGCCACAGCGGCGTGCCAAGCTGTGTGGCTGCATCGGCTACTAGGCGAGCTGACCGGTGCAAAAGCTCACCCACCAGCACTCATGATGGACAACTAGCCCGCCATCACCCTCGCGAAGAATCCGGTTCTCCACGACCGAAGCAAGCACATCGACATCAAGTTTCACTTCCACAGGGACTGTGTCGATGGAGGACAGATCGTCATCGAGTTCATCAAAACTGGTCGGCAACTCGTGGACGTCCTCACCAAGCCACTCGACCGTCTTCGGTTCATGGAGCTGAAGAAGATGATCGGCATGGTGGAGGTTTTAGGGTTAGTAGCAGGATTAGGAGAAGAATTCTAAAGTAATCTGCTGCAGAGCAGGCGCCAAAGTCAGCCCTGCTGTCACATCTAGTTACTGTAGCAGCCTGACATGTCTGTGTACTAGGATTAGATGGGTACAGTTGTATTTATAGCTTTCCACTGCAACTCAGTAAAGAGAGCGAGTTCAGTTTTGCCATCTTCTCTGCAGAGCTCCGACCAACGCTGATGCTTGGGTTGTGTGTGCGTGCGGGCTGTTCTCCATTTCTTCTTCTACCTCTAGCCATAATATGTGGTCGGCAATATCGGTGAGTGGTCGGCTCACCCGTACGGGAGATCCGGGGCCAACAGAATTCAGATTCTACCTTCACTATCTCGAATTTAGAATTTCAATATGAGAATGAGATGCAAACAGATACTCATAGTTTTATGGACTTATATAGTTGCTTGCATGTTTAGCGGCTCTCTATAACGTAGCATTTTCGAAACACAGAGAGAGAAAAAACATACGTAGAACTGAAGGTGCATGGAACTTACAGTCATACAAGATTTTAAAAATATAGGACAGTTTCTAATGTGGTATTTAGATACGACACAAGAAACGAACAGGGATTTCAAAAGAGGGATAGACCAAAGAAAAGTTTCTTTGAGGTCGAACCACATGCTATTTTTTTTTTCCAAAATTCCATACCATTGAATCCAAACGAATTTCTTAGGGTTTATTTGATCCTTTGTTGCAAAGAGACAAGGAAATTTTCCTTTAGGATTAAAAATACCTCTAAAATTACTATGATCTTTCTATATTTATTCCAAATGTCCCTTTAATCAGTAGCGTCGCTGCCTTCCGAGGGCGTCGTCAGCCGCCTATTTCCATGAGAGAAATCGCTGTTATCCTGAAGCCTTTCACCGTTAGCAGCCGGGGGCCGAGCCGCCGGGGCGTAGAAGACGAACTACTCGTCTTCTTGGAAAACGACGGTGAAGAAGATAGTGTCCACTGTGACTGTGAGGTTCATACACAGATCCCACTCCACTCGATTGCTGATGCTTATCTTGTTTGGCGTCTTATTGCAGTATATATGACACTATCATATCACTATCAGCTCATACATTATATAGGACCCGCCATTTAAAGAAAAAGAAAATGAAAAGCGTCATGATCGAGCAAGGCCGCCGGCTGCGGTTGGACGGGAAGATTCGCTCACACAGTCGCATTGAACGGAAAGCTAGCTAGAGACGAGGAGGAACACCCGTGTAGTAATCGCCTCGCCACTTGATTGGACTACTAGTCATGGTCCGTGTGACCGTGTGTCGCTGACTGATATATATACTCGGCACGTCTAAACGGACGCCCATGCCTGTAGTCCGTTTCTGCGCCATTGTTTCGCATGTCCACATGGGGCCCGCACTGCTCGGATATAGTCCGTCCGCGCCTATGTTTCATGCGCCCACATCGGAGCCTGCGCTGCTTGGACGTCGCCCGCGCAGGGACCGCTCACGCTCCCTCCTACTTCCCACGCGCATCCCGTATGCAATTCTCGATCTACTTTTGAAACATCCAAATACAACATTTACAACATGCGCTTTTAGCGCAACATCTCCTTGGTGCTTAGGAGATTGGAGGCTCATTGTTGTGCGGAGTTCATCGGACGCAACGGCCCGGCAGCGGCGGTGGCTCCATGACGCAGCTGGGAGGCCGTGGCCGCACGACTAGGAGAGGGCAGCCACGCACCGCGCCTGGCAAGGCCGAGCGCTGCGCCTCGGTGGCGGCAGGCTGTGCCGCTCCGCACCTGGGCGGTGGAGAACGCTACGGGTGCCTCGCGCTGAGCGGATAAGAGCGAGTAGACGAACAGATATGATCGACTAGATGAGAGATTTTTTTTGAGACACTCTTGAGCGGATAGAAGGGGGTAGTTAGGCTGACGTTACAGCCCACCAACTGAGCGTTCGGGCATAGGAGTTAGGACATAGGAGTAAGCTTGCTCGTCGTCCGCCCGTGCCCGCCCTGCATGACGCGCGAAAGGGGCTAACAAGCAGTCAGGAACGCATCACTTGGAGAATGGAGTCTTGGTATAAGTCAATAATAAAATCAAGTGTTTAATTATAAGTCAAGTTATAAGAGCTAAGCTATATAATAATTAACTTTTATGTATCTATAAACAGTTTTTTTATTATATGATATCATGTGTTACATTTTGTTTCATATATATTCCTCATCATATGCATTTCTATCCAGACCCATCAGTGTTTATGTTTTCGTGTTTTGCTCGTATGAAAGCTGAGCTCTTATCTCTTTTCTTCACATAAGTAAAAATTACCGACTAGTTTGACTATAAGACAATTGATATACTTGTTCTTACACGGGTGTTGCCAATTGCTATATACATGCCCTACGTAGTTGGTGAGTGCTGACGATCGACATGGTAGCTCGCTCACCTTTTCCGAAGAATATATGGTACGGTGAGGTGAATATGTGTCATTAATGATCATCATATCAGTAGGATGAAAGTTCATCCGACTGGGGGCATTTCAGTCTTGACCCATACATGTTCACACACGGTTGGGAGCTCTCTATCTGTTTGAGTAGTATTTACACGACACAGCTAGCTGAAGGCATCGTTTTTGCGTACTGCAAGCATACATTTTTGCATCGTGTAGTATCAATATCCTCTGTACCTTTTTTAGGACCCCAAAATCAAAAGAATGGCACAAAGAGGGCCAACATCACAAAGCCAATGGAGGCTAGTGTGACTGAGAACGGTATTCTCCCTCTGTCCTTCCTGAGAAACATTGCTTCATAGATTGGGACGTTGATGATCACTAGCACCCCACAGAGAATGACCTGGAGGAAAAATACATGCAATGCCATTTTACTCTCGCCACTTGCCAGGATTTGATATAGTCCTCCCACCAGGCACACAAGGTTGAGGAGTGCAATGGTTGCGATGATCACGTATTCCGACGACGACGTTCCGAATTCCATGATTTCTTGCTCATACCTTTTGGATTCATCTTCATCGCTTACCTTTGGTGAAACTACAAACCCCATCTTTGACAGTCCTAACACCTTCCTGATGGTGTCAATGACGCCGTAGAGGTACGAGGTTATTCTTTTGACCATCCACATCCTTTGTCCATTCCACCATCCTCTCAATGTTTCTCCACATGATAATGCCTCATATGCGCTGTAGATATTCTTCACAACTGAGACATATATGAAAGGTGCGATCCACGGGCTCATTATCTGAAATACATAATTAAGAGGATCATGTTAGTTTCAATGCAAATTCACATGAACTGAAGTAATACACTAATACTTGTTATATGTAATTAACATACCTCAGGGAACAAGGGGGTGCCCTTGAGTAGGCATAGTGAAGGGATGACAGCATAATACAACGTAGGCAGTGAGTTTGGTGCCCATAAACCGTAGATTGAGTAGCCCATTTGATGTGGTAACTTGGTTTTTCCATGCCCAAACAAGAAGGGGCAGTACTTTGAAACAAAAATAGTGAAATTACCCTCGCTCCATCGCTTGTGTTGCAGTATTGTCTGAGCAAGTGTTGTTGGCCCTACACCGATAAATCCTGCTCTTGGGGGATTGCTATAGACCGACTTCCATCCTCTGCAATGTATTGCCAGTCCGGTGATGACATCTTCCACTGGACAGCCATATTTCAATCCCATCTCATCTCCCCACTGCGTGTTATGTTCGTAGGTGCAAGTTGCTAACGACTTTGCTTTCTCTTCAGTCTTGTCTATGCAGTGCTCTGTCTTGATTCCTCTGTCCCAGTCTTCCTTGTAGTCTTTGGTGAACCTCCTGCCGCATAGGGTCTCCCTTCTATGGAAGCATCCAGTGCCAATATATAATGGGCCACCCCAAGTGTCCAGACCGCTCAACTCCACCTTAAGATTTAACACCAGTGTTAGAGTCAATGCATGCATAATGACTGCATATTCTGCCATGTGAGAACTGTATTGAAATATATATATTTTTCTGACCTCATTGATGACATCGAGGGAGTTACCATATATGTTGTTCTTGGTCATATTGTTGTAGTTCTGAGGGTACTGCACAAATGCGATTTTGTGACCCATTTCTTCATCAAGGAAGAAGCACATAGCATCTCTAATTGAATCGCTATTGTTTGAATACATATCGCAGTCCACATTCATGATGATAGGGCTATTGCTTATCACTGATGACACCCTTATCTGCATTTCAAATGAAAAGCTCACAGCTTAGAAATATGCACTGTGTTGTTTACGGGAATTGTCAGACTCCAATCCCTAGTCTGTACTTTATGATATCTGGTGGCCGTCATGAGTAGGTTCTCATATAGCCATATATGTAGGAGTAGGACCAACAGATCTGAATTGCACATTCACAAACTCTATGTTATGATTTTTCTCCTAATAAGGAGATGAATCAATGATAGCTGATAGCATGTCCTGACCTTTATGCTACTTTCATCATAGCTAGAAAATTTGTGATAATGAAAATCATAATTGTTTCGACAAACTTGTTTCAAGTAGCAATTATAAGCAAACATGTATGTGCTAATGTGAAGCATGGAGTTCACAGCATATTTGCTAAGTTAGACCTAAGATGATGGAGTGATGTAGTAAGATTAGTGAACATACCAGAGCGTTCATTGCCCCAGCTTTGAAGTTATGGTGGTATTGAGGCCTCTTCTCTCGTGCCATGTACACCAGTGTTGGCAGTACATTTCCTTCATTGTCAACTGCATTGCTGTTCTTCCCATCTATCAGAATCTAGCAAAAGGAACAGTTTTTTTTAATAAAAAGCCTGGCGTCCTGAACAATGCGAAATTAGGAGGGATGGGAATGGTACCTGAACAATTGGGTGGTGATCTTTTGAGGTAATACCTGTATTCCACTCTGAAAATCCTTTATGTTTTACTTTGATTTCTTTAGGAACCTTGCCCAACCTAGCCGCGGAATCGATTCGCTCTGTCATTTCTTCATAGAGGTCCTGCCCAAAAGAATACCAGTTGCCATGGCGAACATGTGTGAGTGCCAATGTATTCCTACTGCCTACTAGTCATCTGTATACAAGTGTTTAATTTCAAAAAATACACATACTTTGACCAATGACCACTCTTCTAAGGCGTGTGGATCATGAGGCTTATCCGACGCCGCAAAGTAGGCGGCCGGTGAGCGTGGCTCAATGTTGTATCTCCTGCAGAATGGAAGCCAGTGCTTTGCGAAGGCGGAGATCTCCCACATGCCGTAGAAAGTGAGAATGGAGCCCCCGTCGTCTGAGAGGTACACGCGTAGCTTCTCAGGTGGGTAGTTGTATGCCATGAGTGACAGGACTGTGGCCACGACAAGGCTTGGTGGCTCCGATTGCGGGTCCGCTGTGCATACGAAGATGTCCACACAGGGTAGCCGTTCTCCAAATCTGCTCCAATTGACATGATACGGGTGTTAAGGTTCAGTAATAGCTTTGTTTACTTTCTTCCAACGATGGCATGATTCACAACAAACGCACAGTTCTTTTTTTTTAAAGAAAAAACAAACAGGTCTGGTTCGGTTAGTAGAACCCATGCCATCGTAACCGTTTCAATAGGCTGTACACGCAACGCATGATGCACAAAGGACCAAAATGGACCCAAAAAAATCTGATGCATATGTCATCGAATCGCCCCTGGTCTATCTATTCTTATCTGGTCCTGGGTGCCTGTGGTCTGCAATCTGTAGCACGGTTTCAAACTTTACTATACATGCGTAAAAAAAACTTTACTACATGTAAACGGTTTTCTGAGGGGCCTCAGATTTGTTTTTCCACACCCTGTCGCAATTTCTAGCTGCCCTTGGAATAGAAATAGGAGATTTATAGCCCATAAAAAAAAGAAATAGGAGATTTATAGAGATCGGTCACCTTCTGAGGAAAAAATGGATGTATGGGCACATGACATGAATCCATAGTGGATACCCACGGGTACATGGTTGGGATAGTCCCCACTCATTTTTTCACCTTTTGAACCATCCTTTGAAATCGATTTTAGGACAATTCATAGGACGACATGTCTCTAGAAATATGTGCCGTTAAAATAAATTCATATATATTTTGTTTTCAAATGGAGCTGGATGAGGACAAAACTTTATATCTAAATTATATACAACTTTGTGGAATCTAAAACTTTATAGTTGGTAACATTTTCGTTAGGCTCATTTATATTCGTTACAAGCTCCCAAACATTTTTTTAAAAGTGAGTTTTTGATGTTTATAATTTATATAGAGGTCTGCTTCTAAAAATGATTTCTATAGACAGGTCATAAAGAGACTTGTCTTTCGAAATAGTTCCAATAAAAATAGAGGGCAAATTTTTCTACTGCAGTTAGGCCATGTTTGAAAGGGCCCCGGCCGGCTCCATCATAATGTTGTAGCGGAGTCGTTGGAGCCTCAAAACACTTGCTCCTTTGGCTTCTCCACTTTTCCATTTATATTTTGTCGGAGCTATTTTGCTTCACCCTAGTGTTGCACAGTGTGTATGCACGTGGAGCCGGAGCCGCTCGGAGGGGTGCCAAACAACGCCTTAGAATTTAGAAACATGCATGTAGTGGCACGTAGAAGGCTTGTGCGAGGCTTGGGGTCACACTGTCACGGGTTTGGATCCACAAGAAACGAGAATGCACGTGTAAGGATCATGTGCCCTTATACATGATTTAGCATAAGTTTTGGTGAGATGATAAAAACTCAATCAATACTAACATGTGCGCTAATATATGTTCGACGTGTTATATACTAGGTCCTAGAGATGCAAGAGACCGATGAAAAACAAAGTCAAACAAAGGGAGTGTACATAAACTTCATATAGTGAATCTATTTAGATATATAAAAATTAATATTATTTTTTACAGAGCTAGTCAATTTAAAAAAAAACTTTGACTTAGTTGAAACCTAAAGTTATATTTGTTTTTAGGACGACGGAGCAAGTACTACTCAAGGTAAGCTGTTGCTATGCTCTGGTACAAACTTTCACTATGTAGAAAATATTTTTTAGGGATGGCTCGTAACTTTTGTAGGGGTGGTTTTGCCGGCCGTTCCTATGAAGGGGTGGCTATAAATCACTGATTTATAGGAGCGGTTTGTAGGGGCGGCTAGATATTGAGCCGTTCCTACAAATCAATTTTCAAAAATCACGAAAAAGGAGAAAAAATAGTAATTTTTTAATCCGAGGAGATCCCCATCGGCAGCCACACACACCCTCACTCTACCGTTGTAGTATTTTTTCATGATTTTTGCACACTTTGCGTGTGCCGGGTTTCAGACCCATAACCTCTCGCTCGCACGTAAACTCCTCTACCACTGCATCTCACGGTCACTTGTGTCTACGTTTCATTTTGGTTCCCCACATATTATACAAAATTGAGCATAAATTGATTATTTGAGGCCTTAACTAATTCAAATGAAAAAGTTGTCAACTACAAAGTTTTATAACTTTTCTAGATCTACAACTTTCATTTTGGTAGTTTCTCCATCCGAGGTCACTTATAAAATTTGAATTTCAAATTTGAGAAATTCGAACGTAGTTTTCCATGACAAGATGATTTCAAATGAGAAAGTTATCAATTACAAAGTTTCATAACTTTTCAAGATCTACAACTTTCATTTTTACTGTTTATCCATCCGAGGTCGTTTAAAAAAAATTCAAATTTCAAATTTTTGAAAATTCAAATGTAGTTTTGCTTGACAAGATGATTTCAAATAAAAAAGTTGTCAACTACAAATTTCATAACTTTTCGAGATCTACAACTTTTATTTTGGTTGTTTCTCCATCCGAAGTCGTTTGCAAAAAATAATTTTTAGTGCTTAATTTTTAATACTCGGCGTCTATTTGTAGAGGCACTTCAATATTGAGCCGCCCCTACAAATCGGGCCATTTCTAGGGACGGCTGATAACATCGGCCGCCCCTATAAATCTATTTGTAAGGGCGCCTCATGTGGCAATCATTTATAGGGACGGCTCAATATAAAGCCGCCCCTGCAAAGAAAGGATGGTGTTGCTACAAATCGTTTTTTTAGTAGTGTTTTCAAATGGCGAGTTAGCAATCATTCTCACGTACGTTCGCAAGGACATCAGCAACAACGCCCTAGCACTATCGATGGACTTTGGACGTCTAAACATTATCAACTCAATTAGCTTAATACGGAGTGTACAATAAGAGCTAATGGAGCTAGTACGTCGTGGTCAAGAGTCCACCAATTTTTAGCCCATGATTGGTCTATATTAATTCAATCCACTGTCACAAGAGGGTTAATTTACTTTTAGCTCAACGATCTAATTAAACGCCCCCTTTGTTAACACAAACAGCATGTTGGTTGTTGGAGTACGTGTATACATATGAACCGATGCATCAAGAAGTTCCTAATCTTCTGAGAAATGCTTGGACGTGCAACAATGATACTTATATTGATACATATATCCACAGAAAGTATATATGTATATGCATGGATCATGATATATGATGCATGCATGCACACAAACCTGGCGGCGAGCCTGTCCACGAAGGTGCGGCGGCGGATGGGGCACCAGCGCACGGACTGCGTGATGACCCAGTAGAAGGCGAACCACAGCTCCGCCGCGAGCATCCCCAGCCACGCCGCCCTGCCGGTGCCGGCCGCCGGGACGTGCGCCGCCCTGTAGCAGAGCAGCAGGCATATCCCCAGGAACACCGTGATGGCGTGGAGCCTGTAGAGCGCCCTGCCTCCGTGCTTCTCCGTGGCGAACAGCCTCTCCATTTCGGTGTCCCCACTCCCCGGAGCCAGGGCAGGATTTCAGTACTGATAGATAGATAGGCCTTGTTTAGATGCCATCCAAATTCCAAGTTTTTTCACTCTCTCTCCATCACATCAATTTTTAGCCGTTTGTATGAAGTATTAAATGTAGGTAAAAAAATAACTAATTACACAGTTTAGTTGGAAATCACGAGATGAATCTTTTGAGCCTAGTTGGTGCACGATTGGACAATATTTGCCAAATAAGACGAAAGTTGTACTATTTATCGGGTTGAAATTTTTTCGCAATCTAAACGAGGCCATAGATGAGCGCGCGGTGGCGCATATAAAGCCGATGGGTCGTGTGTCATTGGCTCGCTGCTGACACACACCGACAAGACAAGGCAGCTCTTGTATAGTATTATAATATATAATAAACTATGGAACGCTATGTATGACGCTAGCTATTGGATGGCACGAGCCACACAAGTCATAACAAGGCAGAGAGCGGTGGGGTATACAAGAGCAAGGCTCATAACAAGGCACGAGGCAGTGAGCGGTGGCGTATACAAGAGCAAGGCTCGTAACAAGGCAGTGAGCGGTGGCGTATACAAGATCAAGGCTACGTTAATAGCCGGACGCTGGCTGTACGATTCTTTATAGTGTACCTCTCAGCTCGCTCTCTCTCTCTCTCTCTCTCTCTCTCACACACACACACACACACACACACACACACACATATATATATATATATATATATATATATATATATATATATATATATATATATATATATATATATATTAGTTACTTCTTCACTATTAATATATAGTTCATTTATATTTTTCATAAAAAATTTTGATTCTTGTGCCCAAATCGGATATAAACCTACTCCCTCCATGTTTATAAAGAAAGTCATTTTGAGGTTGTCTTTAAGTCAAATGTTTTTAACTTTGACTATAAATAAATTCTTTTGGGTTAAATTTAAAAATATGAAAGTGGTGTAAGTAGATTCATCTTAAAATGTAGTTCTATAAAACTATATATTGACTATATTCTATAAATATTTTTTTAGCAAAAATCAGTGATCAAAGTTTTTTTTGAGACCATGTCAACGTGCAAAACGGCTTTCTTTATGGACATGGAGGGAGTACATCTATTTCTTCTCTTCACTATCCACACCCTTTTACTTTTAGGCCATGTTCAGATACATGTGTATCCATCTCAATCTATATGTGTTATAGTGAAATAAAGTAGAATTTAGTTTAGTTTCACCCCGATTCATTTCAACACACGTAAATTAAGATGAATACATACGCATCCATATGAGGCCTTACTGTGCTTGATAAAGTAGAATTTAGTTTAGTTTCACCCCGATTCATTTTAACACACGTAAATTAAGATGAATACATACGCATCTGTACGAGGCCTTACTGTGCTTGCTCTAGTGCCGACTCCTGCAGGTGGTGGTGCGTACCACGGTCGTAGCAGCCGCATGCAACAGCCGGCAGCGACCAACTGCCGGCGCATAACGAGGGACACTAGTGTCCATTGAGGATCGAGCATTTGCATCGCTACCGGCGGGGCGGGGGTGGATATATAACGGATGGAGAAAAAAATGAATTATTTCAATCTTGTATGCTTCTTTTTGTCTGTTTGTTTGTCTGAATTTTGGAGAAATCTGAATAATTTAAAGGAATGCTGAAGAAATTTGTGAAAAAAAAAACTATTCTAAATAAAAAAATAAACAGATCCGAATTTGAGCGCACGCAAACGGGGCCATGCACCAGGCCAGGCCAAATAATTAACGATGTCACGGATTACGCCGGGCACAGTGTAACTCTGTAGCTAGTAGCTAGCTCATCGATCGAGATCGGGACGAGAACCTTTGCTAAAAAAACGATTTGCGGCAACGTTTTCTTTCTTTACGGCGACGGGTCGAGCCGTCTTTATAGATGGTTGTCAAATAAGTTGTCCTTATAAATAAGTTTATAGAGATGACTGGTATTATCAGCCGCTCTTATAAATAACTTGATTTATAGGAGTAACTCTATATCCGATCGTCCTTATAAATAAGATTTGTAAAGCGGCTCAATATTGAACCGTTCCTATAAATACACGCCCGTTATTAAAAATCGAAAAAGCTGTATACGTCGCGCGAGTATGGTGCCTGTACTACCGCTGTGTGTCTGACCCGGTCCAGGTGCAGCCCTGTAGGCGGTCGGTGCATGGTGCAGGTGCATGCACCCCTGTCACATCAGCTAGCCCCTATACCCATGTATGCATGCTGGTTGTCACGCGCTTCTAAAATACTTGGTATGAAGCAGACAGATCCATTAAAAATTAAACACTAAAAATTAAATTTTGTAAACGATCTCGGAGAGAGAAACAACCAAAATAAAACTTGTAGATCTCGAAAAGTTATAAAATTTGGTAGTTGACAACTTTTTAATTTGAAATCATCTTGTCAAGTAAAACTACGTTTGAATTTCCAAAAATTTAAAATTTTAATTTTTTAAACGACCTCAGATGGACAAACAGTAAAAATGAAAGTTGTAGATCTTGAAAAGTTATGAAACTTTGTAGTTAATAACTTTCTCATTTGAAATCATCTTGTCATGGAAAACTACGTTCGAATTTCTCAAATTTAAAATTCAAATTTTATAAGTGACCTCGGATGGAGAAACTACCAAAATGAAAGTTGTAGATCTCGAAAAGTTATAAAACTTTGTAGTTGACAACTTTTTCATTTGAATTAGTTTAGAGCCTCAAACAATCAATGTATGCTCTGTTTTGTATAATATGTGGGGAACCAAAATGGATTATAGACACAAGTGAATGTGAGGTGCAGTGGTAGAGTAGATGGCGCGTGAGAGAGAGATTGTAGGTTCGAATGCTGGCCGATGTAAAGTGTGCAAAAATTGCTATTTTTTTTCTTCTTTTTCGTGATTTCTAGAAATTGATTTATAGGGATGGCTCAATATCTAACCACCTCTACAAATCAATTTGTAAGAGCAGCTGATAATACCAACCACTCTTATAAATATATGATTCATAGCGATGATTGGATAGAGACAGCTAACCAAACTGTCTTGATAAATAGTCTACACCCGCCCCTATACGTGGTGAACGTCGTCTCGATTATTGGCTATCCTTCCTTTAAATACTGGGAGGACAAATCCAACTTGAGAGCCGTGTTTGACACGGGCTCCTCATGGTCAAGCGATATATAGTTGAGTTACGATAATTATTATAGGCCCGTTTGGCTTACCTCATATTTGATTTGTTCGACTTGTTTTTTCAATCGGAACAGTATTTTTCTTTCACAATAATTCAATCAGAACAGTGTTTTTTAGCCAGTTTCAACCAAGATTTAGCAAGCCGAACATGGCCATATATATGTTAATTTACGAAATTGTTATGGTAAATATCCTCATGTGGTAGAGTAACCCAACTATCGTAAATATGCATTGACAATATCGTAAATTAGTATATAAAATTATTGTAAAATGAGGTGGCTACAGAATAACTTATTTTATAATTGGCTACCAAATATACTCTCCCATATATATATATATTGTACTACTATATGTTTATACTCTCTGCTATTAGCAGCCGGAGGTTTTTTTATGGTTTTTGTACACTATGTTATTGCTGTGTGACGACGGTAAAGTCGGTAGTGGTGTAGAGCGTACTCCAATCTTTACTATTATTATTATTAATTACATCGTCATCGGCTTGACAGCCACATTCACGGACGGGAAAGTAACTAGGCTGCTTCCAATAGGTTATACCATACACATTTATTAGATGCTATATATGTAGGATGTTTAGTTTAGTTGGCAATGAAATAATAAAGAGAGACGAATAGATCAAAGATTAGCTGGTTGGGTTTCTTATGGTGGAATCTGCCCACTCAGATTCAAAGTTCTCAACTTGGTAGGGTGCCCATGGTGACTTCGCGAATCTCGAGATCTATCAGCTCAGTTCCTTCGAAGATGCTTATAAAGATAGGATTTGTGTACCTGTGCTTACAAGAGTTAGTGTGCATGCGTACCATGTAATTCTAAAAAAGAAATAATTAAGAGAGACAATGAAGCTATGACACCATGGTGTTGCAGCTTTGGTCTGAGATGCAAAAATTCAACATTAATTTCAATCTCTTAGTCTCGATCCACTTTTTTAGACATACAACATATGAAATACTCCTAGCTACTAATTAATTACTGTCATAGCATTGGATGATATAATAAAGTGACATGATATCATGCAGCGTAGAAGTACGTTGTTTTTTTTCTAATAATATTGTAATAGTCTTCTTAAGACGAGACAACTTGGATATCCAAGTATATATTATACCATGGATTGGGATTATCCTTAAAAGTGTTTGATTAAATGGATCATCTTGAGATTCAACGGCCCAGACTCTCGAGGATGTTCACAGGAGTTGGGGGGAAAATTGGGTGGAGACTATCCCCACGATGCATTTGTGGGCATCTACCGTGGATTCATGACATGTGTCCATACATAAATAACCATCGATCTAACTGTGGACTGCTGCATAAATTAATGGTAGTGCTGTGTGCAGGGCGTTCGGCCATTCGGACAGACCTAGCTTCCTGGGCCTGCAACTGCACTGCATGGCCTGTGGACCAACCAGTTTCTTATTACCGTGCATTGGTCGAATAAGGATAAGAAAAGGAGACCTCCCGTGCTCTGCGTCGTCCATCGTCCAAGGCTTTCCCTTCCTTTCATTCCCCAAAACTATATATACCGCTACCATCTCCACTGCTCATGCCCCCATGCCAGCCGGACCTCCCTTGCTGCTGCTCCTCCTCACCCGCCCACTCCACCTGACGGTTCGGGCACCGACGTGCCCACGTCTGGGAACCTCTTCCTCGGCTGCCAGCTGGCCATCGAGGCCGTCGCGCGCATGCTTGCGCCCGACGACGCTGACAGGCACCGCCGATGTAAGGAGAAGCACCAGGCCCTAGCGTGGAAGCCCTCCATCTCACGCATCTGCTATGGCTGTGGCGCCCCACTGCAGACGGCGGAGGAGGCCACATCAGGATACGTCACATGTTGCAGATGTATCTTTCAAATGTTTCAAATATTTTAGAGGTACATTGCATGTGTTTCCTGTGGATGTTGCAAAGGTAGATCGAGATGTTGCACATGTTGCAATGGCTATACACGTATGTTTTAAGTGTATGTTCCTAACGTTTCATCTACTTCAAACGTATGTGCCGGTGTTTCGGACCGGCGGGCCCTCAACCAACTAGTAAATTTGTACTGCGTGTTTCCAATCCCGGATGGTGATGCAAAGAGACACAAGGTTTATACTGGTTTGGGCAATAGGTGCCCTACGTCCAGTCTGAGAGTTCGATCTTATATTCCTTGCACCAAAATGCTCGTAGTAGGGGGTTACAAGCAGGGCGAGAGAGGGAGCTTGTCCCAGGTCTCCGTGTGGAGCGGCGTGGATTGCTTGAGATGTTGATCTTAAGCAGCGGGGAAGCTCGTGTGTTCGTCCGTGCGTTTATGCGTGAGTTCGTCGCGTGGGCGTAGGCCTAATCGTAAGTGTTCGATCCTAGAAACGGCCCTGGTCCCTCCCTTTTATAGTTGAAGGGGAGACAAGGGTGATACATGCGCTAGCTACATGGCGTCGTGCGAACGAAGGCGGCATGTCTGAGCCCTGTAGCCTGTTACTGTGGTGGCATGGGCGACGGAGTGGTCTCGTCCTTGAAGTACTGGGGCGACGCGCCGATCACATCCGATCCTATGCGTCGTGGGAGCTCCAGTGTTATCTCGAAGCGGGCGTGGCGGTCGGCGTGCTGGTCACTGTGTGTTGACTACGTGAGAAGCCGAGGCTCAGTTGGTGCCGAGGCCGAGCCATCATGGGAGGCTCGGCAGACGTGAATCCTAGGGTTGCCGAGACCCTGAAGTAGATTGCCGAGGCTTGGAGGGAGTAGTTGGTCTCATACGCTGATTCCGAGGCTATGGTGACCCGGACTTGACTCCCCATGCCACGTTGTCTCTAGGGCGGGGATTAGGTGGCACAGTGTAGTGCAGGCACTGATCGTGGGCACAGCACCAGAGCATAGTGGCCGGCAATCCCCGTCGCGCCCTGTCTAGGTCGGTATGGCATTGATGCGACTTCTTGTCTCATCGGCCACTCTGCAGTGTTGAGCTGTCGTTCGACTGATATCACGGGAGTAGTTGGCGCATTAATGGGATGCGACGCGCTGTCGGGGAGACTGGTCGAGGTGGAAGCGACGGGTTGTTGCCGAGCCAGCCTCGAGCGATACGGAGAATCGCTGTCTCATTCGAGGCTTTACGCGCGGGGCCTCGGGCGAGACGGAGAATTGGTTCCTCGTTGAGGCCTCCCATGCGAGGCCTCACGTGAGGCGGAGATTTGGTAGGCTGTCGAGGCCTCCCGTGTGAGGCAGAGAGCCGGTGGGCTCGGCCAATGCCTGAGGTCAACCGATGGTTTACCTTTTGGCTTTGTCTTTGATAGGGCTTAAGTGATTCTTTCGGTAAACGTTTGGGGTACCCCGTTTCATGGTACCCGACAGTAGCCCCCGAGCCTCAGGGAGAGCGTGAGTGCTCTTCTTGAGGTTTTGACGAGGCTTGACTTGCGGTAGCTCCTGGCGGAATAGTGTTTTGTACTTCGAGGCCTCGGTGGGTGCGTGCGAGCGCACCCGCCGGGTGTAGCCCCCGAGGCCCTGGAGAAGTGGATTCATTCCTCTAGGGTCTTTTCTCATGTTGACCGAGGGATGTTATCGTATTTGCCGAGCCCACAAGTGTGAGTTCGGGTCGCGGGGTCTCGGCAAAATTGCAGGAACCCCCGAGCCTCTACACGGAGCGAGAGGGCGATCAGGAGTCCTCCTGACTTTTTGTGTGACCCTCGTGCTTCCTTTTCGCTCAGAAGGAGGGGTGGAATATGCCAGGCTACCCTCGGTGGGCGCGAGCGATGACACTTCCGGTGAGCTGTTATCGGGTAAGTCCGAGTAGAGGCCCGTGCCTCATTCGCTAGGGGTCAGCTAGCGGTCTAGAGACACACTCCAAGAGTACCAGAGAGTTTCTCTAGTGGGTGTCGGGGCCGTTCGCTGGGCCCTGGTGGCTTGGTGCCTCCCTACGGTGGGATCCCATTCGGAGACCTCCCTGCCAATCTCGGACACGACTTAGGACATCCCAAGTGTTTCGCTTGCTTGGGCCTTGGCCCTGTACGTGCTCGCCCATAGTCGTCCCTGACTCTATTACCCTGGGGCGGCTGTCGAAACCCTTAGGGGCCCAGCCTTCGAACCCCTGGACCGTAACGGGCTCGATGCCCTTTATCGCGTTTGTTCGAGTCTTCAAGTGCGGGCTTGGGTCGCTTGTCTTTGTCTTGGGTGCAGGAGGAGCCCCTGAGCCTCCGCATGGAGCGAGAGGGCGGTCAGGGGTCCCCCGGACTTTTTTGTTCGACCCTCGCACATCCTTTTCGTTCGGATGGAGGGGTTGTTTGCCGAGCCCACTCGTGTGCGAGCCTAGGTCACTGGGTCTCGACAAAATTGCAGGGAGAGCCCCCGAGCCTTTGCACGAAGCAAGAAGGTGATCAGGAGTTCCCCTGGATTTTTGTACGCCCCTCGCGCGTGAGGGTTTGTTTGCCGAGCCCCCCTCAGGTGCGAGCCTAGGTCACGGGGTCTTGGCATATATGCAGGAAGAGCCCCCTAGCCTCTGCACGGAGCGAGAGGGCCGTCAGAAGTTCCCCTGGCTTTTTGTATGACCCTCGCGCGTCCTTTTTGCTCAAAAGGAGGGGTTGTTTTGCCGAGCCCCCTCGAGTGCGAGCCTAGGTCGCAAGGTCTCAGCAAGGTTGCAGGAAGAGCCCCTTAGCCTCTGCACGGAGCAAGAGGGCCGTCAGAGGTTCCCCTGGCTTTTTGTACGACCCTTGCGCTTCCTTTTTGCTTGGAAGGAGGGTTGGAATATACCAGGCTACCCTCGATGGGCGCGAGCAGTGGCACTTCCGGTGAGCTGTTATCGGGTAAGTCCGAGTGGAGGCCCGTGCCCCATTTGCTAGAGGTTGGCTAGCGGTCTAGAGACGCACTCCAAGAGTACCAGAGGGTTTCTCTAGTGGGTGCTAGGGCCGTTCGCTAGGCCCCAGTGGCTCGGTGCCTCCCTACGGTGGGATCCCATTCGGAGACCTCCCTGCTGGTCTCGGACACGACTTAGGGCGTCCCAAGCGTTTCGCTTGCTTGGGCCTTGGCCCCGTGTGGGCTCACTCGCGGTCATCCCTGACTCTGTTGCCCTGGGGCAGCTGTCGAAACCCTTAGGGACCTAGCCTTCGAACCCCTAGACTGTAATAGGCTCGGCGCCTAGTTCCTTTGTCTGAAAGGAATAGGGTGGGGGGATATCTCCCCCATTGGCTCGACAATGGCAGGCGCACCTTTTGAGGTGATTTTCTCGGGGAGGCAGAACGACGCCTGCCGCTACAGCGGTTGGACATGACATCGTGTCAGCGAATGGAACATAACTGTTCACATGATTAATGAGGAAAAGGTGGGCACGTGGGCGGTAAAATCGGATCTAGATTAACTACGCCGAATCTGAGGGGAACTTCCTCGATTTCGTCGCCCGTCCATTTCACCCTCTTCCTGCATAAATACACGATGAGCCTCGCCCCTCCCCCCCTTACCTTGCCTGCATTAGCCTTTGCCGCCCTTGAGCCATCGCTAGAGCAGAGAGAACCGGGAAGAGGAAGGGAGAAGGGCGAGGCATAGAAGGAGAGAGAGGGGGAGAGACTCATCGTCGTAGTCAAATTCTCCACCGTGCTCATGGCTGGCAACGTCGTTATCATCGAGGCAGACCCTTGGGGTCTGTCTGACGTCACCGTGGAGATGCTTCAGTTGCTCGTCGATGGCGGACTTCTTCGTCCGGTTACCGACCCTAACAGGCCAGAGTGGATCGCTCCGTTGGGCGAGCCAGAGCCGAGGCCCCGCGACGGTTATGTCGTGAGCTTCGTGTCTTTTCATGAGCGCGGCCTCGGCCTTCTGGCAGACCAGTTCATGCGGGCGCTCCCGCACTACTACGGCGTGGAGCTCCACAACTTCAACCCCAATTCCATCGTGCAGGTGGCCATCTTCGTCGCCGTCTGCGAGGGGTATCTGGGAATTGCTCCCCATTGGGAGCTGTGGCTCCACCTCTTCTAGGCGGGGCATACCACCAAGCTGATGGGTACATCGGGCACGAGGAAGGCGGTGAGGGTCGGCGGCTGCACTCTCCAAGTGCGCTAGGACCGTCAGCACCTCTATATCCCGGCCCAACTCACGTCAACCAATCGTCGATGGTACACGAGCTGGTTCTATCTTCGCAACGACGATGGTGGACTTCCCCCCTACACCAGGCGGATCATGGGGAGCTGCCCAGAGAGGTGGAAGTATGGCATCCCGAGGGAGGATCAGCCCAAGCTGCAGCCGCTCCTGGAGGGGCTAGAGAGGCTGTGGGACCATGGCCTTACTGTGGCTGTGGTCGTGGCTGCCTTCCACCGCCGGAGGGTGTTGCCGCTGATGGCTCGGTAGCGGCGCCTGTTCAAGATGAGGCCGGATGAGTCAATCGAGGGCATCCGGATGTCTGCTTCCGGTCTTTCCGACGAGGAAATTCTTCGTCGGGTGAGGGAGACGGTGGAGGCAAAGCTAAGGAGCGGTGGTTTGACCCCCTTCGCGATGCGCCCGTCGCGAGGGTTCCTCTCACTGGTAAGTCACGCACCACTGTAGCCCACGAGGTGTAACACCCCTGGTGTTTAGCTTCCACATTTGCACTACATTTCATGAACATGAGCATCATGCATCCCTTCGTGAACTTATAGCACATGAAACATAATTTCGAAACATTGCAACATGTTGTATATTTCATGTGTGTTGTTCTTTTATGAAATGTAAAGTGTGCAACACTTAAGTGCAACATGTGCCACTCACTTAGTGAAACAAGGTTAGTTAATACTATGCAACGAGATCATGAAACGTGTGAAACATGACTATGAAACATTTGTAACATTTCTTGTGTTTTTCATTGTTTCAGTACATACCTTGATTGATTCTTGTGTGACCAATGCGTGGTGTGGCTAGAAATGCTTGTAAGTAACTTAGTTACACATAAAATGTCTTTTGGAACATTGTTCATGTTGGTCACTTTGACTAATTAGGTTTCCAAAGTCATGGTTGACCAAATTTGACCCCTGAACCCTTTTGTTTGATTGTTTAAAAAGTGTGGTTTAGGATGTTTGCATGTCAGAGCAACCTAAAGCAAAGATGTAGAGAATTATGTAAGGAACAAAAGTTATTTTATGGCCATCTCATGAAAATGTGCACAACATGTTCAATTTGGACCCACAAGCTAGAAATCAGGGCTGATTCTTCACTTAAGAATTTTTCTAAGTATTGATTGCAATTACAGTTTGAAGGAGCTGACTTTGGCTCGATTTTACTCTGTATCCATTAGGAATTAGTCCTTGGCACTTAAATAGAAATTGAAGATGGAAGTACGGGCTACAACTTTCATGTTCATTGTTTCCTCTAAAATGTCACGGTTTAGGAGTTAATCGGTGTCAATGTTCGCCTGTCAGTCGGACTGGATGAACTCTGAATCGCGTTTTCAGAAAACCTTCAGTGATCATGGCCGACCGGTTCAGAAAGGCGATGACGCGTGTGTGCCGCGCGTTGCCGCTCGCCTGAGCATGCTGGCCACGCGCCGTGGACGCCCTGGCATGGCCAGCCGCGTCTTGAGCACCCCGCGCGCCTGCCCGACGCACTCAACTGCTCCAGTTCACCTTTCTTCGCCTCCACCGCGCGTTGCGCCAAGCAAGCAACCATCCGCCATTGCCAGCCGCACCTTCGCCTTCACCTAGCTTCCATGCCATTGCAAAAACGCGTTGCCCCGTTCACCTAGAGCTTCGCCGTGATTCCCTTTACCATCTCCACCTCACCGTCGAGTCGATCGTGCCTCGGTAAGGGCGTATTCGCCGTTTTCCCCCACCGCAGCCATGGCAGGACCTCGCCGGCGTTGTCGCTCCATGCGGACAACCGCCACCATGGCCCTCCCATCCCCTCCTTTGCCTTACGCTAGATCCTAGGTGCACTGCTGATGTTCGTAGCGCCTTCCGTTCTAGACGTAGCGCCGTAGCCTCGCCGGAGCCGGCCGTGCCATGGCCGAGCGCCGCCGTGGCCATCGCCACCCCCGCTAGCAGCGTCAGTAGCTGCAATAGAAGGTTCCCCTAGGTCCGCTTAGGTGAGGTGAACATGTTGGCACCTTTGCCTTCGCCGGAGAAGCCACCGGCGACGAACTGCGCCACCGGCCGTTCCTTCTCCCCTGCCCTGTCTCGCTGACGCGCGGGTCCCTCTTGTCAGCGCCGCGGCTGAAGCGGGAGCCCAGCGTGGGCCGCGCCGTTGTCTGGGCCACGCCAGCGCGTGTTCTTGGGCTGCCATTTCCTCGGGCCGGCCCAACATCAGTGAAATGGTTTCCTTAATTGTTTTGTTTAACTGTTTTTCACAGTTTGGTGTATAGATTCAAAAATATGTAACTCAAGTTTGGTAGATCCAAAGGATATGGTTCCAATTTTGTGAAGTTCCTAGTCATGTCTAGTATTTAACAAAAATATTATATGAGCACATGTTTTAGAAATTTTTGATGAATTAAATAGGACTTTGAAATATGTTTTTGGATACATGCAAACTTGTTTGAATTTTATCTTGAGTTTCTGTGATCCAAAAATTGTGAAATTTTGTGGGTAAGCTAGTATTGCTTAGTAGAAGCTCTGGTTAAAATTTGAGAGACATTGCATGTGTAGTTTTTGAGTTATAGATTTTTCCTTTTTCATTGGTAGATACTTGTGGGAATTTTTGTAAATTATCTATGAATCCTATGGCCATGAAACTTGGTAGGTAGTATCTTGGTACCTTATAGATGCTAGGAAAAATATGAAATCTATTGCTTGACACTTTTCACTAAGGTTTCCTAATTATGCCATTTTAAGTCATTCTGCCTTACCATTTTTTTGTAGGTTGTTATACTTACTCAAATGGTGTGAAATTTTTATGGTAGTCTACTTAGAGCATTTAGTGGCTACTGTAATTTTTGTAGAATTAATGGTGTAGTTTTCATATATGTTTACTATTTCCACTAATTAATTAAATAAATTAAGAAAGGTATTAAAAGAAATGTTTTGGGGATGAACACCCTACTTTCTGGTGTGCTTGTGATATGTGTGATATGTCAGTAAAGTTGGTTTTGTCCAATTAAGTGTTTATATCATAAGTTAATAATTATTTGTTGCATCATGTCCCTCTGGACAGATCTGGGGACCTTGGAAAGTTCCCCATGATAATTTGGTTTTATGTGATTGTGATGAATACAAAAGCTGTAGATAACTTATGTATCTAGCTCCTGTCAAAATTTGAGGGCATTTGGCCCAGTAGTTTAGAAACTACAGCTGTTTAAAGTTAGGTTCCAGTCTTTGCTTGTTCTCTGCCTTGTGAGGACAGAGTTCTATTGATTTATGAGTTCGACCTAGTAAAGGTTAGAATCATGCTTTGAGGTCTGAAAATGTTTTGTAGACAATTTTATAAGCTTTCCAGGTTGTCTTGTTGCATATCAATTGGATTTATAAATCTCCAGTTATGGCTAGTTTACTGTACCGATATATAGTCTCCATTTGGTTGTAATACAAATGCTTGAGTGTATGCTTGTGCAATGTTCTCATTGATTGTTTTAGGGGTTAGCCTAACTTGAGAATTTGCTTAGGTGCAGGTGCTAGGTCATTAACGGAAGATGAGCAATTATACCTTAGGTTATATAAACGTGGTAAGTGAAAGTGATTTGAATAGGGCTTAAGTTGGAATATGCAAACTACAGCGAACATGTGCATTCCCCGAGCATCCCCGACATTCGTACATGTGCATCCATGATATTTATCTTGCGCATTCATGCAATAGGTGTGCTGGAGGGAGTGACGTTGCTGGAGTTCGAGGGAGCCAACCAGGAGGAGGAACCCGAGGTGCAGGAAGCCGACGAAGCAGTCGCCGCGGAGGAATTGCCCGAGTGCCCTGACCACCAGCCTTCCTCGTTCCTGAAAGGCAAGCCCCGGAGCATATTAAGCCTCCTATGTTTTCACAAATACATTGAGTATCTTTTATTGTTGATGATGCATTAAGTATAGGAATTGGTTGAAACCAATTGCTGCATTATATATCCTTCCTTGTCCAGATATCGCACTGGAATCCTATTTAAGTTCAGGAATGGGTTAAATGCTTAGCCATGCTTAGTGCGGTAGAAGTCAGGTGATTTCCTATCACCTGCGAGCTTTAGGATGAGGTGGATCACGGTTGGCTATATTTGCTATCGTGGAAAAGAACCATGTGAATAATGAATTAAGACCGGGCGGGGTCTTGTGTAGGTTTGAACATAGTGACTCCGTCTGAGTCGTTTAAGGACTGATACGCTGTACGTCCTCATGTCATGTTGAACGCAGCCTAACACTTAGCTGGCCGGATAAGTCGTTCCGACCGCGAAGCCTAGTAGCTCGATTCAGGCCGGGAACGCGAGCAGTGGCGGCACTCTGGAGGTAGTAAGGATGTGCGGAGAGCCATTGGCATAAGTCCAAGGCGGGTTAGAGTCCTGAACAAC
This sequence comes from Miscanthus floridulus, assembly GCF_019320115.1. Lineage (NCBI taxonomy): Eukaryota > Viridiplantae > Streptophyta > Magnoliopsida > Poales > Poaceae > Miscanthus > Miscanthus floridulus. Next base: position 109,133,937 of record NC_089582.1, read on the forward strand.
CTTGGCAGAGTGGTTCTCTGAGAATGCCGATCTGTTTGGACCTGCGACTCCTAAATTGTACCAAATGTGACTTGTTGCGACCCTGACGGGGAAAGCAGGGTTTGTGTTTAGGAATACCCCTCCAGCTGGATAGGAATCGATTCGAATCGCCGTCTCTCCCGGATAGTGAGAACTTGACTGAGCAGCGGCAACGTAGATTCAATTAACTTAACAATATGGTTAAATGGATGATGATAAGGTTGCCACAATGAATACCTGATATGGTTATTAATGTTTGCACCCTAATAAATGATTGCTTAGTACAAGTGCTAATATAGATGATAGGTTAATGGCTAAAAAGTTACTGCTAGTTCAGGTTAAGAGTTGATCATTATTACTTATGCTTTTCTGTAAAAAGAAAGTGTCAGCCAGCTCCACTACATTAAGCTATGCATAATCATTGGTGTCATTTGTTTGGTTTTCGACGGGTAAGTCTAGCTGAGTACATTCCCGTACTCAGGGTTTATTCCCTCTTATTGCAGATGACCTCTTATATCAGGGATTCTGCAAGTATTGTCTCCACCTGGCGGGTGATGAGGACTAGATCATGGGCATGATCTCCTTTCTCTTATCTGAATGCTTTTGCGGTCCGTGATCAGCAAACCAGTATGTGTATTTGAACTCGGTGTGTGAGTTAAACTATTTGCTTCCGCATGTTTACAAGACTTGTTTTGTAATAACAATGACTCTGTGATGATGTAACCTATTTGCGAACGTATGCGAAATGTTGTAACATACGATATGTTATGTTGAATTACTGTGATCTTGGTTGCATGCAAGTTGGTTTGAAATCCTTTGAGATTTCGGTTGACTACCGGGTTTATATGGGCTCAAGTTCGAGAATTTGATCGTTTCGGCGATTGTTTTTGTACTTGTACTCTTATAAATTGGTCGGTTCAGTGACAGCTGGTATCAGAGCTAGATTCAACATTAAACATGTCTTACGGCTATTTAAAACAAAAAGCTTTTGTTGTTAAAATGGTTTTCAAAACTTATAGTTATATATAAGTGTTCAAAAATCAAAATTTTTATGGTATACTGGTGATCACATCCCTTATAGCCCACTTAAGGACTTCTAGGTGGCTTATATATAATTACTAACTTGGGGGAATTGATTGTCTCTATTTCGTCGTCCATGCGGCGTGATATTGCATGGATACCATTCGTTTGAATGGTAATGTATGGATCAATTGCCTCTACGCTAAGGTAAGAGTGAGTTGTGAGAGCATGATCGTCCAACCATCGGTCTAGGGGAGAGCTAGTTGTGGTTACTGGAGTATTTACATGTTGCATACATGTATATATAAAAGTACTTAATTGTGGGTACATTTCTCGTGTAGTTTGGATACCGAAGTATATATATCGGGGGATGTATATATGGAAAGTATCTTAGTACTACTTGTGTAATTAGCATTACATCTTGTTGGGTTGGGCTGCAATGAAGTTTTTCTACAGGTACGCTAACAACGCACCGTGTAGATCGACTAGTTACCGCTATTTGAGAGAACGTATGTATGCCACCGTATATTCCGCTAAAGCTTAAATTTTCTTAGGTTTGTGAGGACGTACGGAACGAGCATGCATCATATTCACTCATGAGATTCATATTGCATTACTCCCTCCCTTATAATTGCTTATCCCAAGTATAAAGTGAAATCTCTTGGCAAGAAGTTAGAAGGAGAGGAATACCCAGAAGAAGTCCAAGGTGTCTCCGATGTGGACAGTGATCACTTCGACGAGTAGTTCGTTAGCAAGTCTCAATAGTTAAGCTTTTGTAGTCATACTTGAAATGTACTTTAATTCACTCCCTTCGGGATGCGTAACGTTATGGTAAAGTTGAAAACTTGCCATGTTGGAATGCACTGCGTATGGCGCTAGTAATCTACTTGATGATGTGGTGATTGGAGAATGAATTATTGCCTCTGTTTATTGTATGAAGTTTTCATTCTCGTCAGTAAATACAGTTTGGCACAATTATGTTGTTCCTCTCCAATGTGCTGACATCATCAATAATTACTGGTGGCGCATTGTGCAGATGCCTCGTACTCGTTCCACCGGTGCGAGTGATGATGATGATCTTCCGCCACCACCACCCACACCCACGGAACTTATAGCAATGCTTGCGGAAGGATAGCGCACTATGGCCGAGGCCCTCCATACGATTGTGAATCGTGATGGCCGTGGTCCACGACAAGGACCGGATCCAAATCAATACAGTGATTTCAAGGATTTCCTTGACACGAAACCCCCAATCTTCAAGGAGGCTGAGGAGCCTCTGCAAGCTGATGAGTGGTTGAATACTCTCGAGCAGAAGTTCCGTCTGCTCCGCTTGACTGAGGTGCTAAAAACTGAGTACGCATCGCACTAACTTTATGGGCCTGCTGGCATCTGGTGGAGTCATCATCGGTCCACTATGCCTGCTAATGCCCAAATCACTTGGGATCAGTTCAAGTCTGCTTTCAGGGGAAATTACATTCCTCCTGGTCTGATGGCGATCAAACATACAGAGTTCATGAAGCTGACTCAGGGAAGCAAGAGCCTGAACGAATACCTGCAAGCTTTCAACAACCTTGCAAGGTATGCTACCGAGTTTGTGGACACAGATGCCAAGAAGATTGCAAGCTTCAAGCAGGGACTTAGCCCCAAACTGATGAAGACCATGGGCAATTGTAAGTGCGCTCATTTTAATGAGTTTGTGAGTGATGCTTTATCGCAAGAGAACAATAATGCTGTATATGCGGCTTCGAAAAGTCGTAAGAGGGCCTATGAGGCGGGTGCCTCACAATCTAAGGCTCCCGTCGCACAAAGGACTCCATTCCGTCCTCCAGCGTCAGCCGCCAAGTTTCACCCACCGCAGAAGAAGAATCCCGCCAAGATGGGGTTCTGCAAGGCATTTACAGTTGCTCTTCCCAAGGGCACTACCAGTCAGGGCAGTTCTAGGGCTCCACCAAGCAACATGCCATGCTGGAACTGCAACAAGACAGGCCACTGGGCAAGGGAATGCCCTTACCCTAAGAAGAATAATTACCAGGGTGGCCATCAAGGACAAGTGAACCACACTAATATTACTGAGATCCCTTCAGGTGAGGTAGTGACTACCGGTAAGTTTCTGATTGACCAACACCCCGCAGTTGTACTATTTGATTCAGGTGCTTCGCATTCCTTCATTAGTCCATCATTTGCATCCAAGTTTATGCAGAAAACATATACTGTTGAGGGTGAGGGCTATTGTATTAGGGCTGCTAGTGGTATTATCCCAACCAAGCTGGTAGTTGGGGATGTACAATTTGTGATAGAGGGGCGAAGTTATCAGGTTGATCTGGTAGTTTTACCGGGTCTAGGTATCGATGTGATATTGAGAATGAACTGGATGAGCCATCATGGAGTGCTTATCGATACATCGACTAGGGTAGTTATGCTCAGAGATCCTGGTAATCAGGAGGGTTTTCTTGTACAGTTACCCCGAGACATCAATCTTTCTTGCACAACCAATGCGGTGCAAGCAAAGTCTCTGGCAGATATCCCTGTCGTGTGTGACTTTTCGGATGTTTTCCCCGATGATTTGCCTGGATTGCCCCCGGATCGAGAAGTAGAATTCAAGATAGAGTTGCTTCCTGGTACAGCTCTCATCTCTAGAAGGCCATATAGAATGCCTCCCAATGAACTAGCTGAACTTAAGACCCAATTGAATGAACTGCTAAAGAAAGGCCTTATCCGCCCTAGTTCATCTCCGTGGGGGTGCCCAGCCATCTTTGTGAAGAAGAAGGATCAATCTCTACGCATGTGTGTAGATTATAGACCCTTGAATGCAGTTACAATCAAGAATAAGTACCCTCTGCCACGCATAGATATATTGTTTGATCAGTTATCTAAAGCAAAAGTCTTTTCCAAGATTGATTTGAGATCTAGGTATCATCAAATCAAAATTTGGCCTAAGGATGTCCCAAAAACTGCATTCTCTACAAGATATGGTCTATATGAGTACCTGGTTATGTCTTTTGGATTGACTAATGCCCCCGCACATTTTATGTATCTGATGAATTTAGTGTTTATGCCCGAGTTGGACAAATTTGTGGTGGTATTTATAGATGACATCCTGGTCTATTCTGAGAATGAAGAAGATCATGTTGAACATTTGCGAGTGGTTCTTACTAGATTGCAAGAACACCATCTGTATGCAAAGTTCAGCAAATGTGAATTTTGGCTTCGTGAGGTACCTTTTCTTGGACACGTGTTGTCCGATGGTGGAATTATGGTTGATCCCACCAAGGTGCAAGAAGTATTGAACTGGAAGGCTCCCATCTCGGTGCACGAGGTTCGGAGTTTTCTGGGGTTGGCTGGCTATTATCATCGCTTCATCCCGGATTTCTCTAAAATAGCCAAGCCTATGACTCGATTGCTGCAAAAAGACATGAAGTTTGTCTGGACTCCTGAGTGTGATGCGGCTTTCCATACCCTGCGAACTCTTCTAACATCGGCTCTGGTTTTGGCGCAACCGGATATCGAGAAACCTTTTGATGTGTTCTGTGATGCATTAGGTATTGGGTTAGGAGGTGTTCTTATGCAAGAGGGTAGAGTCATCGCTTATACCTCTCGCCAACTTCAGAAGCATGAAGTGAATTATCCAACGCATGACTTGGAACTCGCTGCAGTTGTTCATGCTTTGAAGGCCTGGAGACATTATCTACTTGGCAATGTGTGCAACATCTACACTGATCATAAAAGTCTCAAGTACATCTTCACTCAACCAGAGTTAAATATGCGTCAGAGAAGATGGCTCGAGTTGATCAAAGATTATAACCTTCAAGTGCACTATCACCCGGGCAAGGCAAACGTCATTGCGGATGCCTTAAGCAGAAAGTCTCATTGCCACTTGTTGATTGAGAGTGATGTCCATTTGTCAAAGCTCCTTCATCCTACAGTCCTGCACAACATCACTATCAGTTGTACTCTACAGAGTCGAATTATCGAGCTACAGAAGACAGATGCAGGTGTGTTTCACATCAAGCGCAAGATGAAAGAGCAAGAAACCAAACATTTTCGAGTAGATGAGGAAGGCGTGTTATGGTTCAAGGATAGGTTGGTAGTTCCAAAGGATAGAGAGCTTAGAAATCAAATCATATCCGAAGCTCATTCCTCTAAACTATCTATTCATCCTGGTAGTAGTAAAATGTATCATGATTTAAAGCCTCGATTTTGGTGGACCAAAATGAAGAAAGAGATAGCCGCTTATGTGGCTAGGTGTGACACTTGTTGTCAGGTCAAGGCTGTGCACATGAAAGCTGGATTACTTCAGCCACTCTCTATTCCAGGTTGGAAATGGGAAGAGATAGGTATGGATTTTATAGTTGGACTCCCTACCACACAGAGGAATTTTAACTCAATTTGGGTAATTGTGGACCGACTGACCAAGTCGGCACACTTTATTCCTGTCTGCATAGACTTTCGTCCAACTGACTACGCGGAGTTGTACTTCAACCAGATAGTTCAACTTCATGGGATCCCTCGTACTATTGTCTCAGATAGAGGACCACAGTTCACTGCTTGCTTTTAGGAGCACTTACATGGATTATTAGGGACTAAGCTCGTAAGAAGTTTTGCCTATCATCCGCAAACCAATGGGCAAACTAAATGAGTGAATCAAATCTTAGAAGATATGTTGAGAGCGTGTGTCATCTCGGCTAAGGGCTCATGGGAAAAATGGTTACCCCTAGCTGAATTCTCGTACAATAATAGTTATCAAGAGAGCATAAAGATGGCACCGTTTGAAGCTTTGTATGGCTGGAAGTGTAGAACCCCGTTGAACTGGGTAGAAGCCGGTGAAAGGAGATATTATGGAATTGATTTCGTTCAAGAAGCTGAAGAACAAGTCCGTACTATCCAAACCCACATGGCCGCAGCTCAAGCTAGGCAGAAAAGTTATGCTGATCGACGTAGGAAACCTATTGAGTTCGAAGTTGGAGACTTCGTTTATCTAAAAGTCTCACCTATGAAGAGTGTCCAACGCTTTGGTGTGAAGCAAAAGCTTGCGCCAAGATATGTTGGTCCATTTGAAATCATTGGACAAAGTGGTAAAGTGGCGTACAAGATTCAATTACCTCCTGAGATGAGCACTATCTTCAATGTCTTTCATGTATCCCAATTGAAGAAATGTCTTCGCGTCCCTGAAGAGAGAGTTCCATTGGGGGATATCGAGTTAAAATCAGATTTGACCTTTGAAGAAAAGCCGGTTTGAGTGATTGACACTCGTGAGCGAGTGACTCGGAGTCGGGTAGTCAAGTTCTACAAAGTCATGTGGAGCAATCAGGGTAGTGAACGTGATGCAACGTGGGAAAGGGAAGATTATTTAAGGGATGGTTATAAGGAATTCTATCAACAATGGTACGCTTTTCAAATCTCGGGACGAGATTTTTATAAGGGGGGAGGGCTGTAACACCCCTGGTGTTTAGCTTCCACATTTGCACTACATTTCATGAACATGAGCATCATGCATCCCTTCGTGAACTTATAGCACATGAAACATAATTTTGAAACATTGCAACATGTTGTATATTTCATGTGTGTTGTTCTTTTATGAAATGTAAAGTGTGCAACACTTAAGTGCAACATGTGCCACTCACTTAGTGAAACAAGGTTAGTTAATACTATGCAACGAGATCATGAAACGTGTGAAACATGACTATGAAACATTTGTAACATTTCTTGTGTTTTTCATTGTTTCAGTACATACCTTGATTGATTCTTGTGTGACCAATGCGTGGTGTGGCTAGAAATGCTTGTAAGTAACTTAGTTACACATAAAATGTCTTTTGGAACATTGTTCATGTTGGTCACTTTGACTAATTAGGTTTCCAAAGTCATGGTTGACCAAATTTGACCCCTGAACCCTTTTGTTTGACTGTTTAAAAAGTGTGGTTTAGGATGTTTGCATGTCGGAGTAACCTAAATCAAAGATGTAGAGAATTATGTAAGGAACAAAAGTTATTTTATGGCCATCTCATGGAAATGTGCACAACATGTTCAATTTGGACCCACAAGCTAGAAATCAGGGCTGATTCTTCACTTAAGAATTTTTCTAAGTATTGATTGCAATTATAGTTTGAAGGAGCTGACTTTAGCTTGATTTTACTCTGTATCCGTTGGGAATTAGTCCTTGGCACTTAAATAGAAATTGAAGATGGAAGTACGGGCTACAACTTTCATGTTCATTGTTTCCTCTAAAATGTCACGGTTTAGGAGTTAATCGGTGTCAATGTTCGCCTGTCAGTCGGACTGGATGAACTCTGAATCGCGTTTTCAGAAAACCTTCAGTGATCATGGCCGACCGGTTCAGAAAGGCGACGACGCATGTGTGCCGCGCATCGCCGCTCGCCTGAGCACGCTGGCCACGCGCCGTGGACGCCCTGGCACGGCTAGCCGCGTCTTGAGCACCCCGCGCGCCTGCCCGACGCACTCAACCGCTCCAGTTCGCCTTTCTTCGCCTCCACCGCGCGTTGCGCCAAGCAAGCAACCATCCGCCATTGCCAGCCGCACCTTCGCCTTCGCCTAGCTTCCACGCCGTTGCAAAAACGTGTTGCCCTGTTCACCTAGAGCTTCGCCGTGATTCCCTTTACCATCTCCACCTCACCGTCGGGTCGATCGTGCCTCGGTAAGGGCGTATTCGCCGTTTTCCCCCACCGCGGCGATGGCAGGACCTCGCCGGCGTTGTCGCTCCATGCGGACAACCACCACCGTGACCCTCCCATCCCCTCCTCTGCCTTACGCTAGATCCTAGGTGCACTGCTGATGTTCGTAGCGCCTTCTGTTCTGGACGTAGCGCCGTAGCCTCGCCGGAGCCGGCCGTGCCATGGCCGAGCGCCGCTGTGGCCATTGCCACCCCCGCTAGCAGCGTCAGTAGCTGCAATAGAAGGTTCCCCTTGGTCCGCTTAGGTGAGGCGAACATGTTGGCACCTTTGCCTTCGCCGGAGAAGCCACCGGTGGCGAACTGCGCCACCGGCCATTCCTTCTCCCCTGCCCTGTCTCGCTGACGCGCGGGTCCCTCTTGTCAGCGCCGCGGCTGAAGCGGGAGCCCAGCGTGGGCCGCGCCGTTGTCTGGGCCACGCCAGCGCGTGTTCTTGGGCCGCCATTTCCTCGGGCCGGCCCAACATCAGTGAAATGGTTTCCTTAATTGTTTTATTTAACTGTTTTTCACAGTTTGGTGTATAGATTCAAAAATATGTAACTCAAGTTTGGTAGATCCAAAGGATATGGTTCCAATTTTGTGAAGTTCCTAGTCATGTCTAGTATTTAACAAAAATATTATATGAGCACATGTTTTAGAAATTTTTGATGAATTAAATAGGACTTTGAAATGTGTTTTTGGATACATGCAAACTTGTTTGAATTTTATCTTGAGTTTCTTTGATCCAAAAATTGTGAAATTTTGTGGGTAAGCTAGTATTGCTTAGTAGAAGCTCTGGTTAAAATTTGAGAGACATTGCATGTGTAGTTTTTGAGTTATAGATTTTTCCTTTTTCATTGGTAGATACTTGTGGGAATTTTTGTAAATTATCTATGAATCCTATGGCCATGAAACTTGGTAGGTAGTATCTTGGTACCTTATAGATGCTAGGAAAAATATGAAATCTATTGCTTGACACTTTTCACTAAGGTTTCCTAATTATGCCATTTTAAGTCATTCTGCCTTACCATTTTTGTGTAGGTTGCTATACTTACTCAAATGGTGTGAAATTTTTATGGTAGTCTACTTAGAGCATGTAGTGGCTACTGTAATTTTTGTAGAATTAATGGTGTAGTTTTCATATATGTTTACTATTTCCACTAATTAATTAAATAAATTAAGAAAGGTATTAAAAGAAATGTTTTGGGGATGAACACCCTACTTTCTGGTGTGCTTGTGATATGTGTGATATGTCAGTAAAGTTGGTTTTGTCCAATTAAGTGTTTATATCATAAGTTAATAATTATTTGTTGCATCATGTCCCTCTGGACAGATCTGGGGACCTTGGAAAGTTCCCTATGATAATTTGGTTTTATGTGATTGTGATGAATACAAAAGCTGTAGATAACTTATGTATCTAGCTCCTGTCAAAATTTGAGGGCATTTGGCCCAGTAGTTTAGAAACTACAGCTGTTTAAAGTTAGGTTCCAGTCTTTGCTTGTTCTCTGCCTTGTGAGGACAGAGTTCTATTGATTTATGAGTTCGACCTGGTAAAGGTTAGAATCATGCTTTGAGGTCTGAAAATGTTTTGTAGACAATTTTATAAGCTTTCCAGGTTGTCTTGTTGCATATCAATTGGATTTATAAATCTTCAGTTATGGCTAGTTTACTGTACCGATATATAGTCTCCATTTGGTTGTAATACAAATGCTTGAGTGTATGCTTGTGCAATGTTCTCATTGATTGTTTTAGGGGTTAGCCTAACTTGAGAATATGCTTAGGTGCAGGTGCTAGGTCATTAACGGAAGATGAGCAATTATACCTTAGGTTATATAAACGTGGTAAGTGAAAGTGATTTGAATAGGGCTTAAGTTGGAATATGCAAACTACAGCGAACATGTGCATTCCCCGAGCATCCCCGACATTCGTACATGTGCATCCATGATATTTATCTTGCGCATTCATGCAATAGGTGTGTCGGAGGGAGTGACGTTGCTGGAGTTCGAGGGAGCCAACCAGGAGGAGGAACCCGAGGTGCAGGAAGCCGACGAAGCAGTCGCCGCGGAGGAATTGCCCGAGTGCCCTGACCACCAGCCTTCCTCGTTCCTGAAAGGCAAGCCCCAGAGCATATTAAGCCTCCTATGTTTTCACAAATACATTGAGTATCTTTTATTGTTGATGATGCATTAAGTATAGGAATTGGTTGAAACCAATTGCTGCATTATATATCCTTCCTTGTCCAGATATCGCACTGGAATCCTATTTAAGTTTAGGAACGGGTTAAATGCTTAGCCATGCTTAGTGTGGTAGAAGTCAGGTGATTTCCTGTCACCTGCGAGCTTTAGGATGAGGTGGATCACGGTTGGCTATATTTGCTATCGTGGAAAAGAACCATGTGAATAATGAAGACCGGGCGGGGTCTTGTGTAGGTTTGAACATAGTGACTCCGTCTAAGTCGTTTAAGGACCGATACGCTGTACGTCCTCATGTCATGTTGAACACAGCCTAACACTTAGCTGGCCAGATAAGTCGTTCCGACCGCGAAGCCTAGTAGCTCGATTCAGGCCGGGAACGCGAGCAGTGGCGGCACTCTGGAGGTAGTAAGGATGTGTGGAGAGCCATTGGCATAAGTCCAAGGCGGGTTAGAGTCCCGAACAACCTTGGCAGAGTGGTTCTCTGAGAATGCCGATCTGTTCGGACCCGCGACTCCTGAATTGTACCAAAGGTGACTTTTTGCGACCCTGACGGGGGAAGCAGGGTTTGTGTTTAGGAATACCCCTCCAGCTGGATAGGAATCGATTCGAATCGCCGTCTCTCCTGGATAGTGAGAACTTGACTGAGCAGCGGCAACGTAGATTCAATTAACTTAACAATATGGTTAAATGGATGATGATAAGGTTGCCACAATGAATACCTGATATGGTTATTAATGTTTGCACCCTAATAAATGATTGCTTAGTACAGGTGCTAATATAGATGACAGGTTAATGGCTAAAAAGTTACTGCTAGTTCAGGTTAAGAGTTGATCATTATTACTTATGCTTTTCTGCAAAAAGAAAGTGTCAGCCAGCTCCACTACATTAAGCTATGCATAATCATTGGTGTCATTTGTTTGGTTTTCGATGGGTAAGTCTAGCTGAGTACATTCCCGTACTCAGGGTTTATTCCCTCTTGTTGCAGATGACCTCCTATATCAGGGATTCTGCAAGTATTGTCTCCACCCGGCGGGTGATGAGGACTAGATCATGGGCATGATCTTCTTTCTCTTATCTGAATACTTTTGCGGTCCGTGATCAGCAAACCAGTATGTGTATTTGAACTCGGTGTGTGAGTTAAACTATTTGCTTCTGCATGTTTACAAGACTTGTTTTGTAATAACAATGACTCTGTGATGATGTAACCTATTTGCGAACGTATGCGAAATGTTATAATGTACGATATGTTATGTTGAATTACTGTGATCTTGGTTGCATGCAAGTTGGTTTGAAATCCTTCAAGATTTCGGTTGACTATCGGGTTTATATGGGCTCAAGTTCGAGAATTTGATCATTTCGGCGATTGTTTTTGTACTTGTGCTCTTATAAATTGGTCGGTTCAGTGACACGAGGCCTCTCCGTTTCTCATCGTTTCTTGTTCCCTTATCCATGTTCGCCGTTCCTGTAGGGGATGAGGGACGTGCGAGACTCCCCGCCACCTGTTCCTGAGGACGCAAGGCGGTGGGCGGTCAACCGGGCGCACGCCGAGGCACAGAAGAGGCGGAAGGATGCCAAGGTGGTGAAGCGCACGAGGAAGATCCTCACGCACGAGGAACTGGAGAAGCGCCACCAGCAGTAGAGGCAGGACGGTCTCTCAGTGGAGTCGTCTCCATCATCGTCACTGTTGGTGGACTCTGCGGGCGGAGATGACGAGAGCGAGGTGGGGCGGGGTCCCCTGGACCATCTCCTCGACATCGGGGAGACGGTGCTCGGGGCGTCGGCAAGTAGCTCGGTGCTCCCAGGGGGTGGAGGAGGAGCTGCCTCGGGGCCGAGGCTGACACGCCCGAGGCGTGGGCGTTAGGAAAGCGTGCCATCAGCCCAGCGGCTCGATGGCTGCGGTGGAGCAGGTGGCGGCGGGGGCGACGCAACTGCCCCTGCAGAGGGCCAAGGGGGCGCCGAGGTCTATCGAGGACCGGCTGGCACCGGCGGATATAGAAGCCGTGCCTCTACCGCCGCCACCACCTTTGCAGACGAGGGTCGCCGTGCTAAAGCGGTTGTAGCCCCGCTCGAGGTAAGCGTATTTTCGGTAAAGTCGCAGCGTTTTCTGTTTGTTCTTCGGTCTCGTGCTGACCCCGTAAGTGTTTTGTCCTTAACCGAAAGCGACCTGCGGAGGTGCCCACCTTGGCACCCCTTAAGGCGCTCAAGGTGAGCCCCGACTCCACCACCCATTGGGTGGTGGGGGTACAAGCCGCCATACAACGCGGCGCAGCATCGGCGAGGGCCGACCTGAAGGAGCCGGTCATACAAGGAGGGGCTGTCGAGGCGACCCTAACACAGATGGGGGAGGGAGCGCCTCCGCACCGCGAGCCCAAGCCCCCCCGAGCCTCCGAGGCCAAAGCGACGGAGGCCAGGGCGCCTAGGATCGCCGAGGCCGCAGCAGCGGGGGCCGAAGCTCCCGGGACCACCGAGGCCACGATGGCGGAGGCCGGAGCCCCCAGGACCACCGAGGTCGACGTGGAGATGAAGGCGGCGGAGGCCTCGGTGGCACCCTTGGTCCAAGGCCCGCTGCCGTTGCGGGAGAGCACCTGAGAGGCGGAGGTCCGTCCGATCTCCTCTGATGATACTTCCCGGGCGCAGGAGGTGGTCGACACCGATGTGGCTAGCATCGTGGAACAGCCGGTTCCTACCCCGGGCAAGGGAAGCTCAGCCCTCATGTGGGTATGACCTGAGCCCCGTGGGTGGGATCACCCGTGTGTCCTGTGGCAGAACCGGGATGACCCTAAGGGGGAGCCTCTGTTCGCCCTTGAGGACATGGCCGAGGGGGGCGCTGGGATACCTTCGAACAGTACCGCCAGCTGGCGGAGTGGTCGCTGCGGACAGCGCTGTCCATCATGGCTAACAGTTTGCCTAGCGTCGCCTAGGTACACGCCTTCCTTCCTCATGTGGTGTTGTCTTTTTCTGAGTTTTCTTACAGTGCATGACCGCTATTCCGCTTATCCAGGAGCTCGAGACCCGGTCTCTCGAGAAGTCGGTCTTTCTCCAGTAGGAGAGGGATGTCTAGGACTAGCTCTAGTGGCAGAAGGGCCTGCTTGCCAGCACCAATGAGCTTCTATTGGCATGGAGCGCAGAGGTGGAGGACCTCCACCTCCGTTGTGTTAATGCGAAGGCCGAGGCAGCCACGGCTCAGGAGCAGGCCACCCCTTTGGCAGCATGGGTCAAGGAGTTGGAGGAGGAGCTGGCCTGGGTGGCTGGCGATCAAGACGCCTTTAGGTCCTGGGCTGGAGAAGCCATGGCCTCAGACAAGGTCCTTGCTAAGCAACTAGGGGTGGAGCAGAGTGCACACCAGTTGACGAAAGGCACCTTGGATGAGGCCCTTATGGTGGCTGAGGCCTCCCGGACCGAGGCTGTGGTCTAGGGGGGAAAGGCTGAGGGTGAGTCCTATTCCCCTCATTTTATTCGCTCCCTAACTCCCTGGTGTGATGCAGAGCTAGGGAGAGAGGCTTCCAGGGTGGCCGAGGCTTCTCTGGTTGAGGCCCAGCACCTAAAGGAGAAGGCCGAGGCGTCTCAGGTCAAGGCCCAGCGCTGGGGAGAGAAAGCCAAGGCCTCTCGGGTTGAGGCCTAATGCTGGGAGCAGAAGGCCAAGGGTGAGTCCCGCAGGCTTCCGTCCCTATTTAGCTTGTTTTCCTTTGCGCTCAACCCCATTCTGTTTCCTTTGGTGTAGAGTTGGAGGCGAAGGTCACCCAGGCAGCCGAGGCCTCCGTCGCAGTGCAGGCGATGCTCGAGACCAAGATCGGGGAGCACGACGCACTGAAGAGTGCCGCCCGTACTGCCTGTGAGGCCCTGGAAGTCGAGGGGGTCTAGTCGGGTAGCTCCCTCGGGAGCCGTTTGATTGCGTTGAGCGGCCAAGTGCAGGAGCGGCTCCGAGGAGCGCTGCACGCGGGTGTCAAGCATGCACTGGCCATCATCGCCTCACACTACATCAGCGTTGACCTCCAAGCCATCAGCGATGGCTAGGTCCTGCCCGACGATGATGAGGAGGCAGACAAGGCGGTCACGAAGCTGATGGATGCGGCGGAGGGCCCCGACACGGCGCTGGCCAAGCTGTTTAAAGAGGAGGTGGTCCCTCCCCCGTCATCCGCCGATGCTGGAGGCCCTGAGCCTTGACCTAGGCCCAAGAGGCCATGTAAATAGAATAGGGATTAACTTTGTATCGTAATGCTAGTGGCCGTCGAGGCCTTTTTTTTAAAATACTCGTGCTTCTTAATCGTTTTTCTTGTATTTCCGAGCCTCTGCCCTCTGTTGTCTCTGATCAGATTTCTTTTGCAAAAAACCTCCTTAGAACCTAAGCCACCCCTTGGGCGAAAGGTGGTGAGGGAGTGTCATAGCCTAGTGGTGTAGACCGTCTCGCGACTCTACCAGCCTTCTGGCCCTGAGACAGACTTTCGGTCCTTGGGTTTTTTACAACCGATTCGTCAGAGCGTGCTAGAGAGTTTGGTGTAGGATTTTTTTTTTGAAAAATGACTAAAAAATGGTGCATGGGACTTAGGGGGGAGTCCCCCATCTAGCCCCCGAGGGAGGCTCGGTTCTGCAGAAGCAGAGTCGTGTCTCCCTTGTTATGTTATCGTAATGCCGAGGCCCGCGATAGGCTCGGGGGGTTTCTCGAAGAATTAGAACAACTGAAGAACGCTTCTTACTTGTATTTCGAGAAACAATGTATACAATGCTTGGAAATTTAAGGGTAAAAACAGCATAGCTGTTCTATGTTCCAAGCGTTGGTGACGATTTTGCCCTTCTCGTTGGCTAGCTTGTAGGTCCTGGGCTTTAGCACTTGGGCGACGATGTATGGTCCTTCCCACGGCGGGGTCAGCTTGTGGTGGGCCTTGTTGCTCAGCCTCAGCCTCAGCACTAGGTTGCCCACCTTCAGGTCTCAGCTTCAAACATGCCAGGCTTGATAGCGCCGTAGAGCTTGCTGGTATTTGGCCGAATGTAGCAACGCCACATCTTGGGCTTCCTCCAGTTGGCTAAGGGCGTCTTCGTGGGTGGTGCGGTTGCTTTGCTCGTTGTAGGCCTGTAGCCTCGGGGAACCATATTCCAAGTCAATGGGGAGGATAGCCTTAGCTCCATATACTAGGAAGAGAGGTGTGAACCCCATGGCTTGGCTTGGAGTGTTCCTCAGGCTCCAAATGACTGACGGGAGTTTGGCGAGCCATTTCTTGCCAAACTTCTTCAACCGGTTGTAAATTCTTGGCTTGAGGCCTTGTAGGATCATGCCATTAGCACGCTCTACTTGGCCGTTTGTCCTTGGGTGTCCTACGGTCGACCAGGCCACATGGATATGGTGGTCATCGCAGAATGTTAGGAATTTTTGGCTAATGAACTGCGTCCCATTGTCGGTGATGATGGTGTTCGGAACCCTGAACCTGTGGATGATGTCAGTGAAGAATAGCACCGCTTGCTCGGATTTGATTTGATTGATCGAGCGAGCCTCGATCCATTTGGAGAACTTATCGATTGGTACCAGCAGATGGGTATAGCCCCCGGGGGCCTTCTGTAGAGGCCCGACCATGTCGAGCCCCCACACGGCAAACGGCCATGTAATCGGGATGGTTTGGAGGGCCTGGGTCGGGAGGTGCGTCTGCCGTGCGTAGTACTGACATCCTTCGCAGGAGCGTACTAACCTGGTGGCGTCAGCAATCGCCGTCGGCCAGTAGAACCCTTGGTGGAAGGCATTTCTAACGAGCGTCTGAGGCGCCGCATGGTGTCCGTAGGCCCCCGCGTGCAAGTTCCAAAGTAGGGCCTGGCCTGCCTCGGTGGTGATGCATCGTTGGAGGATGCCAGATGGACCTTGCCTGTACAACTCACCATTGCAGAGGATGTAAATCTTGACTCGTCGCGCAAGCCATCTAGCTTCGGTCTTGTCTGCAGGGAGCTCTCCTCGGACGAGGCAATCAAGGAATGGGACCCACTAGTCCGTGCCTTGGTTGGCCTTGGGAGGCTCTGCATCTACTTCCATAACCTTGAGCTCGACCGAGGGGGTCTCAGCGACGGAGGGGGACTCGAGCCCTGCGGTGAGCTCGACTAGTGGGCCCTCTCCTGCTGTCGAGATGTGGTCGATGGAAGGCTTATGGAGGTCTCTGGCAAAGATGTTTGGGGGGATTAGAGCCCATGCCGAGGCCATCTTTGCCAGTTCATCCACGGCCTCATTGTATTTCTGCGTGATGTGGTTGAGTTGGAGACCGTCGAACTTGTCTTCTAGGCGATGCACCAACCTGCAGTACGCCTCCATTTTGGGGTCGAGGCAATTTGACTCCTTCATGACTTGATCGATGATGAGCTGTGAGTCACCTCGGATGTCAAGACGCCTTGCTCCAAGTTTGATGGTGATCTACAAGCCATTGACAAGGGCTTCATACTTGGCTGCGTTGTTGGAGGCGGCAAAGTGAAGCCAAACCATGTAGCGCATGTGTACTCTGAGGGGCAAGATGAAGAGCAGACCCATGCCTGCCCCGGTCTTCATCAGGGACCCATCAAAGTACATGGTCCAGCACTCCGTCTGAATTTGAGCAGGTGGCAGTTGGTGTTAGTCCACTCAGCCACAAAATCGGCCAAGACCTGAGACTTAATCGCTTTCCAAGGTGCAAAAGTCAAGGCTTCCCCCATGAGTTTGACGACCCACTTGGCTATCCTACCCGAGGCCTCCCAGTTATGGATTATCTCTCCCAAGGGGAAAGACGACACCACGGTTACTGGGTGGGACTTGAAGTAGTGACGCAGCTTGCGCCGAGCCAAGACTACGGTGTAGATCAGCTTCTAGATGTGGGGGGTAGCGTGTTTTGGTTTCGGAGAGCACTTCGCTAATGAAGTAAATAGGTCGTTGGATGGGTAGAGCATGCCCCTCTTCCTGCCTCTCCACTACCACGGCCGCGCTGACCACTTGGGTCATTGCGGCGATGTAGAGTAAGAGGGCCTCATCCCTCATTGGCGGTACTAGGATGGGAGGATTGGTGAGCAGTGCCTTGAGCTTGGCGAGGGCTTCTTCAGCCTCAGGGGTCCAAGAAAAGTGTTCGGATTTTCTCAAGAGGTGGTACAGAGTTAAGCCATTTTCGCCAAGGCGTGAGATGAAGCGGCTTAGGGTCACAAGGCATCCCATGACCCTCTGCACTCCCTTGAGGTCTCGGATTGGTCCCATGCTGGTCACGGCCGAGACCTTCTCCGGGTTGGCCTCGATGCCATGTTCCGAGACTATGAATCCCAAGAGCATGCCTCGGGGGACCCCGAACACACACTTCTAGGGGTTGAGCTTGATGCCCTTCTCTCTAAGGCATTTGAAGGCTATCTCCAAGTCGTCGACGAGATCCCTGGCCTTTCTGGACTTGACCATGATGTCGTCCACATAGGCCTCGATGGTTTGCCTAATGTGCTCACCAAAGACCTAGGTCATGCACCGCTGGTATGTGGCCCCTGTGTTTCTGAGGCCGAAAGGCATAGTCACATAGCAGTACATGCTGAATGGTGTGATAAAAGAAGTCGTGAGCTGGTCAGACTCTTTCATCTTGATTTGATGGTAACTGGAATACACATCAAGGAAAGACAGGGTCTCGCATCCCGTAGTGGAGTCAACGATTTGATCGATTTGAGGTAATGGGAAGGAGACTTTTGGACAGGCTTTATTCAAACTGGTGTAATCTACACACATCCTCCACTTCCCATTTTTCTTCTTGACTAACACAGGGTTAGCTAACCACTCTGGATGGGATACTTCCTTGATGAATCTGGCCGCCATAAGTTTCCGCACCTCTTCACCGATGGTCCTGCACTTTTCCTCGTCGAATCAGCGCAGGCGCTGCTTCACTGGTCTGGAGCTGGCCCGGATGTCCAAGGCATGCTCGGCGACCTCCCTCGGTATGCTCGGCATGCCCGAGGGACTCCACGTGAACATGTCGGCATTCGCACGGAGAAAGTCGATGAGCACGGCTTCCTATTTGATGTCAAGAGTGGCGCTGATCCTCAGTGCCCGATCGTCGGGGCAGGCGGGGGTCGACTGGGACGAGTTTGATGGCCTCCGCAGGCTTGAAAGTCCTGGCTGGACGCTTGGGCTCGGGCAGCTGACTACCGAGTTGGTCGAGGTCGACGATGAGGGTCTTGGCCTCCACGAGAGCCTCGGCGTACTCGATGCACTTGATGTCGTAGTCGTATGCATGCTCGTACGTGGACTCAATCATGATGACGCCGTTGGGACCCAGCATCTTGAGCTTGAGGTAGGTGTAGTTGGAGACCGCCATGAACTTGGCGTAGCACGGCCGCCCTAGGATGGCATGGTAGGTTCCCTTGAACCCAACCACCTCGAAGGTAAGGATCTTCTTGTGGTAGTTGGAGGGGGTGCCGAAGCAAATGGGTAGGTCGATGCGCCCGAGGGGTCACGTGCATTTCCCTGGCACGATGCCATGGAAAGGCGTGGCGTCACCCCGGAGCCACGACCGGTCGATCTCTAGGAGCTCTAGGGTGTTGGCGTAGAGGATGTTGAGGCCGCTGCCTCCGTCCATCAACACCTTGGTGAGTCGGGTGTTGCCGATGATTGGGTCGACAACGAGTGGGTACTGCCCAGGATTCGGGACATGGTCAGGGTGGTCATTCCTGATCAAAGGTGATCACTTCCCGAGACCAGTCGAGGTATCGGGGAGTGGCCACCTTAACCGAGAAGACCTCTTGGCGCTCCCTCTTTCGCTGGCGCACCATAAGGCACGCCGAGGGTCCGCCAAAGATCATGAAAGTGTTGTGCACCTCGGGGAACCCTTTGTCCTTGTCGTCGTCCCGGTCGCCGGCGCCCCTCTTCTTGGCGTTGTCATTGGGGAGCCCAAGCTTGGCGTAATAACGCCGGAGCATGGTGCAATCCTCGAGGGCGTGCCTCACTAGGCCCTGGTGATAAGGGTAGGGCTTCTTCAGCATGTCGTCAAAGAGCCCGGGGCCCCTGGGGCCTCGGGGATTCTTGCGCTCCATGGCCATGACTAGATCAGCCTCGAGGATCTCCTGCTTCCCCTGGCGACCCTTTTTCTTTTTCCTAGGGAGGTGGGGAGCCGAGGCCTCGGTGGCCCCGTCCCTCCACTTCCCCTTGGCGTCGTTGTCGGCGAAGATGGCCCCAACTGCCTCTTCGCCTGAGGCGAAGTTGGTGGCGATGTCGAGGAGCGTGGCAGCCGAGCGCGGCACGTTCCAGACTAACTCTCGGACCAAGTCTCGGTAGGTGGTGCCAGAGAGGAAAGCCTAGACGATTTTCGAGTCGCCGACACTGGGCAACTCGGTGCACTGTTTGGAGAAGTGCCGGATGAAGTCTTAGAGAGACTCGTCCGGTTTCTGGCGACAACTCTTAAGGTCCCAGGAGTTTCTAGGGCGCACGTATGTGCCCTAGAAATTCCCGACGAAGATCCTAACCAAGTCACGCCAGTCATGGATCTGTGAGGGAGGAAGGTGTTCGAGGTAGGCTCGTGCCGAGTCTAACAAGAGCAAGGGGAGGTTGCGGATGATGAGCAGGTCATTGTCTGTGTCGCCTAGCTGATAGGCCATGTGGTAATCGGCTAGCCAAAGCTCGGGGTTGGTTTCGCCGCTGTATTTCGTGAGGTTGGCCGATTGGCAAAACCGCGCCGGGAACTGAGCGCTGTGGATGGCCCTGCTAAAGACTCGGGGGCCAGGTAGTTCAGGAGAGGGGCTGCGGTCCTCCCCACTATCGTAGCGGCCGCCTTGGTGTGGATGGTAGCCGCGGGCGGGCCCCTCATTGTCGTGGCGTCGTCGCCTACTGACCACCTCATGGTTGTCCCGTGCCTAGTGTCGGTTGTCGAGGCAGTCGTGCAGCAAGGGGATCCTATTGATTGTCGGTGCCCGAGCGGGCTCGGGACGAACTGAGGCCTCCCTATCCTGCCGATGCGGTGCCGAGGGGAGGTCTGAGGCGGCTTCGCGCCGTCGGGAGGTGGAACTTTTGGCCTGCTGCACCGTGG
The DNA here is from genome assembly GCF_019320115.1 of Miscanthus floridulus. Taxonomy (NCBI): domain Eukaryota; kingdom Viridiplantae; phylum Streptophyta; class Magnoliopsida; order Poales; family Poaceae; genus Miscanthus; species Miscanthus floridulus. The sequence continues at coordinate 109,153,817 of NC_089582.1, forward strand.
CGGTCTCGAGGAGATCCCAGAGCTCACCGCGGACCTATCACCCCTCCGTGGTAGAGGGCTTGGGCATCGTGCGGACTAGCATCGCCATAGCCATGACATTCTGGCTAGCGTGATTGAAGATTGGGGGATGCTCGCCCCCTTCGTCGTCGTTGATGCAGTGGTGGACGTCATGGGCCTGCCATCGGGCTCCTCCACCATCACCGTGACCCTACTGCTCCTGCTTGAGAGTGTCTCGGAGCTGTTGTAGAAGGAGTCGATCTTGTTCGACCTTGGCCTAAAGCTCACAGAGCTGCTCCAGGTCTGGGCTTTGAAGTTGTGCGAGGGCTAGGTTCTCATTCCATGCTGCTGGTGGGACAATGCATGAGGGCGTGGCATCACCCGTTCCCTGGCGAAGCGGAGTACGGTTGCCTGCCCCCTCATCCTCATCGCCCGTGCTTGGCATCCCGAGTCCGACGTGGAAGCACTCACGAGTGGGATCATAAGTACCTTCGCCGTCAGAGTCGGAGTAGCCAAAGCAATAGTCACTCGTGGCCAGGAAGCGGTGCATGGCTTTAGGGTCGTGAAGCCTAGAGAAATCTGCTTTGGCCCACGCCTCGTCCTCCTCCGAGGAGTCGGCGTGGGAGTGAGTCGAAGTCGCAGTACCGAAGTCAAGGGCGAAGCATTGGTGATGTCCTGAGGGCTCTGTGTGAGCAGAAGCATAGGCGGAAGCATAGGTGGCGGCGACATTTCTTAACCCAAAGGGATACGGGGATGGTGCCATTGCTGAGCCTTGCTCCACCGAAGTTGACTCCTCAGGACATGGCGGGGAAGAACTTGATGTCGAGGCATTGTCATGTGCCACCGGCGTCTTTCCCATGTCTAGGCTCAGGCTAGTCAGGTCCCCAACTAGGGACCTTGTGCCAACAGCTGGGCATGGGATACCGGTGGCGAGCGGCGTGTCGCCTTGAGTTCATGTGGTGTCGGGGTGGCCCCGCTCATGTTGTGCCTGGCGAGCGCGATGAGAGCAGCCGCCCAGGCGCCGCCTATGCCTGGGCTGTGGGTGCGTGACGTCGTCGTCGGTCAGTGGAGCTCGGGGTGTGAGGAGTACCATGTCGTACTCATGCCCTAGAGACATAAACTCTAGGCTCTCAAACCAGATCACCGTGCTGAGACGCAGTGGTCGTACGGAGTCTGCCATCCGGAACTTGTTAGGGAGATGAAGCTGACACACAGACCCCCTACCTGGCACGCCACCTGTCGGTGTTTCGGACCGGCGGGTCCTCAACCAACTAGTAAATTTGTACTACGTGTTCCTAATCCCGGATAGTGATGCAAAGAGACACAAGGTTTATACTGGTTCGGGCAATGGATGCCCTACGTCCAGTCTGAGAGTTCGATCTTGTATTCCTTGTACCAAAATACTCGTAGTAGGGAGTTACAAGCAGGGTGAGAGAGGGAGCTTGTCCTAGGTTTCCGTGTGGAACGGCGTGGATTGCTTGAGATGTTGATCTCAAGCAGCGGGGAAGCTCGTGTGTTCGTCCGTGCATTTATGCATGAGTTTGTCGCATGGGCGTAGGCCTAATCGTAAGTGTCTGATCCTAGAAATGGCCCTGGTCCCTCCCTTTTATAGTTGAAGGGGAGACAAGGGTGATACATGCGCTAGCTACACAGCGTCGTGCGGACGGAGGCGGCAAGTCCGAGCCCTGTAGCCTGTTACTGTGGCAGCGTGGGCGACGGAGTGGTCTCGTCCTTGAAGTACTGGGGCGACGCGCCGGTCACATCCGATCCTGTGCGTTGTGGGAGCTCTAGTGTTATCTCGAAGCGGACGTGGCGGTCGGCGTGCTGGTCACTGTGTGTTGATTGCGTGAGAAGCCGAGGCTCAGTTGGTGCCGAGGCCGAGCCATCGTTGGAGGCTCGGCAGACGTGAATCCCGAAGTTGCCGAGACCCTGAAGTAGATTGCCGAGGCTTAGAGGGAGTAGTTGGTCTCATACGCTGATTCCGAGGCTATGGTGACCCGGACTTGACTCCCCATACCGTGTTGTCTCTGGGGCGGGGGTTAGGTGGCACAGTGTAGTGCAGGCGCTGATCGTGGGCACAGCACCAGAGCACAGTGGCCGATAATCGCCGCTGCGCCCTGTCCAGGTCGGTATGGCGTTGATGCGACTTCTTGTCTCATCGGCCACTCTGCAGTGTCGAGCCGTCGTTCAGCTGATATCGCGGGAGTAGTTGGCGCATTAATGGGACACGACGCGCTATCGGGTAGACTGGTCGAGGCGGAAGCGACGAGTTGTTGCCGAGCCGGCCTCGAGCGATACGGAGAATCGCTGTCTCGTTCGAGGCTTTACGCGCAGGGCCTCGGGCGAGACGGAGAATTGGTTCCTCGTCGAGGCCTCCCGTGCGAGGCCTCGCGCGAGGCGGAGATTTGGCAGGCCGTCGAGGCCTCCCGTGCGAGGCAGAGAGCCGGTGGGCTCGGACAATGCCCGAGGTCAACCGATGGTTTACCTTTTGGCTTTGTCTTTGATAGGGCTTAAGTGATTCTTTCGGTAAACGTTCGGGGTACCCCATTTCATGGTATCCGATAGTATGCTGCAAATATTTTATCTGGATGTTGCAAAAGTAGATCTAGATTTTGCATATATATGCAAGTGTTTCAGGTGTTTTCATATAAATGTTGCAAGTGTTTTCATTTAGATATTGCATGTTTTACAATGGCTACATACGTGCTTTCAAGTTTTTTTTATAGTGTTTTGCAAGTGTTTTAGACGTATATTACAAGTGTTTCAGCTGTTTTCGGACGTATATTGTAGGTGTTTTATCTGGATGTTGCAAAAGTAGATCAGATGTTGCACATATTGAATGAGACCCACCTGACGTAGCCGTCTGCTACAGTTGCTGAGGCGCTGTTGAGCGGGCGCCCCGCGTGTGGTTGGTCGACACACGAGGCGTCCAGGCGATGCGGGCGCGCCTGGGCGCGCAAAACGAGCAGGCATGGGAAGCAGGGTGTAGAGAAACGTACCAGCAGATGCGGGCGTCCGGACACACGCAGGCGTCCAGCCGCTAGCATCTCCGATAAATTACGGAGGATTAGTTGGAAAAAATCACAGCTCGTCGGATGATCATACGTGGACATGTGACATGAATTTAGGGTAGGTGCCCATGGATGTATGGTGGAGATAGTCCCCACCTAATTTTTATCAGCGGATGTGCTTTCGCGACAAGAAGAGTTAGCATATAGTACGGCATGCCGTGATATTTATGGACCGTCATCATCCACAGTAGCATTCAAGATCGCACGGCTCGCGTATATCCATCCGATCGTCCTGTCCTTAAGAGCAAGGGCAATGATACCGCCCGCTCGCCGGCGAAATAAACTTCAGCGTGGCTTCCAATTAATGCGGCAGCGGCAGCCGTAGCTCTGCAACAGCGCATGCAGCCAATGCGGAGCGAGCGCAGCAGCAGAGCATCGAATGGGAGCATGGGTGCGCGTATACCGCCCGCTTCAAGCCGACGTTTCGTGAGACGCCCGCTCCGCATTCTCTCTCCTTTACTCTCTCCGCCAGCGGTGATTCAGCCGGCTTGCAGCCAGCCATAATACTTGCTCTTAGGTGATCACAAACGCCACGGCGTTGAAATCGTGGGTCTCCATCAGTCTCCCAATAATGAGCACATGCATCTGGTCTCTCTCGGCAAAGATAATAAAAGGAAAAGAAAGTAAAAATGAGTACTACGTACACATCTGATAATATATGAATGATCTGATCATTGATGAGCTGATGTCGTCTCCTTTGATTGGTCCAGCCGCGCGCAGTCGTCACAAGTGAAGTGTCCGTGATCAAGACCGACTTGAAGAGGGTGCGCCTCGGTGTCGCGTTGCCACTGCTCGAGTGTGCGCCCCGGCCCGTCACACGGCCCACTCGTCAGTCGCAGGTCACGGTCACGAATCGGCGGGGATCACTCGCAGTCGCACTCTCACTGTCGCAGCAGCCCCACACAATCGGATCGGAGAGACGTGCGCGCTACCGACGTCCGAAACTACGAGTACTACCGTGTGGTGGCTAGCTTTTCTCGCTGTCGCGTTGCGTTGAGGGTCTCCATCGGGCACCGGCTCTGGCCCTTCCCACGTACGTGGACGCCATACGAGTCATATTCATTATTTAACTTGCACTGCGTCGTCGTCTACCACCGCTCCATCGTCTGCTACCCCACAACTCTTCATGAAGAAACCGATGGTAAAACAGAGGTGACCTCTGTTATTAGCTACTGGAGTACTCCATTTTAAGGCACGAGTCGTTCTAGATTTTGTAGATACATAGCTTTTATTTATAATAATACTTCTAAATATACATTATGCTTATTCATTTTTTGAGAATTACATAGTACAACATAAACACTCACAACATGCATGCACAATCATCCCTATGAATACACGTACGCAAACTCTACCTACCCTTATGAGCACCTCTGAAGAACTGAGCTAGCATATCTTGAGATTCATGAAGTCATCACGGGCGCCTCGCTGTCGATGGGGACGTTGCCTACCATTGAAAGTATAGCGCCGTTAAATCCTAAAATAAATCTAGGAAAATGCTAGCACCTCTGCCAAGTCAAGGAAGCATGTTCTATCACAAGGAACCCAACCAACTGATCTATGATCAATTCGCTAGACGTTTCAAAAAACCATGTATCTAAAAGTCATAACAATTTACATTTTAGAAAAATAGAGAGAGTAATATTTTTAGAGGCATGCATAAAATTAAATTATACTGCAGATATCGTGTGTATCTGCCGTTGCAGTACGTAACATCATCCTACCGCGGAACTGTGGCACCTTCGCAGCCACTTACATATATGTGGACTTCTTGTCATACGCCAAAAAAATCGCAGTGGAGTTTTCATTGTTGGTATGTGGACCAAAGATAGAATAAATGCAACCTTATGTCACTACTAAAAAACGCTTATAGTAACAGGATAATTTTTTTTAGGGACGGTCAGTGATAAAGCCGCTCCTACAGTGGGCGTGCTCGGGACCCATGAGACCAGCCGCCCCTACAAATAGAACAGTAGGGGCGGCTGATGATATGAGCCGCCCCTACAAATGGATCAATTTGTAGGGGCGGCTTACTCACCAGCCGCCCCTGGTGTTGCTATTTATAGGGGCGGCTCAATCACCAGCCGCCCCTACAAATGCCCAACGTATAAATACGTGCGATTTATAGGGACAACTCAATCACCAAACGCCCCTACAAATGACCAACGTATAAAAAATTGTAGCTCCTTCTTTCTTCTCGGGTCACTCACTTCAACCCATAAAACAAGGTAAGCAGGCCTTGAGCACCTCCCAAAAATTGTTTTACTAAGAGGGAAGGTTTTGGTCTCAAATCCTTTGGTGGAGAGGTTGTAGAAGGTAAGAAAATGTTATTCCACACTTTTTTGAAGTTTTAATGGTTGGTTAGTGAGTAATTAGAGTTTTGCTTTTCTCTCTCTTCTATGGTGCTTGAGCTACTTATGAAGCAAATTAGACCCAAGTTTTGAATGTACTAGGATAAATTAGGCAGGGGAACAAGATCTTACCCTTATTTGGTCCATGTTTTTTGATTTTAGTCAACAATTAGTTAGTTTTATGGATGTTTATATGCATGTAGATCTAGATATAGGGTTTGGTTTTTTTATAAATTTCATTTTTGTAAATTTATGTTTGATGAAATTGGACTAGGGTTTGCATGAAAGATATTGGGTAAAATATAATTGTTGCTAATTGTTGTCTTTGAAATTGTTTATTGTAATCAATAAATATGTATTTTAATTATTTATGGATAAATGGGCTATTAATTAATTTTCCTCTACCATGGTGTGTTTGTATGCTTCATGTAATTATATTTGATTTATATTCATATATATCTGAAGTATATACAATTATTCTCAAGTAATTATTAATTATATATATATATATATATGAATAAGTAGCCCTTTAATGTTTGTTTTGTTGTTGTTGTAAAAGATGGAGTACATAAACTCTTGGATGTATGGTTCATTAAGGTTCAAGGCAGGTTTTCGTGAAAGAGGTGGATAAATTTATTGAAGCCGCAGAGAAGCATGCAACGACGTTGACAGAGAATAAGGATACAATTATTTGTCCCTATAAAGATTGCAAGAACCGTATGACATGGACAAATGTGACTATCATTAGATCACATTTGATTATGTGAGGATTTGTTGAGGACTACACAGTGTGGATTCATCATAGTGAAACGGTTATTGTTAATGACGAGGATGACGAGGAATATGACGATGAAACCCAAGAATCCCTGCCCTAATATTCAGCAGAGCTTGATGCATGAATGGATCCCGAGTTTGGCAATGAACAAGGTGGTGATGCTGGTGGTTGGGATGATAACGACAAAGGTGGTGCCAATAATGATGGTGGAGCACATGTCGGGGATGAAGATGATTTGGAGGACATGATTCGAGCCATTGGACCAGAGATTTTACTAAGGAGCCTGAAAGATCTAGAAAATTTGAAAAGGGTGACAAAAGCATCGAAGGAGACTGTGTATGGTGTTGAAAAGAGCCATCCGACATATTGGATATTGCTACGTTTTGTGCTTGAGTTACTCATCCTGAAGGCTAAGTACGGCTGGTTAGACTGTAGTTTTAATGATCTATTGCGTCTCCTCTCATGGGTGCTATCACAACCAAACTCAGTTCCCGCCAACACATACCAAGCGAAGAAGGTCATAAGTCCATTGACAATGAAATTTGAAAAAATCCATGCATGCCCCAACCACTGTATCCTTTTTCATGGTAAAACGTTCAAGTCGCTGGATAAATGTCCCTGGTGTGGGGCTAGCCGGTACAAGAACAATGACCTTTACGGTGGGGATAAAGCCTCCACGAGAAAAAAGAGGAATAAGAAGGATACAAAAAAGGTGGTACAAGAATCTCAGCCCCCAGAGGACATTACATTAGGCAACGATGCAAAGCAGAGAAGAAATCCTACCTTGGTAATGTGGTACCTGCCAGTGACCGATCGCTTGAGACGTATCTTCCTAAACCCTAAAGAAGCCACACTCATAACATGGTGGGATGATGAACGCAAGGTGGATGATGATAAGATTGCACACCCGATTGATTGTAGTTAGTGGCAAAGGATCAATGAGAAGCACAAAGAATTCAGCGATGACCTAAAGAATGTATGGTTTGGCTTGAGCACTAATGGAATGAATCCCTTCAATGAGAGGATGAGTGACCACAGCACTTGGCCAGTGATCTTGACCATGTACAACATCCCAATGTGGTTGTGTCAGAAGGGAAGTACCTTCTCCTCACTATTCTTATTTCTAGCCCTAAACAACTAGGCATTGATATAGACGTGTTCCTTGAGCCTTTGATGCAAGAAATGGAGAGGCTATGAAGGCATGGGGAGTCGATGTACGATGCGTTCCGAAAGAATGACTTCATATGTATAGCAATAGTATTTGTTACTACCAATGATTACCCCGCGCTGTTTGCTTTGTCTGGACAGATCAAAGGGAAGACATGATGCTTGATTTGCTTGGATGGTACTACATGGGTGTTCCTGGATGCATTCAAGAAGATAGTTTACCTAAGAAACCGACGCTTCTTAAAGACAAGTCACAAGTACCGCATCAAATTGTTCTTTAGATTTTATGACAACACCTCGGAGATTGAACCCCCTCTGGAGAGACGTCATAATGGAGAACACGTGTATAGAATGGTGAAAAACATACGCGTCGTATATGGAAAGAAGAATCCGAATGGGATGAACAGAGATAGAAGCACACCTCCTGTCGAAGGCGTACCTTTCAAGAAACGATCGATCTTGTTTCAGTATCTGCCTTGTTGGTCAGACTTGGAGGTCTCTATGCCATTGATGCTATGCACGTGCATAAGAATATCTTTGAGAGTCTCATTGCTACCTTGATGGACACAGGCAAGTCAAAGGATGGTCTAAAATTATGGAAAGACATGGTGCAACTAAATGTGATGCCACAACTTCACCCGATACCTGAGGCTAATGGAAAATACACTCTGCTCGCGGCGTGCTTCAACCTAACACCAGAAGAGAAGAGAGCTATATGCACTTTCCTGAGGGGGTCAAAGTCCCAACTGGGTTTTCAGTGAATGTGAAGAAGCTAGTGTCGATGAAGGACTTGTCAATAACACACTGTAAGGCTCACGATTGTCATGTGATGCTGATAGTGTTTCTACCTATTACAATCAGGGCAATAAAGCCATAGTTCTTGGAAATGGCCATCACCCGCATGTGCTACTTCTTTTCGAAGATATCACAGAAGACGATTGGCAAGCAAAAGCTAAGTGACCTACATGAATTTGTGGTAGAGACACAAAACCAACTAGAGAATCTAGGCTACCAAGATGACCCTTGGGTGTTTGCTTCATGTGTCGCACAAGTTTTCTATATGCCTGAGCCATAAAGTAACCTCCCCTAAAAGAAGAAGACAAAGCACATGGTTGCCTCTAGGAAACATCACATTATCGGGGTTGATGGCGTGGACGATGTTGAAGCTTACAGTAACTACGATGAGATGCCGCTATTCATAGAGTTTTCTAAGAAGATCAGTGTTGTGGAAAAGAACCTGCCCAAAGACATATTGCCATGGGAACGAAAATGTGTTAAGAGAAAAGTCGTTACAGCGGGCTAGCTAGTTGTTGAACGTGGAGTGTTTGTGTAAGTGTGTGTGTTTGTAAGACTTCATTTATGTATGCGTGTGAGGCTATATATTTATGTATGTGTGTGAGACTATATATTTATGTATGTGTGTGAGACTATATTTATGCATGTGTGTGAGACTACACTTTGCAACATCCAGATGAATCTATTTCAACATCCACCATATTACTACTAGAACTTTATGAAATCATTTAACACTTTATGAAATGAAAAAATGACCAAAATAAAAGTTGGAGATCTTGACGAGTTATACAACTTTTATATTCATGACCTTTACAGCTAAAATCATTTAGTGGTTGAAAATAAGGTTTGAAGTTTTCATTTTCTGAAATTCAAAATTTGAATTGTCCAAAATTAGTGATAAAGATAGATGATCAGACTAAAATGATAGAGCATGATTTTCGAAAATTTTAGGAAAAAAAAACCATCACCAGACTAAAAAGATAGATGCCACAGTCTTCTCAACAAGCGTAGCCGATACATGAACAACGAGTGCCTCCTGAAGAAGGTGATGCACAAGAAGATGAGGACGTGCCTGAATGGGAACTTCAAAAGAAGCATCGAATCACCATAAGTCCAATTTATGTTCTGATGAAAGACATCTCGTCGGTGCACAAGTGGTATGCCCATAACTAGTTCAAGCCTGAGAACCAAGTTAAAAAAATTCCATCACGGGCTTCTGAGGAGGCCGTCACTAGCAAACTCCACCAAATAGCAAAGCAGTATCCAAATGTTGATGCCATCAAATGGTCAAAGGATTGCCCGAAAACATATTAAAGAGGTAAGCCCTTCCTACCAAACTGGGACATCCATCGCCTACCACTTGGAATGAGAAGGTTCCATGATTAGTACTTGCGTGTTCTCCTAATGAGCATAGACCTCGTACAAGCATGCTTCCCCACCAGCACATTTAGAAGTCCAGTCGGGAAAATTATCTTTGACTTCAATGACATGCATACATGCTTTTACCTCGGAGCAATGGAAATAAATCTAATTCGCACGTGGTGCCTATAAGTCCTTGTCCTCCTGATATGATATGATTGTAATCTTTGGATTTTGTTGTAACTAACCCAACCCATGATTTGTAGAATGCAAGTGCACATTGTAAAACAAATGCCAAGTGTGAAAGCCAGGTATATAGATCCTCAAGCTATAGCACAAACAAATTTTAATTACCCTAGGCAGTAGAAATTGGATGATAAAGAGCTAGCTGCTGGAAAGACCCTTCGGGAGAAAGAGGGCATCCATGCGAAGAAACTAAGGCAAGAGTCCCTTAAGGTTTCGGCATACATTGTCCTGGCTTTTAAAAATCTCCAACAACACTCTACTATATGGCTATCGTACAACTTCGAGTAAGTTCAACTCTATACTTAAAACTTTGTTCGATATATTTTATTCGATGCAAAAGAGCTTATCTAGTTTTATGATTAAATCCATGCAGCAACCACTGGATTTGTATAGGCGTCGATGTCGGGAGGAGCATGGTATGGGTCTTTGATTCAATAAATAGGGACCCAGTGATATACAAAGACTTCATATCGATTCTCAAGACGTATACATATCGACAATCCTCATTAGCTTATATGTTTGTATACATACTTATAATGTTCACTTTTGGATACTAACAAGTTGTATTTGCTAAAATAATTTGAACAGGGCATTTAGGTTCTATGTCAATAAACATCACGGAAGGCATGATCCAGTAAGGAAGGAAAGGCTGGCTATAAAAACACTATGTGCGGTAAGTATAACTTACTTCAGTACTCCATTACATGGCCGTCAAAAGCATTACTTAACATTTCCATATGCAAAACATAAAGTGCCCCAAGCAGAAGCCTAGGAGTGTACATTGTGGATACTATGTATGTTTTATGATGAGTAACACCGGTGCCTACAGGAGACACCGCTTAAGGGTAAGTTTGAACCTCTTCACCCATAGTATAAAAACTTCACATATGATATTAAATACTAAACCAAAACTTGTTCTCTTGTAGTAGAAAGAAGAGAAGGAAATGAAAAGAGACCCATACAAGGATGACCAACTCCTAGAGCTCGTCGGCGACCTTTGCAACTTTATATTGGACTAGATTGTACACGTCAAAGGCACCTACCATGACCGCGATTCTGAATTAGGTAGAAATCCTAAGTACCAACACCTTCGTGAGACTGAAAAGTTAGCTCTAGGCCGTTGATAATAATGTGTAAGGAATTTAACATTGGTCTTACCTTGTGGGATGGTTTGGACTTGTAGAACGAATTAGACTTGTGAATTATATCTATTTAATGATGGATTGTATATATTCTTGTGAATTGGACTTATAATTGTAGTTTATATAATACTCTTGTGCTTGTGGTCAGATTTGAATATATATATATATATATATATATATATATATATATATATATATATATATATGTGTGTTTTGGTCGAATTTGAATTGTAAATTTGAATATTTTTGGCGGAAAAATATACTGTAGGGACGGTTCTAGACTAAACTGCCCCTACAAACAGGTATTATAGGGGTGGCTGGTACTACAGCCGCCCCTACAAATCGATTTGTAGGGGCGGCTGATAACCCCAGTCGCCCCTACAAATAGATTTGTAGGGGCAGTCTAGGAACCGCTCCTATAAATACATGATTTGTAGCCACGCTTTGGTATGGGCGGCTGGCCAAACCGCCTCTACAAATCACCTGGAGCCGCCCCTACAAAAGGTTTATGTAGTAGTGTGTCCTCCCACCTTCGCAATCTCGGTCGTGTCGTGTGCAGCTTTGGGTACTATGCATGAGGCTGAGACCTACTCTCTCCCTACATTTTCATATATATATATAGTTTTATTCTCGAATACGCAAAAAAAAATTACGTATTTTTTATTAAGGCCGAAGAGTTTAAACATACAAATGTCGCGCTTCAAGCGAGCGCCCTAAGAGGTCTAGAAGGAACAGCTCAAGACCGTACCGTCTGTATTACTCAAAAGCTAAACAACTAAGAGACAGCGGCGCTTCGACTCAAGAAACAGCCTTCCGTCGACGCTGCTTCTTGCGCGTGCCAGCCCTGGTGTTTGGAAATAGGGCGCGCAACGCTTCGACATTGAAAGCATAATGTCCTAGGTACTAAAAATTTGATCTTGGTCATTGTCAATATAATAGTGTATAAATATGTAGTTATACAACAACATATATGTAGTTTGCCAATTTGAAGAATACATTAGCAGCCCTTTAATTTTAAGAGGTGACATCTGAGTCCACATATCTTTGCTTGAATATCTTAATTCAAATCTCTCAAATTTAGACTTGAACATATCGCACACTGGGCTGAAAAAACCCCTAGCTTTTCGGGTCAATTTTTATGTCTATACTAGTAATGTCCCATATGCATATGAATTATGGGAGCTGAGGATCGGAGCAGTAGGGAAAGCGAAAAGATTGCAAAAGATAACTGAGCTTATCTGCTTACACATATGTGGTGAAAATGGAGTGGTAAGAAATGAATGATGAGTGGCTTTCAGTTGTCAGGCCAATCAAGAGCAAGGTGTCACAAATTCAGCATGGAACTCTGCCTCAAATTTGACCAAATCTTTTGGAGTGTATACATCATATATATGTACATCACGTCATGAGAATATTCTTTGCAGTAGCAACTGCGGCTTGGATGTTGATATACTAAACTGGAAGCGCGACTTGAGGAATAGTTGCGGTAGTCATAAGTCATGGGTGCATATCCCGTGAAAACACTTGTGATATGCTAGCTCAATTTTAACTAGGCTCTTGTAGAGGCCCATGCTAATCAAAGGGGGGTAGCACTTGGGACATGAAGACTATACTAGTTCATGTGGGGGTACCCTATGTCCACAGTATATGGTAGTATTTGTATTGCTCTGAGCACCGAGTGCTAGGCTCGGATTCGAGTCGGGGAGATATGTTCCGTTGTCGAAGTACCGCAATCAGTGAGCTCCCTACCCCTCTTCTATAGTCCAGGGGTTTGTAGATAGTGTCGGGTACCATAGAACGGGGTACCCCGAGCATACACCGAAAGGGTCACTTAAATCCCATCAATGGCAAAGCTAGAGGGTAAGCCATGGGCTCATCACCAGCCCCGTCCGAGCCCACCAGGCTCTCCACCTCGCCTCAGGCCTCGCGCGGGAGGTCTCGGCGCCCTGACACAATCTTTGCCTCGCGCGAGGCCTCTCGCGAGAGGCCTCGGTCTGGAGCCCAATCTCCGTCTCGCCCGAGGCCCCGTGCGAATAGCCTCGAATAAGGCAGCTATTCTCCGTATTGCTCGAGGCCGGCTTATCAACAACCCGTCACTCCCACCTCGACCAGTCTTCCCGATAGCATGTCGTGTCCAATTAATGCGTCAACCACTCCCACAATCTCAGCTGGATGACGGCTCAACACTACGGAGTGGCCGACGGGACAAGAGGTCACATCAGCGCCATACCGGCTGAGACGGGGCATGGCGGGGATTACCGGCCACTGTATTCTAGCGCTGTGCCCACGATCAGCGCTCGCACCGTACTGTGTCCCACAATTCCCGCCCCAAAGACAACGCGGCATGGGAAGTCTGGCTCGGGTCATCGTCGCCTCCGAATCAGTGTACTAGATCGACCGCTCCTTCCAGGCCTCGGCACTCCACGCTAGGGTCTCGGCTATCTCGGAATTCACGTCTGCCGAGACCTCCCACCGCGGTTCGGCCTCGGCGCCAACCAAGCCTCGGCCTCACGCACAGTCAATCCGCAGCGATCCGCACACTGACCACCACGCCCGCCCCAAGGCAGCCCTGGAGCTCCCATGACACACAGGGTCAGATGTGACCAGCACGTCGCCGCAGCGCTCTAAGGACGGACCACTCCGACGACCACACCGCCACAGGAACAGGCTACAGGACTCGGACACGCCGCCTCTGTTCACATGACGTCGTATAGTTAGCTCATGTACTACCCTTGTCCTCCCTTCAAACTATAAAAGGAGAGGACTTGGGCCATTTCGAGAGAAACAAGAACAACACCCGGTAACACATACACTTCCCAGCCGCTTGAGAGCAACGTCTCAAGCGGCCCACATCACTTTCCGCCGAGACCAGGGACTAGCTCCCTCTCTCACCCAGCTTGTAACCCCCTACTACAAGCACTTTGGTGCAAGGAATACAAGATCGATCTCTCAGACTGGACGTAGGGCACCGATTGCCTGAACTAGTATAAACCTTGTGTCTCTTTGCATCACCATCTAGGATTGGGAACACGCAGTATAAATTTACTAGTTGGTTGAGGACCCCCCGGTCCCAAACACTGACAGTTGGCACGCCAGGTAGGGGCCTCTGCGTGTCAGTTTCGTCATCCCAACGAGTTCTGGATGGCAAACCCCGTACGACCGCTGTGTCTCGGCACGGTGATCTGGTTTGGGAGCCTAGAGTTCATGTCTCTAGGGCATGAGTACGACATGGTGCTCCTCATGCCCTGAGCCCCACTGACCGACGATGACATCACGCACTGGTAGCTCGGGCGCAGGCGGCGCCTGAGTGGCCGCTCTCACCGCGCTCGCCAGGCACGACGCGAGCAGGGTCACCTCGACGCTACATGAACTCAGGGCGACACGCTGCTCTCCGCCGGTATCCCTCGACCAGCTGCTGGCATAGGGTCCCTAGTTGGGGACCTGTCTAGCCTGAGCCTAGACAAGGGAAAAACGCCGGTGGCACCCTACGATGCCCTGACATCAAGTTCTGCTCCACCACTCCCTGAGGAGCCAACTCTGGTGGAGCAGAACCCGACGACGGTGCCATTTCCATGCCCCTTCAGGTTGAGAAATATCGCCACCTCTTATGCTTATGCCTATGTTTCCGCTCACGTGGATCTCTCGGAGCACCGCCAGCGCTTTGCTTTCGACTTTGGCACCACTGCGTCGACCCACACCCACGCCAACTCCTCAGAGGAGGACGAGGCATGGGCTGGAGTGGATTTCTTTGACCTCCACAACCACGAAACCATGCGCCACTTCTTGGCCGCAAGTGACTATTGCTTTGGCTACTCTGATTCTGATGGTGAAGGTACTTATGATCCCACTCGTGAGTGCTTTCACATCGGACTTAGGATGCCAAGCACGGGCGACGAGGACGAGGGGGTAGGCAACCGCACTCCACTTCATCAGGGAATGGGCGATGCCATGCCTTCATGCATTGTCCCACCGGTAGCACAGAATGAGAGCCTTGCCCTCGGACAATTTTGGTGCCCAGACCTGGAGCAGCTCCGTGAGCTCTAGGCCAAGGTTGAGCAAGATCGAGTCCTCCTACAACAGCTCTAAAACACCCTCGAGCAGGAGCAGCAGGGCCACGCTGATGGCAGAGGAGCCCGACGATGAGCTCACGACATGCACCACCGCATCAACGATGATGAAGGGGACGATCGTCCCCCAATCTTCAACCGCGCCAGCCAGAATGTCGTGGCTATGGTGATGCTAGTGCGCGTGATGCCTGAGCCCTCCACCACAGAAGGGCGACGGGTCCACGGTGAGCTCTGAGATCTCCTCGAGACCGCAACGGTACAGCAGGCTGATAGTTCTGCCTCCCAGTGGTGCGATGCTGTCTCGGACCTCCCCTCAGCACTGCATCAGCAGGATAGGGAGGCCTTGGTCCGTCCCAAGCCCGCTCAGGCACTAGCCATCAACAGGGTCCCCTGATCCACGACCGCCTCGACAACTGACGCGAGGCGTAGGGTGACCATGAGGTGATCGGCCGGCGACAGCGGCACGACAGTGAGGGGCCTACTCAAGGCTACCATCCACATCGAGGCGGCCGATACAACAGTGAGGAAGACCGCAGTCCTTCTCCTGAACCACCTGGCCCTCGAGTCTTTAGTAGAGCCATCCACAATGCTCAGTTTCCAGCCTGTTTTTGCCAGCCAGCCAACCTCACCAAGTATAGCGGCGAGACCAACCCCGAGCTCTGGCTTGCCGATTACCACCTGGCTTGTCAGCTAGGCGGCATAGACGATGACTAGCTCATCATCCGCAACCTCCCCTTGCTCTTGTTAGACCTAGCGTGAGCCTGGTTCGAGCACCTTCCTCCCTCTCAGATCCACGACTGGCGTGACTTGGTTTGGATCTTCATCGAGAATTTCTAGGGCACATACGTGCGCCCTAGAAACTCCTAGGACCTTAAGAGTTGTTGCTAGAAACTAGACGAGTCTCTCCGAGACTTCATCCGGCGCTTCTCTAAACAGTGCACTGAGTTGCCCAGTGTTGGTGACTCGGAAATCGTCCAGGCTTTCCTCTCTGGCACCACCTGCCGTGACTTGGTCCGAGAATTAGGCCAGAATGTGCCACATTCCGCTACCGCGCTCCTTGACATCGCCACCAACTTTGCCTCAGGTGAGGAGGCTATAGGGGCCATCTTCCCCAAGAACGACGCCAAGGGGAAGCGGAGGGATGAGGTCGCCGAGGCCTCAGTTCCCCACCTCCCCAAAAGAAAGAAAAAGGATCACTAGGGGAAGTGGGCCATCCTCGAGGCTGATCTGGTCGTGGCCGCAGAATGCAAGAATCCCCGAGGCCCTAGGGGCCCTAGGCCTTTTGACGACATGCTTAAGAAACCCTGCCCTTACCACCAAGGCTCGGTAAAGCATGCCCTCGAGGATTGCTCCATGCTGTGGTGTTACTACGCTAGGCTCGGGCTCCCCGACGACGATGCCAAGCAGAAGGGTGCCGGTGACCAGGACGATGACAAGGACGATGGGTTCCCCGAGGTACACAACGCCTTCATGATCTTCGGTGGACCCTCGGCGTGCCTTACGGCACGGCAGCGGAAGAGGGAACACCGGGAGGTCTTCTCGGTCAAGGTGGCCACTCCTTGGTACCTCGATTGGTCTCGGGAAGCGATCACCTTTGATTGAGACGACCACTCCGACCATGTTCCGAATCCCAGACAATACCCGCTTGTTGTCGACCCGATCATTGGCAACACCCGACTCACCAAGGTGTTGATGGACGGAGGCAGCAGCCTCAATATCCTGTACGTCAGCACCCTAGAGCTCTTGGAAATCGACCGATCAAGGCTCCGAGGTGACGCCGCACCTTTCCATGGCATCGTGCTGGGGAAACGCACGTGACCCCTCGGGCGCATCGACCTTCCCGTCTACTTTGGCACCCCGTCCAACTACCGCAAGGAGGTACTTACCTTCGAGGTGGTCGAATTTAGGGGAATCTACCACGCCATCCTGGGGCAATCGTGCTATGCCAAGTTCATGGCAGTCCCCAACTACACCTATCTCAAGCTCAAGATGCTAGGTCCCAACGACGTCATCACGATCGAGTCCACATACGAGCATGCATACGACTGTGATGTCGAGTGCATCGAATACGCCGAGGCTCTCACGGAGGCCGAGATCCTCATCGCCAACCTCGACCAACTCAGTGGCAAGGCGCCCAACTCCAAGCATCGCGTAGGGACGTTTGAGCCTACGGAGGCCATCAAGCTCGTCCTAGTAGACCCCGCCTGCCCCGACGACCGGGCGCTGAGAATCAGTGCCACCCTTGACATCAAATAGGAAGCCGTGCTCGTCGACTTCCTCCATGCGAATGCTGACATATTTGCATGGAGTCCCTTAGACATACCAGGCATACCGAGGGAGGTCGCCGAGCATGCCTTGGACATCCGGGCTGACTCCAGACCGATGAAGCAACGCCTGCGCCAATTTGACAAGGAAAAGCGTAGGGCCATCGGTGAGGAAGTGCAGAAGCTCTTGGCGGCTGGGTTCATCAAGGAAGTGTCCCACCCAGAATGGTTGGCTAACCCCGTGTTAGTTAGGAAGAAAAATGGGAAATGGAGGATGTGTGTAGACTACACCGGTTTGAATAAAGCCTGTCCAAAAGTCCCCTTCCCATTACCTCGAATCGATCAAATCGTTGACTCCACTGCAGGATGCGAGACTCTGTCTTTTCTTGATGCTTATTCTGGTTACCACCAGATCAAGATGAAAGAGTCCGACTAGCTCGTGACTTCTTTCATCACCCCATTCGACATGTACTGCTACATGACTATGCCTTTCGGCCTCAGAAATGCAGGGGCCACTTACCAGCGGTGCATGACCCAGGTCTTTGGCGACCACATCAGGCAAACCATCGAAGCCTATGTGGATGACATCGTGGTCAAGTCTAGAAAGGCCAGAGATCTCGTCGATGACCTAAAGATAGCCTTCGAATGCCTTAGAGAGAAGGACATCAAGCTCAACCCCGAGAAGTGTGTGTTCAGGGTCCCCCGAGGCATGCTCTTAGGATTCATAGTCTCAGAGCGTGGCATCGAGGCCAACCCAGAGAAAGTCTCGGCCGTAACCAGCATGGGACCAATCAGAGACCTCTAGGGAGTACAGAGGGTCATGGGATGCCTTGTGGCCCTGTGCCGCTTCATCTCGCGCCTCGGCGAAAGAGGCTTGCCTCTGTACCGCCTCTTGAGAAAATCCAAAGGCTTCTCTTGGACCCCCGAGGCCAAAGCAGCCCTCGCCAAGCTCAAAGCACTGCTCATCAATCCTCCCATCCTGGTACCACCGACCAGGGACGAGGCCCTCCTACTATACGTCGCCACAACAACCCAAGTGGTTAGCACGACCGTAGTAGTAGAGAGGCAGGAAGAAGGGCATGTTCTACCCATCCAACGACCTGTCTACTTCATCAGCGAAGTGCTCTCCGAGACCAAAACACTCTACCCCCACATCCAAAAGCTTATCTACGCCATAGTCTTGGCTCAACGCAAGCTACGCCACTACTTCGAGTCCCACCCGGTAACGGTAATATCATCTTTCCCCCTTGGAGAGATAATTCATAACTGGGAGGCCTCGGGTAGGATAGCCAAATGGGCTATCAAACTCATGGGGGAAGCCCTGACCTTTGTGCCTCGGAAAGCAATCAAGTCTTAGGTCTTGGCCGATTTTATGGCTGAGTGGACCGACACCCAACTGCCGCCTACTCAAATTCGGACAGAGTGCTGGACCATGTACTTCGACGGGTCCTTGATGAAGTCCGAGGTAGGCGTGGGTTTGCTCTTCGTCTCGCCCTTCGGAATACACATGCGCTACATGGTTCGGCTCCACTTCGCCGCCTCCAACAACGTGGCCGAGTATGAAGCCCTCGTCAACGGCTTGCGGATCGCCATCGAGCTTGGGGTATGGCGTCTCGACATTTGGGGCGACTCACAACTCGTCATTGATCAAGTCATGAAGGAGTCAAACTGCCTCGACCCCAAAATGGAGGCGTACTACAAGGTGGTACGTCGCCTAGAAGACAAGTTCGACGGTCTTGAACTCAACCACATCGCCCGAAAATACAACGAGGCCACAGATGAACTAGCAAAGATGGCTTCGACTCGGGCTCTGGTCCCCCCGAACGTCTTTGCCAGGGACCTCCACAAGCCTTCCGTTGACTATGCCTCGGCAGCGGAAGAGGGACCACCGGCCGAACCCACCGTGGGGCTCGATGCCTCCTCGACTGTCAAGTCTCCTTTAGCCGAGCCCGAGGTCATGGAAGTGAGCACAGAGCCTCCCTAGAGCGACCAGAACATGGACTGGCGAGTCTCGTTCCTTGATTAGCTCGCTCAGGGAGAGCTTCCTAGCGATAGGACCAAAGCCCGATGGCTTGCGCGACAAGCCAAGACTTATGTCCTCTGCAATCATGAATTGTATAGGCGAAGTCCCTCGAGCGTCCTCCAACGATGCATCACCACCGAGGCAGGCCAAGCCCTACTTTGGGACTTGCACATAGGGGCCTACAGGCACCACGCGGCACCTCGGACGCTCGTTGGAAACACCTTCCGCCAAGGGTTCTACTGGCCGACGGTGGTCGCCGATGCCACCAAGTTAGTACGCTCCTGCGAGGGATGCTAGTACTATGCCAGGCAGATGCACCTCCCGGCCCAAGCCCTCCAAACCATCCCCATCACTTGGCCATTTGCCGTATGGGGGCTCGACATGGTCGGGCCTCTGCAAAAGGCACCCGAGGGCTACACCCATCTCTTGGTAGCAATCGATAAATTTTCCAAGTGGATCGAGGCTTGTCCGATCAATCGAATCAAATCTGAGCAAACAGTGCTATTCTTGACCGACATTATCCACAGGTTCGGGGTCCCGAACACCATCATCACCGATAACGGGACACAGTTCGCCAGCAAAAAATTCTTAGCATTCTACGACACCACCACATCCGTGTGGCCTGGTCGGCTGTAGGACACCCAAAGACAAATGACCAAGTAGAACGTGCCAACGGCATGATCCTACAAGGCCTCAAGCCAAGAATTTACAACCGATTGAAGAAGTTTGGCAAGAAATGGCTCACCGAACTCCCATCGGTCACCTAGAGCCTGAGGAACACTCCAAGCCGAGCCACGGGGTTCACACCTTTCTTCCTGGTCTATGGTGCTGAGGCCATCCTCCCCACTGATTTGGAATATGGTTCCCCAAGGCTACAGGCCTACAACGAGCAAAGCAACTGCACCGCCCGTGAAGACGCCCTCGACCAACTAGAGGAAGCCCGAGACATTGCGCTGCTACATTCGGCCAAGTACCAGCAAGCCCTACGGCGCTATCAGGCTCGGCGCATTCGAAGCCGAGACTTGAAGGTAGGCGACCTGGTGTTGAGGCTGACACAAAGCAACAAGGGCCGCCACAAGCTGACCCCACCATGGGAAGGGCCTGTGGCAGAACCTCCTAAGTTATAGGGCCCACATGCACCTGTCACTGTCCGACGACTTTTGACATTTATGCATATGTTTTCAATAACTTAAAAAGACTGTCGGGTGTCCTCGGGGAACCCCGAATCATCCACGATTTCCGAGCAGGATCACGTTACAGAGTCATTGCAGTATTACAACATTTATTCAAATATCAAAACCAGAGTAAAAACAGCGGAAGTCTTATGATAACATAGTTTATAAACCAGTTGTTTCAAACCTTACAAACTAAGTTCGATAATTATTACAAACCATAGTAGTAGTGGAGTGGCATAATTAATATAGACATATCACACAAAATAAACATCCTGCCCAAGGATCACATATTTACTTCTCATCGTCAGAACGAACGATAGTCATGCAGCACAATCCAAAATAGATCTGCTCATGAGGCTCACCTGCAACAAGGGGTCAACGAACCCTAAGTACAAAAGTACTCAACAAGACTTATCCGAAATATTAACTGATAAACTCAGTAATGCAGGCTCAGGGATTCAAGGTATAGCTTTAACAATGATCAAAGTTCTTTTGCGTAAAAGCTCTTTTAACAACATTCTTTATATAGAAAACTTCTCAAGAATTATATACAAAGCTGACATGATCCGCACTCAGATCATGAAACTTCATATCCAACACCTTCACAAGCCTTATTCAAGTTCTGGTTATTAATTCTACGATGATGAACAGTGAGTTGAGTCTCCTTAACCAAGGAGCAACGACGATTCGAACCGATTAAGCCCAGCTGGGGATTCCAGACCACACGACATATGCAGGTCCCCGACCTACATATACCAACCTACCGTCGGATCCCCTAAAACAAGAACGGGTCCGCACCACCCGAGAACACAGTACTCCACCATTCCAGCCCATGGCCACGTGGGTACACGCTATTCCCGCCATCTCTCCACTCCCAGTGCACGAGTAGCCATTCTCATAATAGAATTGCCAAGTTCAGGCTTACCGGAGTAAGTGGTTAGTACTACAAATTCTCACCTCATAAAATTCAACAACGGACGTGCCTTAATCGACACAGGCGGAAATAACCCGCTCACAAGACCTCCATGTCTTGTGTCTCACACACACCGAGTCCGCCCGGTCTAGATTTATTACTCCACATTCTCATATCACATGCTAACAAAATTAACCAATGTTCCATTTGTTACTTGTAGGTGGTAGGTAGTCACCCGACTTTCATCGTTCTATGCATAGCTAAGCAAAACTAGGCATATATGGGTTTTAGACTGGTAATATGGTAAATATGGAATAACAAGGGTGGTAATGCACCAATTAGGCTCTTACTTAACTCCTAACCACTTAATGCAGTAACGGAAAGCAAAAGCGAAATTAATTTGTAAAACACAAGGTAGGGTTGTATGCATCCGGGGCTTGCCTTCGTTGACGGAAAAGTCCGTTTCCTGCGACGTTTCACAAGTACACGATCCGACCTCAACAGACGGATTAACCTCTTCAACAGCTTGATTAACTACCACGTTTTCACCTTTGTTCACTACACGTAATAACAATGCCATGTTTAACATGATGCGGAATACTAAATATGATGCTCGATGATGGATACAAAAATTAACAATTTGAATACAACTTTCCTTCGCGGTACAGTTGCAAGTCAAACTAATCAAACCTTTTTCACAACACCCAAATCAATTGCCAAGGATCATTATCAACTAATGACCCAAGGTCATCACTCAATCCAAAAGTCCAAACAAAAACCTAAATGATTAAAAGTTACTATTCGCTTTTATGAATTAATTATTTAATTCAAAATTATGAAATAAATCAACTTATTCTAATTGAGCTCAAAATTTTAGTACATGTTCATTACCTGGTGACTAAGTGGCAAAATAAATTTCATAATTTTTGGATAAATAAATAAGCCTAGAAAAATCATGGAAAGTCATTTATTAATTAATTGAGAAATTTTTATCATATTCTAAAAATACTGAAAATCAATATTTCAAATTTTTGTCATATAATATACATCATAGAGAATTCACACAAAAAATTTTATAATTTTTGGAGCTCTAAATAATTCTACACAAAAATAACAAATTACAACACTATTCATTTAAATCTGAAAAACAGAAAATTCATTTTGAACGTTGAGTCACTGACATGGTGACCCCACCTGTCATCTTCTACCTCGCGCTTTGACTATGGCGATGATGGCGCTGACCGGCGATATCTCGCCGCCGGTGAGTCCAACGGCGACGGCCAAGGTACCTACACCCTCCCCGAGACAAGGCGCATCCATTTTGAGCACAAGCCTGACTAACTATGGACTGGACCGAGCACTACGTCAGCCATGGCGGCCACGACGGCGCGGCTACGCTACACCGGTGAAATGAAGCCGAAAACGGTGAAACAGAGGGCATGGGAAGGTCCAGTAGCTCACCATGAACACGTTGGAGCAAAGAACGAGACCGGATAAGCTTCGGTGACACGGGTCGACGTTGACAGCGGTCACGGCGAAGCGATCTTCGACGATGGCGATGCTCCGGTAGCTGTGGTGGTCAAAATGAGAAACCAATGGGTCACAAAGCACTACATCATTGCGGCGAAGCCGAAGCAAGACTCAGTAAGGGCAGAGACTCACCGTAGCGCGCTAGCCACGGCGACGCGCACTCCACGGTGGTGCTGCCGGTCGTGAGGAAGAAAAGCGCTGAACGGCATTTCCCGATGATGGCAAGCAACCAGGGCTAGTTATTTAGGTGCGCAAGGATGAGATGGAGCTGGGACAAGCTTATCAGCAACGGTGAAGCACTACGGCATCGACACGAGCTCGCCGGAGTTATGGCCGTGGCGTCGGAAAAACAGAGCAAGAGAGCGGAGGCAAACGGCGATGGCCAAGGCTAAGTAGAGCGGCTCAGAAACGCAAGGAAGCTACGCTGTGGCCTTCACCGCGCCAGCGCGATGTCAAAGATGGCCATGACCGCGCCTGGAAGCAAACCGAAGATCGCCGGCCATGTAGCTAGGGCGGTGAGTACTGTTCACCGAATTTACAGATTTGCCATTCGGTTTCAAATTCAAATTACTCCCAAATTTATATAGCAACTCAAAAATCTCCAAAAATAAAAGTTGTTTAAAATCAAAAGTTCTACAACTTTGCTTTTTATAAACAACCCCTAATTCTATCTAGATTTTGAAATGATCTTTTAAATTCAAATAGGGGATATTTAACGAATTACGCCTTTTTGAATTACTCAAAATTTTTCTAAACAACTTGAAAAACTCCAAAAACAAACTTTGTATAACTTGCCAATTTCTACACTTTTGCTTTTGGGCCCAACCCCAAAATATGCTTAGATTTTGAAATGGATTTTCAGGGTAGGGTTTAAATGTTGAAAAGCGGGGTTTTCTGGAAAAATTCAAAATCCAAACAAATATTGAACTTGAGTCAAACAATACAATTCAACATTCATTACACAATTGTAAATTTGTTTTAGTAAATGTACATCAAAGTTTTCACCAAATGCCAAATGCTTTGCAATGCATATGATGACATGTCAGATTTTAATATTTAAACACCCGAGGTGTTACAATCCTTCCCCCTAAAAGAAATCTCGCCCCGAGATTCAAAGCCATAGGGTAAGTAATGGAAAAGGAAATGTGTCAGTCCAAAAACATCCAAAACTTGCCTATAAAACAGCTGAGGTTCCTTTACAAAACACAACTTGTAGCAACCGAGCACAACTAACACTACTCTATTCTATATTGACGCTAGAAACTCTGGAAACTTTTCTAACAAGTAATCTTCTGATTCCTAAGTAGCTTCCTCTTCTGAATGTTGATTCCATTGTATTTTATAGAACTTGATTGTCCGTCTTCGAGTAACATGATCTTTCTGATCTAACACTCGGATAGGATATTCGGAATAGGTTAAATCCGATTCTAGTTCTACTCCTTCAATTTCAACATTTTGTTCAGGCACTCGGAGACACTTCTTCAATTGAGAAACATGGAACACATCATGCACAGCTACAAGATGTTCAGGTAACTTCAAACGATATGCCACTTTTCCATACCTTCCCAAAATTTAATATGGTCCAATATATCGGGGTGCCAACTTTCCTTTAACACCGAAACGGGTAACTCCCTTCATTGGTGATACTTTCAGATATACAAAATCTCCTTTGGTAAATACCAATGGTCTCCGTCTTCTATCCGCATAACTCTTTTGTCGGGATTGAGCTATCTTCAAATTACTCTGTATTTGTCTAACCTTGTCTTCTGTTTCTTTCACAAGGTCAACTCCAAAGAATCTTCTTTCTCCAGGCTCAGACCAACTCAATGATGTCCTACATCTACGACCATAGAGTGCTTCAAATGGAGCCATTCTAATGCTTTCCTGATAACTATTGTTGTATGAGAACTCGGCCAAAGGTAAGCATTCGTCCCACTTATTGGAATAGTTAAGGACACAACACCTTAACATATCTTCAAGTACTTGATTAACTCTTTCAGTCTGTCCATCAGTTTGCGGATGATAAGCTGTACTATACAGAAGTTTGGTACCCAATGAAGAATGCAATTGTTTCTAAAAGTTGGAGACAAATTGTGTACCTCTATCTGACACAATAGTCTTGGGTACTCCATGGAGACTCATGATTCTTGCTAAATACATCTTGGCATATTGGATCGTAGGATATATTGTCTTGACTGGAAGAAAATGTGCTGACTTAGTGAGTCGATCTACAATAACCCATACTGAGTCAAATCCCTTTGATGTCTTGGGTAGACCAACAATAAAATCCATACTTATATCCTCCCACTTCCAAGATGTATAGCTTTCACCTTTTGACAAGTATCACACTTTGCTATATATCTAGCAATCTCTATTTTCATTTTAGTCCACCAGAATCTTTGCTTCAAGTCATGGTACATCTTGTTACTTCCCGGATGGATTGATAACCTAGTAGCATGTGCCTCATCTAGAATTGACTGCCGCAACTCAGGAACTTTTGGTACCACCAGGCGATCCTTGAACCACAACACATCTTCATTGTCAATACTAAAGCATTCCGCTTTTCCATTCTTGACTCTTTCCTTGATATGGGCTATACCCTTGTTTTCCTTCTGAGCAGCAATAACTTGATCTTGAATAGTGGCTTCAACAATTATGTTGGTCAAACTTCCTTGTTGAATTACTTCTACATTCAACTTTTCCATTTCTTGACATAAATTCAAACCCATTGTTCTCATTGTCAGACAATTGCAATAACTTTTGTGACTGAGGGCATCTGCAACCACATTTGCTTTACCGGGGTGATAATGTACTTCCAAATCATAATCCTTAATCAGTTCTAACCATCTTCTTTGTCGCATGTTCAACTCTGACTGAGTAAAGATATACTTTAAGCTTTTGTGGTCTGTATACATATGGCACGTATTACCAAGCAGGTAATGCCGCCAAATCTTCAGAGCATGAACCACAGCTGCTAACTCTAAGTCATGAGTCAGATAATGTTCTTCATGTTGCTTAAGTTGCCTAGATGCATAGGCAATGACTCGGCCTTCTTGCATCAACACACCTCAATACCAATACCTAAAGCATCACAATAAACATCAAACGGCTTCTCAATGTCAGGTTAGGCTAATACTGGTGCAGTGGTTAACAGTCTCTTCAAAGTCTGGAAAGCCTTCTCACAATCTGATGACCAGACAAACTTAACTTGGTTCTTCAACAATTCAGTTATGGACTTTGATATCTTTGAGAAATCTGGAATAAACCGATGGTAATATCCCGCCAAACCCAGAAAACTCCGAACTTGATGAACTGTGGTTGGTGGTTTCTAATCAAGCACATCCTTCACTTTGCTTGGATCAACTGCAACTCCTTCGGCTGACAAGACATGTCCAAGAAATTGCACTTCCTTAAGCCAAAATTCACACTTGCTGAACTTGGCATATAGTTGATGTTCTCTCAAACGGGTCAGAATAATTCTAAGATGTTCCGCATGTTCTTTCTTATTCTTGGAATATACTAAAATGTCATCAATAAACACTACTACAAACTTGTCTAGCTCAGGCATGAATACTGAGTTCATTAGATACATGAAATGAGCTGGAGCATTTGTCAAACCAAAAGACATTACCAAGTATTCATATAACCCATATCTTGTGGTAAATGATGTTTTGGGAATATCCTCAGGCTTTATCTTGATTTGGTGATATCCTGATCTCAAATCTATCTTGGAGAAAACTTTGGCTCCGGCCAATTGATCAAAAAGCAGATCTATCCGAGGTAATGGATACTTATTCTTGATGGTCACTTCATTCAATGGACGATAGTCAACACATAACCTCAGAGTCTCATCTTTCTTTTTCACAAAAATTGCCAGACATCCCCAAGGTGAAGAACTAGGTTGGATAAACCCTTTCTCAATCAATTCTTGTAACTGAGTTTTCAACTCGGCCAATTCCTTAGGTGGCATCCTATAAGCTCTCCGAGAAATCGGAGTTGTTCCAGGTGGTAACTCTATATTGAACTGTACATCCCTATCAGGTGGTAGACCGGGTAAATCTTTAGGAAACACATCCAAAAATTCACACACTACCGGAATATCTCTAATCTCTTTGACAGCAGTTGCACAAATCTTGCCCACTGATCTTCTTAGGGTTGGAAGTTGGATAAGAAGTTGAGAATTACTATCAGGCAAACTCACTCTTAAGGTCCTATTCAAAGCATCTATAACAGCCTTATGCTAATACATCCAATTCATTCCCAAGATTACATCTATATCCTGATCCTTAAGGATAATCATGGTAGTGGGAAAAATATGCCCACCCAGGTTTACGGGTACCTAGTATACCATTTCCTTAGTACATAGACGTCCCCCAGGTGACTGTATAAAGAAACTTTCCTTTGTTGCCCCAATTGAAATTTCATGCTTCACGACAAATGTTCTATTGATGAATGAATGCGATGCGCCGGAATCAAAAAGTATAACTGCAGGGTGATTGGCAACA
This sequence comes from Miscanthus floridulus, assembly GCF_019320115.1. Lineage (NCBI taxonomy): Eukaryota > Viridiplantae > Streptophyta > Magnoliopsida > Poales > Poaceae > Miscanthus > Miscanthus floridulus. Next base: position 109,181,197 of record NC_089582.1, read on the forward strand.
GGAAACATACCCATCATCACTGGCCCCCCTTCCAGAATTTCTCTAGCTTGAATATAGAACACCCGTCCTATTTTCCTCTCATCTTTGCCCTTCTGAGCATTCTGATTGGGGTTCCTGTTTGGTGCCTGACCCTGTTGTTGATTAGCAAGGGCCTTCTGATAATTTTGATTAGCCTGCCTAGGATATGGACATTCCCTGGAGAAATGACCAGTCCTTCCATAATTGTAGCACAGATAGTTGTGACCCTGGGATGTTGGAGCATTGCCACTAGGAGCATTGGTTGATTGTGAACTCGGATAGGTTATAGCTGGACGGACATTTAACTGTTGCCCGGCTTGGAACTGCGGCGGACGATAAGGAGGACAATTATGCTGTACTGGATGATAAATCACCCTCTACCTCTTCTGATTTCCCCCAAAAGATCCAGACGGCACACTCTTTTTCTTTTTGAGCTCCTTATGCTGCCGATACTTTGACTCTGAAGCAATTGCAATATTTACTGCCTCATGATAAGTAACATTAGTGCAAGTGGTCATCATAGTCTGCAACTTGATATTCAGGCCTCTCATAAACCACCTCTTCTTCTTGGCATCGGTATTGATATGTTTGGATGTATATTGGGACAGATGATTAAATCTTCCCATATACTGCATCACGCTTTGATCTCCTTATTTCAAAGCAAGGAATTCATCTAGCTTCATAGCCATCACTCCTTCAGGGATATAATGGGCTCTGAAGGCAGTACGGAACTCAGCCCAAGTTATTGGAATGCCAGCAGGTTGCATAGCCACTAAGTTTGCCCACCAAGCACTTGCTGCTCCTCTAAGTTGTTGGGCGGCAAACGTAGGTTTCTGATACTCCGTGCATGGGATAAGGTCAAATTTCTGCTCCATGGTTCGAAGCAAGTCATCAGCCTCCAATGGTTCATCTGCCTTGGTGAACACCGGGGGTCTTGTGTCTGTGAAATCAACATATGTAGCCTCCTGTCGGTTATGGTGGCGTCCATGATTTCCGTACATCTGATTCTGATTACTCTGAGCCATCTCATGAAGCAAACGAGAATTTTCAGCCGTCACATTGACAAGTGCAGTTATAGCATCAGCTAAATTGGTTGGAACTAGTGGCGGATCTAGAATACCGTCCTCATCTTGTGAAGTTCCCGGAATAAACGAACCCCGCGTACGACGCATCTGCTCATAACAAACCAAACTTTATTCACATGTCTTTATTGAATTGTACCAAAGCTTACTCTAGACACATTACATAGAGTTTACTAATGTACAAACAAACCCATGAATACGAGAACAAAACTACATAACTTAGCTAGAGCTACTATTATACAACTCTACTCTTTTTCTCAATTTCTTCAAACTTCAGGCTCGGTATCCATTCCGGAATTATTACCGCCTTCATCATCACTTTCATCGATCATTACTAATTCTTCAGGATCTTCTTCTTCTTCCTCTCCCGATTCATCATCATTGGCAAGGATGACACCGGGGTCCATGGCATCAGCTTGAGGCTCATGATTCGGATTTAGTAGATTGCTAAGCTTATGAACTTCCTCATGTAGATATGTATTATGTTCTTCTAAATCTTCTACATAGAATTCTAGCTCATGAGTTCTAGCTCTAGCTACATTTTCCCTGTGCCAAGCTTCATTTCTTCCTTCCACTGTATGAACTAGCATACTTTCGCAGTTCCTATGTGCGGTGGTGAGACGCCTCAATTGATCCTATAATTCTCCCACCTATATTGCATCCAAAGCCCTATCTCTAGTAGCTTGTGCTAACTCTATGGAAATCCTCTGTATCTCTGCCTTAGGATCAGGCCTAGAACTACTACTGCTAGCACCATCATTTCTAGGGGCAAGTTGGTGACGAGGAACTCCTTTGGGTCCGGTGGACTTACGGGGCATCATCTTGGCACGAGCCATACTATAGGAAACCAATTGAATCCAAGTAAGATCATTTGATCAAAATCCAAAAAGTAGCTAAGATGGATTACATTCCTCAAACCAGACTCACTACTTAACTCTAGACTAAGAGGTGAAGGAAGTAACAAGTGAATTATTCCTGATGCATGAATCGTTCTTACGAACAAAAACACCAAAGTTTATAATGCACATAAACAACATTTATTTTTATATAGGGCATAGTATGATTACTACTCCACCACACAAAAACCTTTTAATCAAATAGGGAATGGTGAGAAAGAAATAAGATAAGTCAGAAGCAATTTAGACTAAATTACCAAGTTAAATTTAGTCATCCAAATCATTTTGAAGTTTTTGTAAAACAATACAACAAAAACCTTGTAACGATCGCTCTGATACCATTCTGTGGCAGAACCTCCTAAGTTATAGGGCCCACATGCACCTGTCACTGTCCGACGACTTTTGACATTTATGCATATGTTTCCAATAACTTAAAAAGACTGTCGGGTGTCCTCGGGGAACCCCGAATCATCCACGATTTCCGAGTAGGATCACGTTACAGAGTCATTGCAGTATTACAACATTTATTCAAATATCAAAACTAGAGTAAAAACAGCGGAAGTCTTATGATAACATAGTTTACAAACCAGTTGTTTCAAACCTTACAAACTAAGTTCAATAATTATTACAAACCATAGTAGTAGTGGAGTGGCATAATTAATATAGACATATCACACAAAATAAACATCCTGCCCAAGGATCACATATTTACTTCTCATCGTCAGAACGAATGATAGTCATGCAGCACGATCCAAAATAGATCTGCTCATGAGGCTCACCTGCAACAAGGGGTCAACGAACCCTAAGTACAAAAGTACTCAACAAGACTTATCTGAAATATTAACTGATAAACTCAGTAATGCAGGCTTAGGGATTTAAGGTATAGCTTTAACAATGATCAAAGTTCTTTTGCGTAAAAGCTCTTTTAACAACATTCTTTATATAGAAAACTTCTCAAGAATTATATACAAAGCTGACATGATCCGCACTGAGATCATGAAACTTCATATCCAACACCTTCACAAGCCTTATTCAAGTTCTAGTTATTAATTCTACGATGATGAACAGTGAGTTGAGTCTCCTTAACCGAGGAGCAACGACGATTCGAACCGATTAAGCCCAGCTGGGGATTCCAGACCACACGACATATGCAGGTCCCCGACCTACATATACCAACCTACCCTCAGATCCCCTAAAACAAGAACGGGTCCGCGCCACCCGAGAACACAGTACTCCACCATTCTAGCCCATGGCCATGTGGGTACACGCTATTCCCGCCATCTCTCCACTCCCAGTGCGCGAGTAGCCATTCTCGTAATAGAATTGCCAAGTTCAGGCTTACCGGAGTATGTGGTTAGTACTACAAATTCTCACCTCATACAATTCAACAACGGACGTGCCTTAATCGACACAGGCGGAAATAACCCGCTCACAAGACCTCCATGTCTTGTGGCTCACACACACCGAGTCCGCCCGGTCTAGATTTATTACTCCACATTCTCATATCACATGCTAACAAAATTAACCAATGTTCCATTTGTTACTTGCAGGTGGCAGGTAGTCACCCGACTTTCATCGTTCTACGCATAGCTAAGCAAAACTAGGCATATACGGGTTTTAGACTGGTAATATGGTAAATATGGAATAACAAGGGTGGTAATGCACCAATTAGGCTCTTACTTAACTCCTAACCACTTAATGCAGTAATGGAAAGCAAAAGCGAAATTAATTTGTAAAACACAAGGTAGGGTTGTATGCATCCGGGGCTTGCCTTCGTTGACGGAAAAGTCTGTTTCCTGCGACGTTTCACAAGTACACGATCCGACCTCAACTGACGGATTAACCTCTTCAACAGCTTGATTAACTACCACGTTTTCACCTTTGTTCACTACACGTAATAATAATGCCATGTTTAACATGATGCGGAATACTAAATATGATGCTCGATGATGGATACAAAAATTAACAATTTGAATACAACTTTCCTTCGCGGTACAGTTGCAAGTCAAACTAATCAAACCTTTTTCACAACACCCAAATCAATTGCCAAGGATCATTATCAACTAATGACCCAAGGTCATCACTCAATCCAAAAGTCCAAACCTAAACCTAAATCATTAAAAGTTACTATTCACTTTTATAAATTAATTATTTAATTCAAAATTATGAAATAAATCAACTTATTCTAATTGAGCTCAAAATTTTAGTACATGTTCATTACCTGGTGACTAAGTGGCAAAAAAAATTTCATAATTTTTGGATAAATAAATAAGCCTAGAAAAATCATGGAAAGTCATTTATTAATTAATTGAGAAATTTTTATCATATTCCAAAAATACTGAAAATCAATATTTCAATTTTTTGTCATATAATATACATCATAGAGAATTCACACAAAAATTTTTATAATTTTTGGAGCTCTAAATAATTCTACACAAAAATAACAAATTATAGCACTATTCATTTAAATCTGAAAAACAGAAAATTCATTTTGAACGTTGAGTCATTGACATGGTGACCCCACCTGTCATCTTCTATCTCGCGCTTTGACTACGGCGATGATGGCGCTGACCGGCGATATCTCGCCGCCGGTGAGTCCAACGGCGACGGCCAAGGTACCTATACCCTCCCTGAGACTAGGCACATCCATTTTGAGCACAAGCCTAACTAACTATGGACTGGACCGAGCACTACGTCAGCCATGGCGGCCACGACGGCGCAGCTATGCTACGCCGGAGAAATGAAGCCGAAAACGGTGAAACAGAGGGCATGGGAAGGTCCAGTAGCTCACCACGAACACGTTGGAGCAAAGAATGAGACCGGATAAGCTTCGGTGACACGGGTCGACGTTGACAGCAGTCACAGTGGAGCGATCTTCGACGACGGCGATGCTCCGGTAGCTGTGGTGGTCAAAATGAGAAACCAATGGTTCACAAAGCACTACATCATTGTGGCAAAGCCGAAGCAAGACTCAGTAAGGGCAGAGACTCACCGTAGCGCGCTAGCCACGGCGACGCGCACTCCACGGTGGTGCTGCCGGTCGTGAGGAAGAAAAGCGCCGAACGGCGTTTCCCGATGATGGCAAGCGACCAGGGCTAGTTATTTAGGTGCGCAAGGATGAGACGGAGCTAGGACAAGCTTATCAGCAACGGTGAAGCACTACAGCATCGACACGAGCTCGCCGGAGTTATGGCCATAGCGTCAGAAAAACAGAGCAAGAGAGCGGAGGCAAACGGCGACGGCCAAGGCTAAGTAGAGCGGCTCAAAAACGCAAGGAAGCTGCGCTGTGGCCTTCACCGCGCCAGCGCGACGTCAAAGACGGCCATGACCGCGCCTGGAAGCAAACCGAAGATCGCCGGCCATGTAGCTAGGGCGGTGAGTACTGTTCACCGAATTTACAGATTTGCCATTCGGTTTCAAATTCAAATTACTCCCAAATTTGTATAGCAACTCAAAAATCTCCAAAAATAAAAGTTGTTTAAAATCAAAAGTTCTATAACTTTGCTTTTTATAACCAACCCCTAATTCTATCTAGATTTTGAAATGATCTTTTAAATTCAAATAGGGGATATTTAACGAATTACGCCTTTTTGAATTACTCAAAATTTTTCTAAACAACTTGAAAAACTCCAAAAACAAACTTTGTATAACTTGCCAAGCTCTACACTTTTGCTTTTGGGCCCAACCCCAAAATATGCTTAGATTTTGAAATGAATTTTCAGGGTAGGGTTTAAATGTTGAAAAGCGGGGTTTTCTGGAAAAATTCAAAATCCAAACAAATATTGAACTTGAGTCAAACAATACAATTCAACATTCATTACACAATTGTAAACTTGTTTTAGTAAATGTACATCAAAGTTTTCACTAAATGCCAAATGCTTTGCAATGCATATGATGACATGTCAGATTTTAATATTTAAACACCCGAGGTGTTACAGGGCCGTACATCGTCGCCCAAGTATTGAAGCCCGGGACCTACAAGCTAGCCAACGAGAAGGGCGAAATCTTCACCAACACTTGGAACATAGAACAGCTACGTCGCTTTTACCCTTAAATTTCCAAGCATTGTATGCATATTATTTCTTGGAATACAATTAAGAAGCGTTCTTTAGTTGTTCTAATTTTTCGAGTAACCCTCCGAGCCCATCGTGGGTCTCGGCAATACAATAACACTATAAGGGAGACTTGGCTCTACCTCTGCAGAACCAAGCCGCCCTCGGGGGCTAGATGGGGGACTCCCCCTAAGTCCCACGCACCATTCTTCAGTCCTTTTTCGAAAAATTCCTACGCCAAGTCTCTCTAGCACGCTCTAATGAATCGATTGTAAAAAACCCACGGACCAAAAAGTCTATTTCCTAAGCAGGAGGCTGGCAGAGTCGTGAGATGGCCTACGCCTCCGGGCTACGGCACTCCCTCACCACCTGTCACCCAAGGGACCGCTTAAACTCCAAGGAGGTTTTTGCAAAAGAAATTTGATCAGAGATAACAGAGAGCAGAGGCTTGGAAAACACGAGAAAAACAACTAAGAAACACGAGTACTTTAAAAAGAGGCCTCGACAACCACAAGCATTACAAAGATAATTTCTACTCTATTTGACATGGCCTCTTGGGCCCAGGTCAAGGCTTAGGGCCTCCAGCATCGGCAGACGGCAGGGGAGGGACCACCTATTCTTCGAATAGCATTGCCAGCGCCGTGCCAGGGCCTTCTGCCACCTCCATCAGCTTCATGACCACCACGTCGGCCTCCTCCTCATCATCAGGCAGGACATAGCCATCACTAATGGCCGGGAGGTCGACACCAACGTAGTGAGAGGCGATGATGGCCAACGCGCGCTTGACACCCATGTGCAGCGCTCCTCAGAGCCGCTCACGCATCTGGCTGCTCAGCGCAATCAAACGGCTCCCAAGGGAGCTGCCTAACTGAACCCCCTCGACTTCCAAGGCCTCGCAGGCGGAAAGGGCAGCGCTTTTTAGTGCCTCGTGCTCACCAATCTCGGTCTCGAGCACCATTTGCACCGTGCTGGAAGCCTCGGCCGCCCGGGTGACCTCCGCCTCCAACTCTGCGACCAAGGAAACAGAGTAAGATTAAGCGCGAAGAAAAACAAGCCAAAAAAGGGATGGAAGCCTGCGGAACTCACCCCTGGCCTTCTGCTCCCAGCGTCGGGCCTCGACCCGAGAGGCCTTGGCTTTCTCTCCCCAGCGCTGGGCCTCGGCACAGGAAGCCTCGGCCTTTTCCTTTAGACGCTGGGCCTCGACCCGAGAAGCCTCGGCAGGCCTAGAGGCCTCTCTCCCCAGCTCTGCATCACACCAGAGAGTTAGGAGGTGAACACAAGAAAAACGAAGAAAACGAAGGGGACAGTACTCACCCTCGGCTTTTCCCCTCTAGACCACAGCCTCGGTCTAGGAGGCCTCAGCCACCATAAGGGCCTCATCCAAGGCACCTTTTGTCAGCTGGTGCGCACTCTGCTCCGCCCCCAGTTGCCCAGCAAGGGCCTTGCCCGAGGCCGTCGCTTCTTTAGCCTGGGACCTGAAGGCATCCCGATCACCGGCGACGCGGGTAAGCTCCTCCTCCAATTCCTTGACCCGCGCTGCCAGAGGGGCGACCAGCCCCAGGGCCGTGACCACCTCGACCCTCGTGTCAGCACAACGAAGCCAAAGGTCCTCCACCTCCGCGCTCCGTGTCGCCAGAAGCTCAGTGGCACCCGCAAGCTGGCCCTTTTGTCGCTGGAGCTGGTCCCAGACGTCCCTCTCCCATCTGAGAAAGACTGACTTCCCAAGGGACCGGGCCTCGAGCTCCTGGGGAAGTAGAATAGGGGTCATTCACTACAACAAAACTCAGAAAAAGACAACCTCGCACGAGAAAAGAAAGCATGAACCTGGGCAACTTCGGGCAGTTTGTCGGCCACCACGGACAGCGCCGTCCATAGTGACCGCTCCGCCAGCTGGTGGTATTGCTCGAAGGTGCCCCAGCGCCCACCCTCGGCTGTGTCCTCAAGGGCAAACAGAGGCTCCCCCTTAGGGTCATCCCAGCTCCGCCATAGTACGCATGGGTGATCCCACCCACGAGGCTCGGGTCGCACCCACACAAGGGCCGAGCTTCCCTCGCCTAAGATCAGAACTGGTTGTTCCACGGTGCCGGTCTCCTCGGCGTCGACCACCTCCCGCGCCTGAGAAGTATCGTCGGAGGAGATCGGATGGACTTCCGCCTCCTGGGCGCTCTCCCATAACGACGGCGGGCCCTGAACCAAGGGCGCCACCAAGGCCTCCGCCGCCTTCATCTCCACCTCCTAGGCAGATGGCCTCACCGCCATCACATTGACCTCGATGATCTCGGGGGCTCCGGCCTCCGCAATCATGGCCTCGACAGTCTCGGGGGCTCCGGTCTCCGCCATCGTGGCCTCGGTGGTCACGGAAACGCCGACCCCTGCCGCTGCGGCCTCGGCAGTCTTGGGCGTCCCGGCCTCCATCGCCTCAGTCTCAGAGACCCCAAGGGCCTCGACCTCAGTGGCCTTGGTAACTAAGGGCACCTCGGCCCCATCCAACTCACGAGCCTTGCCCTTATGGGGCGGAAGCGCTCCCTCCCCTGTCTAAGTTGGAGTCACCTCGGCGACCCCTCCTTGGGTGGCCGGCTCCTTCGGGTCGGCCCTAGCCGACGCTGCACCGCATTGTATGGTGGCTTGCACCTCCGCCACCTAGTGGGCGGAGGAGCCAGGGCTCACCTTGAGCGCCTTGAGGGGCGCCAAGGAAAGCTCGTCCGCAGGCCGCTTCTGACTAAGGAAAAATCACCTACAGGGTTAGCGCGAGACCAAAGATCGAACGGAAAACACTGCGGCTCTACCCAAAAATGCGCTTACAATGAGCAAGGCTGCAACCGCTTCAGCACTGCAACCCTCATCTGCAAGGGCAACGTCGGTGGCAGGGGCGTAGCCTCCATATCCGATGGCCCCGGCCGATCCCCGATGGGCCCCGGCGCTCCCTCGATCCTCTGCGGGGGCGATGGCATTGCACCCACCACCGCCTGCTCCGCTGCTGCTGTCATGCCCATTGGGATAACGACATGCTTGCCCAGCGCCCGTGCCTCGGGCGTGTTGGCCTCGACCCCGAGGCAGGCGACTGCCGACACCGAGAGAGCTCCTCCTCCTCCCTCTGGGAGCGCCGGACTACTTGCCGATGCCCCAGGCACCGTCTCCCCGATGTCAGGGAGATGGTCCAGGGGACCCCACCCCATCTCACCCTCACCACCCCCGTCCGAGGCATCCATCGATACCGACGGCGATGGGGACTCCTCCAATGGGAGGCCATCCCTCCTCTACTGGCGGCGGCGCTTGTCCAGTTTCTCACGCATGAGGATCTTCTTCGTGCGCTTCACCGCCTTAGCGTCCTTTCGCTTTTTCTGCATCTCGACGTGCGCTCGGTTGATCGCCCGCCGCCTCACGTCCTTAGGAATGGGTGGCGGAGAGGCGCACACGTCCCTCATCCCCTGCAGGAATGGCGAACGCATGTAAGGGAACGAGAAGTGGGGGGAAACGAAGAAGGCTCGGGTGCCGCAGCAGCGGGCGACTTACCAGCGAGAGGAACCCCCATGACGGGCACATCACAATGGGGTTAGGTTGCCGCCCTTTAGCTTCGCCTCCACCATCTCCCCCACCCGGTGAAGAATTTCCTCATCAGAAAGGGCGGAGGAGGACATCCGGATGCCCTCATTGGGTTCACCTGGCCTCATCTCAAACAGGCGCCGCCGCCGAGCCATCAGCGGTAGCACCCTCCGGTGATGGAAGATGGCCACAACCACGGCCACGGTAAGGCCATGGTCCTGCAACCTCTCTAGCCCATCCAGGAGCAGCTGCAGCCTGGACTGATCTTCCCTCGGGATGCCATACTTCCACCACTCTGGGTTGCTCCCCACAATTCGCCTGGTGTAGGGGGGAAGTCCACCATCATCGTTGCGAAGGTAGAACCAGCTTGTGTACCATCAGTGGTTGGATGACGCGAGCTGGGCCAGGATGTAGAGGTGCTGGCGGTCCTGGCGCACTTGGAGAGTGCAGCCACCGGCCCTCGTTGCTTTCCTCATGCCAAACGCGCCCGTCGGCTTAGTGGTGTGCCCCACCCAGAAGAGTTGGAGCCACAACTCCCAATGGGGAGCAATCCCCAAGTACCCCTCACAGACGGCAACAAAGATGGCCGCCTATGCGATGGAGTTGGGGTTGAAGTTGTGGAGCTCCATGCCATAGTAGTGCGGGAGCGCCCGCATGAACCGATCCACCGAGACGCCGAGGCCACGCTCGTGAAAGGAGACGAAGCTCACGACGTAACCGTCGCGAGGCCTCGGCTCCAGCTCACCCAACGGAGCGATCCACTCTGGCCTATTGGGGTCCGTCACCGGATGAAGGAGTCCGCCGTCGATGAGCAACTGAAGGATCTCCTCGGTGACATCCGATGGATCCCAGGGGTCTGCCTCAATGACAATGATGTCGCCAACCATGGATGCGGTGGGGGGATCAAATGCGGCGGTGAGTTTTTCTCTCTCGCTCTTTCTCGCTTTCTCCCTGGCTCACCCTTCTCCCTTCTTCTTCCCGGCACCTGCTGCTCTAGCGAAGGCTCGATGGAGGCAGAGCTAACACCGGCAAGGTAAGGTGGGGAGGGGCGAGACTCTTTGAGTATTTATGCAGGGTGAAGGCGAAACAGTCGGGCGATGAAATCGGGGAGGTTTCCCCTCGATCCAGCACGGTTAACCACAATCCGATTTTACCGCCCACGCGCCCACTTCTTTCTCAATAATTGCGGGAATAGTTACGTCCCATCCACCATGTCACGCCCGGCCACTACGGCAGTAGGCGTCGTTTCGCCTCCCCAGGAAATCACCTCAAAAGGCGCGCCACCCGTTGCCGAGCTGATAGGGAAGATATTCCCCCCGCCCTATTCCTTTCGGATGAAGGAACTAGGCGTAGAGCCTATTACGGTCCAGGGGTTCGAAGGCTGGGCCCCTAGGGGTTTCGGCAACTGCCCCAGGGCAACAGAGTTAGGGATGACCACGGGCGAGCCCATACGGGGCTGAGACCCAAGCAAGCGAAATGCTTGGGACGCCCAAAGTTGTGTCCGAGACCAGCAGGGAGGTCTCTGAATGGGATCCCACCGTAGGGAGGCACCGAGCCACTAGGGCCCAGTGAACGGCCCCGGCACCCACTAGAGAAACCCTTCGGTACTCTTGGAGTGCGTCTCTGGACCACTAGCCGACCCCTAGCAAATGGGGTACGGGCCTCCACTCGGACCACCTGATAATAGCTCACCGGAAGTGCCACCGCTCGTACCCATCGAGGGTAGCATGGTACATTCCACCCCTCCTTCCGAGCAAAAAGGAAGCATGAGGGTCGTACAAAAAGCTAGGAAACCCCTGATGGCCTTCTTGCTCTGTGCAGAGGCTAAGGGGCTCTTCCTGCAACCTTGCCGAGACTCAGCGACCCCAGCTCGCACTCGAGGGGGCTCGGCAAAACAAACCCTCCTTTCGAGCGAAAAGGAAGCATGAGGGTCGTACAAAAAGACAGGGGAGCTCCTGACAGCTCTCAAGCTCCTGACGGCCCTCTCGCTAGGGGGCTCTTCCTGCAAATATGCCGAGACTCCGTGACCCAGGCTCGCACCCAAGAGGGCCTCGGCAAAACAAAACCCTCATGCGCTAGGGGCGTACAAAAAGCCAGGGGAACTCCTAACGGCCCTCTCGCTCCGTGCGGAGGCTATGGGATTCTTCCTACAACTTTGCCGAGACCCAGCGACCCAGGCTCGCACCTGAATGGGCTCGGCAAACAACCCCTCCGTCCGAACGAAAAGGATATGTGAGGGTCGAACAAAAAAGTTAGGAGGACCCCTGACTGCCCTCTCGCTCCGTGCGGAGGCTCGGAGGCTTCTCCTGCACCCAAGACAAAGACAAATGACTAGAGCCCCCGCTGGGAGTTTCGTTAAAAAACATGATAAAGGGCATCGAGCCCATTACGGTCCAGGGGTTCAAAGGCTGGGCCCTCTAGGGTTTCAACAGCCACCCCAGGGCAACAGAGTCAGGGATGACTAGGGGCAAGCCCAAGTACGGCCAAGGCCCGAGCGAACGATCGCTCGGGGCGCCCCAAGTCATGTCTAAGACCGACAGGGAGGTCTCCAAAGGGGATCCCACCGTAGGGAGGCACCGAGCCACCGAGGCCTAGTGAATGGCCTCGGCACCCACTAGCGAAACCCTCTGGTACTCTTGGAGTGCGTCTCTGGACCGCTAGCCGTCCCCTAGTGAACGGGGCACGGGCCTCCACTTGGACTTACCCGATAACAGCTCACCAGAAGTACCAATGCTCGTGCCCACCGAGGGTAGCCTGGCACATTCCACCCCTCCTTTCGAGCGAAAAGGAAGCATGAGGGTCATGCAAAAAGCCAGGGGAACCCCTGATGGACCTCTTGCTCCATGCAGAGGCTAGGGGGCTCTTCCTACAACCTTGCCGAGACCCCGCGACCCAAACTCGCACTTGTGGGCTCGGCAAATACGATAAAAACTCTCACTCAAAACACGAAAAAAGCCCCTGGTGGAGTAATTCCACTCCTCCAGGGCCTTGGGGGCTACACCCGGTGGGTGCGCTCGCACGCACGCACCAAAACCTCAAGAAGCAAAACACAATCCCTATAGGAGCGGCTACAAGCCAAGTCTCGACAAACCCTTAGGGAGAGTGCACATACTCCCCCTGAGGCTCAGGGGCTACTGTCGGGTACCATAGAATAGGGTACCCCAAGCGTACACCGAAAGGGTCACTTAAATCCCATCAACGGCAAAGCTAGAGGGTAAGTCATGGGCTCATCACCAGCCCCGTCCGAGCCCACCAGGCTCTCCACCTCGCCTCAGGCCTCGCGCGGGAGGTCTCGGCGCCCTGACGCAATCTCTGCCTCGCGCGAGGCCTCTCACGAGAGGCCTTGGTCAGGAGCCCAATCTCCATCTCGCCCAAGGCCCCGTGCGAACAGCCTCGAATAAGACAACTATTCTCCATATCGCTCGAGGCCGGCTTATAACAACCCGTCACTCCCACCTCGATCAGTCTTCCTGACAGCATGTCACGTCCAATTAATGCGTCAACCACTCCTGCAATCTCAGCTGGATGACGGCTCAACACTACGGAGTGGCCGACGAGACAAGAGGTCGCATCAGCGCCATACCGGCTGAGACGGGGCATGGCGGGGATTACCGACCACTGTATTCTAGCGCTGTGCCCACGATCAGCGCTCGCACCACACTGTGTCCCGCAATTCCCGCCCCAAAGACAACGCGGCATGGGAAGTCTGGCTCGGGTCATCATCGCCTCTGAATCAGTGTACCAGATCGACCGCTCCTTCTAGGCCTCGGCACTCCACGCTAGGGTCTCGGCTATCTCGGAATTCACATCTGCCGAGACCTCCCACCGCGGTTCGGCCTCGGCGCCAACCAAGCCTCAGCCTCGTGCACAGTCAATCCATAGCGATCCGCACGCTGACCACCATGCCCACCCCGAGGTAGCCCTGGAGCTCCCATGACGCACAGGGTCAGATGTGACCAGCACGTCGCCGCAGCGCTCCAAGGACAGACCACTCCGACAACCACACCACCACAAGAACAGGCTACAGGACTTGGACATGCCGCCTCTATTCACACGACGCTGTATAGTTAGCTCATGTACTACCCTTGTCCTCCCTTCAAACTATAAAAGGAGAGGACTTGGACCATTTCGAGAGAAACAAGAATAGCACCCGGTAACACGTACACTTCCTAGCCGCCTGAGAGCAACATCTCAAGCGGCCCACATCGCTTTCCGCCGAGACCTGGGACTAGCTCTCTCTCTCACCCAGCTTGTAACCCCCTACTACAAGCACTTTGGTGCAAGGAATACAAGATCGATCTCTCAGACTGGACGTAGGGCACCGATTGCCTGAACCAGTATAAACCTTGTGTCTCTTTACATCACCGTCTGGGATTGGGAACACGCAGTATAATTTACTAGTTGGTTGAGGACCCCCCGGTCCCAAACACCGACAGATAGAGTCCCAGTTCGATAAGTTTACATGTTGTTTTCTCAATACGTTATAAAATAGGTCAATTTACATGTATACCCTATCTATACCTTGTCCATCAAGTCAATGAGGCACCCCCGGATTAGATCATCTTTGACCAATTGGCCCAGCCCACCCTCGTCGAATGTGCAAGCTATGGCTTCGATGAGGATAATAGGGGTTCATGTATTTGCCAATAAGCATCCTCCTGGCAGCGTCTGCTATGGGTACTACATGTGCGAGTTCCTTAGAAAAATGTGAAGCATACCATGAACAACCAATAGTAAATAAATCAACAAAAGTTATCTTGTACATTGATCACTTAGGGTGCCTACAAATCTTTTTGGCTTCATGTTTTCATTGTAGATACCTCCCTTCAAGAAAACTAAGAAAGAGCACATATTATATCCATTTATTGATGTGTGTCTATTCATCTGGTGAAAAATTGTTCATTTTCGAGGGAAATACTATGATGAACTATTGAAATGGCAAAACCTAAATAGTGAGAACGTCATGGTTGGGTTAAGCTTAGACTGAAACTATAGGTTCAAGACGTTGATATGAATATGTCTCTTGTGTCTTTAAATATTAGTGTTTCTTGTGATACACAAAATATTAATTAATTTCCATACAACAACTGATAACAAATCAATACTAGCTGCCTTCAAAAAACTAATCAATACTAGCATAGCAAATATGCTCATCACTGCTACTCATGTATCGACGAACTTTTAGAGGTGCTCATGATACACAAGCATGTAACTTAAAACTAGGTCATTACATGTACATAGTACACACCTCCGGAACAAGGTGTAAGGAAAATAGACTCTATGGGCCATTAAGTTGGATTTTGGTGTTTGATGAACAACATGACCATTTGAACTAACAAAATTTGCTAGTATACAAGGTTTAGTTCAATTGGATGCAAAGTGGACTTGGACTTTGGCAAACGTGGTGATCCAGATGATCACCACCTCAAGCAAGATATTAGAAGACATGTTGAAGACTGTAAAAGTGATGGTGCCATACTCCTAGGATTCTCGACTACCGGATATGCTGGCTACCAAATCCATACCGAAAAAAACTCGAAGGTCCACGACTTGCCTATTTGAGGAAGGATATCTCAAGATCACGCCAAGACTCCGACTATGGCATGACTATGTAACTTGTAGGGCAAGTAGGCCTCTGATATAAATAGCTAGCGATCCACCCTATTGTAATCATTGAAACTCTCATAGGCATAGCCATCTTGTAATCGCCATCTTGCTATTCGACGAGATCGAAATACAAACAAGTAGCAACTGGACATAATGCATTTACTCGCTTCCCGAGGGCCCAAACCAGTATAAATCTTGTGTCTTGACTATGCTTGTTCTTTGCATCAAGCGAATTCCTCCAAGAACCGAATATCTGCTGGTAAAAAGCACCGATAGAGGCGCCAGGTAGGGGGATTTTGCGCAAAGAGTGATCATACCGATCATCAGTGGAGTTTGGTATGCCGATCTAACGTGTTCTGATATTGAGGCACTACCTACTTTAGCCAAATCCAAGATCATAGGTGACTATCACTCAGGGTCTCAGATCTATTCACCATCCCGCAACATGCCACCGACCATCCACTTTAGAAGTCTGGTATTCGAGCATGATGGGGATTTCAATCTCAAGTGGACGGGGATCGATGACCCTGATCTGACTCATGTCGGTCGTGAAGTTTTCTTCTCTTGGGCACACCCAACCGAAGAGGAGATGAACGACAAGGATGCCCAACTCGATCTAGACTTCGAAGACTCTTAAGATGAGATCGATCCTTTCGAAAGTTGATGAATCTACATGGCTAGTCATGATCAGGCCTTGGCAGATGAGGCTGGCTCATCAGCCTCTCGACCACCTCTGCATCTCAGCAATGCACCAATGCTCAATACAGCTCTACCACAAGCAACGACCTAGTCGACCCTGGCTCCGAGGAATCTAAGTTCTGACTTCCGAGCAGCATAGGAAGACAACATTCAGCTCCAAATGCTCCTAGGCACTATGGGGGCTCTAGCAAAAGAGGGTACACCATTGATAGAAATCATTGAACAAGCACAGAATCTGGCCGACCGAACGAAGTAGCGCATAGATGCCAAAGTAGCCATATCCCGATCTCAATCTAGAGGTCGCAACCCTCCTCTAGAGGGATCTCACCAATCGGTTGGAAACCATTGCCAGCCAAGACAAGGCTGAGATCTATGACCCAAACTTGAAAAACATCACCAAGGTCGTGATGCTCGGGAAACCATCAATGTCAACAAAGCCTAGAACAGGAATTACTTGGTCATTCCCTATTCGGCATTCGTCCATCGACTACACCAGGTGATCTGGCCTAACTAATTCTATCCTAGGCCCATTGAAACATACGATGGGACTACCAATCCTAAAGAGTGGATCCAGATCTTTGATATGGTGATTGAGGCAGCATCAGGTGATGACCATGGAAAGGCCAATTACCTACCAACTGTCCTTCAGGGGTCTGCTCGAACTTGGCTGATGAATCTGCTCGAGTGCATGGTCCAATCTTGGAACCATTTGCGCCAGCTATTCGAAGCCAATTTCCATGCCACCTACAGCCATCCCGGTCATGAGGACGATATGTTCGAGTGTGTTTAGAAGCCCGATGAGCATCTTCAGGACTTCATTCGTAGATTCAGCGAGATTCGCAACACAATTCTTGACATGAGTGAAGATCGGGTAATTGTGGCCTTCAAGCAAGTATGTAAGGATGAACGTACTGCGGAGAAGGTTGCCACCAAGAACCCAAAGACAGTCGCTGAACTCTATATGATCCTCGATGCAACAGCGAAGGCGGCAGACGCCCAAGCACAGGTGCATGGGCAGTCCAACGTAGATGACAAGAAAAAGAACAAGGACAAGAAGCGTAAGACTGGAGAAGCGGAGGTCCTTGCTGCGACAAAGGGAAAGGCTCCACCTTGACACCAAGGTAAACCCAATGACCTCCCTGTATATTGCCCTGTACATAGTTCCACCAAGCATAGCTTTGTGGACTGCTTGGTCTATAAGAAGCAAAAGAGGAGGAAGAGCAGGCACGCAAGCCTGAGGGACCCGTTGGGCAAGAGCCGCCCAGAAGATGAGTTGACCCCCGCAATGATGACGACCCGATCATCTTAGGGGAGAATGAGATCACCATAATCTATGGAAGCTGAGCTACACTAGCCTCCAAGACCAAACTCAAGCAAGTCGAGTGCTAGGTGAACAGCACCTAGCCCTTGGACAGAAGGCTCAAGTGGTCAGAGGTATTCATCTAGTTGAACATATGGGATCACCCTCTGAGTCTCTATGATGGCCCATTGCTCCCGCTAATCATCAAACCCTATATCGGGAATTACATGGTTGGTCAAACCTTAATTGATAGCGGCAGTGTCCTCAATCTACTCTTTACAAATACGTATGACAATTTGGGGTTGCCTAGAAAGTGCCGCCTCTCAGTCAAAGAGCCCTTCTATGGGATAATGCTGGGTATGTCAGCGTATCCTCTTAGGAGAATCAACCTACAAGTTACCCTTCAAGAAGGCGAGAACACTAGATCCGAATTCCTCATGTTTGAAATTGCAGACTTTGAATCTACCTACAACTACATCTTGGGTCGGCCGTTTTTGAAGAAATTCATGGCAGTCGCTCATTTTGCGTACTTAGTACTTAAGGTACCCGCCCCTATGGCCGATGACTATATACAGTGATCGCAAGGGTGCTGTCACCTATGACATGAAGACCCTCGACATGATCAAGCAGTATAAATAGGCTCCGACAGAACCAAAGGAACCACCAGTCAAGCAGCAGAAGACTGCTGCAATGGTGGCCTTGACTCTGGTAACCCCGAAGACAAAAGAGGCACCTAAGGACCCTGAATGCTCTAAAGCAGCTACAGCCTAGCCTGAAGCCCCGGAACTACCAGCTCAGCAACTGATGGTCATCTCCAGTGAAAGTCACAGAGATGACGACAAAATGGCATAAGTCCTCGAGTCTACTCCTCAACCGAAGGAGATCACGGATGACGCGTCGACCAAGAAGGCCTTACTGGATCCCCAAGATCTAGCTAAGACCACCAACATCGGGTCAAACCTAGAACCCAAATAGGAACTTGAGCTCTTTGCTTTTCTCTAGGCAAATAAGGATGTATTTGCTTGGGAGCCATCTGATATGCCTAGAATCCCCAGAGAAGTAATCGAGCACAAACTTGGTCTACCAGCTGGCGCCCGACCTGTCAGAAGAAGCAAAGATGTTACACACCAGAAAAATGAGCTGCTATACGCAACGAAATCAACTAACTTCTGAAGGCAGGTTTTGTGCGAGAGGTTGTAGGGTCGAGATGGCAGACTAGAGGGGGTGAATAGTCCTTTCTAAAAACTAAATGCGTCGGCTAACCGAAAAAATGCGGAATTAAAACTGTCGGTTTAGCCAAGACTACAACCCTCTATCTAAGTTCACAAGCACCTTACAAAGATTCTAGTTAAGCAACTAAGGTGCTTGGCTAGCTAGAGCTCACCTAATCAATTCTAGAGCAAGGTCACACAAACCTATGCACTAGTACTTCACACAACTAGGGGAGCTCCTACACAACTAGTGATGCAAAAGCACAAAGCCACCTAAGCTCACTAGCAATGCTCAATAACAAGGCTACACAAGCCAAATTATAGAGCGTAAAATACTTAGCTACACAAACTAAGCAATGTGACTAACAAGTTTACTAAAACCAAATTAGCCACACAAGGGAGCTACTTCTGTGCTACACAAGCAAGAAGGTAACTAGCCAACTACACAAGTCAACTAATTACAAGAGCAACTACACAAGCACAATGTATATGAATGTAAATACAAGCTAGCGTAAAGGGGATGCAAACCAACGGGAAGACAAGGATGACATGATGATTTTATCCCGAGGTTCACATGCTTGCCAACACGCTAGTCTCCATTGAGACAAGCTCCAAGGTTGCCGCCGGTCCTCTTGCTAGTGGTGACCCGCAAGTCACACTCTCCCACATGGAATGCTTACCACAAGCTCAGGCACTTGACTTGGACAGACCACTTGTCGCCATTCACATAACACTCTACTAGAGTTGTTCTTCACGGCTCCCACGGGGTGAGCATGATACCCCTCACAATCTCTTCTTCGGAGCACCGCACAATCTTCTTTGCGTGCTTCAACGGAGACCACCACCAAGCCGCCTAGGAGGTGGCAACCTCCAAGAGTAACAAGCACCACCGGCTTATAAATTGATCACCTAGTAATGGAAATGGAGATCCTAATCTTCCGTCAGGTAGAGGTAACTATCGTTGTGGCGGAGAATGATATACCGATCTGGCTTCAGATAGAAAGATTGAACCCTGCAATCTTAGCACCACAGCTCCTCTGGTTATCAACCAAGTCACAGACCAGGTTGACCTCACCAAGAAGGCTAATCCCTGCCTGCGCAATGAAGAACACAAGCAAGAACAAGAAAGAACACAACCAAATTGCAGATGAATGATTAATCTCATGAAGTTGGGGTCTCACAAACCGATAAACGGTGAAACTATTCTTGACAGAATAATCTAAGCAAAACCCAAACCCTAATGGAGGGGTGGTGGCTGTTTATGAAGACTCTAGGGTCATGCAAGACCCCTGGACGCGCCACTAATGGGCCCAAACTTGATACAAGGTCCAACAGACCAAAAGACGGTGTCGCAGCACCCTAGCAGATTCTGGACGCTCACTTGTGACCACAATTCCTGTTGATTCCAAATAGCTTTTGATGTGAAACCACTTGGATTGGCTTGATTATTAAATTAGCTTTCCATCCATATGTGGATCATCGAAAACGGAGTCCGGATGCATCTTGGGTGACCAATTTAAGGCAGACTAGTCCTGGAGGCCGAGGCAGACTCGAAATCATGTTGGACCGGGCCTCCGGTTCCTGTTGGACGTCCTTGCTGGTCATCTTCGCCTCATCCATGTCCTCTAAGTCCTTCATGACCCTCTCCAATGTTCCTAAGCAAGATAACATCATTAGGTAGTAGTCTATTCTCAAAAGTATAAAAAGAATCGCTTAAGAACGAGCTCACCTCTAAATTGAGTTGACGCATTCGAGCCCGGGTCATTGGACCTTGCATGACGTTTGAAGGATCAGCGGGTACAACTGAAGGAGTGATGTCCTCATCATCCTCCCCCTCTTGAAATGGAGTCGTCCTCGACTAAAGCTGATCTTCTTCTCCCAAATAAGGTTTCAAATCTATAATGTTAAAGGTGGGACTAACCCCGAACTCGGGTGGCAACTTAAATTTGTAGGCATTATCATTTATTTTCTCAATTATCTTATAAGGACCAGCTGCTCTTGGCATTAATTTAGACTTACGCAGCTCAGGAAATCTATCTTTTCTCAAATATAACCAAACCAAATCATCGGTTCAAGTTTAATCTCTTTTCTACCTTTACTACCAGCAATTCTATACTTTTCATTCATTCTTTCAATATTTGCTTTAGTTGTTTCGTGCAACTTACGAATAAAATTAGCATGCTCTCTAGCATCACTATGTATTCTCTCAGTGGTAGGTAAAGACAAAAAATCAATCGGAGCACGGGGGTTAAAACCATACACTACCTGAAAAGGACTTACCTTGGTTTTGGAATGTTTCGCCCTGTTATATGCATACTCCACATGCGGTAAACACTCTTTCCACATCTTCAAATTTCGCTTCAAAATTGCTCTCAACATGGTGGACAATGTTCAATTCACAACCTTAGTTTGCCCATCAGTTTGGGGATGACATGTTGTAGAAAACAGCAGCTTGGTCCCCAATTTATTCCTCAACGTACGCCAAAAATGACTCAAGAATTTTGCGTCGTGATCTGAAACAATAGTAGAAGGCATACCATGCAAGCGAACGATTTCTTGAAAGAAAAGGTCATCAATATGAACAACATCGTCGCTCTTATGACAAGCAATAAAATATGCCATCTTAGAAAAAACAATCAACCACCACAAAAATACTATCCCTCCCCCTCTTAGTCCTTGGCAAACCCAACACAAAATCCATAGACATATCAGCCCAAGGAGTAGAAGGAACAGGAAGAGGCATATACAAACCATATGGGTTCAACCGTGACTTAGCCTTTTGACATGTGGCACACCGAGCCACGTACCGCTCTACATCTCGCCTTATCCTTGGCCAAAAGAAGTGTGTGGACAACACCTCCTCCGTCTTCTTGGCACCAAAATGTCCCATCAATCCACCTCCATGTGCCTCCTACAACAACAAAAGATGAACGAAACCAACTAGAATGCATAGGCGGTTAGCTCTAAATAAAAAACCCATCATTGATCATAAACTTATTCCATGCACGTCCCTCTCTACATTTATGCAACACGTCCTTAAAATTAGGATCAAGCACATATTGTTCTTTTATTGATTGAAGACCAAAAATCCGACAATCAAGTTGGGACAGCAATGTATATCTTCTAGACAAAGCATCAGCAATCACATTATCCTTCCCTTTCTTGTGTTTGATAATATAAGAAAAAGATTCAATAAATTCCACCTATTTAGCATGCCTACGATTCAGATTATTTTGAGAATGAAGATACTTAAGCGATTCATGATCAGAATGAATAACAAATTCTTTAGGCCACAAATAATGACGCCATGTCTCTAAACAACGAACAAGTGCATACAATTCCTTATCATACGTGGAATAATTAAGAACAGGGCCATGCAAATTTTCACTAAAGTAAGCAATGGGTTTACCATCTTGCATCAAAACACCTCCAATGCCAACTCCACTAGCATCACATTCTAGCTCAAAAGTCTTACCAAAGTTTGGAAGTTGCAGCAATGGTGCGTGTGTAAGCTTGTCCTTCAAAGTGTCAAAGGACTCCTGATGTGCCTTTCCCCAATGAAACACCACACCTTTCTTCGTCAACTCATGCAATGGGGCAGCAATGGTGCTGAAATCTTTGATGAAGCGGCGGTAGAATCCTGCAAGATCAAGAAAACTCCTCACCTGTGTGATGGTTTGGCAAACCGGCCAGCTCTTTATGGCTTCAATTTTCATCTCGTCCACCTCAATTCCCTATGGAGTTACAACATAGCCAAGAAAAGAAACTCGATCCATGCAAAAGATGCACTTATCAAGGTTACCAAATAAACGTGCATCACATAAAGCATTAAAAACAGCATGTAAGTGATCCATATGTTCATCAAAAGACTTGCTGTAAATCAATATATCATCAAAGTAAACTACCACAAAATGACCAATAAAAGCTCTTAAAACCTCATTCATTAAGCGCATGAAAGTGCTAGGTGCATTTGTCAAACCAAAAGGCATAACTAACCACTCATACAACCCGAATTTGGTTTTAAACGTAGTTTTCCATTCATCTCCAAGTTTTATTCTAATCTGGTGGTAGCCACTTCGCAAGTCAATCTTAGTGAAAATTATAGAACCACACAACTCATCAAGCATGTCGTCTAGCCTAGGAATAGGATGACGATACCGAATAGTAATATTATTGATGGCTCTACTATCAACACACATACGCCAAGTTCCATCTTTCTCAGGAACCAAAAGTATAGGAATGGCACAAGGACTAAGGCTTTCACGTACATACCCACGGTCCAAAAGGTCTTGGACTTGCCACTGAATTTCCTTAGTCTCCTCGGGATTGGTTCGATAGGCAGCACGGTTGGGCAAGGTTGCTCCCAGAATCAAATCAATTTGATGCTCTATTCCTCTCATAGGTGGTAGCCCCAGGGGTATCTCAGCTAGAAAAATGTCCTCATAGTCCTACAAAAGGATAGTGATAGCAGGAGGCACCAAGCTAACAATATCATCAAGCAAAAATATAGCTCGTTTGCATACCAAAGCATAGCAAATATCATCATCAGAAATTTCAGCAAAGTCACATTTTGTTGCAAGCATAACACCACCCTTCAATTTAATTTCCTCAGCCTTAGAAATAGATGTAGAATTATCCTTTTTAGGTGGGAAAATAGAATTAGCAACTTGCTAATTTTTAGATTGAACATCATTCAAACTAGCAGTGCGTTCTCTATCAGATTGTACAATTTGAGCAGGTGTCAAAGGTACCAAAGTAATTTTCTTTCCTTTATGCACAAAAGTGTATTTATTACTTCTACCATGGTGTGTAGCATCATTATCATGTTTCCAAGGATGACCCAATAAAAGTGAACAAGCTTGCATAGGTACCACATCACAATCAACAAAATCAGCATAAGAACCAATGGAAAATGAAACTCTGCAAGTTTGTGTTATCTTTGCTTTACCAGAATCATTTAGCCACTGAATATTGTATGGACGTGGGTGTGGGCGTGTGGTCAAGCCAAGCTTTTTGACCAAATCAGAACTCACTAAATTGTTGCAGCTACCTCCATCAATAATGACACGTGCTCGACGGTTGCTGATGACGAAGAAAATCTGGAACAAGTTATGGCATTGTAGCTTCTCAGGTTGCTAGACTTGTGAGCTGAGCACCCGTTGTACAATGATGCTCCTATAGGACGCTGTGGCCTCGTCACCAAGGACTTTGCCATCCTCCTCATCTGCATCTTGGTCTTCTTCATCCTCAATGTCAGAGGTGTTGATGTAACCATCTTCTATAGCAATATATGCCCGCTGACTTGGGCAGTCCTTCTGCACATGGTCAATGCCATGGCAGCGGTGGCACTGAATGCTCAAAGTGCATCCCGTCGATGCAACGGATGAGGCACTCTTGGTAGGCACCTGCAAAGAATTTTTACCTAAATCTGAAGGTCGTGTGGGAGGTGCCTTAGGTGTAGCAGAAACTCTAGAGGTTGTTGGTCGCTTGCTCGCTGGTGGAGGCACCCAAAAAGTGGTTGGCTTGGTCAGCCCCGAAGATGGTGCCGAGTGTGGCGTGTATGTGGTGCTGACCTTGCTCTTGCTCTGCTGTTCATGCCCCTGCAATTCCTTTTCTGCAAGCATAGCAAATTGAAACAACTGGTTGACAGTGTTAAATTCTTTATATTCAACAATATCCAGAATTTCACGCCTCAAACCCGAATAAAAATGACAGATGGCATCTTCGTTCCCCTCCACAACACTACAATGCATCAATCCCTTTTGGAGCTCACCATAGTAATCTTGTATAGATTTATCTCCTTGTTCTAAACGCATCAATTTCTTGTGCAAGTCTCTATGATAAGAAGGGGGAACAAAATGATCACACATAGCTACCTTAAGTTCTTCCCACATACTAGGTAAAGCATCCTGTATAGCTAGCCCATTCCACCAAATAATGGCAAAATTCTTAAACTACTAGTAGCTTGTCGAACTCTATGATGCTCAGGCACAAGGTGGGCACTAAACTTTTATTCTACTGTCATCTCCCAATCAAGATATCCCTCAGCATCATAATGACCCAAAAAAGATGGTATTGTGAACTTAACCTTAGCATAAGGATCATTGAGTACATGGTGATTATTACCTTGATGGTGGTGGACACCACCCATACCTGTCGTGTTGCGGTGAAGATGTTGTCGTAATCTTGCTTGTTGGAAGGTTGCTCGATCTATGTTCCCAATGGCATCATGCACCGTGTCTTCTGGCAAGAGACCATCGGTGTTGCTGTCGGAGACATCATTATTGTTGACCGCCACCAATGTTTCCAACTCAATAACCTTGTCGGTTAGCGTGGAAATTCATTTGTCCAATCTCTCCATGTTGTTGCCAATGTTGAGTTCAATGAGTGCGTCAGTGATGGCCTTCCTAACGGCCTCATTCATCCTATTTTGGGCATCCTCTACAACAGCTTGTAGTTGCTCTTGGCTGACACACTCGTTGAAACCCTTAGGATTGTTATCTCTAGTCTGTTCACCTCCTGCCATTGTAATCACAAAAATAGGAACAAACGGTGAAAGTTATCCCTACCAAATGACTATGTGGTTGCAGTGGTGTCACTTTTGACAACAAGTGGAAGCATCTTACCAAGCTCTTATAAAGTTCTTACCAATATAAGCAGTGGGCGGTACAACCAACGGCTGGTTCATGATACCTGTGAGGCAGTGGTACCGAGATTGCAAAGCCCTTTTTCTGTACTGATCTAAAGAATTTGTGGAGCTTGGAAGGCAAACAAAGAGTAATATGTATATCTGGCACACAAGTTAGTAACAGAGAGTAATGCTGAATTATAGTCCAAAGTACTTGTTCTCATTGCTGGTCTAAAATGCTCTAAGTACTAGGTGTGTAACAAACAAGCAAGTATGGTGGATAGCAAGGAGACAGGTGTGTGAAAAACAAGTATGGTGGATGGAAACAGCAACACAAACAAGGAACTAGACAGCATACGCTAACACAACTCACTTTGGTCTTCTCTATGTGCTCCTCTATATATTGTTCCTCTTTTGCCTCTCTTTTTTCTATTTTTTAGGCTGTCGTTGTTTTTTGGGAAATTTTGACGTTTTTATTTTATTTTTTTGATATTTTTTCTTCACTTAGGAGCACAAAAGAAGTAACCACAAAAAATATGAGCTTAAACAAGTGAAAGATGTGGCCTGTGTAATTTTTAGAAAACTTGCTCAAAATCGAGAAAAACCTTGTGACCACGAAAAGAAGATCTTGTGACCACTTTTTTACCAATTTAAAAATTTCCAACCCCAACAATGTGGGGGATGGATGGATCTGAAATTTTTTTCTGATCGATTTTGATATATGGAACGTCGAAATCGGAGTTCGTATGCGAAAACTAGACCAGTTTTAAGAATTAGCTCCGAATTAGAGGACAAAACAGGAACAATGTGCGCAAAATTGGTCATAGCAGCAAAGATTTGATGGAAATGATGGGGGAAAACACACGAACTGGACTCTAACACGACCAAACCAGCAACAAGACCTTGACCAAGACACAAACTCAACACGACGGACTCTGAAACCAAAATATGCAAAGGCTATGGCGCGGAAGGTTCTTGGACAGGGAAAAAAATATGGCATTGGACTATGGAACGAAAGCGAAACACTCAAAACTAGGGGATAAATGTAAACCTGATGGTATACCTTAGCTCTAATTACCATTTAATGGAAATGGGGATCCCGATCTTCCATCAGGTAGAGGTAACTATCGTTGTGGCGAAGAATGACACACCGATCCAGCTTCAGATCGAAAGATCGAACCCTGCAATCTTAGCACCACAGCTCCTCTGGTTATCAACCAAGTCATGGACCAGGTTGACCTCACCAAGAAGGCTAATCCCTGCCTGCGCAATGAAGAACACAAGCAAGAATAAGAAAGAACACAACCAAAGTGCAGATGAATGATTAATCTTACGAAGTTGGGGTCTCACAAACCGATGAATGGCGAAACTGTTCTTGACAGAATAATCTAAGCAAAACCCAAACCCTAATGGAGGGGTGGCGGCTGTTTATGAAGACTCTAGGGTCGTGCAAGACCCCTGGACACGCCCCTAATGGGCCCAAACTCGATACAAGGTCCAATGGACCAAAAGACGGTGTCGCAGCACCCTGACAGATTCTGGACACTCACTTGTGACCACGATTTCTATTGATTCCGAATAGCTTTTGACATGAAACCACTTGGACGGGCTTCCTGATCAAATTAGCTTTCCATCCATATGTGGATCATCGAAAACGGAGTCCGGATGTGTCTTGGGTGACCAGTTTAAGTTAGACTAGTCCTGGAGGCCGAGGCAGACTCAAAATCATGTTGGACCGGGCCTCTAGTTCCTGTTGGATGTCCTTGCTGGTCATCTTCGCCTCCTCCATGTCCTCTAAGTCCTTCATGACCCTCTCCAATGTTCTAAGTAAGATAACATCATTAGGTAGTAGTCTATTCTCAAAAGTATAAAAAGAATCGCTTAAGAACGAGTTCACCTCTAAATTGAGTTGACACATTCGAGCCCGGGTCATTGGACCTTGCATGACAGTTGGAGGATTAGTGGGTACAACCGAAGAAGTGATGTCCTCATCACCTAGTGCCAACACTTGTAATCTCTCATGCACCACACTAGAATCACTCTCTCACTTAGCGGATATGATTAGCACTAATCATAAGTGAGTTGGAGGGCTCCCAAGCACTCTCACACCAGGACACTAAGTCCCCAAGGTGCTCAACCCCTCAAATGGCTAACCACCACCTCTATTTATAGAGGGAGGCCTCAAACTAGCCGTTTGGACGTGTGCTGAAAATTGAACTATGAATAGTCCATCCTTATAGGCCTGGATAGTCCACCCTTATGCTGAGACTAGCTGTTAGGTGCTACAACGGTCACCCCAGACAGTCCACCCCTTAGGGCCCGTACAGTCCGCCGTTCACCTGAAACTAGCCGTTAGAGTTCAAACGATAGCTCTGGACAGTCCGAGAATTGTAGGCGGACAGTCCATCGTTCAAACCTGAGAACATGTCCAGAACCTATCCCGAACCTCTGTTCCTCAGAAATTAGACGGCAGACAGTCCGCCCTTAAAGGGACGGACAATCCGTAGTTGATTTCCAACAGCCTAGACAGAGTTTTCAGCAACTCTGCTCGCCACTGATTTTAGCCGGCAGATAGTCCACCACACAGGCACGTACAGTCCATCGTTCACTTGTCAGACCATGAACAGTGCGAGCACCGCGTCCGATCCCTCCCAAACATCAGCATCTGAGGACTGCGGACAGTCCGACACCAAAGGGCAGACAGTTCACCAATGTCCAGAAAGCAACCCAAGCTCTCTGCGACCTCCTCCTCGCTTGCAACTTCTTATCCTTTGTAAATGTGCTAACACCACCAAGTGATACACCACCTTGTGCTCGTGTATTAGTTTTTTACAAATATTTTTCCAAAGGATTAGCACTCTTCTTGCCATGCCACTCGATCCTAGCAATGATGCAAAGTTAGTTCACTCGAGTGGCACTAGACGACCGATATGCAAACAAGTTTGCCCCTCTTGATAGTACGGCCATCTATCCTAAACCCGGTCATCAACTTCTCTACTCAACTATGACCGGTGAAATGAAATGCCCTATAGGTTATACCTTTGCCTTGAGCATTCCATTCCATCTCCTCCAATGTCGATGCAACACATGCATCAATATGATCAACAATGATACGATCCACTTCATATCATCATGTGACCTTATTGGTTGATCAATCTTGACCTCACTTGCTCTTCACCATTGCATCGATCCATCAGCGCCAAGTCTTTGCTCAAGCATCCCACCACACGGTCTAGCGCATCAAAGCCTCCGACTTGCCCTTCACTCTTGCAACCGGTCCATCAAGCCAAGTCTCATCTTGATCTTCTCCACCTTAGTCACATGACTCCATGTCATGTCTCATGACAACTCTACAAAGATATGGAAATTAAGCTCATTTTAAGCAAGCTCTTCACATAAGTGTAAATTGCTAACTTGATTTGGATTTTATGCTACTTATCCAACATTTAAGCTCTATGTCAAGATTTGGATAAGCACCATAAAACCCAACTTGGTAGTGATAACTCCCCCTACATGAGTGCTCAAATGGTTTGGTTTCAAGCTTGCACACATGCATAAATATGAAATTTATGGGAGTGTTACCACTACTAAGTGATGCTAAGGTGTATAGAATAACCTTTGAAGCGTGATACCAATCGGAGTTGCACTTTTAACATTATCCTTACCACCATAAGTAGCTAGACAACAAAAATACTAGAAACCCCGTGAGATCAACATTATAAGCAAGCTTCTAGTACCACGTGTAAAAATACAAGTCTAGATACCATCCTATGCATGCTAGTTATCAAGTCATCATTCAAGTCCTACAACTAGCATACACCACACAAGCATGCATATCAAAATTTAAAAATTTATTCAATGCAAGCAAGCACATGAATATGCACATATCAAATGCAATCAATCAAAGTTCATGATCTTGCTCCCCCTACTTGTGTGCTTCTCATTGTCTAAGAATTTGATCCTTCTCATCTTTTTCAATGTTGCTCCCTCTTTGTCCATTGTTCATGTCCAAATCCCCAATTGTCATATCTTTGTCTCATTTTCTCCCCCTTTGTCATCAATTTCCATAAAGGGTATGCCTCTTTTGATACAAAGGGTTGGGGTAGATGGTTGACACTTGAATCTTCATTTTTGATGGACATCACCACACATGTTGGAATGATACCACTTGTATAGCACTAGAGACATATAGGATTATTGACCTTGATACCAATTGGTGGGGCACCTCCCCCTATGTCATAGCATGGGTCATTCACTTGATAAACTTAAGCTCTTGTAGGTGAGGGAACTTTCATCATTGATGATCACTTAAAGTTGAGGATCACTTGTGGAACCACCGTCTTGTATGATTGATACCACGTGTAGAAATGTGACATCACTTGAAAGATTTTTCTGGTATGGAACCACTTGTTGGATTTGTCAATAAAATCATTTCTTGAACATTTGCTATCTTCATGAGTACCACTTGTAGATTGATCTAGACACCACTTGTGAATTCTTGATAAACTATTTGAGTCTAGATACTACTTGAAATAAACAAACTAGATATCCATTTGCATTGTTGTCTTGTGCTTGTACTCTTGCTACTTATCATGAGCTTCTAAGTTGACTTGAACTAAATTGATTTGCCTAAGCTTCCAAGTCCAGTTTGAACCCTCTCTAAGCTTCTTCACACACATTAAGTGGATATCTTATCGAGGTTGTACTTGTCACTTGTTGGCAATCCAAATTAAATCAAGTACTAGGGTTCACTAGCTCATGAACAAACTCATACACTACCACTAGATTCATCTAATCATTCAAGCAACAGTGGTAGACTATGAATTTTAAAACTTCATTTGTTATGCATGATCCTATAAAGCATGTACTATATGCACTAACCGCATACTAGTAAGGGATGAAATGATCATGCACATTAAAATGATACCTTTGCTATCTTGGAGTAGAGGATAGTCACATAGATTCCAATTCACTACTCCAATAGCAATGTGAAGTCCAATTATAAGTTTGGTGAAGACCAATCATCAATAATAAAATCCATTCTTCACCTATATGATTTAAGAACCACTAATGATCAAGTGCACTTTCTTGTTGTGGTTTGCTTGCTTTTTCATTTCATCTTTGCTTGCATGAGAGCATCAATGTGAGAATACACTTGAAATATCATGACTAGCTCTCTTTTGGATGTTGCTTGCTTTCTTGATCAATCATTTTGATTGCTTCAGCTAAGCATCTCAAATATTCCTCGGATCACCACTTCCATGTTAGCCTTCCAAGTACCACACTTGGTTTACCTACAAAAGGCGGCAAGCCCCTACACTAGGGAGAAGTGACCTCTCTCCAAGAATCATTCTTGACACTCACTTCAAATAACTTGATTAATTGATCCAAGTGATGGACTTAACTTAATGAGTAACCATGAATCATTCTTTAAGTCCTTTTGTTTCTACCAAATGATCTCCAATGATCACTAGAACTTAAACTTCATCTTCATCTTGAGCTTGGTCTTGATCTTCAATTTTGAGTACCAAATATGTGCCAAGTACACTCCACAATCAAATGGTCTTGTACTATTTGCTTGTCATGCTCCTAGATCACTCCAAAATCAAACTTAGGTACCTCAACCACTTATAAACATGTTTTCAACTTGAGGACCTTTCAATTGAAGTGACTCCAAATCAATCCAATAATTATCCCTTTTCTAGCAGATTCTGTACCCTTCAATGAAAAATACATATATCCCAATGTACAAATCCAAATGCCATGAAATTTGGTTGAGATGTGGTTCACTAAGTCATCTAGCAGTTGTAAAAATTTGGGCTTCATTTGACTTCTAGATTGCTACCAAATTTAAATTCTTCCACAACTGCTACATGCTGAAAACTGCTGCACTATGCCTGACAAGATCCACTTCAAAACCAAAGCATCTCTTATCCAATTATCATGAAATTTGTACAGCATCTCATACCATAAGTCTAGAGCATGAACACCAAATTTCAAGTCAATCCAAATAGATTTGATCACTCAAACATGGATAAGATCACAGCTAGCTCAGATTCTCAATTATATGACAAATTTCTTCACATGAGCTATACTTTATCAAATATGAATCAAACTTGAAACTAACTTGTTTGAATACTTTCACAAGATATATATCCATTCAATCCACTTACTAATGGTCATCTTATGAATTTATCCAACACAAATTAATCCAAACTTGATTACTAAGTATTTATCCATTCAAACATCTTATAGCAAGCAACATTGCATATTTATGCAATTCAATCAACTCATATGCACCCAAATAAAATGATCAACAAGAGATATATCTTGGTTAGATCATGATCATCTAATTAGCAAGATTCAACTCATATCTTTACAAGACATCAAATATATCAATGAATCATCACAACTAGATAAATGACACTTGTATGTTGTAGCACATTTGGACTTCACTAACTTGTCATGGCATTGGGATAATAATCATCACTTGTTAATACTTAGCTCATTCACATGATCAACACAATGAATACCACTTGAACCAAGCATCCAATGCCTATGATATCTACAAACAATCAACCACTTTTTGATGGTACGCAAACTAGTTTGGGTCCTCTCAAGTTAGGAGCAACATACTTAGGCATAGCCTTAGTATGAGTAGCGGGATGTTTTGCAATTGCAACCAATGAGGTACCATTGCCATCCTTTCTAAGCATATTATTATCAATAATTGAAATAGGCTTAGAATTGTTACCTAGGGGACATGAATTAGCCATGTGTCCCCTTTCCCGGCATGAGTAGCACTTCCTCTTTGATTGGGCCTTTTCTTCCTTGCTCATGTGGTGCTTCTCATTGCCTTGCCTCTCATGAATTGCTTGAGCCTTCTTCTGAAGCTT
This sequence comes from Miscanthus floridulus, assembly GCF_019320115.1. Classification (NCBI taxonomy): domain Eukaryota; kingdom Viridiplantae; phylum Streptophyta; class Magnoliopsida; order Poales; family Poaceae; genus Miscanthus; species Miscanthus floridulus. The sequence goes on from NC_089582.1 coordinate 109,213,129, forward strand.
GATAGGACACTTCGAGGCAAAATGTCCTGTATCTCCACACTTGAAGCACTTGATGTGAGCATACATCTTCTTCTCATCTTGTGTCTTGCTCACCATCTTGGCATCTTGAATTTGCATTGGATGCTTGCCTTTCCACCCCATCTTGTCTTCCTCCTCCTCTTCTTCTTCTTCATCAAGTCACCACCATCTTCATGGTTGATCTTGATTTGCTCTTGGGGTGTCTTCTCTTGCTCAACTTGTGGCTTGGGTTGAGGCTCTTCTTGTTGCTTCACCAATTGCTTGGTTGGGCACATTAAGGTAAGGTGATCCCAAGTGCGGCACTTGAAGCACTTGACATGCTTTAGCCTATAACCCCCTCGGTGTTACACCCTAAACAAATCATTAAACCATGTCATGAGCATCATGTTTATGTGATAAAGTGTGTAGATCAATTTCTTGTAACCTAAAATGACTAATAAAAATGTTAAATGAAAGTTCATTCAATAGCTCATGTATATCAAGTAGGGTTGAAAACCAATTTTTATTAAGCAAAAGCATTATAGAACATGTGTGTGACACTTAAATAAAGTTTGGATTATGGACTTTGTAGATGACAATGAAATCCTTTCTGTTGAAAAATAACTTCGCTAGCTAATGCTTCTTATGGAATCAAGTTCAGCTCAAAGACTTAGAATATTTTCAAGTTTATAGACAGCAAGACAATGCCATGTTTGGCAATTTATTTTGTGAAATCGAGTTAAGGGATGGTGTCGTGTTTTAGCTCAGGTTGGTAGCCTCACATGCCATCTTGAGCATGGTGAAGATGGTTTAGGTCCAGAAACAATCGTTTAGTTGTTATAGGTGCTTTAAAATTCGTGCAAGACGTGATTTCGGGCTAGTTCACTGGGTGAGCGCGGTCACCACGTCTTGGGGATGTGACGTCGCCATGCCAGCTCACTCTGCATGCGCATACGCACTGCCGCACGTGGCCAACTATGACTACCCTATCCTGGCCACCACTAGCTCTATCGCATGGAGCCACCGCTGCTGCTCACAGGGCCGAGCGACTCGGCCACCTGCCTCGCTATGCTGCCGACCCGCCTTGTGCCATGACACAGCCGTTGTAGGTGCTATCGCCTCACCATCACGTCCGTGCCTCCCTCTGCACCCCTACCCCGCTGCTGCTGTGCTCACGTGTTGGAGCTCACTGTTGCCTTGCCATTTATGGCACTGTGGCTGCATGGGCCATGCCAGTCAATGGATGCACTTGCTTGTCCAATTGCATCTACGCATGTGATGCCCTGATCGCGTCGATCACATCCCGCCAAGGTGAGGCCATGCTGAGCCCACCTACCAGACCCGTCTCCCTCTTTCTCTCTACTGACCATCGTCGAGCCGCGCCACCAAATTACCCAGCGATCGATCACCTCCATTCAATTCATCGCATCCATGGCTTCACAATCACGTCCTCTCGCTGTCCAACCCCACCCAGCCATGAAGAAGGCACTGCCAAGCTCCAATTTAGAGCTTTCCCTGCTGCCATGCCATTAAGGCCATGCTTGGCCTTGGTTGAGGGCAGCCCTCCTACTACCCATCCCAAACCAGTTCACCTACACCACTAGCTTCACCTTGACTCCCTCTTCACCCTGTGTGCCTTAGCTGAACCACTATCGCCTCCCTGTCATCGTAGATGCGATTGTGCCACCATGGTGCGTCGCCGCATGGCTCGGCCGCATGTGGCCAGCCCTTCTCCGTCACCCTCTTCTCCACCCACCAACTCAGTCAGGTCCATGTAGTCTCCTAATGATCACTCGCTAGCCAGTTAGGTCCTTAGGGGCTCTGGTTCGTTGAGGCAGTCGCGCCACCATCGTGGATGGCCACGCACCGCCGTAGCTAACTCCAGCGCATCCCACCGCCCCACGTTGCTGCTTGGCGTAGGCGGTGGGACCATAGTTGAGTGTCAGCCTGACCGACGAGCCAGTGTGGGTCTCTGGTGGCTAGCGTGGCCACCCCATGCCATCGCTCGCCGCGCCGCCGGGCATGGGTTAGCTGGGGTTGCGCATGGGGGAATTCTAGGGAAGACGGGGCGTTAAGTGAGAAGGTCTGAGAGAAGAGAAAATAGTGTTAGTACTTAGTTGTAAATTGGGAGGAGTTTGAGGTCTCTTTTGCAAAATCACCAGTGCGCGTGGGCTTTCCTCAGCGCGGGCTATCTCCGCGTGGGCCGATGTCCGTGTGAGCAGTATCTGGGGGCAGCCACGCGAGCATGCACATTGGGTCATGCGTGCCGCACAGGAGATTCACTTTTCTTTTTTTCTAAGGAATTAGAAATAGTTTTCTAATTTAATTTCTGAGCTGATCTTTGGTAATTAATATAAAATCATATAGGTGTCCAAAAATTATGAAACAAATTTTGTTAGGTTCCTAAAGTTGTGATCTATCTGTTGGTGGATTTAGGAATTTTTGTGGTAAATTGGTGATAGCTTTAGTCCAAAATTTTTTATGATAGATTCATTGTATTATTAAGTGCTGACTGTAATTTTTGTAGCCTTAGAATAGACTAAACATTAGGGTAGTTAAATGCTCTTTGTTTCAATATACATTAAATCACTAGTAGAAATAAGGATATATCTTTAATTTGCCAACCTAAGGGTTTGTTAGTTGAACCCAATACTTAGCTTGATGAAGATGATAGTTAGCTTAATATCTTAGTCATTAGAGCTAGCTTAGTAGCTTGGTGTGCGCATTCTTATTTTAAGAGTTGCTGTTGCCTAAATGCTAAATGGTTGCATCATCATCGCATGCATGTAGAGAATGAGTTGGTGGACATAGTGACCATAGACGATCGTTGTCACAGAACCGACTAATTTATAAGAGCACAAGTACAAAAACAATCGCCAAAACGATTAAATTCTCGCACTTGAGCCCATATAAACCCGGTAGTCAACTGAAACCTCGAAGGATTTCAAACCAACTTGCATACAACCAAGATCACAGTAATTCAACATAACATATCGTACGTTACAACATTTCATAGACGGTTTGCAAATGGGTTACAACACCTCAGAGTCATCGTTATTACAAAACAAGTCTTGTAAAGTACGAGGAAGCAAATAGTTTAACTTACACACCCGAGTTCAAATACAAATACTGGTTTGCTGATCACAACCCGCAAAAGCATTCAGATAAGAGAAACAGAGATCATGCCCATGATCTAGTCTTCGTCACCCACCGGGTGGAGACAATACTTACATAATCCTTGATATAGAAGGTCATCTGCAACAAAAGGGAATAAACCCTGAGTACGAGAATGTACTCAGCTAGACTTACCCGTCGAAAACCAAGACAAATGACACCAAGGATCATGCATAGCTTAATTTAGTGGATCTGGCTGACACTTTCTTTTTGCGGAAAAGCATAAGTAATAATGATCAACTCTTAACCTGAACTAGTAGTGACTTTTAGCCATTAACCTATCATCTATATTAGTACCTGTACTAAGCAATCATTTGATTAAGATGCAAACATTAATAACCATAGCAGGTATAAATCGTGGCAACATTATCATCATCATCCATTTAACCATATCGTTAAATTAATTGAATCTATGTTGCCGCTGCTTAGTCAAGTTCTCACTATCCAGGAGAGACGGCGATTCGAATCGATTCCTATCCAGCTGGAGGGGTATTCCTAAACACAAACCCTGCTTCCCCCGTCAGGGTCACAAACGAGTCACCTTTGGTACGATTCAAGAGTCGCGAGTCTGAATAGATCGACATTCTCAGAGAACCACTCTGCTAAGGTTGTTCGAGACTCTAACCCGCCTTGGACTTATGCCAATGGCTCTCCGCACATCCTTACTACCTCTAGAATGCACGCCACTGCTCACGTCCTTGGCCTAAGTCGAGCTACTAGGCTTCGCGGTTGGAATGACTTATCTGTCTAGCTAAGTGTTAGGCTGCATTCAACATGACATAAGGACGTACAGTGTATCAGTCCTTAAATGACACAGACAGAATCACTATGTCTAAACCTGCACAAGACTCCGCCCGGTCTTAATTCATTATTAACATTGTTCTTTTCTATGATAGCAAATATAGCCAACCATGATCCACCTCATCCTAAAGCTCACAGGTAACAGGAAATCACCTGACTTCTACCGCACTAAGCATGGCTAAGCATTTAACCCGTTCCTGAACTTAAATAGGATTCCAGTGCGATATCTGGACAAGGATGGATATATAATGCAACAATTGGTTCCAACCAATTCCTATACTTAATGCATCATCAACGAATAAAAGATACTCAAGGTATTTGTAAAAACATGGGAGGCTTAATATGCTCTAGGGCTTGCCTTTCAGGAAAGAGGAAGGACGGTGGTCAGGGCACTCGGGCAACTCCTCCTCGGTGGCTGCTTCATCGATTTCCTGCACCTCGGGCTCCTCCTCCTGGTTGGCTCCCTCGAACTCCAGCAGCGTCACTCCCTCCGGCACACCTATTGCATGTATGCGCACGATAAATATCATGGATGCACATGAATGAAGTTAGGAATGCTCGGGGAATGCACATGCTTATTGCAGTCCGCATATTCCAACTTAAGCTCTATTCAAATCACTTTAACTTACCAAGTTTATACAACCTAATGTATAATTGCTCATCTTCAGTTAAGGACCTAGCACCTGCACCTAAGCATGTTCTCAAATTAGGCTAGCCCCTAAACAATCAACAAGAACATTGCAACAAAGCATACACACAAGCATTTGTATTTCAGCAAAATAGGAACTATATAGTGGTACAGTAAACTGACCAGAACTGAAGATCTACAATTCCAAATGACATGCAACAAGACAATTTGGAAAGCTTATGAAATTACCTACAATTAGTTTTTAGACCTCAAGGCATGATTCTAACCTTTACCAGGTCAAATTCTTTAATCAACAGAAATCTGTCTTCACAAGACAGAGAACAGGCAAAGCTGTGATCCAACTTTAAATGACTGTAACTCCTAAACTACTCGGCCAAATGCCACCAAATTTTAACAGGAGCTAGATACATAAGTTCTCTACAACTTTTGTATTCACCAACTTCCCAGAACACCAAATTATCATGGGGAACTTTGCAAAGTCTCCAAAACTGTCTAGAAGGACATAATGTAAGCAAAATAATTATTAACTTATGTTCCAAAGTCCCCAGAACTGTCTAGAAGGACATAGTTTGCTAATTGGAGCTCGAGCTAATTTGGCTTTGTTTGGGAGCTACAAGGTGAACAAGTTGGGTAAAAGAAACTGAAATTGAAATTCATACTTAGAAATTTTTCTAAGTATTGAATCAGCCCTCAACACTGACTTGTGGGCCCTTTTTGAGCATGTTGTGCACATTTTCATGACTTGGCTTCTAAACAAAGTTTGTTCCTTATAAAATTTGCTACAACTTTGCTTTAGGTTGCTCAGACGTGCAAACACTCTAAGTTGTACTTTTTAAACAGTCAAACAAAAGAGTTCAGGGGTCAAAACAAGTCAAACCATTACTTGAAATCATAATTAAACAACATGGTCAACATGAACAATGTTTCAAATGACATTCTAAGTGTAACTAAGGTTTTTAGGAGAGTAATTAGCCACACCACACATTGGTCACACCAAAATCAAGCATCACATGCATTGAAACAAGGAAAAACAAGTGAAATGTCACCTTTGTTTCAAAGTCATGTTTCACATGTTTCATGATTTTGTTGCATAGTACTAACTAATCATGTTTCACTAAAGTGAGTTGTACATGTTGCACTTGAGTGTTGCACGCTATTCATTTCATAAAACAAGCACACATGAAATATAACAATATGTTGCAATGTTTTGAAAACATGTTTCATGCAATATAAGCTCATGAATGGATGAATGATGCTCATGTTCATGAAATGCAAGTGCAAATGTGGAAGCCAAACACCTGGGGTGTTACAATCGTGAGTTGGAGGAGATCATCGAGGAATATGAGAAGGAGGTCCTCGTGAGGGAGGAGGTCCTAGAGCCACCACCGACTGACTTGGCTGACACCGCGCCTGCCCAAGGCAAGCCCCGGTGCATAACCCTTATTTTTTATAATCATTATATGTATATATGTGATGTGCATTTATGTTATAGGAATTTTATGGAAACCACATGCATAGATATATCTGTCCTATGAGTCTTACTAGTGCATGTTCTAGTAGCTGCTATGCTTAGGTTTCCGGTAGCGTGAGTAACCTGCCGTTACTCACAATAGGTGATTATTATAATTACTCTCATGATAAAAATGATGAAAGGAAAATAGAGACTGGATAGGGATATGGTATGGGTATTGGTGGGTGTACGAGTTGTGTCCCTCAGCTATGGGGCTTAGCTTGGTTACACTATTTTCCCTATCCATATCGATTGAGGACCGTCCATTGCTATGGATGGTAGTCGGGTCATAGACTTATTATCCTGAGCACATACTTGCTTATGGGAGCGAGAAGGCTCGTTACGCTCTTGTCATGGGTTCTAGCTCTTTTTGGACCAACTGATTGAAGATGGGGAAAGGTGGAGATCTAAGCACTATATTGGGACCAGGTCTCAAGTGTGGGGGCTTGGAGTCCAAGTTTGCATGGGGACCTAGACCCCATGATAGGAGTGGAATGGGTTGGTCTTGTTTGTGCCTAGAGTACAAATGGGGTGTGTGTTTCAGGGTACCTAGCTGGGATACATTGGCTCACTAATTGTTGTTTTCATGAGACGGTATGACTTGGCTATGGTCTAGCACCGTAGTAAGAACTGGAATATGAAAGATGGTAAATTGGTTCTGATTGCTCAACCCTTGCTTGAAAGTAGAACATGTGCTTACCTAGAATGGTAAGCTAATGAAGTAATCATGACTGCTAATTAAACTCGATCTTAAGGACGTACTTCTAGTAATGCTTTTTACAAACAAAAAGAAAACAACAAACCCATATTGCCTATGATATCCTTGAGAGTTAGGAAACTATTCCCACTAGTCGGGTAAGTCTTGCGAGTACATTATGTACTCAGGCTTTATTTTACCCTCTTGCAGGTGTAGCTTGAGGAGTAACTCTTGTGTGGAGGATTCTTCTGGTGGGCATAGATAGATCCTTGTATTGTTTCCACTAGATGTTTATTTTCATTTCGATGTTTAATTATCGCACTCTGAACCCTGGTATTGTAATAAATAATTTCCAAGAACTCTTGTTGTATGAAATGGACTAAGTATTGTAAGCTCATACTCATTATTGGATTCTGGAGGTAAAATGTGGATTGATTCGAGTTCTCCCGTATGGTATGCTCGACGGAACTGTCCGATGTAGCTAACTTTAGGGGTGCTTAGTGTCTAGTGGAAGACGAGCGCCTCCGAAAGCATGTTATTTCAGGCGGTTCTGCCACATAGCCTCTCTTCTTTCTTCAACTTGAGCTTCTCTTCAATGGGGAAACCATTTGCAAGATGTCCCACTTCATGGCACTTGAAGCACATGAAATGAGATAGCCTCTTTTGTTCTTGCTTCTTCATCTTTCTTTGTCTTTTTCTTTTCCCCTTGGTCATGCTCTTGTTGAATCCAATGCCACTCTTGTCACCGAAGTTTCTTTGAGTCTTCATCATGTGCTCAAAGGTGACTTTTGAGTTGTAGCACCTCTCTAACTTGTTGGTCAAGTTCTTCACTTCTATTTTTAGCTCATTATTCTCCTTCAAAAGGTTAGTCTCATAAGACATAGAAGTAGAACAAGTATCTATATATGAAAAGCATGGCATATCTAATAAATCATCACAAGAGGTGGATACATGCTTCTTCCCTACATCACAAAAGTTAGTCGCATGTTGTGTTTGATCATTTGACTCATGTGATGATCTCTCATTCTTTTTAAGTTTCTTTGAAAACACTTTAATGAGAGAAAGCATGTTGATCTAATAATTCTTCATGAGATGCAAGTAGTATCTCATGAGTCAATTTTAGCTCACCATGTGAAGATTTAAGAACATCAAGTAATTTCTTATGTTCTTCACATGAGTTCTTTATAAATGAGTTTTTATTTTCCAATTTCAATGTTTTAGCTTTCTCATTTTCTAAAGACATGGTCATGCTAGCAAGTCTACTAACAAGCTCATCATACGAATCAACATGATCAACCACATTAGCATTTTGTACCTTTGTGTCACCTTGTGACATGAAGCAATGTGGTGATGGAGTAGCATTATCATTGGCATCACTTGAGGCATCCTCCGGGCATGATCCATCCTCATTACCATCAAGTGTGCATGGAGTAGCATTATCATTGGCATCACTTGAGGCATCATCATCATCAATCTTGTCAAGTGAACTTGTAGTGGATCGATCTTCATCATCACTTGACCATGAGGTGGAGCAATCTTCCACAATCACCAAATCATGATCATGCTCAACACACTCATGCACAACCTCATCCTTGGAATCATCACTTGACCATGAGGTGGAGCAATCTTCCACAATCACCAAATTATGATCATGCTCAACACACTCATGCACAACCTCATCCTCCTTCTTGAATTTGCCATCGTCCCATGTGGAGGAGTCACTGAAGGTGTGCTTGATTGATTCCCAAAATTCATGAGCGGTTCCTTTGTGGATCACCTTGTAAAACAACTCAAAGCTCAAAGCATCCATTAGATATAAATAAGCGTCGACATCAAGTTCAAAGAGAACCTTTTGAGCTTTGGTTAGATTTTTATGGTCCAAGACATGGGTGAGACCACTTGTGACAACCCACCAAAAGTTAGGTCCCTTCGCACAAATATGATCAAGCATATGGTGTTTCCACCGTGCAAAGTGTGTGCCATAAAAAATGTGTGTGTCACAATCATCTTGCCCACTAGACGCCATCCTCTCGGGCCAGTGAAGACCACAAATGAGATACCAAGCTTTGATACCACGTGTAGGGTCGAGATGGCAGACTAGAGGGGGGGTGAATAGTCCTTTCTAAAAACTAAATGCGTCGGCTAACCGAAACAAATGCGGAATTAAAACTATCGGTCTAGCCAAGACTACACCCCTCTATCTAAGTTCACAAGCACCTTACAAAGATTCTAATTAAGCAACTAAGGTGCCAGGCTAGCTAGAGCTCACCTAATCAATTATAGAGCAAGGTCACACAAACCTATGCACTAGTACTTCACACAACCGGGGGAGCTCCTACACAACTAGTGATGCAAAAGCACAAAGCCACCTAAGCTTACTAGCAATGCTCAATAACAAGGCTACACAAGCCAAATTATAGAGCACAAAATACTTAGCTACACAAACTAAGCAATGTGACTAACAAGGTTACTAAAACTAAATTAGCCACGCAAGGGAGCTACTTCTATGCTACACAAGCAAGAAGGTAACTAGCCAACTAATTACAAGAGCAACTCACAAGCACAATGTATACGAATGTAAATACAAGCTAGTGTAAAGGGGATGCAAACCAACGGGAAGACAAGGATGACATGATGATTTTATCCCGAGGTTCACGTGCTTGCCAACACGCTAGTCCCCGTTGAGACAAGCTCCAAGGTTGCCACCGGTCCTCTTGCTAGTGGTGACCTACAAATCACACTCTCCCACATGGAGTCCTAACCACAAGCTCTAGCACTTGACCTGAACGGACCATTTGTCGCCCTTCGCGTCTCGCTCTACTAGAGTTGCTCTTCATAGCTCCCACGGGGTGAGCACGATACCCCTCACAATCTCTTCTCCAGAGCACCGCATAATCTTCTTTGCATGCTTCAATGGAGACCACCACCAAGCCATCTAGGAGGTGGCAACCTCCAAGAGTAACAAGCACCACTGGCTTGCAACTCGATCACCTAGTCCCAACACTTGCAATCTCTCATGCACCACACTAGAATCGCTCTCTCACTTAATGGATATGATTAGCACTAATCACAAGTGAGTTGGAGGGCTCCCAAGCACTCTCACACAAGGACACTAAGTCCTTAAGGTGCTCAACCTCTCAAATGGTCGGCCACCACCTCTATTTATAGAGGGAGGCCTCAAACTAGCCGTTTGGACACGTGCTAAAAATTGAACTATGAATAGTCCACCCTTATAGGCCCGGACAGTCTGCCCTTATGCTGAGACTTGCCGTTAGGTGCTACAACGGTCACCCCAGACAGTATGCCCCTTAGGGCCTAGACAGTCTGCCATTCACCTGAAACTAGCCATTAGAGTTCAAACGATAGCCCCGAATAGTCCAAGAATTATAGGCGGACAATCCACTGTTCAAACCCGAGAACATGTCTAGAACCTGTCCTGAACCTCTGTTCCTCAGAAATTAGTCAGCGGAAAGTCCGCCCTTAAAGGGATGGACAGTCCACAGTTGATTTCCAACAGCCTGGATAGAGTTTCTAGCAACTCCGCTTGCCACCGATTTTAGCCGGCGGATAGTCCGCCACATAGGCACGTACAATCTGCCGTTCACTTGTTAGACCATGAACAGTGCGAGCATAGTGTCCGATCCCTCCTAAACATCAGCGTTCGAGGACCATGGATAGTTCGCCAATGTCCTAAAAGCAACCCAAGCTCTCTGTGACCTCCTCCTCGCTTCTAACTTATTCTCCTTTGTAAATGTGCTTACACCACCAAGTGATACACCACCTTGTGCTCATGTGTTAGCTTTTCACAAACATTTTCCAAAGGATTAGCACTTTTCTTACTAGGCCACTTGATCCTAGCAACGATGCAAAGTTAGTTCACATGAGTGGCACTAGATGTCCGATATGCAAATAAGTTTGCCCCTATTGATAGTACGATCATCTATCCTAAATTCAGTCATCAACTTCTCTACTCACCTGTGACCAGTGAAATGAAATGCCCTATAGGTTATACCTTTGCCTTGCACATTCCATACCATCTCCTCCAATGTTGATGCAACATATGCATCAACACGATCAATAATGATATGATCCACTTCATATCATCATGTGACCTTATTGGTTTATCGATCTTGACCTCACTTGCTCTTCACCATTGCATCGGTCCATTGGTGCCAAGTCTTTGCTCAAGCATCCCGCCACGTGGTCTAGCGCTTCAAAGCCTCCAACTTGCCCTTCACTCTTACAACCAGTCCATCAAGCCAAGTCTCATCTTGATCTTCTCCACCTTAGTCACATGGCACCATGTCATGTCTCATATGCAATGAGCTCCTTCATTACATATTCACATGTGGACTATTCTCCTATGTATCTCACATTTAAATACATTAGTCCACCTAGGTTGTCACTCAATTACCAAAACCAAAGAAGGACCTTTTAGAGGTCCCTTTCCCAGAGTGGTTAGCAAATCCAGTCATGGTGAAGAAGCCTAACGGCACATGGTGGATGTGCGTCGACTACACCGATTTGAATAAAGCATGCCCAAAGGACGAGTATCCCCTTCCAAGGATAGATCGAATTGTAGATTCAACCTCCGGATGCGAATTGCTATGTTTTTGGATGCTTATTCAGGGTATCACCAAATTAGCATGTGCATAGATGATGAGGAAAAAACTGCATTTGTATCTCCTTTTGGTGTGTACTGTTATATTAAGATGCCTTTTGGCCTTAAGAATGTGGGTTCTACGTATCAAAAGTGTGTTCATATTGTTATTGAAGGCTAAATTGGCCATATTGTGGAAGCATACATTGATGATATCGTTGTTAAAAGCAAATCAAAAGGTGATCTAATCGCTGACTTGAAAGAAACTTTTAACATTGCGTAAGAACAAGATGATGCTCAATCCCGATAAATGCATGTTCAGCATTTCTTTGGGTAAGCTACTCAAGTATTTGGTGTCTCATCAGGGCATTGAGGCAAACCCTAAGAAGGTCAAGGCTATCGAAGATATGCAGTCTCCACGCAACCACAAGGAAGTCTAGAAACTAGCTGGAATGATGGCAGCCCTAAGTCGATTCATATCCAAGTGAGGCGAACAAGGTATGCCATTTTATAGATTGCTACATAAACATGATAGTTTTCAATGGAGTGAATAGGCTGAGGAAGCCTTCTAGGAATTCAAGCAATACCTGAAGCAATTACGATCCTCATACCTCCAAAGGATGGCGATGTCATGCTTTTATACGTAGCAGCAACCCCCAAAGTTGTTAGCGCGGTCCTAGTGGTCGAGCATTAGAAGGACAAATCCACTAAGCAACACCAGTCTATTTTGTAAGTGAAGTCCTCCATGACACACGATCCAGGTGCCCTAATATTCAGAAATTACTATATGCCATACTAATGTCTTCTCACAAACTTAAGCACTATTTTTTAAGTCACAAGATCAAGGCGGTCTCTTCTTATCCGCTTGGCACCATTGTCCACAATTGAGATGCCATAGGTAGGATCGCCCAGTGGTCTATAGAGCTAGGACAATATGACATACAATTCGTGCCTTGAACTACGATCAAGTCGTAGGCTCTAGCTGATATGCTGGCTACCAAATCCATACCGAAGAAGACCCAAAGGTCCACGACTTGCCTATTCGAGGAAGGATATCTCAAGATCATGCCAAGAATCTGACTATGGCATGACTATGTAACTTGTAGGGCAAGTAGGCCTCGAATATAAATAGCTAGTGATCCGCCCTATTGTAATCATCAAAACTCTCATAGGCATAGCCATCTTGTAATTGCCATCTCGCTATTCAATGAGATCATAATACAAACAAGTAACAACTAGACGTAAGGCTTTTACTCGCTTCCTAGGGGCCCAAACCAATATAAATCTTGTGTCCTGGCTGTGATTGTTTTTTGCATCAAGCGAATTTCACCAAGAACCGAATATCTATCGGTAAAAAGCACTGACAAAAAGACTTGCAAAAAAGTCCAATACACAATATGGAACCAAGCCAGACGCAAATATGTGAAGAAATGGAGTTGGGTATTAATCCGGTGTGGACCCCTCAGGGCACTGGAGGACTGAGGCATTAGAGGAACTCTTTGAAGGGTCTGGAAGACCCCACTTGATTAGTCCGGTTGTTGTGGCCATAGGGGCACCGGATGATATGCTAGCACTATACAAACCTAGAGTTTGTCATTGGATTAATCTAGTGTGTTGAAGATGGGGCACTGGATTATATTGTTGCTACCAAAGAGGGATCTAGAGAGAAGAAACCAACACCGGAGTATATGCTAGGAACAGTGCCCAATGGTCAATAGATCAACGGTCAAAAATCAAACGACTAGTCCATGTGGCAGGATCGGATTCAGTGATACCACTAGAGCATTTTGGTGAGTATGCGGCAAGTGTTGATGGTCCATAACACCTCATTTTAGACCATCAACTATGCCTAAATTGGTGATATAAATGACATAAACCATAGTCATAGGGCTTATTTCTAACTATTTCCACAAGTTGTGATGACTATGTGAGTGTAGGAGCAAGAAGGCTACGTACATGCAAAAACACTTCATCAAATGCTAATTTTGACTGCACCATGTCGAAGAGCTCATCGAGATACACAAAATCAAGTTTTAGTTCACCCAATTCAGAGTCCGGATGACAAAGTTATGCCTTTCGGAAGATCGCAAGATGGGCCGGGCTGGACATGGGCATAGGGGGCGCCGGGCGGCGTGGACTGAGGCTAGACTTGTGTCCAATGGCCACCAAACATGGTCCAGGGCCTCTACACTGACCCAGGAGGCCAAGGAAAGCCTTGTTCATCACATTGGATCACATGGAGGATCGAAAAAACCCGGACAAAGTGGCCTAATCCAACATAAGCAAAGATGTGTCCATATAAGGAGGAAGGAAATTATGATTTGCACCACACTTCATATCCATGCGCTGGAGGACATAGATGAAGTGAACCGACTTAAGATCGATGGCAAAGGTCTCAAAGCCACTTTGGACGGTGGCCCAAGTGCGACGGCCGGTGGCCCACTTTCACCAAACCGACTCATCTTTGGTCAACATGCACACTAGCACAAGTGGAGCAATGTGGTGCGTCCATTTATGGTGGTTCAATGTCCATTACATCCAAGGGTGGAGAAGGATGATCATGCGGATTGCTAACATGGCGATGGAGTAACACCTACTCCACCTCAAGCTATAAATAGGACCCCTCTCCCTCATTTGTACACGCACCATCTCATTCCATCACTTCAAGTGAGAGTAGTAGCTAGGCGGAGCTCTGTAGCTCTACTACTTAGAAGTAGAAGATAGGGAGAGAGTGAGGAGAAGCTTGGGGATGAGCTGGGGTTGTCGGCATCCTCTCCAATTGTGCTTCGATGCTTCGGCGGATGAAGCTCTTCTTCGAGTGAAGTCTGGCATCTTTGTGGTAACTCTGCTCTTTTGCATTACTTAAGTATTATTTATATTATTGTGTTTACTGGTTTTACTGCATAGTTAGAGTGATCTGATCTTGTTCCACCGTACGTAGGATTAGAGTAGTAAGTTTATATATTAAGCATGGTGCTTAGGCTGTAGCTTACCTGTGTTTACGACTAAGCCTCCAGATAGATTGTGGTAGGTGGAAGGTGGTGATAGCCCTGTCCATCCTTTGTATTCCACCATGATAGGTCTAGTTATTAAATCATAGGGCTCATGGCAGACCTTGTCTAGTTATCTCTCCTGGTTGCTAGGTGGGCTGTGCCTCGAAGTAAACAACCGTGATATAGCTTTCTTTAGTCTTGCCTTAGTTCATAGAAACCACATATATCATCTCTACCTATTACTTTTACCCTTGGACACTCTTAGTTCTCAACTAGTCCACTTCGTATTCCCTGTGGAAATTCGATACCCTGAAATACTCCCGGGTGAAAGCTACATTGACATCCGTGCACTTGCAGATTTATATGTTTACCATATCTAGTGTCAACAAGCTTTTTGGCACCATTGCCGGGGAACAATAGTTGTTCTAGTTTAGAACCGAGTCATTCAAGTATATTTTGTCCTTTATCATTCATACCATGGATCACATTCCTATCATTCAATTCGCTGCTCCAAAGGGCGCTAGTTTGGAGCGACCTCCATCATCAAAACCTATCTAGACCAATGGTTATGAAATTCACCCTTGTTTCATAACTAAAGTTCAGGAGAATCTTTTTCTAGGGAAAAGATGACAACCCATATGTTCATCTATGAGAGTTCGAGCAAGTGTGTTCATGCCTTCACATTTCAGGCATATCACACAAAACCCTTAAGTGGAAGCTATTTCTGTTCTCTTTGATGGGATTAGCCAAACTGTGGTATACTCGAACCGTAGAGAGTGCACAAGGAGAGTGGGAAGTTCTTCAAGCCAAGGTTTGCTTAACCTTCTTTCCTATCATTCGAGTGGTTCGTCTTTGAAGAGAGGTCCTAAATTTCAAGCAAAGGGAGAAAGAATCCCTAGGTGCTACATGGGCCCATTTGATGGGTCTTTATTCATCTGGCCCTGATCTTGCTATACCCAAACCTATACTGTTGCAACACTTCTATTTGGGTCTTAGTGAGAAATCTGCACAATTCCTTGACATCGCTATAGGAGGAGCCTTCTTATATCTTCCTGTTAGTGAGGGGAGAGCTATCCTTGAGACAATCCTTGAAAACTCACCCTACACCGATCGCCATCATGACTCCCCAGAAGAAAATGATAATTCAATCCCCACACAAGAAGAAGTTTCGATAGCTAATTCATTGCCAATTCCATCTAAAGCATTAGCTGCCGACCTAATTCCTGAACCCTTCCTGGAGACACCAAAGGAAGAAGACATTCATCCTTTGGAGTTTCCTTTTGAATTCGAGGAGGATCTCTCTCCGGATGTTGGGAACACCTTCAATCATCCAATCTAACAGAGATTTTTGGCATCCTTGACCCCAAATCATCATCTTCTCTGTTCATGTCAAGATTTGGTTGCCCAGGAGCCCCTCAAATCAACATCATCTTCCACCTTAGAATTTGATCTCCCCTATGACCCTCCTTGTTTCTTTGTTGATAATCCAAACCAAGTAGTCACTCCAAACCTTTTGGTTGACAGTGAATGGGAGCACAAATTGTCTGAGGTGAAGATTCCCATTCTAATGGAGGACGAGGATGGGAATCCACTCGTAGAATGCCATAGATAAGAGATGATCGACGAATATGTTTGGTCTATGAACATTCTGGGGGGACCAACTTTGGAGTCCAAAAAGGAGGATCATGTGGACGAACAACAAAGTTACATTCTAGAAGAGCCACAAGATCCATGCCTTTGTGAGAAATCTCGAGAGTCAATCTTTCGTTCTACCAACTGCACCTACGAGAGTTGCAACCATCCTATGCTTCTCTTTTATCAAATCCTAAAGAGGATGGTTGTGGATGCTTTTGTCTATCACAAGTATTCCAAAGCTCATAGTTGCCTTGGTGCAAGTTCTTGTAGCTGAAACAGCAAAGGTCGAGCTTATGACTTCAAACAAAGCACTACCAGGAGATAACCTGCTAGCTTGCTATTTTCAATTCAATAAAGTTTGTTTAGTTTCTATCATCTTATTATCAGAAGTAGTAGTAGTAGTAATAATAATAAATAAAAATAGTTTACCTTTTAAATTATGCTTTTCCTTTCGAATAAAATAGAGCGAACCCAATGAATATTGAGCTTGATTGTTGCACTAGCCAATGTGCTCACACATCGGTCGGGTTTGTAGTATCACCATGCACTAGTCTTTGTTGCAGATATCAAAATCATGAATCAAGACTTTTTGAGAAAGCATCATAAGTGACATCAAGAAGAAGGAATTCAAGTCAAGACAAGGTACAAATGTGCAATTCAAGAGTGAGGCTAATCGGGCATGGAGAGCTTGGAAGCAAATGTGATGGTCCATTCAAAGTCATTATCATGAGCCATCACGCTTCAAAACAACAAAGGTAATATCTCTAAGGTATGTGATTAATGTTTAAATCATTACCTTTGACCCGATAAGCATGAAAAAGAATTTGATATGATTGAACTTGTTTGTTTTGCTAACACAATGTTCAAGCTTAGCTTTTCAATCATGTCTTCTTTCTGTTCATAATCATAGCCAATTCTTTTAAACTCTTGTCACCTTGAGCAGTAGAAGTGTGCCCAAAATGATTGTGCATATGTTCTTCTATCTTGTCTTGTATTTATATAACCTAGGAAGAGTAGAGATTGAGATGTTAAAATTGAATGATCATGTTTTGTCTTCACATTCTCATCTCTAAACCAAATGCTTAAACATGAACCTCTTCTTATGCAACCTATTGTCATGTTGAGTTTAGATAAATTTTGTGACCTTATGAACTAGTGGCACTTCAAAGATTTAAACTATCTCCTTCATAAATACCCCTTTCTACCCTTTTGTTAAGAGAGACATGGAGCTATAAAAAAGTTGGACACATGAAGGTCCAAGTAAAATAAAAAACAAAAAAATATGGGCACATGAAGGTCCAAGTATATTAAAAGTATATATTATATATAAAAAATAATAGCTCCATTATCTCAAATGTTATCTTGTGGGGGTCAATCATAAGGAAATCCGCTCACAGCAATGCCTTGATATGATTAATTGCACATATCACATACTATTCAATGAGAATTTATTTCCTCCTTTTCCATCATATATCATTTCTTCCAATGATTAACTCGGGAAGTGTCACAACCTTCACTAGGACCTTTGTTTAACTTAACAATATACATGACATAGGTGTGTTTCTCCTTCACCTTGATTTCCCTTTTGGCATGATAAATGTTTAGGTGCTTTTGTTTTATTTCCAATCATGCTATACGCCTCTATTTGCTTTTCAATAAGAGGAATAAAGTTTTGGTTCACTAGTACATTTGTACTAGTAGAACCATGTTGCTTTCATTCTTTGTGTCTTTGAATAAGCACAGATGCCGAAGGAATAGGTGCGGGGCTAGGGCAACACAACCCCAGTTTAAGCAACATCTCCTCCAATGAAAAAAGAGGCTACATACAGAAGCACTTCGCACATCAACATCAACTCTCTAGACTTCATCTCAATATGAGACGTTGGTTTGTATCTCGGTACCCCTCTCCTACATTTATCACCTTGAAAATGAATGCTTAAAAAGCCAATTTCTTCATGTTATTAAAACTTGATGAACTCTAAAACATGACCCCAAGATTTGATCATGACTTATCTTGTGAGATTGGCTTGCATAATCTTTATTTCCTGTCTTTTACTTAATGCTTGTGGGAAGCTTACTCAATTAGGATAACATTACCTAAGTTGTCGTGAAGTGTGATATAGTGATGACAAGACTAGTCCTTCTTTCTAATCAAGTGTTTTGGAGACTTTTGTTTTGAACAAAATTTAAAACCATGGCTTCATAACTCCTCTATGGTATAAATTTCCTACTAGAGCCATAGACAATATCTTGACAAACCCACACTTTCTTGCTGCTTAGATTTTGTTTTGAGTTTTGTCAAATTGTGTGGCACTAGTGAGTGATGAACCATGCTTACATGATCAAGATCACATACATTCCACCAATATATGCTTTACTCTTACACTGAGCGTAAGAAAAAACATGTTTTCCACACTTATGCTATGTTCTTACACAGAGAGCTAGCACAGACATTCCTTTTCACCTCTCCACAAACATGCCTTTTCACCTTACCACAAAATAAAGACTCCATTTATTCAAGATCTCTCTCCATTCTCCATACAAGTTTGAAAAAGAGACATGGGCTATATGTTATGAAGAAAAGAGAGAGAGAGTTGAAAAAAAGAGGAAAAGATGAGTGGAAAAAAGTGTCAAGCAAAAAAATAAAAAAGGAGGATGAGCATCAAAGATAGCCCATGATCTCAATCATCTAGATTTGGAGAGACAATCTTTAAGGAGTCAACCTTTCACTCATATCCACACACTCGCACTCTTGATCATGTTTGTATGTTGATTTCCTCCATGGATCCATGCTTTGACTTTACAATATAAACATCCTAAGTATGCCTTTCAAGTTCTCTTACCCAAAACTCCACATAAGCCAGAGTTGTAGGGCCTTGAGGCAATAGAAAAATATCTTGGTGAGGTCATATACACAAATACCATTGATTTATTTGAGAGAACCATATGGGGAGTAACATGAGCTATGATTTGTTTTGAAAAATATTGTCAAAATCTCCAATCTTACTTGAGAAGGAGAAGGGATCTATGTCCTCAAGTTAGAAATGTTCTATTTCTCAACCGCCCAAGGTGATGTTCTAGCCACTTCAAAACCCACAGGTATGAGTGTGTGACTTGGAATATCTTTTATGCTTGCATCATATCCTGAGAAAGTTGTGTATCATATCCACCCGAATCTTTGCTTGGTACTCTTTCTTATTCGAATGCTTTACTCGGGACGAGCAAAGGTTCAGTGTTGGGGAGCTTGCTGATGGTCCATAACACCTCATTTTAGACCATCAACTATGCCTAAATTGGTGATATAAATGACATAAACCATAGTCATAGGGTTTATTTCTAACTATTTCCACAAGTTGTGATGACTATGTGAGTGTAGGAGCAAGAAGGCTACATACATGCAAAAATACTTCATCAAATGCTCGTATTGACTACACCATGTCGAAGAGCTCGTCGAGATACACGAAATTGAGTTTTGGTTCACCCAATTCAGAGTCCGGATGACAAAGTTATGCCTTCCGAAAGATCGCAAGACGGGCCAAGCTAGACTTGGGCACAGGGGGGGCGCCGGGCGGCGTGGACCGAGGCCGGCCTGGACTTGTGTCCAATGGCCACCAAACTTGGTCCAGGGCTTCTATACTCACCTAGGAGCCCATGGGAAGCCATGTTCATCACATTGGATCACATGGGGGTTCGGAAAAGCCCAGACAAAGTGGCCCAATCCAACATAAGCAAAGATGTGTCCATATCCGGAGGAAGGAAATTCCGATTTGCACCAAACTTTGTACCCATGCGCTGGAGGACCGTAGATGAAGTGAACCGACTTAAGATCGATGGCAAAGGGCTCAAAGCCACTCCGGGCAGCGGCCCAAGTGCGCCGGTCGGTGGCCCACTTTCACCAAACCGACTCATCTTTGGACAACATGCACACTAGCACAAGTGGAGCAATGTGGTGCGTCCATTTATGGCGGTTCAAGGTCGGTTATATCCAAGGGTGGAGAAGGATGATCACGTGGATCGCTGATGTGGCGATGGAGTAGCACCTACTCCACTTCAAGCTATAAATAGAACCCCTCTCCCTCATTTGTACACGCACCATCTCATTCCATCACTCCAAGTGAGAGTAGTAGCTAGGCGAAGCTCTGTAGCTCTACTACTTAGAAGAAGAAGATAGGGAGAGAGTGAGGAGAAGCTTGGGGATGAGCTAGGGCCGTCGGCATCCTCTCCACTTGTGCTTCGGCGAATGAAGCTCTTCTTCGAGTGAAGTCCGGCATCTTCTGTGGTAACTCTGCTCTTTTGCATTACTGAAGTATTATTTATATTATTGTGTTTTCTGATTTCACTGCTTGGTTAGAGTGCTCTCATCTTGTTCCACCGTACATAGGATTAGAGTAGTAGGTTTATAGATTAAGCGTGGTGCTTAGGCTATAGCTTACCTGTGTTTACGGCTAGGCCTCCAGATAGATTATGGTAGGTGGCAGGTGGTGACAACCCTATCCATCCTCTGTAATCCACCACGATAGGTCTAGTTATTAAATCATAGGGCTCGTGATAGACCTTGTCTAGTTATCTCTCCTAGTTGCTAGGCGGGTTGTGCCCCGAAGTAAACAACCGTGATATAGTCTTCTTTAGTCTTGCCTTAGTTCATAGAAACCACATATACCCTCTCTACCTATTACTTTTACTCTTGGACACTCTTAGTTCTCAACTAATCCACTTCGCGTTCCCCGTGGAAATTCGATACCCTAGAATACTCCCAGGTGAAAGCTGCATTGACATTTGTGTGCTTGCGGATTTATCTGTTTGTCATATCTAGTGTCAACAGCAAACAGATGTTGTTGCCCAACGACTAGTTGCTTGGAGGTTCCTATATATACCCCCATGGCCAACTCTACCATGTGTGTTAGAGTGTGTTGCAGAATAGGAGTGTTGAGACGTTCTCCCAAGTGCTTAAGAAAAGATTAGGTGATTAGAATAGTGCTTTACAAGATGCTTAGGCTAGTTAGACCACCCCTTATGTGCTTGTTCTAGGTTTAGGTCTAGTGTTTAGTGAGGTTTTACATACCTTTTACCACTCAATGCTTGCACGCATCAATGTTGTACATCGGAGGGGCTTGTAGTCTTGCGAGACCACACCAACCGGCTTATAGTGTGGCCGTTACCATGTACCAGAGGGAACAAGCGAGGCTCACGTAATTTTAGCCGGAAGCTCGATAGTGAAGACGATGGAGAGTGGTTAGGAGAGGCCATCTTGAGACCCACTTGCGTGGGGAAGGCCCATGGGTAATCCAAGGTTTTACCCGACTAAGAGCTGGGCCCTTACGAGGGCATTCTTGTGAGGGGCTCCAATGAGGACCATGGGGAAGAAAGGAGCTTCTCGATACCTCGGTAAAAATATTGTAGTCGTCGATGGGAGTTTGCATTCCCTACCCTTAAGCTTTCACATTTATATTTATATACTTAGGTTGTGTACTTTGCATTCTTAGTTTAGCTTGCTAGACTAATGATATGTTTGGAACCTAGGTTGCATAATTCTTTTGCGGTAGAGATAGCAACAGACCTAGCAAAATCTTAGATTACTTTCTTGCATATGTTTTGACTTGGTGAAAGTTATAGGCCATACTCCCTCCATCCTGTAATAGCGTATTCTGGCATTTAAAATTTGTCCTGAAATATAAGGGATTTAGGGAACAAAAAGATAATGTTTACTAAATAGAAATACTTGATTCGGTACTTGACATATTTTTGTATAAGGGAACTGAGTGTCCACCTTTAATTATGGGAAATTGGATTTCAATAAATTAGAAAGTTAAATGAGGGGTACATGCGTCTACTGTACACTCCTTTATTTTGTTTTAAAATAGCTAGAATGCGCTATATTTCATGACTTAGTAGAAGTTCGTCTAATTCACTCCTCTCGTACTCCCTTTGAAAGGGTATTCTTAATTGATTCCGATTGTGACATCCTATGCTGATAGGTTGGAAAGATAACAAACCATGCGACATTGCGACCTATGGTGGCATTTCTAGTACTTTGTTTATTTATGTGGTGCATGTGTGTCTTCCAAACGATACTCTCTCTCCATTAATCCTACGACCAGGGGTACACAGAACAGATGCAAATTGCCATCGAGTACCTCCCAAATCATGCTTTTGTGAATGGAGAATGGATCAGATCGAGGTGGGGAACGGACCAAAGACTACACTAACAACAAATCCTAACGGCCGCGCGCTTTCTACTACTAATCTACGCGCATATGCTCGCTCTCAGTAGCCGGCAACATGTCCGAGTAGGTAACCTTGGAGGGAGAGAGAGATGCTATTGCGAGCTCTGCCAACTCTCCAGGATGGTCAGCATAGAACGGCAGAAAATACAAGGCGGACGGCTAACAGCTGCACGAAGCGCTTGACGACAACTCGTTTGCACTCGGAACATAGCTACCGAAGCATCCAAAACTGATCTTTGAAAAAGAAATTCTCAGTCCTTCATCATCATATCAGGGGCTTATATAAATCCCTGCCAAGCGACATGTAAATCACGCACAGACACACATTTCATCGTAGAGATATGATGAGGAACAATGCTACTGCATCCCTCTTCTACTTTTTGCTCATCATTTGCGCCGCTGCATTGCACGCAGATGCGTCCCAAGAGGACCGACTGAGAGAGTTCATCAGGTCTAGGAGGAACGCTCCTAGTGACAATAAGGGCAGTTTTAAGGTGAATGACATACTATGCCACAGGGTTGCCAGCAGCCTCCTGAGCACAAGCTACTCCGACAGTGAACAGAGTGCCCTGAAAGCGGCTGACAAGATCACTGCGCTGCCGGGGCAACCAGAAGGCGTCGACTTCGACCAGTACGCCGGGTACGTGACTGTCGACGAGGAGAATGGCCGGGCACTCTTCTACTACTTCGTGGAGGCGCCGCAGGATGCCTCGACAAAGCCGCTCCTCCTGTGGCTTAACGGAGGTTAGGAAGATAATATATATACTACTATCTTAAATTTTACAGCGTTTGGAAAAGACTAGAGCTATCCATTTGGATAGATTAGATGGCTATAAAATAAGAAAAACCAATACAGAAGAACTTAAGTTGTGGACCGGAGCCTAAATTGTGTGGGACACGAAGTAGATCTAAATGAAATCTTAAGGGTAGAATAGTAGTTTCGCGTCTCATAAGTTGCTCCTTTTATCTCCCAGTGTGATCTCTGGTTCTCTCGTGTCTCCTGCAGCACCCTCCCTCTTCGAGCGCGGCCAGCGCGGCAGCCTCCGGCGGACGCGGCTGGCAGGCCACGGGGTCCCGCCGCGTGCGGCCCCTGGTGGGCGGTCTCCGCAGCCAAATACATGCATCCAACAAGTCCCCTTGGCTTCAAGTTCAGGCGCTGTTGGAGACAGAAGAGCATGGCCGAGGCAGAGCAAGACGCAGATAGGGCCGCAACAAGGCCGAGCATGCCGGAGGCGGAATACATGAGTAACATAACATGACAGTGTTGCAGCATACCCTTGGGATGAAGTCATGCGAATCCGTTCGAAATGAGTGTGCGATGAAAACAGAAGGGTGGTCGAGTTTGATGTGCTCACTAAAATGTTTGAGGCGACGTCTTTAATGGCCATGACCTGATCTAGTGCTTCCGAGGGATGTGCGGCGCATCAGACAGACGCCAATATTCTCTACTTGGCCGCAGATGTATGAATCGTGGAGGCCAAATAAGTGCATGTAGGTGACAGATCGGAAGCAGCAGATCAGCGATAGGAGGAGGCAGGCTACCCAGCCCCTACCGGCCAAGTTGATGACCTGCAGGAGCTCGTGCAGGTGGCCGGCGGTGATCCCAGGTGATGGCCCCCCAACAAACGGTCGGTGGCAAGCTCCTCCAGTTAACCGGTGCTGATCCCCAAACAGGCGGGCGCCTGGTGAGCCCCCTACAGGCTTGAGGCGGCGGCGAGCCTTTCCCCAGATGCGTGCGGCGGTGCGGCTTTTAGTTCTTCGTCAGTTCGTCAGAAAGAAATAAAGATGTCGGGCAAACTTAAAATAGAATGACCAAATTATCCTTATTTATTTTTAATTAACGAAAAAACTCCACAGTGAGGAACCACGGGTTCCTCCCAAGCACCGTAACAAACCACTTATTCTTATCTCTTCTCTGAAGTTCATGCATGCATGCTACTGCTCCATGAATAGCAGTGATGAGCACATTTAGTTTGCCCGTACTGCTAGACAACACTGGGTAAAAATATAATTAACCTTGTAATTAACCGTCCACTACAGGGCCAGGATGCTCGTCGCTTGGCTACGGAGCAATGCAAGAACTCGGCCTCCGTGTAAATAGCGACAACAAAACGCTGAGTAGAAACAAGAAAGCTTGGAACAATGGTAACTTGTACCTGCCTTTCTTTTGCTTAAGCTGGAAATTCAGCGACAATTTGTATATATTTGAAATGAAACTCTCTCTAACGGGATAAAAAAAACTTATACAGTGGCTAATGTGATCTTCTTGGAATCGCCGGCGGGTGTTGGATTCTCCTACTCCAACACATCCTCTGACTACGACCTCAGTGGAGACCAAAGGACAGCTGATGATGCATATTTGTTCTTGATTAACTGGCTGGAGCGCTTCCCTGAATACAAAAGCCGTCCATTCTACATCTCCGGGGAGGCGGGGAGAGCTACGCCAGACATTATATATGTACCTGAACTTGCTGCCACCATCCTAATCCAGAATTCCTACAATAGCAAGACGGCCATTAACCTACGGGGCATCTTGGTACCTGATCGATTTTTTCTTAGTTAATTGAAGCAGGTTATAATTAACTTTATAATATCCTTATTAATTAATGGGTATAGATGTATCCTTTTCCTGAAATCCATATCTGGACTCGGATAGGAACTTCAAGGGTGCAGTTCAGTACTTCTAGAGCCATGGGTTGATGTCAGACGAGGCATTTGCCAACATAACCAGGCACTGCATTTCTGACCATTCAGATGGTGTGGCATGCATTGGCGCCATGGGTGCGGTTGCACAATTTGATCCTTACAACATATATGCTCCAATCTGGATTAGTGCAGTCAACGGAACATACTACGTACGTAAGAGGCGTACGTAAGAGGCGTTGTAACTGTAGGATCATCTACGAATAGATCTAGCACTACCAGAAACGTTAAATTTATCGAGTGTTTTTGTGTTTGCCGAGTGTTTTCTCTCGGGCACTCGGCAAACAAGTTCTTTGCCAAGTGCTGCCATTAAAACACTAGGCAAAAAAAAAAACACTCGGTAAAGAAGTGGTTTGCTGAGTATAAAAAAAACACTCAGCAAAGATGGGGTTTGCCGAGTGTTTTTTTTACACTTGGCAAAGGAAAAAATATTTTTTCTAGGAAAGAAAGAGAAGAAAAAAATGAAAAAAAAACTTTGCCGAGTGTCTAGATCTAGGACACTCGGTAAAGTAAAAAAAATTCTAGGAAAGAAAGAGAAGAAAAAAATAAAAAAAAATCTTTGCCGAGTGCCCAGATCTAGAACATTCGGCAAAGTAAAAAAAAATATTTTTTCTAGGAAAGAAAGAGAAGAAAAAAATTAAAAAAAATCTTTGCCGAGCGCCCATATCTGGGACACTCGGCAAACGAAAAAAAAATCCTTTTTAACCCCAGCGCCGCGGGCTCCCCTTCTCCCCGTGCCGTCCGCACGCCCCCTCCCCTTCTCGCCCCCTCCCCGCGCACCTCCCTCACGCCGCCCCCTCCTCTCTCTCGGCCCCAGCGTGGCCCCGCCCTCCCTTCCTCCCTCTCCGACGCCGGCGCGGCCTGCCCTCCCCTCCTCCCTCGCCAGCGCGGCCCGCCCTGCCCTCCTCCCTCGCCGGCGCACCTCCCTCCCTCCTCCACCGCCTCCACTAGATCCGGCCTCGGCGCGGGCGGATCCGGTGACAGTGGCACACGGGGAGGCCAGACCCGGCCCCGGCCCCGGCGCGGCCACCCCCTCCTCTCCCTCTCTTCTCACCGCCGGCGCCCCTCCCCCTCCTCTCCCTCCTCTCTCTCTTCCCCGGCGGCGGATCCGGCGTGGCCGCCCCCTCCTCTCCCTCTCTTCCCACCGTCGGCGCCCCTCCCCCTCCTCTCTCTTCCCTGGCGGCAGATCCGGCCCGGCTGCCCCCTCCTCTCCCTCTCTTCCTCGGATCCGGCGGCCGCTCCCTCCTCTCCCTCTCTTCCCCGACGTGGCGGGTGGTGGCGTGGTGGTGGTGGTGGGCGGCGGTGGCGTGGTGGTGGTGGCCGGCGGTGGCGGGCGGCAGTGGCGTGGTGGTGGCTCGTGGCCGCCGGATCCGGGTGGCTTTTTTTTGTGGTAGCTTTTTTTATTTTTTGAAAAAATGTTTGCTGAGTGTATTTTGGGCGCTCGGCGAAGTCTTTGCCGAGTGTCCGACAAAAAACACTCGGTAAAGTCTGTTTGCCGATAAAAATTCACCGAGTGTTGTTTGCCGAGTGTGACAATTGGCAAACCCTTTGCCGAGTGTTTTGTGGGCTTTGCCGAGTGCCAGGGGCACTCAGCAAATCTCCTGATTCCCGTAGTGTAGCGGGTGAAACCTTTCTATTTGATATAGAACACATAGATTCGTCCTAGAACATGAACAAGAGAGAAGAGAGAGGATGAGAGAGGGGAGGTGTTACCGACCATCAGTGGGCTTGGTGGAGGAGCTGGCCATGGCGTCGGTGAAGAAGGCCCTGTTGAGTTGGGGTCGATGGAGAGGGGCGATGATGGCGTCCAGGTGGCGGCGAATTGAGGAGGACGGTGGCGGCGCTTCCCGCCGCTACTGCACTCCCTTAGATCGAATTAGGGTTGTGTCGGTGGGGTACTGTGGTTGCGGTCAACCTCGTACCGCGAGTCGCAGTTCCCCACCTCTTTATATAGCACAGTGCGATGGGGCCACCAACCATGTAGGGTTGGCCACCCCCGATCAGGGCGCGGGATCCAGGCCCAAGTTGGCTGTTGGGCCAATCTTGGTGGAGAGATCAACCTAACAAGCGATTCATAATGTTTCACTTCACGAATTTTAGTTCTGCTAAAATTTTTGTTCTATATATAGTAAATCACTAACCGTTGTTTTAATTGCAGCGATTTATACACCTATGTCTACCTCAATGACCCAGCAGTGCAGAATGTTTTCCACGCTAGAATGACAAATTGGTCAGGATGCGCGTAAGATCTTTTGATTGCATTGGACCCATAAACACCGATGCAATGTAATATCAGTGAGCTAATTACAAATTATTCACCTCAAGCTCGTGTGGTTTGTGCAGAAACTTGAACTGGACAGATGCACCGATTTCCATGGTGCCAACAATCTCATGGCTAATTGAGAAGGAGTTACCTGTCTGGATTTTTAGGTAATTTATTAGTGGCAACAGACTATCCAAAGAACATATAATATATGTATCATAATTCATACAAATGAAAATAACGCGATTATGAAAAAATTTCAGTGGCGATTTTGATTCTGTATGCCCTAAGAGTGTATTCTTTACATCAATACAAAATATTTGCTGCGGAAGACACTATAAATATTACTTTTGTATAGAACTTATATTACCTCCATGTTTGCTGTCCCGCCGGTATCCCCGCCTCGTCCACGGGTGGCAAGAGGCCCATGCCTCTGCTCCCCTTCATTATCCATGGGACCATTTGGATACATATCTAGCCCAAGAAAATGCGTGCCTTTGGAGCCCCATCCTCGCCATTCCCCGCGGCTTAGAAAAAACGTCTCTAGACTCAGTGATTATTTTCCCCATGGCTGTCGCGGTCTCTGGCGAGCGAGAGCCTAGGCGTGGCACCGCCGCAACCGTTCGTCGTCTGCTCACCAGTCCATGTCACCTCGTGCCTCCCATGATGACTAGTGTTTCAGCGCACCCTTCTCCAACTCGATGCAGCGCCCTATCTCGCCGCCAGTGCACCACGCATGCTCGGAATGTCGCCGGGAAATCGAGCCGCCCACCGCCGCGCCGTCCGTTGCCCCTCCGCCGTTAAGAACTCATTGTCGCTCGCGATTCGCCTTGAGGTAAGGTCGTAATGAAGCAGTAGATTCCATCCTTGCCCTCTCCTCGTCTTCTACAGCACGCTCACCGTGGCAGAAGTAGCTCTACTACGTCCAAGCAGCCAAAACACGATGGCCGCCATCTCCAGTCTCCGGGGGACGACGGGGACCCCACAGCCGAGTTCGCTGGGGAGCGCTCCACCTTCCCGTGCCTTCTTGAAGCCAACCGAGGTCTGTGTGCCTTTTCAACATGATCCCGGCGAGCTCACGTCGCCGGCAATGGCGTTCTACATTGCCTGTCTCCTGTTCTGGCTGGCCAACCCCAAGCTCCCTCAGCCATGCAACCCGAGATCAACGTTTTCCAGACTTTTGAGCACGTGAATAATCTTGTGGTTGGAAGCAGCATTTTTGAATTTTTTGTTTGTTTCCTAAATTTCTGATTTGTTTTAGCTGGACGAGATTTCAATCTCCGCATCTTCCAAATTGTTGTCGAGAATTTTCTCCCCGCGGGGGAGAGGATGTCACATACTAGGTGAGAAATCCCCTTTGTTATTTAAAACCATGTGCATTTCTCTCCCTAGCATCCAAAGGAGCCCTTACTGGATGTCTTATTTCCTATGAAAATCATATGCGAATCTCCATAAGAATAAAGCCTTATATAGGTTTGTAATAAGCTTGAACAACTCATGACTTGTGATGACAATGCTCGTAGGTCGGAGGATATGTTCAACAATACGAGGAAGGATTCACATTTGCCTCTGTCAGAGGAGCTGGTCATCTGGTTCCCACTTTCTGTTCTGGAGCCGTAATTCCTAATAAATATATAGAATGTCTGCTCAATGGCACTCAATAAGCAAGAACTACGAGGTTGAACGGTGTTGGCACTATCCATTTAGGGCCTGTTTGATACCCCTCTGATTATAACAATCGGATTATATAATCAAATTTTGGTTCAAATGAGATTGATTATATGATGAATTATTATAATCAAACCTCTTGATTACCATAATCCCATAATCCTGGTGAACCAAGTTATAGAGGATTATGGGTGTTGAAAGTCCAACTTGTCCTCCAATTGATTATCCAACTTACCAAACTAAAAAGGATAAAATAGGAATTTCCCACTTTAACCAAATCAAAATCAATCACCATAATCCATTGAGCCAAACACTCTGATCATTATAATCCATAATCCAGATTATAATAATCCTATGTATAATCCAAATTATAATAATCAAGACGTGATCCACATAGGCCCTTAGTATTACTTTATTGATAGGGTGAGTGCGTGCGTGTTGTGTGCGTTTACGTTGTATTGTGTAATTCTAAAAAAAAAAAGTTCATGATATCTTTCCCTTAGTGGACATGGATTCTGTGTTCGTGGTAAGTCTAGAAGTGAATATAGTGCGCAAAGATTGTGTCTCATGCATGCGAGATTATATATAGTACACTCTTTTAAAAAAAATATGGCACGATCTCTGCGTTTTGCATTAAGGTAGAGGAAGAAACAAGACAGTTTTGCCCCACATGGCTGCATATCATCCTCAAGAGCAGGGGACAAACAAACAGCTCAAAGATCAAAATAAAATTAAATCACTTTCCTTTACGAGTTTCAAAAGTCCTGCTGCCGATGCTCTAATGCTCTATGAGTGTGTTTAGTTTCATGGCTATCCCTCTAGCTAGGTTCCATTAACCCAACTTGGACCTGTTTGGTTGACTGAACAGGTCTCTTAACCAGACCCCTGGAAACCAAGGGGGTGAGCATTTTCGCTTAGCCAGGCCTCGTCTAGCTAGCGCTCGCACCCGCTCCCCTCACCTCCCGTAGAGACGACAACACGCATGCCTATACGGGCAATACCGACGTCCCCTTCGACCTCGCGCGGCAGTGGGCAATACTAACGCTCTACGAGGCATTGTAGTGGGCTCGCGCACCGGTGATCCCACGTGACAGGGGGCTCGCATGGCAAGGGCCCTGCACGGGGTGGCGTGGAGGAATCATGCGGTTTCGGGCTCGTACGCCAGGTGCTCTGCGGCGGAGGTCTCACGCGGTCGTGGGCTCGTGCACCAGGTGCCCTGCGGCGGAGGTCTCACGCGGTCGTGGGCTCGTGCACCAGGTGCCCTGCGGCGGAGGTCTCGTGCAGTCGTAGGCTCGTGCACCAAGGGCCCGCGGCGGAGGTCTCGCGCGGCGTAGAGATGGGGCCACGCAGATGTGCCGTGCGGAAGGGGGTGCGCGGCACGGTGGTCTGCTGCCGTGCTCGGCGAGGTGCTTGCTGCTTCCCACCGTTGAGCAGGCCCAGCACCTATATTCGACAAAAATCCTCAATGGGGTAAACTTACCCTCTCAAAGAATATGTGATTCTATGCAAAGTAAACCAAACAACCAAACACATCGTTTGCTAGTCAGGCTTTGACAATACATGCAATTCCAAAACAGCTAGCTGTCGCCTTGGTGGGAGTAGGCCTAGGCTGCCCAGGCTTGGATGGCTAGCCAAGCCAGAAGCAAACTATGAAACCAAACACAACTTATATGCCTTCTTTTGTTCATAGTGCCGCCATTAGAGACGTTAAGTTCTCATTTTGGAAACTTCTCTGGTTTCGTTCTTTGCACATATTAGACATGGCGTAGATGCATAGGCCATTGACTTTTTTGTCCTATGGTACTGCCTTCAATGCAACTTTCCATTGGCTAAAACTACTATACTCGTACCTTTTACAGCCGCGTGGTAAGTCACGTCGTAGTCCAATTTCGGTCTCGGCAGTAAGCTGTCGACAGTAATGGTCATAGCCTTCACCGTCGGCATCTGGGACCGACTGCGGTGTACACTAACACCGCCGATTGGCTTATAATCCATCCGTGATTAGGTCTTTACTTCTGTTGCATTGGAGTATGACCCGACTGTGGATGTACACTAACACCACCGCATTGGCAAATGATCCGCCTGTGTCGAGGATATTAAGACCATCATGTGGGCACATAAACCGCCTATATAGTGGTCACCAGCACCGTCGCCTTGTACTTCGACCCGACTGTCAGTGGTGCGGGTTCACTGTCGGTTCGACGGCCGAGACGCCTGTGTAGAGAATAACACCATCGTTGCTCACTACTACACAAACTTTACTGGAGGCGGGCGTTTTCGGTTTCCCGCGGCGGACGGCTTTGCCCGCCGCGGTTAACCGATTTACCGCGACGGGCGGTGTAACGTGCCCGCTGCGGTAAATATACTTTTACCACGGTGGGCATGTTACACCGCCCGCCGCGGTAAATTATTTTACCGCATCGGACATATTTTGTGGCCCGCCGCGGTTATGTTCATTAGCCGTGACGGGCTTTATTATTTGTCCGCCTTGGTAAATTATTTCCTGAATTAAAAAAATACAGCAGGCATATAAATTCAAATTCAAATCACATCCAGATTTCATAGATTAAACTTAAAAAGTATGCAGGCATTACACATGAGATAATATACATATATATACATTCACTTAGTGACCCTCGAGGCCTTGGCTGCACCATTGAAACAAAATACAGGTTACGGCGAGAAATAATAATACTAGCTAGCTACCCACTTATCTCTACAGTTATGTCTTCGACTTACCCAAAGTGGTAGGCAGCTAGGATACACCCATTTTCCCTGATCTTCTTCATTGCTCCTAGTATGTATCTTGAAATGTTCAACTTCTCATTGTCCATCAGTTTCTTCCTGTGCGCCTCTCTCTGTCGCTTGGTCAAGTCTTTCATGGTTGGATGATTGTCATCTAGGTGGTAACCAATGATGATTCTTTGAGCAATATGCATTGGAGATAGATAGATAACATCAATTTTTAGTTCCTTGGATATATAGGCCATCAACCTGCAAGGACAAGCCATCGTGGCATATATAAGTAGTCTTGACCGATTCAAAGGCAGGTGATATGTGAAACTCGCAATTCATCACTTACATAGAGAACAAGGTGACTTGGGCGATGTCAAGGTCTTGTTCCCGCAGTAGTCTGTACATGTCGTGGAAGTCCACGGGGAGTTCTACATCATTGCCGGGCAAGTGGAAGTACTCCGTCACAACCTTGACTAGAAAACCATGCAGGCCAGCTTTTGCCGCTTCCATGTACCAGAGATGAAACCTCCTTGTCTCCCACCTTTCCTCGTCGACGAGTTGGGCCTTGGTTATCATGAACTTCTCATGCTCGTAATGGCCAGTGCAGTCATCCGATTCAGGAAATAGATGGAAAGGTGATCTCGGCCTGGGATAGAAATGTTAGTACCATATTATGGCAAAGAAAAGTTATTAGCAAATTATGCTCGCCGCTACCATACCTTTCAAACTCAAGTGAGTATGTGAGCTGCCCTTGGTCGCCTTTAGTCTTCGCCGGCGGTGGAGGACAGTGGCTTGTGCTCGCAATGGCAGCAGGCGGTGTCTTTGCCGCCGGTTCCTCCATGCCTCCCGGTCCTTTGCTCGTGCCCTTAGACGAACTGCCGGGAGGTGGAGGTGGACTTGTTGTTGGAGGAGGAGAACGAGGGTGAGGGCTTATGCCTCCCGGTCCTTTGCTCGTGCCCTTAGACAGACTGCCAGGAGGTGGAGGTGGACTTGTTGTTAGAGGAGGAGAACGAGGGTGAGGGCTTGTGCCTCCCGGTCCTTTGCTCGTGCCCTTAGACGGATTGCCGGGAGGTGGAGGTGGACTTGTTGTTGGAGGAGGAGAACGAGGGTGAGGGCTTGTGCCTTGGGGTGAGTTCCTTCCCTTGTCATCCCCGCCATTGCCTTCGTCATCGCCATCGCCGTGATCCGGATCATCAGGGGGACAAGATTCAGCAACGGATGGTTGTGATGCTGGTGTCGCCGTCAGCGTAGAAGTCAGCATCGAGAGAATGATCTCTATGTCGTCCTTGTTCCATAGGACTTCGGAACCCAAGGCAGCTCCAAGGATCATTACCCCTTCTGCAGTTGGATATTCTATTTCAAATTCTTCGTATTTGGTCGCATACCATGTAAGTATCATGGCAGCATAGTTGGCAGGGATCTGGTCTTGGTTGAAATCTTTGATATCTTCTTTGGGGTGCATGTAGCCCTTACCCACGGTCAACTTTTTCGCCCTACCGAATGGGATCGTGAGGTGGACGTGCATGGGTTCCCGGATGTCGTCGATGGGGTGCCTTGGGTGATCCTCGATCATCAGCAGTGGCTGCCCTTATGTCTGCCCTTGTGGAACTTGAGGCACGGCCACACCAACCTGGCGAAGCATCTATGACCTCATCGACACCATATCTGGGTCATTGCTCGTGAAGGCTTCTTTTATGGGCCTTGGGCGAACCTCGAAGCTGTCCATGGATTTAGCAGCCTCGATGAGAGCCCTCTCCACCTCCTCGAACTTGGGCTCATTGAACTTGCTCACGCCTTCCTTGAGCTTCTTTGGCTTGCGGGCATAGATGAAGTCCTTAGCCCTCAAGTCTACACCGTCGTACGGATCGGGAAGCCCGGTGGTAGCTCTAGCCCTTTCTTCCTCCCGCCACTAGGGCCTCTTACCAGCAAACCCAATCATGCCCAAGTGGTGGGGGTGCAGGTTCTTCTTCACGAGTGCGCTAAACTTGGCGCTCTTTGCCTTTGCTTCTTCTATTGTTCTTTGTTTGCAGAACTCTTCCTAGTGATGTTCCTTCACCATAGTGTATTTGACACAGGGTGACTTGCCTAGCTTCAGGTAGTACCTGGTCAGCATGGACTTGAAGTTTCTAAAGGCTCTTCCTGCCATGTGCATGACCCACTCCCTGCACTTGTTCAGATCGGCGTCCTCGGGATAATGGAAGCTCCTCGTCACCTCACCCTAGATATGTGTCTTGTAGTCGACCGGGACATTGTTCCACTCCTCCCAAGTGATCTCCACCTTGTCCTTGACTATACATGCCACCTGGTTGCTGAACTTGGCAAGGACCATGGGTGGTGACAATGGGTTTCCCTCTGGTCCCACCTCATGGATCACATGGACTTCGCCGTGGGTTTCCCTCCGGTGCCTCCCATGTTCCCCCCTTCTCAGCTTTGTCCTCTGACCCCTAGACTTGCCTGAAGTGGTTGGAGATGGAGCGGGGGGTTCTTTGTCCCTGACTTGTTCCTCCTCGAAATTCAATTCTCGAGACACCACCGGCATCTGTTCAGGGTTTGGAGACCGCGCACTTTCAACTTTGTCGTCCCTCGGTTGGTAGGTCGGATCATCTTCGTCCTCTGTACGACGTTTCTTTATTGGCCTTGGGGTCATGGACACTTGGCTCTCGAGGCTAGTTGATGATGATGCACTAGGGGTAGGGTCGCGCCATTCGCTTATCGGTTCCTCCACCATTGGAAAGCTACAATGAATACATATTTTAGTTGTATAGACACAGTTATAGAGTAGTAAATTAGAGTAGTACTAGAGAAGTAAAGTAGTAGTAGTTGGCTCAGATTTGCCCCATTGTCATCACATCGCTTTTAAACTGGTTGCTTGTATCTGGTATACAAGCTATCCTAGTTTAGCGGGGGCACTCGATCATCATCGTCGCTGCCTCAGCATAAAAGGGTTCACATCATTGCATATGCCACTGCCTCAGCTTAGAAGTGTGAAAAGAATCATCATTGCAAATACCAAACAAAAGCCATTAAGATAGTTTCAAAATTCAGCCCCAAGGGGCTAAGTCCTTCGGCCATCAAGATAGAGTAGAAGACTAGAGGAGGTGAGAGTAGAGTAGAGTAAGAGGAGTAGAGTAAGAGCTGTACAGCTCAAAAGATTTTATAGTAGTAGTAGTAGTAGTATTCTATAGTAGAAGGACACTGAGCACACAGTGGTAGGGCTAAGTCTTCGACCATCAAACTGAGCACTCACACTGTTGTAGAAGGAAGCAAGGGAATGCAAAATCGCATCATAGGCATCATAACCTATTAGAGGCATCATAGGCAGTGGCATTGCTCAGCATTGAAGTCTAGCATCACAGGCAGCAACAGAAATCCAAAAATTGACACTGCCAAAAATAGCATTGAAGTCTAGCATCACAGGCAGCAATAGAAATCCAAAAATAAGATTAGATACAAGCCCACTTGATCTCATCACCAAAAATAGGATAAAATAGCATCACATCATAGTATAGTATTATAGAGAGATAGGGGTAGTAGTAGGGACAGGGGAGGGGGACTGGGGAGGAGCTCCATTCCTTGTAGCTCCTTTACACACTGCTCTCCCTTGCTCAGGAACATTGGTGTGTGTTCCCGCTGTGCATCTCCTTGTTGGTTTCCACTATCGGCAGCTGGCACTAGCCATGAAGGTCCAGCTCTTGCTGCCACTGCAGTACATAGGATTCAAGCTATAGGTTTTGCCAATGGCACAGAGGGTTCCCTCTCAAGCAAGTCACCCATCAAATATGCATATCTGTTTTCTCGGCTGAATGATCAACCGCATGACCTTGCAGAGAAGGTGATGGCAGTGGAACTGTGGAACAAATGCTGGATGCATGGGTGAGATTATGTGTTGAAGGTTATGATCAGCTCTGTAAATTATTCAAAGGAACACATTAAATTTTGCTTTGATGAAAAAAGTAGTAGAATGATCTTGTGAAGGAAAATAGTTGACAAAAGAACCCGCAAGTATTGGCAATTGCTACAAATGATGATATAAACTAGTGTTGACACCACTACATCATAATTCATAAAGCAGTCAAAATGAGCATGCAACAATAATGCCTAACAAGAAGATTAGGCACAGAAAGGACATATCAGTACCAAAATAATGATTAAGTCAAGACACTTTAGTTACTACCACAACCTAAAAAAATGCTCATTCACTGGCACAGTCAACAGACAAGTATGGTAGATATATATTTCTTATGCAGGCAAGATAGTCAATCATGCTTTCCATGTAAAGAAACACATTCCAATATTTTTCCAAATATTTTCACCAGGCACAACGGCACTTCTTATATATGAAAACTTGAAAACTTTTACACAAAACATGAAAGGAGAGGCCACAATAATACATCAACAACTGTTGCCCAACCAACTGGTTAATCAGGACTACAAAGTAACAGCAAGAAACAAGCAAGCAGAGTAGAATTTAGTTTGCTGGAACATAGTTCTTACCTCGGCCTAGGCGCAGCAGGTTCCAAGTGAGGAGGTAGCGGCTAGAGCCCGTCTGTGGTAGCGGCGCCTCGGCAGCCCTTGGTGTCGGCGGCCGGAGCTATGGCTCCGGGCTCCGAGGATGGGGCCCAGCGTGTGGACGGTGACCGGGGAGGAGGACGGGGGCGGGGGGCGCGTGCGGTGGCCGCGGAGGAGCTCGGTGGCCAGCGTTAGGGTTCCAGGGACGAGGCCCAGCGCGGAGGAGCTCGGCGGCCAGAGCAAGGGTTCCGAGGAGAGGAGGACGAGGGTGGGGCACGGGCACGGCAGAGGAGGACGGGGGCGGGGGTCACCGCGGAGGAGCTCGGCGGCGGGGATGGCAGCGGCGGCGCTAAGTTTTGGCAGCCGAGGTCGAATTCGAGGGCGCAAAAGACTTGGCGAGCAGCGGCACATATATAGCCACAGATTAACCGTGGCGGGCAATATAAGCCGCCCACCGCGGTAAATGTTTACTGCAGCGGGCACCTTAGACTGCCTGCCGCGATTAATCTATTAACCGTGGCGGGCGCTGTTACGTGCCTGCCACGGTTAATATTTTTGCATTTTTATCAATCTAAAACTTATTTTTGCATTTTGCATTTGCTGTGTAGTAGTAGTAGTAGAGTAGTGCTGTGTAGTAGTAGAGTACATGTGAGTAGTAGAGAGTAGTAT
Source organism: Miscanthus floridulus (assembly GCF_019320115.1). NCBI lineage: Eukaryota > Viridiplantae > Streptophyta > Magnoliopsida > Poales > Poaceae > Miscanthus > Miscanthus floridulus. Next base: position 109,249,957 of record NC_089582.1, read on the forward strand.
TAGTACAATTGATAGTAGTAGTAGGTTGAGTAGTACTAGTAGAGTAGTATTGTATAGTAGTAGTAGTAGATTTAGTAGTACTAGTAGAGTAGTATGGTTCCATGATATTAATAATAAGTTACAAAACTTGTCTTTAATAGATCGAGCTATATTATTACATATATGTCTCTAGGATACATATATCATTTTGGTATAGGTGCTTTCAGCGTCCTGTTCTCAACGTCGGGGCGGGCCCACGACATCATCCTAGACTTGTTGAATTGGTCCTCGACGGCCTTGATTTTCTTTGGATGATCGGTAAAAAGTTCGAGCTCTGCGTAGTTGTTGTATTGTTCGGGACTCTGCACCCCATCAGCTCCCACAATCCGTTGCTTTCCGGACACAACCACATGCCTTTTTGGGTCCTCTGCATATATATAGTAGGCCACTTGCGCGACATTGGTTGCTAGTACCCACGGGTCATCTTTGTAGCCGATACTTTTGAGGTCCACGGTGGTTAGCCCATAACTGTCCACTGCAACCGCATTCGGTTTGACCCACTGGCAATGGAAGATGGTTATGCATAGGATTTGGCCGAAGTCAAGTTCCCATATTTCTTCGACTTGCCCATAGTATTGCCTCCTCTGGCCCATGAACACTTCTTCGCCCTCGTATCGAACACTGCAGTTCTGTGCCGAGCTCTTCTTGTCCTTGTCTTTCGTGTGGAACCTATAGCCCTGGACGTCATACCCTTGCCATGTGGTGATTTGGCTGGATGGGCCTAACACAAGCCTCTTAACGGTCTCTGTATCTTCATTAGGGCATCCTTCAAGGGGTATGTGTTGCTCTTTGAGCCACTCTATGAAATTGCTCTTGTGATGGTTCTGGACCCATGCCTCTGTGCGCTGTCCGTCATTAGCGGCGCGGATCTCTTCCAGGTGCTTTTCAATGTATTTCTCCATGCTCACTAACTGATGAAGGATGCTATAATGAGCTTCTTGCACCATTCGGTTTGCCACATCGGTGCGTACTTTTCGGCCTATGCACCCCATCCCTGAGGTTTTGCCTTTGTGGTGATGGACAGGCAGCCTAATCACCCTCCCATCTCTTATGTACCTCATACACCAGTTCACGGCCTCCTCCGTTGTGTATGCCTCGATCATAGAGCCCTCCGAGTAAGCGCGGTTATGGACGTATCTGTTGAGGGTGGACATGAACCGCTCGTACGTCCACATCTGGTGTAGGTACATGGGGCCCAGTTGATGGATCTGATCGACCATATGCATCATTAGGTGTGGCATAATATCAAAGTAAGATGGTGGAAAGCACATCTCGAGCTGGCAAAGGGTCTCCACGATGAACTCCTTCAAGGCAGGCAGCTCAGCCTTATCAATGACCTTCTAGGTGATGCGGTTAAAGAAGTATGACATCCGTGTGATGACCATCTTCATGTATTCTAGACGGATAGCCCTAATCGCAATTGGTAGGAACACCTTCAGCATGACGTGGCAGTCGTGTGAGTTGTAGCCGGTCATTATGAGGTCTTTCATGGAGACCAGGCTCTTGATGTTGGAAGAGAAACCAGTCGGCACCTTGATACCCCTAAGCAACTTAAGAAAAGCCATCCTCTTGTCTTGCGTTAGGTTGCAGGCCGCACCCAGGATATCGACTTTACCGTTCTGAGGCGGTCCTGGGTGAAGGTTCAGCCTGATGCCTAGATTGACAAGATCCGTCCGTGACTTGATACCATCCTTTGTCTTGCCCTTGATGTCTAGTAGGACACCGATCATGCTTTCGAAGACATTTTTCTCCAGGTGCATGCAGTCGATGGCATGGGGTGTATTCAGTGTTTTCCAATACGATAGGTACTTGAAGAAAATTGACTTCTTCTTGAAAGGAATGGCGGTGGGGACTTCCTCCGTCTGGTCCCGCTTTCGCTTCCTTGTCTGCTTGGGCCCCTCTTCAGGTGGCTTCTTCTTCTTTCCAAACTCCACCTGATCCATGTCCTTGACCATCTCATACACCTTTGTCCCCCAACTAGTCTACGTCGGTTGATCATGCTGCGGGTTGTCCTGATTGTCAAAGTATTTGTTCATAATACTTCTTCTATACCTGTGATTTTTGGCGAGGAACCGTCTGTGCCTCATGTACACCATCTTATTGGATCCCTTAAGGTAAGTGTAGCAGGTCTCGTCGATGCAAATTATGCAGCCGGTCTTCCCTTTGATCTGCCCCGACAGTGAGAAGAGACTAGGGTAATCGGTGATGGTGACAAAGATGATTGCTTTTAGTGTGAACTTCTCCTTGCGGGATGCATCCACCATCTGGACCCCAACATCAAATAGTATCTTCATTTCCTCCATGAACGGCTCCAGGAACACATCTATATCGTTGCCGGGCTGCTTCGGTCTGGAGATAAGCATGGTCAGCATAAGGTACCTACGCTTCTAGCATAGATGGGGAGGTAGGTTGTACATGGTGAGCACGACGGGCCAAGTGTTGTGCGAGCTGCTAAGCTCACCGAACGGGTTCATCCCGTCGGTACTCAGCGCGAACCTAACATGCCTGGGCTCCTTGCCAAACTCTAGGTAGGCCTCGCTGAAATCCTTCCACTGCTTGCCATCAGATGGGTGCCGTAGCTTGCCATCGTCTTTCAGGCGGTCAGCTGATGCATGCCAGGACATGAGCTTGGCATCATTCGGGTTCCCGAATATTGCACGCAGGCGATTGGTCATGGGCAGGTACCACACCGACAGTGCTGGACTTTTCCTATGCATATAACCCTCTTCTTCATCGTCCTACTGAGCCAAGATATGTTTGGCCACACTGCTCTTCTTTGCCCCCTTCTTGTTCTTCTTCTGACCACCCCACAAGCCTCCCTCGTCTTCTGCATCCACGCGACAACCAACATTTTTCTTGTACCGACTAAAGCCACAGTGCGAACAACTCGTCAAATTCTCATACTCATTGCCCTGATATAGGATGCAGTGGTTAGGGCATGCATCAAACTTTCTAAGCTTCATCGCCACTGGCCGGATCAGCTTCTTGGCCCGATAAGTATTGGTGGGCACCTTGTTAGCCGTTGGGTACATGGTGGCAAGGTAGCTTAACAACTCATTGAAGCTAGTGTCAGACCAACCATGACGAGCCTTCAACATCAACATATGGAGGTTAAAACAGAGTGTCGTGCACTCCTTCGGACAATCACCGCCGTCCTTATAGAGAGGATCAACTACCGCCTACTTCAACTCTTTGAAATTCTCCAACCACTTTGGGCAACCCAACACAACGTCGTCTTCATCGAAGTGTTTGACTAGATCTTCAACAAGCTGCACATCCTTGGGTTGGCTCACAGTATCCTAACCATCCCCACCGTCGCCGGCTTCATCGGCCATGTCTTGCATTAGATCATCCACCGTGATGTAATCACGACAACTATTGTCACTGTCGGCTGGCACAACTGCTGCTGAAGATGATGAGGAGCCGGGTGCTCCTAAAGGATCTTTATTCACCGGTGGTGCTATCATCGTCGGCATCGAAGAGCTCACTCCAGATGCACCGCCACTCGCACCAACTCTTTCGCCGTGAAATGTCTAGACTATGTAGCCCTCGACAAAACCATACATGATCAAATGAGTTTGCACCTCGCTGTCTCGGTGGGCTTTCAGGTTCTTGCAACGAGAACATGGACATATGGTTGTCATCCGCTTCAGTCTCTCATGGTGAGCTTTACCAGCAGCAATAAACTTCCTTAATTCAAAGAGGTACCATGGATCATTCACTCTATCAATCCAGTACATCCATTCCGACCTATCCATCATACCTGCAAACATTATTCGTCACAATCAACATTAAATAAAGAAGAATTAGGAGAAATTGATGATTTTTATGTCCAAAATCATGAAAAAGAGAGGAAATGACGATGTGAAAGATGAAGCATGCATCTATGATGAATCTAAAGTTAAAGAAATACATGACATCATTTTTTCCATTAAAATTGATCTAGATCTAGATCTAGATCTAGAGAGAACTCTAGGTGATGGAAATAGAGAGAGGATGGAAGGAGAGAGGGAGAGCCTTTATGGACCTCTTATGATGTCCTCCTCCCTCAAATCCAAGCCCTTCAACTTAAATCAAAGTTTTCTCAAATTTTAGGGCAAAGCCTCCCCCCATGAGTTTGAGAGAGGAAGACCCGTGGAGAAGATGAAGGGGTGGTGCTGTGTATTTGTATAGGCTTTACCACGGCGGGCAAGATAAAGCGCCCACCTCGGTAAATCAACTCTTTACCATGGCGGGCAGTTTAAAGAGACCGCCATAGTAAATCATATTAACCGCGACGGGCGATTCATACCGCCCGCCGTGGTAAATAATGATTTCCTACGGCGGGCAAGTAAGGTGGCCCGCCGCGGTAAACCCTTTTCCCATAGCGGGTGCCTCGGTGGCCGGCCTCGCTGGCCGGCCACTGGTTAACCGTGGCGGGCAAAAGAGGTGCCTACCATGGAGCCCATTTTGGCCACGCTGCGCAAATTGATTCCTGTAGTAGTGGCTTCAGCATATGATCTGCCAGTACAAAGGTCATGGTCACCGTCGCCTTGCACCACGATCCGCCTTTGATGATCATTTAGTCAATGTTGGATTACTAAAGGATTCGGCAGTGATATACTTTTGATCCCTGCCACATCATACATATAGCGATGGTGATAGAATTTCATTCGGTGTCACAATAGTTACTAATTCAGTAGGGCCCTTAATCGCTCCATGAACACAAAGCATACAGATATATAATCATTACATCCATAAATCATGTTCATAAATAAGAGTATTTTTTACAATAACAATGGACGCTACCATAACATCTTTCTCAACTGATGTCCTAACACAAGCGGTACATAGAACATACTAAAGGTACAGATCTATACAGACTTACATAACGAAATGACGTAGCTGTGCTCCTTCTATGTGGCGCTCCTGCTTGCAAGGCAAAATCAATATAATTAGTGCATCCTTTGGATTGGTAGCCAATGCACCATGGAACCCCTCTTATTCATCTCTGATCCACAACCTGAATAAAGTAGCAGAATTAATAATATTGAACATACCATTCCTTTAGTTAACAAGCCAAAATTGACCTATATATAGATAGAATGAAAACAACTCCATACCTAAACAAAGATTGTCGTGACGATGAAATGCAGGAAATGCACCTTTACTGCTCTACTAAAGACTCCATGAACAAGGGAACATAAGGAAGATAGTAAGGCCTGTTCATATGGAAACACCCTCTTGATTTATAAAAGCGGATAACATGGGCATGGATGACATGAACCTTTCTGCGGTCCATATAATATGCAATCAATGTTCTATCCTTCCTAACAAGGAAAATGAAATTCCATTATGAGTGAACTGTAATCACTTTGTACTCCGCATCACAAAGCTCAGAACCAACTTTAATATTTATGCGTACAAACAGTTCCTTCGTGTCCACAACATACTTCAAACTCTACTTATCAGTACCATAGTCTTCAAGTATCCACACTAAAAGTCAAGACCTATTGCGAAAATCAGCACAACACATACACAGGTGACTCTAAGCTTGATGGATGGACATTTTAGCACCACCTGGTTTACGAATTGTCCTCCATGTCTTTTCCTCTATATCCATAGCAACTATCGTAGAGTACTCAAGCATGTGCATAAAACCATTAAGAAAACACTTCTTGATTTTGAACGTAGAACAATACTACCCTCACCCTATTTAGATTCCTTAAAGATCCATGCTATAGTTTTAGATGAGTAGATCTTCACACCTATGCATGCACCCTCCACCTCAACAAATTCAATCACATGGAAGTGTGAGGACGTTGGGTCAAAACCTAAGCGAGCCTGACAAACAGAACGGATGCTATGCGGCAGCACATGCCATTTGTGGGTCGCCGGATTGCAGACAACACAGCGATGTAATCCATTAGGCCCAACACACCAGCAAAGGACAAGGCCACTACAACAATCTGGGACTAGGATTTTTTTAAGGGGGAAAGGCAAGAAGGACAAGGAGGGTTGTTCACCGGTGATGCTGGTGATGTGGCGATTGCCCTTCCACCATCTGCCATAGAAGAAGCTGACGGCAGTCTGTGAAAGCTTCTTGCGTTGATAGGAGTCAGAAATGACGCACCTCCAGGAGCTACAGACACACTTGTAGCAACACAAGGACCAGGCGGGGAGGTAGCTAAAGATGTCGGCAAGCACATCGTCAGAGAGGTTGTCCACTACGTTCCTCATGTTGCGGGCCTCCTTCATCTAGAAGGACACCAGCAGCCGAAGAGATGAGACCGCCCTGTTGTGGAATTGCATCAATAAATATTAGTAAGGAAATGAGTTTTGAGGAGAAGGGGCGGTGATGCAAGTAAGGCCTTATTACACTTGCCTTTGGATCTAGTGGTGGTGAGCACAAGTGGCAACGCCGGTGACAGCAGCAGTTCGTGCATCGGTGGATCTGTGCGGGCAAGCCAATGATGTGCACTGACACGGAGTAAGAGCTGAGCAGTGGTGATGAGCAGGAGCGGTGATGACGAATAGCAGCAATGAGGACAAGAAAAGCTATGTGTGTGGGGGGGAGGGAGGGGCGGCGGTGGGGGGACGAGTTAGGGGGATGTTGGGGCAAGGGTTGCTTGCTCTCTATGAAACTTTTACATCATGCGGGAATCAAACTTGCATCAGTTTCGCACGGGAGGGTTCAAACGCGGGATTGGAAATTTTACAACTAAGCGGCAGTGAATGCACAGTACTATCACCGACGGCTGGGTCCTATTACCACCATATGATACAGTGATGAACACTAAGGCACACAATCTTAATGCTTGGCATTGAAACAAAGTGAAACTACGCACTTAGAAAACTAAGAAAAGCACAATTCTAGTACTCAGATTGAAAGGAAGCCAACTTGAGTTCGATGGTGAATAATAAGGCACACAGATTTACATTGAAAAAAAGCCAAACTGTGCACTTACAAAACATAAGGAAAGCACAATGCTAGTACTCTCGGATTGAAAGGAATCCAACTTGAGTTCCATACATTCATACCGAATAAATAGGTCAACACTACCAAGCTAACAAGCATGCCAAAAGCTAAAATACAGATACTAATTAGGCCAACACTATACAAAAGCTAAAAGGCCTTCATATGTACATCATTGATTGCATAATTAATCAGTCTCAATGTAGATCCTAGTCAACCTCTATGGGATCATTGTGAATCTCCATAATATCATGCAGATCATTGTCAGCCTCCACAGGATCATTGTCAATCTCCATGTCATCCCGAGCCTTGACCACTACAACCCTGTCCACATCCATTGGTACACTTTCATTTAGCTCATCGACTTTGTTCACAAAGCACTGATTCGGTGAACCAATACTAAGGACAATAAGGCTCACAAGCTGCACTCCATAGACATACAAGGCCACAAAGCACTGAAGATTTGTGCGCCAGCGAGGTTGGAGGTGAAGGAGCAGTGAGCACGCGAGAGACCGTGTTTCGTCGGACGCTAGCAGGGTGAAGCAGAGCAAGGGAGCAGAGTGGGGAATGGATGGGAGGAAGGTGTGGTAGGACCATAGGAGTGTATATATAGTTCAATTAATTGGTTGCCCCTATACCAGGGCGCAGTGTCTAGGGAAGTAGGATGCCTCTAACACATCAATTGATACTTGGATCTACTATCATTTTTAGTTCAATAAATTGAACACCTGGTTAATCACCTTGCATTTAGTTCAACAATAGTTGTACAATAGTGATAGATTTCAGTCTGACACATCAATTGATACTTGGATGTACTAGCATATACATTTCAATAGATTGAACACCTGGATAATCACCTTGCATTTAGTTTAACAATAGTTGTACAAAAGTGATAGATTTCAGTCCGATAGATCATAAATTGGTACATGAATCTACTGTGGTGAACTAAGAAACTTGCCAATGAACATGCCAAGAACTAAGGTAAGCACAAAATAGGTGAAAGAAGAATAGGAAGCACATTTTTCTCAAAGGTACAAAATTTTTCATCATCTTCGTTGGAACCCTAGCCATTTCTTCAATCTATGGCATAATCTCTTCCTCCTCCTGCAGATGTTCTTCATTTGTTGTAACATTGGCCTCCGCCTTCAGCTCCCAAGTCTTGTTACGTAAATCTAAAATCAAAGTCCTCAGAAATTTTCATATGGGGGATCGTGCCACTTAAAGAACCCGCAAATCTAAGTCGGTCTATGAAAAAAATAAATTACCATAAGTACAACAGGATTTCAGCATTTGCATTGCGAAAACAGAATGAATAAGAAAGAAATTGAGTTACATTATTTGCCCTACAGCATCTGTGGTACCGATGTCTTGGCTTTCCATCACTCCACGAAATCCACCGAGGCATCTTCAAGCAGCAGCGACACAAAAGTGGTGGCTGGTATGCGTAGGGGTGGTTCTCGACACGGCACGGGATGTGTGGCCCCCTCCCATTGTGGCCTCCTTTGCTTGAAGCTAATGTTCTTCTCGCGACGGCTCCCTAGGATGGTGCCGACCACTGGGAGGAGTTGGAGCTAGATGTAGCCATGGAGTAGTTAGGGTTCAAAGTGTTGCATAGTATGAGTGAAGTGGTTGGCCTGGGTCTTTTATTGTCTACGCTTTTGCCTCCCGCCAAGGCGCCAAAACGTCCTGGAAAACCCTCGCACTCCAGCCAAGATGAAATGCTATGTCACCGGTGGTTTAGGGTACTATCCGCCTATAGAAGAAGGCCTATTTTGGATCCTCTGTGATTACATAGAGGTGTACATGTGGACCACAATCAAGACCAACTAATTCAATTAATAGTACAACCGAAGTAATAGTTCAACGGTTATGCGATACTCGTACATACTAATCTAGAGGCTTCATCAGTACATATAAACTTCATTAACATAAAAGTTTCACAAATTCTAAGACTTAATGTCGGATGGGTAGGCAGTTGCTAAGGTGCTCAATTGGTTGATGCTGTCCCAAAAGCTAGAGGTAGTGAACCATAGTGAAGATGACAACATCTCCATCCATGGACACATTGTATCTATAAAGTATGTCTACTTCCTATCCAGTCCTGCAAAGCACAAAAATCTGTCCACAAACAGGGTCTTGAATGATTCTTGTCAAATTTTGTGATCCAAGAAGGTGACGAACAACGACTTCAACAATCAACAGTCGGTCCGGGTGAATGCTCCATCCCCAAGTAGCAAACAACATCATCTGGGGTGATGGTGCCACCCTAAGCTACCAAAATGCAAGGTTGCTCACATTGAAATGGCTTCTTCCCAAGTAAGACATATGTTGCAATGAAGAAATTCCTAATATGAATAAAACTGATACGAAACCCAAAACCAATTAGAACCAAATGTAAACAGGGAGGTGACTGAATCCATCTAATCTTCATGGGGTGTTGTCCACGATGACAATGCAAGGTGCTCGAGGTAGGGCAAGTATAGGTGACAGATCAAAATGAAGATGAAGCAACAGGTGGGGAGAATGAAGATGAAGCAACAATGGGTCGGGAGAACTAATGGTTTCGTATTGGGATTTTTTAGTTGGTCGAACCGCCACCAAGGTGTCGACAGGATCTGAGGGGAGTTGGGAACAGGCCGGGCGCTTCTAGGTTTGCTGCCAAATGGATGGTCCAAATTGATTGGCAGCGAGAATGGATGGTACGAGATAAGTTAAATAGTGTCCGTACTAAGCTGACCATTGCCACGCTAATCCAACGCTATAATACGACGATTGTTAGCGGTTAAACTACTTTTAGATTCTCCTAGAAACAACCGCAACCATACATGACAGTTTTTTCCCTTTTCATTCACAAATATACAGAAAAACAAAAACATTCGTGAAAAGATTAAATCCGTGCACTGACATTTTGGAAGTAGTATTGGAAAGAACTTGTTTTGCATTTCATATAAAAAGGTGGCATTGAAGAGATCAAATCTGCGGGAATAGAATTTTTTTCATTGATTCATTATATATTTTGGAAATAGTGTTGGAAAGAACTTGCTTTGCATTTCATATAAAAAAGGTGGCATTGAAGAGAATAAATCTGTGAGAATAGATTTTTTTTCATTGATTCATTATATATATGTAACATATAGATACAATTTGGACGAGTATTTGATTGTACTCATCCGAAAGAATAATAACTAACCTAAACTATTAAAACTACTTATACTAACTATAAACTACTTTAATCTAAACATATGATCCTCTTGCAGCTCGCCTCACTCGCTTGGAAGGAGGCAAGGCGAAGTTTCGGAGTCGGAGTTGGAGTCATCGGAGTCAGAGTCAAAGTCGTCGAAGTCATCGTCGTCTTTGGCATCAGCGTCGTCCTCATACTTGTCCTCTTCGTCCTTATCGAGTACCATAAAATGGGGTACCCCGAGCGTACACCACGAGGGGCACTTAAATCCCATCAACGACAAAGTTAGAGGGTAAGCCATGGGCTCATCACCAGCCCCGTCTGAGCCCACCCAGCTCTCCGCCTTGCCTCAGGCCTCTCATGGGAGGTCTCAGCGTCCTGACGCAATCTCCGCCTCGCGCGAGGCCTCCCACGGAAGGCCTCGGCAAGGGGACTCTCCGTCTCGTGTGAGGCCTTATTCTCCGTATCGCTCGAGGCTGGCTTGTCCATAGCCTGTCGCCCCTGCCTCGATCGGACTTCCCGATAGCATGTCATGTCCCATTAATACGTCAACCACTCTCGCAATCTCAGCCGGACGACGGCTCGACACCACGGAGTGGCCGATGGGACATGAGGTCGCATCAGCACCATACCGGCTGAGACAAGGCACGGTAGGGATTACCGGCCACTGTATTCTGACGCTGTGCCCACGATCAGCGCCCGCACTACACTGTGCCCCGCGATCCCCGCCTTGAAAACAACACGACATGGGCAGCCTGGTCCGGGTCATCATCGCCTTTGAACCAGCACCCAAGATCAACCGCTCTCTCCGGGCCTCGGCACTCTACACCAAGGTCTCAGCTATCTCAGGATTCATGTCTACCGAGACCCCCCACCGCGGTGCGGCCTCGGCACCGACCGAGCCTCAGCCTCGCGCACAGTCAATCCACAGTGATCCGCACGCTGACCGCCGCACCCGCTCCGAGGCAGCCCTAGAGCTCCCATGACGCACAGGATCAGATGTGACCAGCACGCCGCCCTAGTGCTCCAAGGATAGACCACTTCGACGACTACGCCACCATAGGAATAGGCTACAGGGCTTAGACATGCCACCTCTGTTCGCACGACGCCGTATAGTTAGCACATGTACTGCCCTTGTCCTCCCTTCAAACTATAAAAGGAAAGGACTTGGGCTATTTCTAGGACAGGTTCTCATGAAGAACGACACCCGGTAACACGCACACTTCCCTACCGCTTGAGAGCAACGTCTCAAGCAGCCCACATCATTCCCCGCCGAGACATGGGACTGGCTCCCTCTCTCACCTAGCTTGTAACCCCCTACTTCAAGCACTTCAGTGCAAGGAACATAAGATCAATCTCCTAGACTGGACGTAGGGCTCGAATTGCCCGAACCAGTATAAGCCTTGTGTCTCTTTGCATCACCATCTGGAATCAGGAACACGTAGAACAAATTCACTAGTTGGTTGAGGACCCCCCGGTCCAAAACACCGACACTTGGCGCGCTAGGTAGGGGGCTCTGCATGTCAACTTCATCATCCCAATAGGTTCTAGATGGCAGACCCCGTACAACCACTGCGTCTTGGCATGGTGGTCTGATTTGGGAGCCTGGAGTTCATGTCTCTAGGGCACGAGTACGACATGGTACTTCTCACACCCCTAGCCCTACCTGCCAATGATGACATCATGCATCGGCGGCCCAGGCGTAGGCGGTGCCTAGGCGGCCGTTCTCGCCGCGCTCGCCAGGCACGATGTGAGCAGGGTTACCCCGATGCCACACAAACCCAGGGCAATTTGCCGCTCTCCGACGGTATCCCATGACCAGCTGTTGGCGCAAGGCCCCTAATTGGGGACCTATCTAGCCTGAGCCTAGATAAGGGAAAGACGCCGGTGGCACCCGGTGATGCCCCGACATCAAGCTCCGCTCCGCCGCTCTCTGAGGAGCCAACTGTGGTAGAGCAGAGCCTGGTGACGGTGCCTTCTGCATACCCCTTTGGGTTGAGAAACGCCGCCACCTCTTATGCTTATGCCTACGCTTCCGCTCACGCGGATCTCTCGGAGCGCCGCCAGCGCTTTGCTTTCAACTTTGACACCACCATGTCGACCCACACCCACACCGACTCCTTGAAGGAGGATGAGGCATGGGCCGGAGCGGATTTCTCCGACCTCCACGACCATGAAACCATGCGTCGCTTCTTGGCCGCAAGCGACTATTGCTTTGGCTACTCCGATTCTGACGATGAAGGTACTTACGATCCCACTCGTGAGTGCTTCCACGTCGGACTTGGGATGCCAAGCATGGGCGACGAGGACGAGGGGGCAGACAACAGCACTCTGCTTCATTAGGGAATGGGTGATGCTACACCTTCGCGCATTGTCCCACCTGCAGCACGGAACGAGAACCTTGCCCTTGGACAATTCCGGCGCCTGGACCTGGAACAACTCCGTGAGCTTCAGGCTAAGGTCGAGCAAGATTGACTCCTTCTACAACAGCTACGAAGCACTCTCGAGCAGGAGCAGCAAGGCCGTAGTGATGGCGGAGGAGCCCGGTGATGGGCTCATGATGTGCACAATCGCATCAACGACGACGAAGGGGACGATCGTCCCCCAATCTTCAATTGCGCTAGCCAGAATGTCATAGCTGCGGCAATGCTAGTGGCGCAATGCCCGAGCCCTCCACCACGAAAGGATGATGGGTTCACGGCGAGCTCTAGGATCTCCTCGAGACCACCACGGTGCAGCAGGCCGAGAGTTCTGCCTCCAGGTGGCGCGGTGCCGTCTTGGACCTCCCCTCAACACCGCATAGGCAGGATAGGGAGGCCTCGGTTCATCCTGAGCCTGCTCGGGCACCGACCATCAACAGGGTCCCCCCGGTCCACGACCACCTCGACAACCGACGCGAGGCCCAGGGCGACCATGAGGTGATCGGCCGGCGACGGCGCCACGACGGGGAGGGGCCCACTCGAGGCTACCATCCGCATCGAGGCGACTGATATGACAGTGAGGAAGACCGTAGTCCTTCTCCTGAACCACCTGGCCCTCGAGTCTTCAGTAGAGCCATCCGCAATGCTCAGTTTCTAGCCTGGTTTCGCCAGCCAGCCAACCTCACCAAGTATAGCGGTGAGACCAACCCCAAGCTCTGGCTTGCCGATTACCGCCTGGCTTGTCAGCTAGGCGGCGCAGACGATGACCAGCTCATCATTCGCAACCTCCCATTGCTCTTATCAGACTCAGCGCGAGCTTGGCTCGAGCACCTTCCTCCCTCTCAGATCCACGACTGGCGCAACTTAGTTCAAATCTTCGTCGGGAATTTCCAGGGCACATACGTGCGCCCTGAAAACTCTTGGGACCTTAAGAGTTGTCACCAGAAACTAGATGAGTCTCTCTGAGACTTCATACGACGCTTCTCGAAACAATGCACTGAGTTGCCCAGTGTCGGCGACTCAGAGATCATCTAGGCTTTTCTCTCTGGCACCACCTCGATATCGCCACCAACTTTGCCTCGGGCGAAGAGGCTGTAGGGGCCATCTTCCTCGAGAACGACACCAAGGGGAAGTGGAGGGATGAGGCCCCCAAGGCCTTGGTTCCCCGCCTCCCCTAAAGAAAGAAAAAGGATCGCCAGGGGAAGCGGGTCATCCTCGAGGCTGATCTGGTCGCGGCCGCAGAATGCAAGAATCCCCAAGGCCCTAGAGGCCCTAGACCTTTCAACAACATGCTCAAGAAACCCTGCCCTTACCACCAAGGCCCGGTCAAGCACGCCCTCGAGGATTGCTCCATGCTGTGGCGTTACTACGCTAGGCTCAGGCTCCCCAACGATGACACCAAGCAGAAGGGCACCGGTGACCGGGACGATAACAAGGACGATGGGTTCCCCGAGGTACACAACGCCTTCATGATCTTTAGCGGACCCTCAGCGTGCCTTACGATGTGGCAGTGAAAGAGGGAACACTGAGAGGTCTTCTCAGTCAAGGTGGCCACTCCCCGGTACCTCAACTGGTCTCAGGAGGCGATCACCTTTGATCGAGATGACCACCCCAACCATGTTCCAAATCCCGGGCAGTACCCACTTGTTGTCGACCCGATCATTGGCAACACCTGACTCTCCAAGGTGTTGATGGACGGAGGCAGCGACCTCAATATCCTCTTTGCCAGCACCCTGGAGCTCTTGGAGATTGATCGATCGAGGCTCTGAGGCGACGCCGCACCCTTCCACGGCATCGTGCCAGGGAAATGCATGTGACCCCTCGGGCGCATTGACCTTCCCGTCTGCTTCGGCACCCCCTCCAACTACCACAAGGAAGTCCTTACTTTCAAGGTGGTTGGGTTCGGGGGAACCTACCACGCCATCCTAGGGCGGCCGTGCTATGCCAAGTTCATGGCAGTCCCCAACTATACCTACCTCAAGCTCAAGATGCCAGGCCCCAGCGGTATCATCATGATTGAGTCCAATTACGAACATGCATACAACTGCGACGTCGAGTGCATCGAGTACGCCGAGGCTCTCGTGGAGGCCGAGACCCTCATCACCAACCTCGACCAACTCAGTGGCGAGGCACCTGACTCCAAGCATCATGCAGGGGTGTTCGAGCCCGTGGAGGCCATCAAGCTCGTCCCGGTCGACCCCGCCTGCCTCGATGACCAGGCGCTAAGGATCAGCGCCACCCTTGACATCAAATAGGAAGCCGTGCTCGTCGACTTCCTCCGTGCGAAAGCCGACATTTTTGCATGGAGTCCCTCGGACATGCTGGGCATACCGAGGGAGGTCGCCGAGCACGCCTTGGACATCTGGGCCGGCTATAGACCGGTGAAGCAATGCCTGCACTGATTCGACGAGGAAAAGCGTAGGGCCATCGGCGAGGAGGTGCAGAAAATCTTGGCGGCCAGGTTCATCAAGGAAGTGTCCCACCTAGAGTGGTTGGCTAACCCCATGTTAGTTAGGAAGAAAAATGGGAAATGGAGGATGTGTGTATACTACACCAGTTTGAACAAAGCTGTCCAAAAGTCCCCTTCCCATTACCCCGAATCGATCAGATCGTTGACTCCACTGCGGGGTGCGAGACCCTATCTTTCCTTGATGCGTATTCTGGTTACCATCAAATCAAGATGAAAGAGTCCGACCAGCTTGCGACTTCTTTCATCACCCCATTTGGTGTGTACTGCTACGTGACTATGCCGTTCGGCCTCAGAAACGCAGGGGCCACATACTAGCGGTGCATGACCTAGGTCTTTGGTGACCACATTGGGCAAACCATTAAGGCCTATGTGGACGACATCGTAGTCAAGACCAGAAAGGCCGAGGATCTCATCGACGACTTGAAGATAGCCTTCAAATACCTTAGAGAGAGGGGCATCAAGCTCAATCCCAAGAAGTGTGTGTGTCACAGACCCGTCCAATTTATAAGAGCACAAGTACAATAGCAATCACCAAAGCGATCAAACCGTCATACTTGAGCCCATATAAACCCGGTAGTCCAATGAAATCGCGGAGGATCTCAAACAACCAACATACAAACCAAGATCGTAGAGATTCAACACAACCAGTCACATGTTACATCATAGTTCACAAATAGGTCTCATACATCAGAGTTCGAATAATTATTACAAACCAAGTTTGAAGGTAGCGGAAGCAAAGTAGTTTAACATCAACATCACACGTAGTTTAATACAAAGCCAGTGTCATAGTCATCTCCAACCAAAAGCACAAAGGTGAGATGATATATAGAGTTGACCATTGCCCATGGTCCTATTCCTCATCCACGGCAGGAGCAAGACAGTTCTTGCAGTAGCCATGAAACATAACGTTATCTGCAACAAAGGGAAATAAAACCCTGAGTATGAGAAGGTACTCAGCGAGACTTACCCGTCCAACTAATATACTAAGACACCAAGGAGTATGCAAGGCTTTATAAGTAGAGCTGGTAGACATTATTTGCAGAAAAAGCATAAGTTATCCAACATCTCTTTAATTGTGAATCACCAGTTATTAATCCTATCTCATACTAGATTAGCAACTATCCTATGCCAAACATGTTGGTACCATTAAGTCATCACAATAATAACCATATCCAGTTGAGTTCTTGCATAATCTCATAACCATCATTTCCATAATTTACTATGATGAAAGGAACTCAAGTCAAGTTCTCACTATCCGGGAGAGACGGCGATTCGAATCAATTCCTACCCAGCTGGGGAATTATTCCTAACACACACCTAGGCATACCTCGCGAAGGTAGCCTTAGGTCACCTTTGGTACAAATCAGGAACCAAATTCGAGGGTACGACCAGCGCCGCACAATCAGAGAACCACTCTGCCAAGGGTGATTGGGACTCTAACCCACCTTTGGGCTTACGCCAATGGCTCTCCGCACATCCATACTACCATCCAGAGTGCGCACTTGAACTGCTCGTGGTCCCGGCCTGAGATGAGCAACTCGGCTTCGCGGTCGGAACGACTTATCCAACCAACTATGTGAGAGGCTGCGTTCAACATGACAAGATGACCTCCAACGTCCGGTCCTTAAACGACACAGGTGGAGTCACTACAATACCACATATAAGACTCCACCTAGTCTCCATTTATTCAACAATACCAGGTTATGTTCCACGATAGCACAATATAGCCAACCGTGATTAAGTTACCACCTATAGCTCGCAGGTGACAGGGAATCACCCGACTTCTACCGGTCTAAGCAGAGCTAAGCATGACAAATGTTCCTGGACTTAATTAGGATCCATGGTAGATATATCTGGTCAAGGAATGGTAGTATGCAGCAAGTGTTTACAAACAACTCCTGTCACATAATGCAGCAATACGAATAACTTTAAGTGACATTAATAAAATAGGGAGACTTATAATGCTCCGGGGCTTGCCTTTCACAAACGTCGAAGGCTGGTGATCAGGGCACTCGGGAAGGTGATCGGCTTCAGGCTCTCCTTCTCCGGAAACCTCTAGGCGCTGAACTTCCTGATTCTCCTCCTGCGGGTCGACGTCGAGCTCCACTAGCGTGATCTCCTCGGTTGCACCTATTGCATGCATATGCATAAATAAGTTCCATGAATGCTTAAGATGGATCATGGAGGATGTGATAACAGAATGTACATGCTGTGACAATGATATTAAGTAGCAAAATGATAACAATGCTAACTCCTTATTTGCCTAGTAGGTGCATATCTCTTCTCTAGTTATTTACAAATTTCACACAAAGCAATATCTAAGTTACACATGACAGTTACAAGTTTATATCATAACTAAAGTTATACTTATCCAAATGCTGTGATCTTAGACTTTCTGGAAAGCTTATAAAATTGTCTACAACTCTTATTTAATAACCAAAAGCTGAATCCCAATCTATCCTAGACAAAATAGGCAATCTATGCAGTGCTGTCCAGAAATTCCAGAGAACAAGCAATTCAGAAAACTAACTTTAAACAGGTAGAACTCCTAAACCCTTTGGCCTATTGACCTGAAATTTTAACACAAGATAGTTGAAGAAGTTACCTACAACTTTTTTATTAATCATTTCTACAGAAAACATCATTTTGACTATGCAACATAACAAGCAACAGAATCTGTCCGAAAACATGTTAAATCGAATTATAAAACAACAATATTTCTACTACATGTAAGCATTCAAAATTTGACACCACCAAGTACACCAACAGTTCAGGGGCATCAAATACACTCAAGAAAACATAATGGCAAAGCCCAAACTATTTATTTAATTGTATTTATTAATTTATTTAGATAATTAGGTTAAATAATAAACCTATACCAAATGTGCATAATAAATTCTCAGAAAATTACAGTGACCTCCAAGTGCTACCACAAGACTACTGTAAAAGTTTCATGCCATTTTACCAAGTAAAATATTCTTTACAAAAATGACAAGCTAGTAAGGTCGATTTTAGTGAAAATAATAAACCCTATAGAAAAGTGTTAAACAACAGATTATAAATTTTTTTTCCTAGCTAGAGCATATCAACATAAGACCAACAAACTTGGAATCACAATTTTATCACTTTTCTAGCTCAAGATATCTAATTTACAAGTTTATTAACATTCAAAAAGCATTTATTCAAATACATTTTAATCACCAAGAAAAATACAATAAACTGTATATTTCATATTTTTATAAAAAACTACACTTCATTAGGAACACATCACAATTTGGTTCACAAAAATTGGACCTCTAGAACTCCACCTATGATTTTCCAAAGTTGCATAAAATCAGAAAACAAATGAGCTATCTTTATGAAATGTCACTGTAGCAACCCAAAAACAGAGCAACGAAGCAGAGCATCCGCGGCGAATGCGCGACGCCGCTCGGCCGGACTTCGCCGGCGGCGAGCTTTTCCGGCGACGTCACCGGTACTACGACGATCACCAAGACCTTGCGAACACAACAAGCTAGCTAATTGGACCGATTAACGCAGCTAAGCACGATGGCCGCGTTCATGGCGGGGCGACGGCGCGGCTCGACGGTGAGACGCCGGAGCTGGCCATGGAAGCTCGATCTACGGCTCGGCCAAGACTATACCGACTATGGCGAAGCTATCTCAACCACTATCGCGGCAAACAACGGACAGAGGTGGTGCGGCCACGGCGACGGAGCTCGGCGGTGGAACTCCGGCGAGTCCGTGCGTGGCGCTGAGGCCTTACCAAGCGCTTCTAGCTAGCAGGGCGGTTGTGGTGGGACGGTGGGAGAACGACGGGGCTGTTGTGGTCACAGAGGAGCGACGCGGCGCAAGCCAAGGCCGGCAATGGCGTCGGCGGAGCTGCTGTGGAGTTGCTGCGGCGTTGCGGGTGTGTGCAAAGGCGAAGAGAGGAGGCAGACAATGAAATGAAATGCGAGGGGTGACGGGCGGACACAGGGGCGTGAAATGGAGCGCCGAGGCTCGACGTGGCCTGGTTGGTCAGGCCGGCGGCGACGCGCGGCGCCACATGGCTTCAAACTTCTGAAACCCGTCAGTTTACTGTAGCTACCGATTCAGTTAGATCAGCAGAGCGATACCGGCCTGACAGCGCGATTTGGTGATGCTCGTTCTCCTAAACCGTGAAGCAAAATCGAAAACAATCTAAATAAAAGTCGTAGAACTATATACCATCTTCAACTTCGATTAAAGGATTGAGTCCTAATTCCCAACCAATACTGAGTAATATCATGCCAAAATCAAGCCTGCGAAACTGGAAAACCGAGAAGGACTTAGAAAAATTCTAAGTGCTGAAAACCAGTGAATTGTTGATTTTTGTGAGCACCAAATGACTAAGCTATGCACTGATTTAGCTCAAGACCCAAACATAAAAGTTGTTGCCCTACTCAAATACTACAACTTCTCTTAAAGGTTCACTGCCATGCAAAGACTCTATGACATAGTTCAAACTAGGTCAAACATAGTACTTTAAAATGATGACATACACCATATCAATGAATTAGAGACTAAACTAGACTTAGTCATGAATACCAAAGTGGTTCCTTATGCTATTCTAAACATGTTTAAAGCATTCCCAAGGTTCCACACACATTTCATACATTTGTTCCATGAAAACCCTAACTTAAGTAATGTAATTAAGTAACACACATGAAATATAAGCTAACAAAGGTATAGCAATTGAGATGCTCATGCACATGCATGCTCATGGATGCTTATGATCATGCAATGTCAAGGTTAAATGCATGCTTAACACCGAGGGTGTTACAACCCTTCCCCCCTAAAAGAAATCTTGCCCCGAGATTGCACGACCTACCATTCCACGTAGAAACTCGGATAAACCTCACGAAGATAGTCCTCACGCTCCCACGTAGCATCTTGCTCACTATGATTATTCCAAACCACCTTGTAGAACTTGGTGACTTTGCTACAGGTCACTCTTTCCATTTCTTCAAGCACTTTAATAGGTCTCTCTTCATATGTCAAATCCGACTGAATCTTGATACTAGTAGATTCAATAGCTTCTTCGAGCACACGAAGACATTTCTTGAGTTGGGAGACATGAAAAACACTGAATATTGCTTTCATTTCCGGAGGTAACTGGAGTTGGTAGGCTACTGGTCCTTTTTGTGCAATGATCTTGTATGGTCCAATATACCTAGGAGCAAGTTTTCACTTAACTCCAAACCTTTGTACTCTCCTCATTGGGGATACCTTTAGATACACATAATCTCTGACTTGGAATATAATAGGACTTCTCCTCTTATCTGCATAACTCTTTTGTCTTGATTGAGCGGCTTCTATATGTTGTTGAATGATTTGTACTTGTTCTTCAGCTTCTTTGACAAAGTCAATTCCATAATACCTTCTTTCACCAGGCTCAATCCAATTTAGAGGGGTCCTACACTTGCGACCATATAAAGCTTCAAATGGAGCCATCTTAATACTCTCTTGATAACTATTATTGTAGAAGAATTCAACCAAAGGTAACCAGTCCTCCCATGAACCCTTGGAAGAAATCACACATGCTCTCAACATATCTTCCAGGATCTGATTCACACGTTCAGTTTGACCTACGGTCTAGGGGTGATAAGCAGAGCTATGAATCAATGTGGTACCCAAGTACTTATGCAGATGTTCCCAAAAATGATTAACAAATTGGGACCTTCGATCTGATACAATACTCTTAGGTACACCATGCAATCTGACAATTTGTTCCATGTACAACTTTGCATATTGATGAGGTCGATACTGGACATTAACAGGAATAAAATGCGCAGACTTGGTGAGACGATCAATAATTACCCATATTGAATCATGACCTTTTTGGGTCTTTGGAAGTCCAACAATGAAATCCATACTAATGTCATCCCATTTCCAACTTGTAATAGACAGTGGCTGAAGTAAACCTGCTAGTTTCATATGAATGGCCTTCACTCGGCAACAATTATCACATCTTGCCACATATGCCGCAATTTCTTTCTTCATTTTTGTCCACCAAAATCTAGTCTTCAAATCTTGATACATCTTGCTGCTACCCGGGTGAATGGATAGCTTGGACGAATGAGCTTCCTCTAGGATTTGGTTCCTCAACTCCCTATCTTTCGGCACTACAAGCCGATCTTTAAACCATAGAACATCATTCTCATCTAACCGAAAATGCTTACTTTCTTCTTCTTTCATTTTTCTCTTGATGTGGAATATACCAACATCGGTCTTTTGCAGCTCAATGATCTTTGACTCTATAGAACAACTAACTGTGATATTATGTAAGACTGCCGGATGCAATAAGTTGAAACCATCTTCCAACAAAGAATTACCATGATACTTCCGACTTAAGGCATCGGCAACTACATTAGCTTTACCCAGATGATAATGCACTTCTAGGTTGTAGTCCTTGATCAATTCTAGCCATCTTCGTTGCCTCGTGTTCAACTCAGGTTGAGTGAAAATGTACTTCAGGCTCTTGTGATCAGTGTAGATATGGCAAACATTACCAAGCAAGTAATGTCTCCAAATCTTCAAGGCATGGACAACTGCTGCAAGCTCTAAATCATGTGTTGGATAGTTGACTTTATGCTTTCTCAATTGGCGCGAGGCATAAGCAATGACTCGGCCTTCCTGCATCAAAACACACCCTAAACCGGTTCCTGAGGCATCACAAAATACATCAAACGACTTCTCAATATCAGGCTATGCCAACATAGGAGCAGTAGTCAGCAACGTCCACAAAGTGTGAAAAGCCGCTTCACACTCTGGTGTCCAAACAAACTTCTCATCCTTCTGAAGTAACCTGGTCATAGGCTTGGATATCTTGGAGAAATCGGGGATAAACCGACGATAATATCCAGCTAAACCAAGAAAACTTTGGACTTCATGAACTGAGGTTGGGGCTTTCCAATCCATTACTTCTTGTACTTTGGATGGGTCTACAGAGATTCCATTTTCTGATAAGACGTGACCTAGGAAAGGTACCTTCTTCAACCAAAACTCACATTTACTAAACTTTGCATACAACTTATGCTCTCTTAGTCTCAACAATACCACTCTCAAGTGCTCTTCATGTTCTTCTACCGTCTCAGAATAAATCAAGATATCATCGATGAACACAACCACAAACTTGTCAAGTTCAGGCATGAACACTGAGTTCATCAAATACATAAAGTAGGCAGGAGCATTGGTCAATCCAAAGGACATGACTAAATACTCATAAAGGCCATACCTAGTGGAAAAAGCCGTCTTAGGTACGTCTTCTGGCCTAATCTTGATTTGGTGATAACCTGACCTCAAATCAATCTTAGAGAACACTTTTGCTTTCGACAATTGATCAAACAAGATATCAATGCGAGGCAAAGGATACTTGTTCTTGATAGTAACAGCATTGAGTGGGCGGTAATCCACACACATTCGCAAAGACTTGTCCTTCTTTTTCACGAATATGGCGGGACAACCCCAAGGTGATGAACTGGGGCGAATGAGACCCTTCTCTAAAAGTTCATGCAATTGAATCTTCAATTCTGCTAACTCATTGGGAGGCATTCTATAAGGTCTTCGAGAAATAGGTGTGGTACTAGGCAACAATTCTATCTTGAACTCTATCTCTCTGTTCGGTGGTAACCCTGGCAATTCATCAGGAAAGACATCCGGAAATTCACATACTACCGGAATATCAGCAAGGGCCATAGGCTAGATAGCATTGGCCACATTATGGAGATCAAACTCCCTAGGAAGGGGTACTAGAAAAGCCTCATTATTCTTGGGATCCCTCAACATAACAGTTCTAGTCGAGGTATCAATAAGAACACCATGGTTCTTCATCCAATTCATCCCCAAGATCACATCAATACCTAATCCCGGTAATATCACTAGGTTTGTAGTATACTCCCGTTCACTTATTTGGATGCGTACACCTCTAACTATCTGGTTGGTAGAAATGTTGCTCCCAGCAGCACTTATGCAATAACCACCCTTTTCTACTACAACTATTTTCTGGTCATACTTGGATGCAAATATTGGACTCATGAAAGAATGCGAAGCTCTAGAATCAAATAAAACAACTGCAGGATGATGATTCACGAGAAACATACCAGCCGTGACCACTTCACCAGAGGGAATCTCTTCCATGGTGGTATAGTGTACATGTCCCTGACGTCCACTGGAATTGCCCTACTTCTGGTTGTTGTTCTTCCTGGGATATGGACAATTTCTAGACCAATGGCCAGTCTTATTGCAGTTCCAACATGGCATACCATTAGGTGGAACATTGGAGCTACTCTGTCCAGTGCTACCCTTAGGTAGAGCAACAGAATAAGCCTTGCGGTATACTTGCTGGTTCTGACTTGGCTGTGCCTTCTTCTGGGGTGGTCTAAACTTTGGAGCTGGAGGGCGGAACTGGGGTCTTGCATTGGTAAGAGCTTGGGACTGAGATACTCCTGCTTCAAAAGCTCGCTTGCGATTCTTGGACGCTGTATAGATGTTATTCTGGTTCTCTTGGGTTAGTGCATCACTAACAAACTCATTGAAGGTAGCACATTTGTTGTTAGCGAGTGTCTTCATCAGCTTCGGGCTAAGGCCCCGCTTGAAACTAGCAATTTTCTTTGCATCTGTATCCACAAACTCTATAGCATACCTTGACAAATTGTTAAAGGCATGCAGATACTCTGTCAAACCCTTAGTTCCCTGTGTCAGCCTCATGAATTCCGTATGCTTCATGCTCATCAGACCTGGGGGAATATAATGGCCCCTAAATGCAACCTTGAACTAATTCCATGTAATTTGAGCATCTCCAGGCAAAGTGGATTGATGGTGACTCCACCATATGCCCGCTGGTCCATGCAACTGGTGCGATGCATACTCGGTCTTCAAGTGTTCAGTGAGCCTTAAAAGACGGAACTTCTGTTCAATTGTATTCAACCACTCATCTGACTGCAGTGGTTCTTCTGCTTCCTTAAAGACAGGAGGCTTGGTGTCGAGAAAGTCCTTAAAAGTACTGAACTGGTTAGGTTCAGGTCCCTGATGCTGATCTCTCCCATGTCCTTGTCCAGCATTCTATGCGAGACCGCGTAGCACTTCACCCATAGCACGTTGAGTCTCCATGAGCTGACCCATCATCTCAGCTGGGGTAGGATGCGTGGTGGGGGAAGATCCTCGTGACCATTGCCACGGCCATCGTTACCACCCGCATCATCACCAAAAATTCCCCTATGAGTGCGCGTCATCTGCGAAGTTGCAACAACAAGTGATTATTGGAGGATGCCCAAAGATTGCAAAAGAATTGCAAAAATTATGCCATACTGTAATTACTGGAGAGAATCATAAATTCATACAATAACACAAAGGCACAACAATCCAATTCCACAGCATAACATCACCAAATGATCGCTTATTGTGCTCGCACTACTATATCTAAACTACTCCTCGGGGTGGTCGCTATCGATGTCGGGCACACCATCACCATGGTCATCCTCACAAGACTTCACATCTTCATCTTTAGTTACCACTTAAGGGAGACACGTGCAAAAGAAACGGTTTACTTAACGAAAGATCATTTAAGGGGGAATCATGTAGGAACATGAATGAACAATGCACCATGATGTATGCTCATTCCGTACGTCCTCACAAACTTAGAAAAATAATCTCTAACGACATACTCGGTGGCATACATACGTTCTCTCAATACATTCATAACTAGATGAGCTACACGTTTCGTTGTTAGTGTACCTGCAGAAAATACATTTCAGCCCAACCCAACAGATATAAGTACAGAAATGTAAATGCAGGATCTAAATTGCAACTAAATACTTCCATATATGTATACCCATACATATACTTCTGTATCAAAGCTACCCGATGACAATTTATACCCACAATTAAATACGCACCATACACACATGCAAGCATGCATATACAGTCGTATCAAAACTAGCTCTCCCCGACCGCACGCTCACGTCTTGCGGTCATGCCACTCATCAACTTACCTTCTTACCTTAGCGTAGAGGCATTTGATCCATACATTACCATTCAAGTGAATGACATCCATACAATAGCACACCATATGGACGACGAAAGTAAAACCCCCCCATGTTAGTACTTAAATAGCCACCTAAAAGTCCTTAACTGGGCATAAAGGAGATGACCACTGGCACACTTTAGATTTTTATAACACAAAACCTTTGTTTTTAAATACACATATGACAAGTTTTAATGTTGAATCCTTGCTCTGATGCCAGCTGTCATAGAACCGTCCAATTTATAAGAGCACAAGTACAATAGCAATCACCGAAGCGATCAAACCGTCATACTTGAGCCCATATAAACCCGGTAGTCCAACGAAATCGCGGAGGATCTCAAACAACCAACATACAAACCAAGATCATAGAGATTCAACACAACCAGTCACATGTTACATCATAGTTCACAAATAGGTCTCATACATCAGAGTTCGAATAATTATTACAAACCAAGTTTGAAGGTAGCGGAAGCAAAGTAGTTTAACATCAACATCACACGTAGTTTAATACAAAGCCAGTGTCATAGTCATCTCCAACCAAAAGCACAAAGGTGAGATGATATATAGAGTTGACCATTGCCCATGGTCCTATTCCTCATCCATGGCATGAGCAAGACAGTTCTTGCAGTAGCCATGAAACATAACGTTATCTGCAACAAAGGGAAATAAAACCCTGAGTACGAGAAGGTACTCAGCGAGACTTACCCATCCAACTAATATACTAAGACACCAAGGAGTATGCAAGGCTTGATAAGTAGAGCTGGTAGACATTATTTGCTGAAAAAGCATAAGTTATCCAACATCTCTTTAATTGTGAATCACCAGTTATTAATCCTATCTCATACTAGATTAGCAACTATCCTATGCCAAACATGTTGGTACCATTAAGTCATCACAATAATAACCATATCCAGTTGAGTTCTTGCATAATCTCATAACCATCATTTCCATAATTTACTACGATGAAAGGAACTCAAGTCAAGTTCTCACTATCCAGGAGAGACGGCGATTCAAATCGATTCCTACCCAGCTAGGGAATTATTCCTAACACACACCCAGGCATACCTCACGAAGGTAGCCTTAGGTCACCTTTGGTACAAATCAGGAACCAAATTCACGGGTACGACCAGCGCCGCACAATCAGAGAACCACTCTGCCAAGGGTGATCGGGACTCTAACCCGCCTTTGGGCTTACGCCAATGGCTCTCCGCACATCCATACTACCATCTAGAGTGCGCACTTGAACTGCTCGTGGTCCCGGCCTGAGATGAGCTACTCGGCTTCGCGGTCGGAACGACTTATCCAACCAACTATGTGAGAGGCTGCGTTCAACATGACAAGATGACCTCCAACGTCCGGTCCTTAAACGACACAGGTGGAGTCACTACAATACCACATATAAGACTCCACCCAGTCTCCATTTATTCAACAATACCAGGTTATGTTCCACGATAGCACAATATAGCCAACCGTGATTAAGTTACCACCTATAGCTCGTAGGTGACAGAGAATCACCCGACTTCTACCGGTCTAAGCAGAGCTAAGCATGACAAATGTTCCTGGACTTAATTAGGATCCGTGGTAGATATATCTGGTCAAGGAATGGTAGTATGCAGCAAGTGTTTACAAACAACTCCTGTCACGTAATGCAGCAATACGAACAACTTTAAGTGACATTAATAAAATAGGGAGACTTATAATGCTCCGGGGCTTGCCTTTCACAAACGTCGAAGGCTGGTGATCGGGGCACTCGGGAAGGTGATCGGCTTCAGGCTCTCCTTCTCTGGAAACCTCTAGGCACTAAACTTCCTGATTCTCCTCCTGCGGGTCGACGTCGAGCTCCACTAGCGTGATCTCCTCGGTTGCACCTATTGCATGCATATGCATAAATAAGTGCCATGAATGCTTAAGATGGATCACGGAGGATGTGATAACAGAATGTACATGCTGTGACAATGATATTAAGTAGCAAAATGATAACAATGCTAACTCCTTATTTGCCTAGTAGATGCATATCTCTTCTCTAGTTATTTACAAATTTCACACAAAGCAATATCTAAGTTACACATGACAGTTACAAGTTTATATCATAACTAAAGTTATACTTATCCAAATGCTGTGATCTTAGACTTTCTGGAAAGCTTATAAAATTGTCTACAACTCTTATTTAATAACCAAAAGCTGAATCCCAATCTATCCTAGACAAAATAGGCAATCTATGCAGTGCTGTCCAGAAATTCCAGAGAACAAGCAATTCGGAAAACTAACTTTAAATAGGTAGAACTCCTAAACCCTTTGGCCTATTGACCTGAAATTTTAACACAAGATAGTTGAAGAAGTTACCTACAACTTTGTTATTAATCATTTCTACAGAAAACATCATTTTGACTATGCAACATAACAAGCAACAAAATCTGTCCGAAAACATGTTAAATCGAATTATAAAACAACAATATTTCTACTACATGTAAGCATTCAAAATTTGACACCACCAAGTACACCAACAGTTCAGGGGCACCAAATACACTCAAGAAAACATAATGGCAAAGCCCAAACTATTTATTTAATTGTATTTATTAATTTATTTAGATAATTAGGTTAAATAATAAACCTATACCAAATGTGCATAATAAATTCTCAGAAAATTACAGTGACCTCCAAGTGCTACCACAAGACTACTGTAAAAGTTTCATGCCATTTTACTAAGTAAAATATTCTTTACAAAAATGACAAGCTAGTAAGGTCGATTTTAGTGAAAATAATAAACCCTATAGAAAAGTGTCAAACAACAGATTATAAATTTTTTTTCCTAGCTAGAGCATATCAACATAAGACCAACAAACTTGGAATCACAATTTTATCACTTTTCTAGTTCAAGATATCTAATTTACAAGTTTATTAACATTCAAAAAGCATTTATTCAAATACATTTTAATCACCAAGAAAAATACAATAAACTGTATATTTCATATTTTTATAAAAAACTACACTTCATTAGGAACACATCACAATTTGGTTCACAAAAATTGGACCTCTAGAACTCCACCTATGATTTTCCAAAATTGCATTCAATCAGAAAACAAATGAGCTATCTTTATGAACTGTCACTGTAGCAACCCGAAAACAGAGCAACGAAGCAGAGCATCCGCGGCGAATGCGCGACGCCGCTCGGCCGGACTTCGCCGGCGGCGAGCTTTTCCGGCGATGTCACCGGTACTACGATGATCACCAAGACCTTGCGAACACAACAAGCTAGCTAATTGGACCGATTAACGCAGCTAAGCACGATGGCCGCGTTCATGGCGGGGCGACGGCGCGGCTCGACGGTGAGACGCCGGAGCTGGCCATGGAAGCTCGATCTACGGCTCGGCCAAGACTATACCGACTATGGCGAAGCTATCTCAACCACTATCGCGGCAAACAACGGACAGAGGTGGTGCGGCCACGGCGATGGAGCTCGGCGGTGGAACTCCGGCGAGTCCGTGCGTGGCGCTGAGGCCTTACCAAGCGCTTCTAGCTAGCAGGACGGTTGCGGTGGGACGGTGGGAGAACGACGGGGCTGCTGTGGTCACAGAGGAGCGACGCGGCGCAAGCCAAGGCCGGCAATGGTGTCGGCGGAGCTGCTGTGGCGTTG
This sequence comes from Miscanthus floridulus, assembly GCF_019320115.1. Classification (NCBI taxonomy): domain Eukaryota; kingdom Viridiplantae; phylum Streptophyta; class Magnoliopsida; order Poales; family Poaceae; genus Miscanthus; species Miscanthus floridulus. The sequence continues at coordinate 109,278,701 of NC_089582.1, forward strand.
CGGGTGTGTGCAAAGGCGAAGAGAGGAGGCAGACAATGAAATGAAATGCGAGGGGTGACGGGCGGACACAGGGGCGTGAAATGGAGCGCCGAGGCTCGACGTGGCCTGGCTGGTTAGGCCGGCGGCGATGCGCGGCGCCACGCGGCTTCAAACTTCTGAAACCGGTCAGTTTACTGTAGCTACCGATTCAGTTAGATCAGCAGAGCGATACCGGCCTGACAGCGCGATTTGGTGATGCTCGTTCTCCTAAACCGTGAAGCAAAATCGAAAACAATCTAAATAAAAGTCGTAGAACTATATACCATCTTCAACTTCGATTAAAGGATCGAGTCCTAATTCCTAACCAATACTGAGTAATATCATGCCAAAATCAAGCCTGCGAAATTGGAAAACCGAGAAGGACTTAGAAAAATTCTAAGTGCTGAAAACCAGTGAATTGTTGATTTTTGTGAGCACCAAATGACTAAGCTATGCACTGATTTAGCTCAAGACCCAAACATAAAAGTTGCTGCCCTACTCAAATACTACAACTTCTCTTAAAGGTTCACTGCCATGCAAAGACTCTATGACATAGTTCAAACTAGGTCAAACATAGTACTTTAAAATGATGACATACACCATATCAATGAATTAGAGACTAAACTAGACTTAGTCATGAATACCAAAGTGGTTCCTTATGCTATTCTAAACATGTTTAAAGCATTCCCAAGGTTCCACACACATTTCATACATTTGTTCCATGAAAACCCTAACTTAAGTAATGTAATTAAGTAACACACATGAAATATAAGCTAACAAAGGTATAGCAATTGAGATGCTCATGCACATGCATGCTCATGGATGCTTATGATCATGCAATGTCAAGGTTAAATGCATGCTTAACACCGAGGGTGTTACAGTGTGTTCGTGGTCCCCCGAGGCATGCTCTTGGGATTCATAGTCTCAGAACGCAGCATCGAAGCCAACCCGAAGAAAGTCTTGGCCATAACCAGCATAGGACCAATCAGAGACCTCAAGGGAGTGTAGAGGGTCATGGGATGCCTCGTGGCCCTGAGCCGCTTCATCTCGCGCCTCGGTGAAAAAGGCTTGCCTGTGTACCGACTCTTGAGAAAATCCGAGCATTTTTCTTGGACCCTCGAGGCTGAAGAAGCCCTTGACAAACTCAAAGCGCTGCTCACAAATCCTCCCATCCTGGTACCCCCGGCCAGGGACAAGGCCCTCTTACTCTACGTCGCCGCAACAACCCAAGTGGTCAGCGCTACCATAGTAATAGAAAGGTAGGAAGAGGGGCATGCTCTACCCACCCAATGACCTGTTTACTTCATCAGCGAAGTGCTCTCCAAAACCAAAACACGTTACCCCCACATCTAGAAGCTGGTCTATGCCGTAGTCCTTGCCCAGCGCAAGCTGCGTCACTACTTCGAGTCTCACCCGATGACTGTGGTATCGTCTTTCCCCTTGGGAGAGATAGTCCATAACCAGGAGGCCTTAGGCAGGATAGCCAAGTGGGCCATCGAGCTTATGGGGGAAGCCTTGACTTTTGCGCCTCGGAAAGCGATTAAGTCTCAGGTCTTGGCCGATTTTGTGGCTGAGTGGACCGACACCCAACTACCACCTGCTCAAGTCCAGATAGAATGCTGGACCATGTACTTCGACGGGTCTCTGATGAAGACCGGGGTAGGCATGGGTCTCCTCTTCGTCTTGCCCCTCGGAGTACACATGCGCTATATGGTACGACCCCACTTCGCCGCCTCCAACAACATGGCCGAGTACGAGGCCCTCATCAACGGCTTGCAAGTTGCCATCGAACTTGGGGTACGGCGTCTCGATGTCCGGGGTGACTCACAGCTCATCGTCGATCAAGTCATGATGGAGTCAAATTGCCTCGACCCCAAAATGGAGGCTTACTACAAATTAGTACGTCGCCTAGAAGACAAGTTCGACAGTCTTGAACTAAACCACATCGCATGGAAGTACAACGAGGCCACCGACGAACTGGCAAAGTTGGCCTCAGCGTGGGCTCCGATCCCCCCGAACGTCTTTGCCAGGGACCTCCACAAACCTTCCATTGACTACACCTTGGTAGCAGAGGAGGGCCCACCTATGGAATCCGTGGCGGGGCTCGATGCCCCCTCTACTGCCGAGACCGCCTCGACCGAGCCCAAGGTCATAGAAGTCAACACCGAGCCTCTGCAGACCGACTAGGACACGGATTGGTGAATTTCGTTCCTCGATTGGCTTGATCGGGGGGAGCTTCCTAGTGATAGGACCGATGCCCGACGGCTTGCGCGCCGAGCCAAAACTTACATCCTCTACAATTACGAGTCGTACAGGCGAAGTCCCTCTGATGTCCTCCAACGATGCATCACCGCCGAGGCAGGCCGAGCCCTGCTTTGGGACTTGCACGCAGGGGCCTACGGGAACCATGCGGCGCCTCGGACGCTCGTAGAAAATGCTTTCTGCCAAGGGTTTTACTGGCCAACGGCGGTCACCGATGCCACCAAGCTAGTACGCTCCTACAAAGGATGTTAGTACTATGCCCGACAAACACATCTCCCAACCCTAGCCCTCCAAACCATCCCCATCACATGGCCATTCACCGTATGGGGGCTCGACATGGTTGGGCCTCTGCAAAAGGCCCCTGGGGGCTACACCCATCTACTGGTATCAATCGACAAGTTCTCCAAATGGATCGAGGCTCGTCCGATCAATCAAATCAAATCCAAGCAAGCAGTGTTGTTCTTCACTGACATTATCCATAGGTTTGGGGTTCCTAACACCATCATCACCGACAATGGGACATAGTTCACTAGCAAAAAGTTCTTAACGTTTTGCGACGACCACCACATCCGTGTGGCCTGGTTAGTCATAGGACACCCAAGGACCAACGACCAAGTAGAATGTGCCAACGGCATGATCCTACAAGGCCTCAAGCCAAGAATTTACAACCGGTTGAAGAAGTTTGGCAAGAAATGGCTCGCTGAACTCCCATCGGTCATCTAGAGCCTGAGGAACACTCCAAGCCGAGCCACGGGGTTCACGCCTTTCTTCCTAGTCTATGGGGCCGAGGCCATCCTCCCCATGGACTTGGAATATGGTTCCTTAAGGCTACAAGCCTATAACAAACAAAGTAACTGCACCACCCGAGAGGACGCCCTCGACCAACTGGAGGAAGCCCAAGACGTCGCGCTGCTGCACTCGGCTAAATACCAACAGACCCTACGGCGCTATCAGGCCCAGTGCGTCCGAGGCCGAGACTTGAAGGTAGGCGACCTGGAGTTGAGGCTAGCACAGAGCAACAAGGGCCGCCACAAGCTGATCCCGCCATGGGAAGGACCGTACATCATCGCCCAAGTACTAAAGCCTGGGACCTACAAGTTAGCCAACGAGAAGGGCGAAATCTTCACAACGCTTGGAACATAGAACAACTACGTCGCTTTTATCCTTAAAATTCCAAGCATTGTATATATTGTTTATCGAAATACAATTGAAACCCGTTTTTAGTTGTTCTAATTTCTCGAGAAGTTCCCCGAGCCCATCATTGGTCTCAGCAATACGATGACACTGTAAGGGAGACTTAGCTCTGCCTCCACAGAACCAAATCTCCCTTGGGGGCTAGAAGGGGGATTCCCCCTAAAGTCCCACGCACCATTTTTTAGTCGTTTTTCGAAAAAATTCCTACGCCAAACCCTCTAGCATGCTCTGACAAATCGGTTGCAGAAAACCCAAGGACCAAAAGCCCAACTCAGGAACAGAAGGCCGGTTGAGTCGCGAGACAGCCTAAGCCTCCAGGCTACGGTGCTCCCTCACTGCCTTTCGCCTAGGGGACGACTTAGGCTCCAAAGAGGTTTTTTGGCAGAGAAATCAGATCGGAGACAACAAGAGGGCAGAGGCTTGGAAATACAAGACAAACGATTAAAGAAACATGAGTACTTTAAAAAGAAAGGCCTCGACGGCCACAAGCGTTATGATACAAACCTAATTCCTACTCTATTTACATGGCCACTTGGGCCCAGGTCAAGGCTCAGCACTTCCGGCATTGGTAGACGGTGGGGGAGGGACCACCTCCTCTTCAAACAATGTTGCCAGCGCGGTGCTAGGGCCTTCCGTGGCCTCCAACAGCTTCGTCACCACCTCATCGGCCTCGTCGTCATCATCGGGCAAGACATAGCCATCGCTGATGGCTTGAAGGTCGACACCAATGTAGTGCGAGGCGATGACGGCCAATGCGTGCTTAATGCCCGTATGCAGCGCCCCTCGGAGTCGCTCACGCACTTGACCGCTCAGCGCAATCAGACGGCTCCCAAGGGAGCTACCTGACTGAACCCCCTCGACCACCAGGGCCTCACAGGTGGCACAGGCTGCACTCTTCAGCGCCTCGTGCTCCCCGATCTCCATCTCGAGCACCGTCTACACCGCGCTAGAAGCCTCGGCTGCTCGGATAACCTTCGCCTCTGACTCTGCACCATAGAAAACAGAATGGGGTTGAGCAAGGGGAAAAAACAACCTAAATTATGGGCGGAAGCCTATGGAACTCACCCTTAGCCTTCTACTCCTAGCGTCGGGTCTCGACCTGATAGGCCTCGGCTTTCTCCTTCCAGCGTAGGGCCTCGGCCCGGGAAGCCTCGGCCTTCTCCTTCAGACACTGGGCCTCGACTCGAGAAGCTTCGGCCGCCCTGGAAGCTTCACTCCCTAGCTCTACGTCACACAAGGAAGTTAGGGAACGAACGTAAGAAAAGGCGAATAAAATGAGGGGACTAGGACTCACCCTCGGCCATCCCCCTCCAAACCACAGCCTCAGTTTGTGAGGCCTCAGCTACTGCAAGGGCCTCATCCAAAGCACCTTTTGTCAGCTGGTGCGCATTCTGTTCTGCCCCTAGCTGCCCAGCAAGAGCCATGGCCGAGGCTGTAGCTTCTACGGCTCGAGCCCTGAAGGCATCCAGATCACTGGCCGCGCGGGTGAGCTCCTCTTCCAACTCCTTGACCCGTGCCGCCAGAGGGGTGAGCTGCTCCTAGGCCATGGCCGCCTAGACCTTCGCATCGGCACAACAAAGGCAGAGGTCCTCCACCTCTGCGCTCTGCGCCGACAGGAGCTCATTGGCGCCGGCAAGAAGGCCCTTCTGCCACTGAAGCTGGTCCAAGACATCCCTCTCCCAGCGAAGGAAGACCGACTTCCCAAGAGATCGGGTCTCGAGCTCCTGGGGGAAACAGAACAGGGGTCAATCCCCGCAAAGAAAACTCAGAAAAAAGACCACCGCATGGGAAAAGAAAGCACAAACCTAGGCAACTCCGGGCAAATCATTGGCCACCACGGACAGCGCCGTCCGTAGAGACTGCTCCGCCAGCTGGCGGTACTGCTCGAACGTGTCCCAGCGACCGCCCTTGGCCATGTCCTCGAGGGCAAACAGAGGCTCTGCCTCAGGATCATCCTGGCTTTGCCACAGGACATGCGGGTGGTTCCACCCACGGGGCTCGGGTCACACCCACACGAGGGCCGAGCTTCCCTCGCCTGGGGTTGGAGCCGGCTAATCCACGACATCGGCCACCTCAGTGCGGCCATCTCCTGCGCCCGGGAAGTATCGTCGGAGGAGATCGGAAGAACTTCCACCTCTTGGGTGCTCTCTCGCAACGGCGGCGGGCCCTGAACCAAGGGTGCCGCCAAGGCCTTCGCCGCCTTCATCTCCATTTCCTAGGCTGGCAGCCCCACCATGATCACGTCAGCGTCAGTGGTCTCGGGGGCTCCGGTCTCTACCATTGTGGCCTCGGTGTCCCGGGGGCTCCGACCTCCGCCATCGTGGCCGCGGTGGTCTCGAGGGCCCCGGCCTCCGCCATCGTGGCCTCGGCGGTCGCGAGGGCCCCGGTGCCCGCCACAGCGGCCTTGATGGTCCCGGACGCCGCAGTCTCCATCGCCCTGGCCTGTGAAACCCCAGGGACCTCGGTCCCGGTGGTCTCGGCGGCCAAGGGAACCTTGGCCGCATCTGACCCACGAGCCTCGCCATCGCAGGGCGGAGGCGCTACCTCCCCTTCCTATGTCAAGGCCGCCTCGGTAGCCCCTCCTAGAGTGGCCAGCTCCTTCGGGACGGCCCTCGCTGACGCCGCGCCACGATGCAGGGCGGCTTGCGCCTCCGCCACCCAGTGGGCGGTGGAGCTAGGGTTAACCTTGAGCGCTTTAAGGGGGGCCAAGGTAGGCACCTCTGTAGGCTGCTTCTGGCTAAGGACAAGACGATCACAGGGTCAGTACAAGACAAAAGAATGAACAGAAGGCACTGCAACCCCACCAAAAATACACCTACCTCGAGCGGGGCGGCAACTGCTTTGCCATGGCGACCCTCGTCCATAAGGGCGGTGGTGGTGGTAGAGGCATCGCCTCCGTGTCCATCGGCGCCGGTTGGTCCTCAATGGACCCCGGCGCCCCCTCGGTCCCCTGCGGGGGCAGTTGCGTCGCCTCCGCCGCCACTTGTTCCACCACCGCCGCCGAGCCCACTGGGCCGACAGCGCGTTTGCCCAACGCCCGTGCCTTGGGCGTGTTAGCCTCGGCCCTGGAGTAGGCAATTGCTGACCCCGGGTTCGCTCCTCCTCTTTCCAGGAGTGCCGGGCTGCTTGCCAACGCCTCGGGCACCACCTCCACTACATCAGGGAGATGGTCCAGGGGACCTCACCCCACCTCGCCCTCGTCATCCCCGTCCGAGGCCTCCGTCGACAGTGATGGCGACGGGGATTCCTCCAATGGGAGACTATCCTTCCTTTGTTGACGGCAGCGCTTGTCCAGCTCCTCGCGCGTGAGGATCTTCTTCGTGCGCTTCGCCGCCTTGGCATCTTTCCATTTTTTCTATGCATCGGTGTGTGCCCGGTTGATCGCCCGCCGCCTCACATCCTTAGGAATGGGCGGTGGAGAGGAGCGCACGTCCCTCATCCCCTGTAGGAATGGCGAACGCGCATAAGGGAACAAAAAGTAAGAAGAAACGGAGGAGGCTCGAGGGCTATAGTGGCACACGACTTACCAATGAGAGGAACCCCTGCGACGGTCGCATCACGATGGGGGTCAAGTTGCCACCCCTCAGCTTCGCCTCTACCGTCTCCCCCACCTGACGAAGAATTTCCTCGTTGGAAAGAGCGGAGGAGGACATCCGGATGCCCTCAATAGGCTCACTCGGCCTCATTTCAAATAGCCACCGCCACCGAGCCATCAGCGGCAGCACTCTCCGGTGGTGGAAGGCAGCCATGACCATAGCCGTGGTAAGGCCATGGCCCCGTAGCCTCTCCAGCCCCTCTAGAAGCGGCTGTAGCTTGGGCTGGTCGTCCCTCGGGACGCCGTACTTCCACCTCTCCGGGCAGCTCCCCACAATCCTCCTAGTGTAGGGGGGAAGTCCTTCGTCGTCATTGCGAAGGTAGAACCAGCTCGTGTACCATCGGCGATTGGACGACGTGAGCTGGGCCAGGATGTAGAGGTGCTAGCAGTCCTGGCGCACTTGGAGAGTGCAGCCGCCAGCCCTCATCGCTTTCCTCGTGCCCGACGTACCCGTCGGCTTGGTGGTGTGCCCCGCCCAGAAGAGATGGAGCCACAACTCCCAATGGGGAGCAATCCCCAAGTACCCCTCATAGATGGCAACGAAGATGGCCGCCTGTGTGATAGTTGGGGTTGAAGTTGTGGAGCTCCACGCCATAGTAGTGCGGGAGCGCCCGCATGAACCGATCTACCAGGACACCGAGGCCACGCTCGTGAAAAGAGATGAAACTCATGACGTAACCATCGCGAGGCCTCGGCTCCGACTCGCCCGACGGAGCGATGCACTCCGGCCTGTTGGGGTCCGTCACCAGACGAAGGAGTCCGCCGTCGACGAGTGACTGAAGCATCTCCTCAGTGACGTCCGATGGATCTCAGGGGTCCACCTCGATGACAACAATGTCGCCGGCCATGGATGCAGTGGAGGGATTGAATGCGGCGGTGAGTTTTTCTCTCTCTCTCACTCTCTCGCTCTTTCTCGCTTTCTCCCTGGCTCGCTCTTCTCCCCTCTTCTTCCTGGCACCCGCTGCTCTAGCGACGGCTTGATGGAGGCAGAGCTAACGCAGGCAAGGTAAGGTGAGGAGGGGCGAGACTCTTTGAGTATTTATGCAGGGTGAAGGCGAAACGGACGAGCGATGAAATCGGGGAAGTTTCCCCTCGATCCGACGCAGTTAACCACGATCTGATTTTGCCACCCACGCGCCCACTTCTTTCTCATTAATTACGGGAACAGTTATGTCCCATCCACCACGTCACGCTCGGCCACTATGGCAGCAGGAGTTGTTTCGCCTCCCCAGGAAACCGCCTCAAAAGGCGCACCACCTGTTGCCAAGCCGATTGGGAAGATACTCCCCCCGCCCTATTCCTTTCAGATGAAGGAACCGGGCTCTGAGCCTATTACGGTCCAGGGGTTCAAAGGCTGGGCCCCTAGGGGTTTTGACAGCCGCCCCAGGACAACAGAGTCAGGGACGACCGCGGGCGAGCCTATATGGGGCTGAGGCCCAAGCAAGCGAAACGCTTGGGACGCCCTAAGTTGTGTCCGAGACCGGTAGGGAGGTCTCCGAATGGGATCCCATCGTAGGGAGGCACCGAGCCACCGAGGCCCAGCGAATATCCTCGGCACCCACTAGAGAAACCCTCTAGTACTTTTGGAGTGCGTCTCTAGACCGCTAGCCATCCCCTAGCAAACGGGGCACGGGCCTCCACTCAGACTTACCCGATAACAGCTCACCGAAAGTGCCAACGCTCGTGCCCACCGAGGGTAGCCTGGCACATTCCACCCCTCCTTCCGAGCGAAAAGGAAGCACGAGGGTCATACAAAAAAGCTAGGGGAACCCCCGACGGACCTCTTGCCCCATGTAGAGGCTAGGGGGCTCTTCCTGCAACCTTGCTGAGACCCCGCGACCCAGGCTCACGCCCAAAGGGGCCTCGGTAAACAAACCCTCGCGCGTGAGGGGCGTACAAAAAAGCCAGGGGAACTCCCGATGGCCCTCTCGCTCTGTGCAGAGGCTAGGGGGCTCTTCCTGCAACTTTGTCGAGACCCAGCGGCCTAGGCTCACACCCGAATGGGCTCAGCAAACAACCCCTCCGTCCAAATGAAAAGGATATGTGAGGGTCGAACAAAAAAGCCAGGGGACCCCTGACCGCCCTCTCCCTCTGGGCGGAGGCTCGGGGGCTCCTCCTGCACCCAAGACAAAGACAAGCAACCTAAGCCCGCGCTAGAAGTTTCGTTACGAATACGACAAAGGGCACCGAGCCCGTTACAGTCCAGGGGTTCGAAGGCTGGGCCCCCTGAGGTTTCGACAGCAGCCCTAGGGAAACAGAGTCAGGGACGACTTTGGGCGAGCCTAAGAATGGCCGAGGCCCGAGCGAATAGTCACTTGGGGCATCCCAAGTCGTGTCCGAGACTGGCAGGGAGGTCTCCAAATGGGTCCCCACTGTTGGGAGGCACCGAGCCACCGAGGCCCAGCGAACGACCTCGGCACCCACTAGAGAAACCCTCCGGTACTTTTGGAGTGCGTTTCTAGACCGCTAGCCGTCCCCTAGCAAATGGGGCACGGGCCTCCACTCGGACTTACCTGATAACAGCTCACCGGAAGTGCCAACGCTCGTGCCCACCAAGGGTAGCCTGGCACATTCCACCCCTCCTTCCGAGCGAAAAGGAAGCGTGAGGGTCATACAAAAAGCTAGGGGAACCCCTGACGGACCTCTTGCTCCATGCGGAGGCTAGGGGGCTCTTCCTACAACCTTGCCAAGACCCCTGTGACCTGAACTCGCACTTGTGGGCTCGGCAAGTACGATAAAAACTCCTCACTCGAACATGAAAACGAAAAAAGCCCCTAAAGGAGTAACTCCACTTCTCTAGGGCCTCGGGGGCTACACCCGACGGGTGCGCTCGCGCGCACCCACCAAAACCTCAAGAAGCAAAACACAGTCCCTACGGGAGTGACTGTAAGCCAAGTATCGATAAACCCTCAGAGAGAGTGCACTCACTCCTCCTGAGGCTTGGGGGCTACTATCGGGTACCATAAAACGGGGTACCCCGAGCATACACCACGAGGGGCACTTAAATCCCATCAACGACAAAGTTAGAGGGTAAGCCATAGGCTCATCACCAGCCCCGTCCGAGCCCACCCGGCTCTCTGCCTCGCCTCAGGCCTCTCATGGGAGGTCTCGGTGTCCTGACGCAATCTCCGCCTCGCGCGAGGCCTCTCACGGAAGGCCTCGACAAGGGGACTCTCCGTCTCGTGTGAGGCCTTATTCTCCATATCGCTCAAGGCCAGTTTGTCCATAGCCCATCGCCCCTGCCTCAACCGTCTTTCCGACAGCATGTCATGTCCCATTAATACGTCAACCACTCCCGCAATCTTAGCCGGACGACGGCTCGACACCACGAAGTGGCCGACGGGACATGAGGTCGCATCAGCACCATACTAGCTAAGATAGGGCATGGTGGAGATTACCGGCCACTGTATTCTGACGCTGTGCCCACGATCAGTGCCCGCACTACACTGTGCCCCGCGATCCCTGCCTCGAAAACAACACGACATGGGTAGCCTGGCCCGGGTCATCATCGCCTCCGAACAGCACCCAAGATCAACCGCTCTCTCTGGGCCTCGGCACTCTACACCAGGGTCTTAGCTATCTCGGGATTCATGTCTGCCAAGACCCCCCACCACGGTGTGGCCTCGGCACCGACCGAGCCTCAGCCTCGCACACAGTCAATCCACAGCGATCCGCACGCTGATCGCTGCACCCGCTCCGAGGCAGCCCTAGAGCTCCCATGATGCACAGGATCGGATGTGACCGGCATGCCACCCTAGTGCTCCAAGGACGGACCACTCCAATGACTACGCCACCACAGGAACAGGCTATAGGGCTCAGACACGCCGCCTCTGTTCGCACGACGCCGTATAGTTAGCACATGTACTGCCCTTGTCCTCCCTTCAAACTATAAAAGGAAAGGAGTTGGGCTATTTCTAGGATAGGTTCTCACGAAGAATGACACCCAGTAACACGCACACTTCCCTGCCGCTTGAGAGCAACGTCTCAAGCAGCCCACATCATTCCCCGCCGAGACCTGGGAATGGCTCTCTCTCTCACCTAGCTTGTAACCCCCTACTTCAAGCACTTTGGTGCAAGGAACATAAGATCAATCTCCTAGACTGGACGTAGGGCTCGAATTGCCCGAACCAGTATAAGCCTTGTGTCTCTTTGCATCACCATCCAGAATAGAGAACACGCAGAACAAATTCACTAGTTGGTTGAGGACCCCTCGGTCCAAAACACCGACAGTCCTCCTCCTTCGGATCCTCCTTCTCGAAGCTCCATGGAGGACTATAATCAAAAGACCTCCAGTCGTTAGAGGAGACGTCCACCTCAGAGGACTGGTGGGCTGGCATGTCGTCATCGCTGGACGACAGGCTGCTTGGAAACTTGATGGGACTGTCTGACATTTTCTTTGCAGATTGGAAGAGAAGGGGATGATGGATGAAGAAGAGGGGCGGTTTTAGAGGGCACTGAGTTTGAAGAATATGTGGAGCAGCCGGTACGGCTCTTTGGCTTGAAGTAATGGTGATTTGACGGTCTTAGAAGTTGAGGGCATTCAACAGTCACACTAAATTTTTACCGCCAGTTGACCAAACACTAGTTTTGGACCGCCAACCAAAACGCGTATCCCAGTCGCCCCGGCTTTTCATGCGACGGGGGAAATGTAACCCTAATACCACTGCCGCATCTACCATTAACCCATCGGTGGTAGCAGTTTCAACTACCGATTTCCTCCCTTAGGAGGCCTCGCTATCGGTCAACCGACGGTGTAGGTATCACACCGTCGCTTCTATCGCTACGACAGTGAAAGTGGCGACAGTGATAAATCAATCTTTAGTAGTGTAACAATGGAGGTGTGACTAGAAACATGAAGATGTGGAGGTTGTTGGGATAAGGGTATCGTCATGGGGAGAAGGAAGCAAATACAATACTACTGGGATGCGCAAAGGTCACTTGCTACTTGGCGAGACCTTCGCCTGCCTGCACACAATTACCAAGGTGATTGTTTCTTGCTAGGTGTGCCAGTTGATCTCTACTTATTGGGGCTTGAGTTCCCCATTTATAGGTACGGTTACACATTTTTGCTTGTACACATTTGCCCTTGCTAGCTGGGGAATATTCCTGAGTATTCCCCCTCATACAGAGTGTGTGGCTCCAAGGGCCTAAGAGACTTTTACATGCATAACCTCCTTCCTAAATGGGCCCTTGTCGAGTCGCGGCTTCAGCCCATTGGGTTGTCTAATTTGCTCCCAGCATCTTTGATTTGAAAGCTATCTCTTCGCTGCTCAAAGGTTTTGTAGGTATTGATGTCGGACCCTCGCTTGGCCCTTCAGGGGCCTTCCTCGCCAGGACCTACGTTGTGACACCTGTGGTCATAGGACTTATACAACAGGAAGTTAGAAGTGGTTAGTGAACCTTCGGGCACAAGACTTTGCCCCCAATAGTCCCCCCTTCGAGGGTGAGGTTTGACGCAGAAGAGCCTGATCCTTGAACTTTTGGCGTTTGCCTTGGGTCTCGAGGGTTCGCTCCCCTCGAGCTCATTTGTGTTAGCTCCCTGCTCCACATTCACTTTTGATGTGTGAATGGCCGCTGGCCTTATCAGTACATTGCAGTTGACATGACAAGGTGGGAGTTTGACTGTGCCATGGTGGAAGTTGGACCATTGTGTGAGTGACTACATAAGGTGGTGGGTAAAATGGAGGTACCCCCGTCATTTTTGTTGCAGTTAAAATTTTAGTTTCTTCGTGTTTTAGCCTTTGTTTGCTAGTTACGGAGGTGGCTTTTTTTTAGGGTGTGGTCCTTGGCATAGTGGAGTCGACATTAATGACAAGGACTAAGCTATGATTATTCATAGTTGGTGCGAAGGCCCAAGATTTCTGGAGGAAACTCTAAGCGATGTTGAGGTTGACATTGATGATTTGGTCAGTGACAAAAACTAGGCTAATGAAGGTGAGGCCAACGAGGGTGGGACCGACGAAGGTCGGACCAACGAAGGCAAGGCCGAAATTGAGAATACCCTTGAGTTTGGGCGTTCATTGACCACTGAAGCAGATCTAAAAAGATATGTTGGCCGGGGGTGGTTTGACTTTTGAGGTAGAGAGAGCGAGGGCTCCCAAGGGTGAGACGCTCGAGACTTACGAGGCTATCGTGTTTCGGGATGTTTTCACATATAGCCTTCGGCTACCTTCGGTCCATTTTCTGTAGGAGGTGTTGGATAGCTTCCGTGTTTAGCTTCACCACTTGAAGCCAAATGACATCCTTGAACCTGGCCAAGTTCTACTAGCCCTGTCGGACCTTCGAAGCAGAGGCTGGCATTGACTGCATCTACGCACATTATGAGTTGCAGAATCAGCCGAAGCAGATTTAGGTTGACGGTGAGATGAAGGATGCGCAATTTGTCAAGTGCACCTTCATTCCGATGTGGCACTCACATGGGCAAGAGAAGGTCCAGATCTCCCACGATCAGCGTAACTTATGGAGTAACAATTGGTACCTGCATTGGTTTTACATCAGGGTGCCTTGGGCTAGTTTTAAGGACGAGAACGACAATGAGTGTTTCAGGTATCCTCTTGCTTCAGGATGGAGAACCTCAACCCTTATAGCCACATGGCTGTTGAGAAGAATTGACAATGTTGAAAACTCACTTATATTACCCTAGTCCTCCACGGGGCATATGGTTTTTTCCTTTGTCTTGGGTGGTTGAGAGACAGAATAGAAGCACTAGTTTTCTTATTTCGCACAAGTTCCATATATGAGGTTTTTGCAATATTTTTTCAAAAGAAGACTTAATGATCCTCTGGTACTCTCATGTCGCTCATATGGTGTTTGATTCCTCATCAAGGCATATTTTTTTTAAGTTGCCTTCTTATCCTACTTCTAATGGCCTATGTGAAGCTTTGGATAGGATGAAAGATGTAGCATACTTGCATTGTATATATTGTAAAGTCAAAACTTGGATCTAAGAAGAGAAGTCATACTCTTAGATCAAGATGTGCATGTGTGTGGAACATGATATAAAGATACTCCTTTTATAGACATGATCTCTCTCTATCTAACTTATTATTTTGAGACATGGCTATCTTTCTTTTCTCTTTTTTTCAAGCATGAGCCTTCACATGCTCATATTTTTTTTTCTTTTCAATACTTGGACCTTCACGTGTCCTATATTTTTAAACTTTTGCATTACCCATGTTTCTTATACTAAAACATATTTGGAGAGAGATCACACCTTAAAATATGGAGCATTTATTTGGTGCAAATGAGAGATGTTTTTGTGTATTTTCAGTGTAGAAGCAACACATATGTACGGCGTGTATCAACAAACTTTTAGAGATGCTCATGATACATATGCATGTAATTTAAAACTGGGTCAATACACGTAGACTCCTCCAGAACAGGGTACTTGATTCCCATTGCGACATTCTATGCAGATACGTTCCCAAGAAAACAAACCATGCAAATATTGTGTGGTGGTGGGGGCCGGCGTTGGTGTACTTTGTTTATATATGTTGCATGTATGTTGTATGTGCATTACATGGCCTCGTACGATTTTCAAATGGATAATACCCTCTCGCCATTAATCCTACATCTGGCCTGCGGCAGAACGTTTGGACCTGTAGTACACGGAACACATGCAAATTGCCATCGATTACCTCCCAAATCATCCTTTTGAACAGAGCATACATGCAGGTGAGGAACGGACCAAAGACTAGTGATCTACACACATGCTCGCTCTCAGTAGCCGGCAAGGCGGCAACATGTCCTTTCTCATGGGAACCACTGGCAATGGCAACGACTCCGAGTATAGGAAACCATGGAGGAAAGAGCTAGATGCTGTTGCGAGGTCTGCCAACTCCAGAACAGCCAGCCTGGAGAGGAAAGAATGATCATAGAACGCCAGAAAGTACATACAATTCGTTTGCACTCGGTCAAAAATAGAGCCACCGAGAAGAATCCAAAACTGCTCTTTCGAAAGAAATTTTCAGTCCTTCATCAGGGGCTTATATAAACCCCTTGCCAAGCGAATTGTAAATCATGCACAGACACACATTTCACCGTATAGATATGATGACGAGGAACAATAACACTGCTTCCCTCTTCTACTTTTGGCTCATTATCTGCGCCGCTGTGCTGCACGCCGATGCGTCCCCGTCCCAAGCGGATCGACTGAGAGAATTCATCAGGTCTAGGAAGAACAGTCCTAGTGATAACAAGGGCGTGTTTAAGGTGAGTAACATAGGCCACAGGGTTGCCGGCAGCCTCCTGAGCACAAGCTACTCCGACAGTGAACAGAGCGCCCTGAAGGCAGCTGACAAGATCACTGCGCTGCCGGGGCAACCAGCCGGCGTCGACTTCGACCAGTACGGCGGGTATGTGACCGTCGACGAGGAGAATGACCGGGCACTCTTCTACTACTTCGTGGAGGCGCCACAGGATGCCTCGACAAAGCCGCTCCTCCTGTGGCTTAACAGAGGTTCTTAAAATAATTTACTTACTGTATCTTCACTCTTCTCTGAAGTTCCATTCATGCTTGCTACTGCTGCTCCATGACATGAGAGTACTTTTGCGCGTACTGCGAGTTAACACTGGGTAATTAGCCGTCTACAGGGCCCGGATGCTCGTCGCTTGGCAACGGATCGGAGCGATGCAAGAACTCGGCCCGTTCCGTGTAAACAGCGACAACAAAACGCTGAGTAGAAACAAGAAAGCTTGGAACAATGGTAACCTATACCTGCCTTTCTTTTGCTTATTAGGTTGGAAATTCATGGACAATTTGTATATATATGTGAATTGAAACACGCTCTAACGGCGGGATTAATAAAAAACACGTGTAGTGTCTAATGTGATCTTCCTGGAATCGCCGGCGGGTGTTGGATACTCTTACTCCAACACATCCTCAGATTATGACCTCAGTGGAGACCAAAGAACAGCTGATGACGCGTATTTGTTCTTGGTTAACTGGCTGGAGCGCTTCCCTGAATACAAAAGCCGTCCATTCTACATCTCCGGGGAGAGCTACGCCGGACATTATGTGCCCCAACAGGGTTCAAAATTTTGGCGAAATTTCGCCAGAATTTCATGAATTTCGGTGGTCGCCGAGAGAAAAACGCGAAATTTCGTAATACACTAATACATGTTTTATATAAGTGTAGACTCATATTTCTATTGTTTATATTGCATATTCTTCTATCCAATAGATGTGTAGTCATAAATCATACTAATATTTGTTTATATCTAATTTTTTTTATCGAAAAAGCATACTTCATGTGCTGGTCTCTAAAAATTTCGGCCGAATTTCGCAAAATTCGATAATTTCGGTGGTGGACGAAAATTTTGCAATACCGAAATTAAAAACCATGGCCCCAACTTGCTGCCACCATTCTAATCGAGAATTCCTACAACAGCAAGACAGCCATAAACCTACGCGGCATCTTGGTACCAAATCGATTTTTTTCTTTGTTCATTGAAGCAGGTTATAATTAACTTTACAATAACAACCAAATCAAACTGTCCTTAATTCATGGGTCTATATCCTTTTCCTTCAAGGTTGGAAATCCATTTCTCGACTACAATATGAACTTCAAGGGTAGAATTGACTACTTCTGGAGCCATGGGACGCTGTCTGACGAGATCTTCTCCAACATAACCAGGCACTGTCATTTTGACGATTCAGATGCCGAGGAATGTGAGGGCGCTTTGGAAGCTTTCGATCCTGGACAGTTTGATTACTACAACATATATGCTCCAATCTGTGTTGATGCGGCCAACGGAGCATACTACCCCAGTGGCAACGTAAGGCTTTCGTAATATTTTCACTTCATAAATTTGGTTCTGCTAAAATTGCTGTTCTATATGTAAATCACTAACCGTACGTACGTTTGGATTTCCACGTATTACAGTTACCTGGGTACGATCCATGCAGCGATTATTACACCTATTCCTACCTCAATGACCCAGCAGTGCAGAAGGCTTTCCATGCTAGAATGACAAACTGGTCAGGATGAACGTAAGATCTTTTGATTGGACCCATCAACACCGATGTAATATTAGTGAGCTAATTACAAAGTATTCACCTCCAACTCGTGTGTTTTTTTGTAGAAACCTGGACTGGAAAGATTCACCGAGATCCATGGTGCCAACAATCGCATGGCTAATTTAGAAGAAGTTACCTGTCTGGATTTTTAGGTAATCTGTTGTCAGGCAAAGACCATATTATATGCTATCATATCCAGACAGAAAAAATAATGCCATTATGCCTTTTTTTTCAGTGGCGATTTTGATTCTGTATGCCCACTTCCTGCTACGAGGTATTCCATCCATGATCTTAACCTGCACGTCACCACCCCATGGCGCCCGTGGACAGTAAACATGGAGGTAAGTTCTGGCTGCAAATAGTTTGTATCGATGCAAAGAATTTTACTTTGAGACCTTGTTTGGCTCCACTTGTATCCACATCAATCCACATATATTGGAACGAAAAAATAACTAATTTCCATCTCGATTAAGGTGAATACGAATAAAGTCAAACCAGAACTTGCTAGATGCCTTATTTCTCTATGAAACTCATATGAGAATTTCCATCAGAATAAAGCCTTATTTCCATGACAATGCTTGCAAGTCGGAGGATATGTTCAACAATACAAAGGAGGATTCACGTTTGCCTCTGGCAGAGGAGCTGGTCATATGTTCCATCTACCCAGGCTGATAGAGCACTAATATTATTGGACTCCTTTTTGAAAGGGGTGCTCCCACCACACGTAGAGGAGCAGTAAAAAATCCTAAATATATAGAGTGTCTTCTCTCAATGGCAAACTCAATAAGCAGGAGCTATGAAGTTGGACAGTGTTGGCACTATCCATTTAGTATTACTTGAATTGATGTTGGTTTTACATTAGCTGGTTGGTGATTATATACAATTAAAAAGGTTCATCTTTCCCTTAGTGGACATGGATTGACTGTTGGCCGGTGATGATAAGACTACAAGTGAACAAATTAACGTGCACACAGATTCTCTCATGCTTGCGAGATATATAGTGGCACTCTAGAGTCTATGTACCCTCTATTTTATCCCGTGTTTTTTCTATAAAGCTGTGTAACTTTCAGTATCTATCTTACTATTACTCATTAAAACCCCGAACAAAGCCTTCATGTTAATTCTCACTACACACGCTATAAAAAGATAAATTCTACAAATTCTCACACTAATAAGAAACATCTATCTTTTATATTAATTTGGTAGACTCTAATCATCGTTTACAATAATAGTCATTGGATCTATTCTATTTTACAAATCTTACTATTATAGATTAGTTAGAGCCTTAGAGGCCCCAACGAAAGCTTCATGTTAATTCTCACTAGACGCATTAGAAGAAAAAAATAAATTCTATAAATTCTCACAATAATCAGAAACAACTAACCTTTAATTTGGTAGAATCTAGTAATCATCTACAATAATAGCCTTATCTATTCTATTTTATAAAACAATACTCCCTCAGTCCCAAAAAAGTGATGTTTTGTGATTTAAAGTTTTAGACACGCTATTGGTCCACAGATCCGACACCAAATTACCAGTTGAGATGCGCTACTGATTATTGTCTGCCTCGGATTTCTGCATGCTTGCATGTAACGCGTCTTATTTAGGAAGTAAACCACGCGACATCCCTTCTTTTAAGGGAATCATATGTGACATACTAAGGGTATTAAGGATATTTCTCTTCTTCACTAATCTGTCTGAAAAATCCTAGAACATCATTTTTTTGGGGACAGAGGGAGTACTAATTAGAGGCCCTGACTGAGGCTCCACGATAGTTCTCAGACATGCTAGAAAAAGGATAAATCCTACATATTCTCAAAAAAATCAGAAACACTTAGCTTTTAATTTGGTAAAATTTAAGCATCATCTACAATAATAGCCATTGAATTTATTATGTTCTATAAAAATTTACCCACATATGATATTATAAAAATATATTACCCCAAATTTTGCACATAAATTACCTTCCTTTGCCATTATGAAAGATAATACCAAATAACTCCCTGAATTTGTACCTAATTACCCACATTTGCTATTATAAAAGATAATTCAAAATTCCTCCTAAATTTACATCTATGGTGGAATATAATTTAAAATAAATGTCTAAATTTGTATCTGAAAGTCTAAATAATCCAATACCCCAATTATAAAATTAATGTAAAACACCCCCTATTATTTATAAATTACTCACCATTGTCATTATTATAGATAATATAAAATTTATATTATCTAACTCTACCAGTTACAAAAATATTAATATAAGCTATTACGAAGAAATAATTCAGTGGCATAAGTATGCTATATATTTCTAAATTTTAATCTTTACCATTATTGAGTTAAAAGTAAGCATGATGCTATTCACTCCACAATGCAGACCAAGTAAACAAGTATACACTAGAATAACTTTTATTTTAATAGTTTATCAAGCATGAAAAAATGTTCCTTTAACAAACCAAGTAGCAATAACACTCACAATTCAATCTATGTTATACTAGTATTCTATGATAATATTATTCGCAAGCTGTTGTTTTAAATAAGTTTATATGTTTGTACCGAAACATTATGTCATATCAATATGGATAGTTTAAATTTAAGCACTCTATGCTTTATAAAATAATATAACCGCAACAAATTTACACTAGTAGAGAACAGACCTTTGATCTTTGATCCTTGGCCAAAATGAGCTCTAGTCTCGGCATTTTTTGCGCCCGGGACTAGAGATACCTTTAGTCCCGGTTGGTGGCTCCAACCGGGACTAAAGGTCCCTCCCAACGGCTACTGCACCGGACAGAGGTGGCAGGGACCTTTAGTCCCAGTTTGAGCCACTAACCGGGACTAAAGGTAGACTTTTACTCCCGGTTGGTGGCTCCAACCGGGACTAAAGGTCCCTGCCACCTCTGTTTGGCGCAGTAGCCGTTGGGAGGGACCTTTAATCCCGATTGGAGCCACCAACCGGGACTAAAGCTCCCCCTTTATATCCCGGCCGTCTCCTTCTTCCTCCCCGAGCCCGAGCTCAGCACATTTTGAAGCTCACTGCACTAGTGTTCTTGTTTCCTCCCCCCATTGTTCCTCCATCCATTCTTCGATTCCTCCATCGATTTCTTTGATTCCTCCGTCGATTCTTCAGTTGTAAAGGTTACCAATCTCATACTCTCATTTTTCACCATTGTCTTATCTCATTTTGTTCACTATATATATATATGGTTCTTTATTGTGGTTTTTTTTCATTTGTAAGCAATTTGAGCTCAAAATCACTTCAAGCTTGCATATTTACATGAACGAAGGTTAAAGTAGCTAGTTGAACTTGCAGACCGTGTTCATCTCGGCGAGCATGTTCTCTGCCGAGCGGTAACGGACATCAAGGAGGAGCCTTGATTCTACGAGGGAGAGCGGCAACGGTCGTGGAAGACCGTGTTCCCTTCCTCGTAGAATCAGAGCTCTTCCGTGGCCAAGTACGGTGCTATCTGGTGGAGAAATGCTCGCCAAGATGATCACGTAAGCAAGGTCAACTAGTACGGATGGTTATTTATTCACACGTCCCGATATCGTCGCAGTAGTCTATCAATCACCGTACCCAAACGTAGTATATATATAAATATAAACGATAATCGATTGTTATGTGTGTACACTCCCATTCTTCTGTTAATTTACAGAAATATCATGTGAATTACTTACCAGCCGCAGTAAAAGACGAGAACACAATGACCATGGCCACGGCCATGAAAAATGCCAATGACACAACACTACCAACTTTCTCGGCAAGCAGAGTAGTGTTAAACGCTCTGGAAACCTTTAAACTTCAAGCTTGCATATTTACATGAAGAAAGGTTAAAGTAGCTATTAAAAACTAGTATTCACTGTTCATTTGTAGCATGCATAGCACACTTCATTGTTTAGAGATATAGAGAATTTTAGAGTTTTTTTTAATTTTATTTGTTTATAAAATGAGAAATTTATAGTGTATTAAAAAATGAGTATAGAGAGTAGATGGCAACTGCTTCTGGGTCCTCGGCTTCTCATGGGTTTCCAAAGCGACTTAGGCCAGGCCTCCCACTCATTGCATGCGACAAGTGTTGTGATGAGACGAAGATTGTGATGGAGTACCGAGTGAAGAAGGAGGGTCCCAACAAGGGTCGCATTTTCTACAAGTGTCCGGATTGCAATGTGAGTTATTTTATCGTATTTAATGACTGGTTAGTTTATACCTATTTTCATGATGGTTGTGATTAAAGTTCTAATTTTCTGTTTTAATTTCAGTGGGATGGCACTGGATGTTCAGGCTTCTACTGGGAGGAAGAGTATGTTGAACTCGTGCAAAAATATCTTGCACAACAGGCAGATATGGCGGCTAATGAGGTAGTGATCCAGCCGAAGAAGCTCAAAGATGTTGAACAAGCAGGGGATCTGTCTGTTTTAGTTGAGATTGGTCGTGAAATCCTTGTACTGCTGAAGTGCATTTTAGCTTTAGTGTTTTTGGTGGTAGTTGGGATTGTCTACATTGTAGCGATGATTTCTTAAATTTATAGCTTTTGTGGTGGTATGCATGTTGTATAATTAACTAATTATGTTCTAGGTTTTAATATGGTATTTATGTCATGTAATGCAGATGAGTCGGCATTGGATGTACAATGCTGATCGTCGCTCCCAAGAGTTCATGGACGGCGTGCATTCTTTGTTACGTGCGGCCGAGGCAAACAAACGCGATGATTTCATGTGCTGCCCATGTGCCGTATATAAGAATATGGTGGAATATCCTTGCTCAAGGACTCTTCATTCACACTTGTTCAAGTCGGGTTTCATGCCAAACTATATTTGTTGGACGAAGCATGAAGAAACCGGCGTTGTAATGGAAGAAGGTGAAGAAGAACAATGGGACGGCAATGATATTATTCCCGATGGTGCATGCTTCAATGATACTGCAATGGGAGAAGCTGAAGAAGAGGTAGCCGTAGAAGATGAGTCTGCTGATGATCTTTGTCAGGTCATTCGTGATGCACAAAGAGAATGTGAAAGTGAAAAGGAGAAGATCAAGTTCGAGCGGATGCTAGAAGATCACAAGAAATTGTTGTACCCAACTTATGATACAGGGTAGAAAAAGTTGGGAACCACACTAGAATTGCTGTAATGGAAGGCAAAGAATGGTGTATCTGACAAGGGATTTGGAGAGTTACTAAAAATCCAAAAGAAGATACTTCCGAAGGACAATGAATTGCCCCCCACTACCTACGAAGCAAAACAAGTTGTCTGTCCTATGGGGCTAGAAATCAAGAAGATATATGCATGTTCTAATGGCTGCATCCTCTACTGTGGCAAAGAGTATGAGAAATTAGATGCATGCCCAGTATGCCATGCATCGCGATATAAGATCAGGCGAGATGACCCTGGTGATGTTGAGGGCGAATGTCCACGGAAGAAAATCCCTGCCAAGGTTATGTGGTATGCTCCTATAATACCACGCTTGAAACGTCTGTTCAGAAACAAAGAACATGTAAAATTGTTGCGATGGCACAAAGAAGACCGTAAGGTAGACAATATGTTGAGACACCCTGCTAATGGGTCCCAGTGGAGAGCAATCGACAAAGAATTCCCAGAGTTTGCAAATGACGCAAGAAACTTAAGGTTTGCTTTAAGTACAGATGGTATCAATCCTTTTGGAGAGCATAACAGTAGTCATAGCACTTGGCCTGTTACTCTAAGTATCTACAACCTTCCTCCTTGGTTATACATGAAGCGGAAGTTCATTATGATGCCTGTGCTCATCCAAGGCCCGAAGCAACCTGGCAATGACATCGATGTGTACCTGAGACCACTTATTGATGAACTTCTCATTTTGTGGAATAAAGAAGGTGTACGTGTGTGGGATAAGTACAAACAGGAACACTTTAATCTGCGAGCATTGTTGTTCATAACAATCAATGATTGGCCTGCTCTAAGTAATCTTTTAGGACAGTCAAACAAGGGATATAATGCATACACACACTGCTTTGGTGATATTAGAGGTGTATTCTTGAAAAAATGTCGAAAGGTCGTGTACCTTGGCCATCGTCGATTTCTTCTTACAAATCACCCCGTAAGAAAGAAAGGCAAGCATTTTAAAGGGAAGGCAGACCACCTGACCAAGCCTCGCAATTGAACCGGTGAGGATGTACTCGATATGGTCAATGATGTGAAAGTCATCTTTGGAAAAGGACAGGCAGCCAACCTATTCCGAACGACGCTAACGGTCACGCACCCATATGGAAGAAGTCCATATTTTGGGAGCTACCCTATTGGCAAGTCCTAGAGGTCCGTAGCTCGATCGACATGATGCACCTGATGAAGAATCTTTGTGTGAACCTGCTAGGCTTTATGGGTGTGTATGGAAAGCCTAAGGACACATTTGAACCACGACATGACCTGCGTTATTTGAGAGAAAGAGACAACCTGCATCTAGAGAAAACAGATGATGGACGCCATTACTTATGTCCTGCCAGCTACACTCTAAGCAAAGAGGAGAAGGAAATCATGTTTGAATACTTAAACAACATCAAGGTACCATCTGGATTCTCCTCGAATATAAAGGGTATTATAAATGTGCCAGAGAAGAAATTCTATAACTTAAAGTCCCATGACTATCACGTTCTCATGACGCAATTACTTCTAGTTGCATTAAGAGGAATTCTACCTCTAAATGTACGTCTAGCCACCGTGAAGCTATGTGCATTCCTCAATGCAATTTCTTAGAAGGCAATTGATCCAACTGATCTAGCTAAACTACAGAATGATGTGGTTCAATGTCTCATCAGCTTTGAGTTGGTGTTCCCTCCTTCCTTCTTTGATATCATGACACACCTCCTAGTTCACCTAGTCAAGGAGATTTTTATTCTCGGTCCTGTGTTCCTACACAACTTGTTCTCCTTAGAGAGATTCATGGGAGTCCTGAAGAAATATGTTCACAACCGTGCTCGCCCAGAAGGAAGCATTGCCAAGGGCTATGGAACAGAAGAGGTCATTGAGTTCTGTGTTGACTTTATTCCCGACCTTGACTCGATTGGTGTTCCTAAATTGAGACATGAGGGGAGACTAAGCGGAAAGGGGACACTAGGGAGGAAAACATATATTGGTACGGAGGATGATTATTTCAATAAAGCGCACTACACAGTTCTACAGAACTCCTCTTTAATAGATCCGTATATTGAGACACACAAGGATCTCTTACGATCCGAGTTTCCAGGGAAGACTGAAGCTTGGATTACGCGTAAGCACATGGAAACTTTCGGCGATTGGTTGCGAAAAAAATATCAAGGTGATGAGAGCATCCATGAGCAACTGTATTTATTGGCTATGCAACCATCATGGCATATCGTCACATACAAAGGGTACGAGATAAATGGGAACATATTCTACATAGTAGCGCAAGATAAAAGGAGTACCAACCAAAATAGTGGTGTCCGCATAGATGCCATAGACCCGAATGGGAATAAGCAGACATATTATGGCCGCATAGATGAAATATGGGAACTAGAATATGCACCTACTTTGAAGATCCCATTGTTCAAGTGCCAATGGGTCAAGGTGACCGGAGGCGGGGTAACAGTAGACAACGAGTATGGAATGACAACAGTAGACCTTAGTAATATTGGATACAAAGACGAACCATTCGTCCTTGCCAAGGATGTGAATTAGGTGTTCTATGTCAATGATATGTCTACCAAACCAAAAAGAGGGAAAAACGATAATGACTCAACCAAAGAGCCAAAGCGCCACATAGTTCTTTCAAGGAAAAAAAGTCATCGTGGGAATTAAGGACAAGTCGAACATGTCAGAAGATTATGAAAAGGATGACCGAATTTCGCCCTTCAAAGTGAACAAAGACCCTAGCATCTTGATAAATGATGAGGACACTCCATGGTTACGACGCGATCATAACCAAGGGACATACATAAAGAAGAAGTTCACTACTGTGCCCACTTGATGATATAGTGATTTAATATAGTGTGTGTTTGAGATATTATGTAATAATTGTGAATTTAGATGTTTATTATGTCGTGTTTCAAATTAAATCAATGTTTGATTTGGTGGGATTTCTCTCTCGAAAAGTTAAATTAGGATATTGAGTGATGAAAAATTAAAATATTAACGCTAAAATGATGTGAAAACAAATTTCCTGTCAAAACCAATAGTTTTAATAATTTTAATTAAACACTACATTTTTGCATTAATGAAATAATAAATATTAGTTACATTATGTTTTATAATTATAACAAAAAATAAAAAAAGTTAGGTTATAGATTTTTCCTATGTGCAATAAAGAAAAAGAAAATCCATATTTTTAACAAAATAATTTTATGCCTTTTATTTAATTTACTATGTATTTAACAAGACTACTGCATTTCTATTAAAAAAATTTGCTCAAAACAGGCGAGAAACGAAACTTCAGCCCACCTTTACTCCCGGGTGGGGGTGGGAGTAAAGGTGGGCTACAGTTTCATGGCCCGCCAAAAAAAACCTTTGCTCCCGGTGCGTGTTACCAACCGGGAGTAAAGATATACCTTTACTCCTGGTTAGTAACACGCACCAGGAGCAAAGGACCTTTACTCTCGGCTGGTGGCTGGCACCGGGAGTAAAGGACCTTTACTCCCGGCTGGTGGCCGGCACCGGAAGTAAATCTCCCTGGTATATAACCGCCAGTGCCTCGCGCTGATCGATCCCCTCCTCTTCTTCCTCGTCGAACACCGCCACCCTTTCTCTCTTCTTCCTCGCGCCACCGCCGAATCATCTTCGCCTGCGCATCAGCCCGCCGCCGTGACACCGAAGCCCGCGCCTCGCCTCATGCGGCCCTCCACCGCGCGCGCCCGTGCGGCCCTCCACCGCCGACGACCTTGCACCGACGACCTCGTGCGGCCCTCCACCGTGTGCGCCCATGCAGCCCTCCACCACGCCCGCTCGAGGTGAGTTCTCTCGGCTTTCTCTCTCCTTCTTCCCGATGTGGAACACGATGTCCGATTTCAGCTGCTTCACCCATCCACCATACTCGCTCTACACCCACGGTATGAGCGCCAGCATCCCCTGCGAAGGATGAGGAGGGTGCACCACCATGGCTGCGCAGCGGTAGCAACCAGCGGCTAGTGCCGCCCATACGCCTGTCGGTCGCATGCCACCAGTGCGCTTGCAGGCCACGGGCCGCCCCTGTGCTTGCTGACCCCTGTCCTCGCGGAACGCACGCCGCTCGCTCGCCCTCGCCGTCCCGATTTACTGGCCATGCACAGGCCCTGTCCCTGCCCTTGCAAAGCGAGAGGACGACAATGTAGCCACGACGTCCTCAGTCTCCTTGGCCTCTTCCTCCTCGCCTCTCCTGCCAGCCGCTGCATCTGTTGTGCGCGTCAGCAAGTGGAAGGAGTGGCGGCTGCGGTAGGAGCGTGAGCGGTGGTGGCTATAGGCGTGGTATGAGCGTGAGAAGCGGCAGTGGCAGGAGCACAGGAGTTGCGTGTGCGGCGGTGAAGCATGTTGTCCTCGCGGTCGTGGCTATGGAGTTTCGCAATTTTTTTTATTTTTTTCCCGGTTTGCAATGCTATATATTGACATTTGTACTGTGTTTTGCAAAAAGAAAAAAACATGTGGACATGCATGCATGATATATAATATACTCCTTTTGATCACAGCCCCGGCCCGACGCACGGGCCACACCCTCTAGCGCATTGACCGCAGCCTCGGCCCGGGCCGCTCCGCGCCGACGACGCCCTCCACCGCACTGACACCGCCCCGGCCCACCTCATGTCGTCGTCGTCAGCACGCCGGCCCACCTCACGTCGTCATCGTCAGCACACCAGCCACTGTGCCGACATGTATATATACATCATTTGTATTCATATGCATGTATATATATGTCATGGAGCACCGCTGCCCTTGTCCGCCCATGCGTTTCTATGTATACGGTGGAGCACCGCCGCCCTCGTTCACCCATGTGTACAAGCATATATACGGCGGAGTGGAGCACCGCCACTCTTGTCACACCGCCCTCTCTCGTGGCCTAGTCGATCAACATTCGTATTATCATTATCGTTAACGCTAAACAATCACACTAGGGTGAATTGCATCGGTGACTAGGGCGAACCGCGTTGTTGATGTCACCGACATGGTTCGCCCTAGTCACCGACGTAATTCGCCCTCGGCCGTTTATGTATAGCCCTAATTCGCCCTAGTACCGATGCAGTTCGCCCTAGTGTGGCGAATTGCATTCGTGACCGAGGGGCAAGATTTAATAATGCATATTGTTCGTAGATTTTACACATGTAAGCAAAGATTTGACGCACTATATATTGGTTTTGTTTTTTGAAGCTAGATGGCCAACCCGAGAAACATGGATGAGGAGGAGTTGATGATGAATTTGATCAACACTGGCACTCAAGTTGCCGGCGATGATGGTGCTAAAAATAACGTGCAAGAGGATGCAGATGACGGGAGTCAGTACTTAGCTCTTGAACAAAATGAGCAACAACATATTGGCCAAGTATATATTTTTTATTATTAGCTATTTATATTATCATATGTCTTATGTGTGCCCATGACATTAAAAATAATGTTTATGTTTTGTAGCCCTCTGGATCGACATCAACAACTACAACAAAGAGTAAAAATGTTTGAGGTCCCAAAAAGCCATTGGAGGGCCGCTTCATCATCTCGGAGTTCAATGTGGATACAGGCGAACCGGGAGGCCAAATAAAATGAAATTCGTGCACCACTGTGGTTACCTTGTACGGGACCGGCTCCCGATCAGTACCCGTGAATGGAAGAAGATCAATGCTCCTCATATCAATTTTGTCTCCGATCGTGACAAGACGTTAATTTGGAATGATGTCTTGGAACATTTCACGCTCTAAACAGATGGTTATGATGATATAATAGATGGTGATGAATTGAAGGAGCGAGTTAGGGATTGGGCAATGAAGAAGATGGCCACCTAGTTTCAGACTTGGAAGAAACACCTATACACGACGTATGTCAAGAAGAACATAGCACTAGATTTCACTGTCCCAGGCCTGATCTCAAAGCAGAGGCCCTATTGGGATGAGTTTGTACAGTACAAGACGTCGGAAGAGGGTGTGAGTCGGGTGATAAAGAACCAATGTAATGCCCAACAGAAGACATACCACCATAACTTGGGATCAGGTGGCTACCCGACTGCCATTAAGAAGTGGAACAAAATGGAAGCAGACCTTCTTGCCAAGGGTATCACACCAGAATCACTCGAGTGGGGAGAGCGTGCAACAAATTGGTTTTTCGCTCATGGGGGAACACTAGACTAGGAGACAGGGAAGTGCGTTTATGGCGCAAGACTGCAAGAAGCAACAGAAAGATTGTTTTATGCTCAGAGAGCTACTGCTAGTGGTGCGTTTAGGCCCAACAGAGAGAAGGATGAACTGACATACGCCATCGGGACTATTGAACATGGTGGCTGAACTAGAGGCAAAGGAAGTATCTCGTGGGAGCATGGATTCCCTCAGGACAGACCTTCCTATAGAAGCCACCAGAGAAAGAAGGAAGAAGAGGCACAGCGGCTCCAGAGGTTGGAGGAAGCGGTGCGTGAAGCACAGGAGCGGGAAAAAACCTTGAAGCGACAATGCAGGAGGAAATCAGAAGGCAAGTGCAAATAGCAGTGAGTGCAAGCAAGTAGGCATCAGAGCCAGGAATCAACATTAGCCAATCTATTCAGTTGAAAAGCAGTTGCGCTTCCATGGAGATACCAAATCAAGGGGACATAGGACTGCGCTTCCCTGTGGATGACATCACTGAACCTTGTAAGGATTCATGGGAATATAATCCAAGAAGGATATGCTACCATCTCGGTAGATAAAGCTAAAAAAGGTTTTAGTGATTTGCCTCTTGATATTCCTGGAGGTGATGACGAGAAGACTCTAGGAGAAGCAGAGAAGACATTCATTCTATGGCGCAAGTGCTACATCATCATTCCCGGGATGTCGCCTCCACCTCCTCCTGAACTACCTCACCATAGGTGCGGATGAAGACACTACATCATTAATTTATATTGGCTTAAATAATTAACAATCTGCTCATAATAATATGTCATTCCTTTTTTGTAGCAGATCCTTCCCCAACCTAAATCCAATTGTTCAATCGCCAGATCATCATAGTGCTCTATACGATGACAATGTGTTGGAAGGCGAGGCTGCATCCACACCATCTCTAAGGAGGTCTCCAACTCCGCAGCCACCACCTCCAAGGAGGTCTCCAACTCCTCCCCCGCCCCCGCCTACCAAGAAGCCAAGTACTAGCAAGAGGCTAGCCCCGCAAACGAAGAACCAGTCCCCGCCGGCAAAGAAAGCCACCGTGAAACCAAGGGCTATTCCCAAAATAATATCTGAAGAGAAGGAAGAAGTAACTGATGTATATAAAAAAGATATGTCCAGATTCTATGACAAACTTAAAAAGGATCAAGAAGCAAGGAGAAACCCGGAGAAACCGTACTTCTTCGTAGCTCCAGATATTCTAAGAAAAAAGGTGGCTTCTTACCAGCAACAACAGCGGGAATCTCGTAAGCCGTCCAAATCAACGTTAACGGACTATGACCGCACTCTCACCAAGTCAATTGAGCTGGCACAGAAAAAGAAGCGGGCAGGGAAAGGAGTTGCACAACTCGGACAACAATCGCACCAATCAATCCCCCCGCTAGTTGTTGGTAATGAATATGGTTTGAATTTAGGATTAATGCATCAGGCAAACATACCTCCGGATGTCGATTTGGATCACCTTGGTGAATTTATTGAAGAGACTAGTCTCGACCTTTACCAGATGTTTGGTGATGGAAATATTGAGAGTGAGAGTGTGAGCGGCGGAGGTTGATATTTGGAAGAAAAAATTTGTACTAGGCCAGAGTCTGTACAACCCCTAAGCCTTTGGTGATCTGAGGACACAAATGTACCTGCTAAATAAGTGGTACATGCAGGCGTCTACCGGTGGAGACTTCTGCGTTGGTGTCAGAATTAGAGACGAACATCGGTTTCGTGGCGATGATGTTATGTATGTTGACTTTGCAGAATTTCATCAACTATGCCACCTGACCTCTCTGGACAAAGTTATCATTAGCTGCTATTGCCTGTAAGTAATAATTCTTTCGATCTATTATTAAACTCATCATATGTGTGTATATGCATATAAATTATCCTAACAAGTACTATATATATACAGATTTACAATGATAGAGCGCAGAAAGGAAGGCTGCAATAAAATTGGTTTTGTTGATCCCCATATAGTATTCAAAGACCCAGTTACTCCAAAGCCTAATTGGAAATCTGAGTCAGAGAGTAACCTCATGAACTTCTTAGTGAACCAACGCCACAAGAAGGATATACTCTTTCCCTGCAACTTCAAGTGGGTGTTAATAATGTTGATCATCCTTAATGGCTCATATGTTGATTCTAGTTAATTAATGAGTGTTATGCGTTATATCCTATAAACACATGCAGCAATCACTGGATATTGATGGACATCGATCTGGTAAAAAGTCACTTGATAATCTATGACTTGTTGAGAAAACCACAACAAAACTACCAAGATATGATAGATATTATCCAGAGGTAATTTCGGTATCTCTAGCAACTATATATACACACAAACATGATGATTAACTATATCTGATGACGTGGTAAATTTTTTATTGGACAGTGTTAGGAAAACCTTTATTGAGAAGCAACACATGGGAAAATGCAAAGCGCCACTGAATGTAATCCCTTTGAAAGTAAGTCCCCTAAATCGCATCATCTTTATTAATTAAACATATAGCTTTCACCAGATCACCAGATTGGATGACAAATTTTTTTTCTCGTAAAGTGGTGTCTAAGGCAGGAACAGGAGAACAACTACTGTGGTTACTATGTTTGCAAGTTTATCAAGAAGGTCTCCCAAAGAACTCCTACAGAGAGACTCAAAGTACGTTAAAAATACACTATATATTTATTTAATTATTATTATTGATTGTGTTACTATGTCTTTATATATATATATATATATATATATATATATATATATATATATATATATATATATGTACATATATTAATTTATTTTTCTTTAATTCAAACCTATAGGCTCGATGGTTGACCAAATCAAAGCAATTCAAGAGTCTATAGCCGGATTTTTTAATGACCAAGATTCCAAAGGCGAGTTCTACTTCGACCCAACACTGCCATGGAAGCTAAGCTAGAGGATGAGAGGAAACTTGTTATATCACAACAACTGTAATGCAATCTTTTGTAATATATGCACATAAAATAATATAATGTAAAATACACATATGCATGCATGCATGTAAATATATATATGATGCATGCATATATATATATATATATATATATATATATATATATACAATTCTATGCTTGAATTGTGTGATTTAATACGTTCATTGTGCTTGAACTGAAACATACTATACGCGCGTATAAATGTATTATTAGCAACATACAATACGACTTCAAAAACCTATTTTGAAAAGAAAACAAAAAAATGAAAAGAAAAGAAAAAAGAAAAAAAACCATTTAGTCCCGGTTCGTATTACCAACCGAGACTAAAGGGTGCCGGCCTCGTGGCATGTCAGGAGGCACTTTAGTCCCGGTTGGTGTTACCCACCGGGACTAAAGGTCATCCTTTAGTCCCGGTTCCTGACCCGGAACTAAAGGACCCCCTTTAGTCCCGGATGCTTGCTCCTGGGTGGAGAACCGGGACTAGAAGGGGTTCTCCACCAGGAGTAAAGGCCGTCTCTGTGCTCATGTTAACATCTTAAGTACATATGTGCAAGCTGAAACGACCATTGTAAGAACTACAACTAGAGGTGTGTTTAGAGTGATAAGGATTATAAACGGGTCCTTGACCTCCTAAAGTTCCAACATGGTACTAAGGGCGTGATTGGTTCACATGTAAGCATAGGCCAGGTGCCCCACTGAGCAAGGCTACGCGGAGGCAGGCTAAGCACACGTAGGAAGTAGCGTTTGGTTCACATGAGTTGCGCGGGCCAGGCTTCACGAATCCGTTGTTTGGTTGTCTGTTTTTTAGCTCGTAGTTGCACACACTCTCTCTGACACGGGCCACGAGACACACGCACCCTTGGCCGTGCAGCTAACCAATCACTACAAAGCTGCCGCGTCAGGTGCAGGGCTGGTTGGGACCAGCCTACCAATCAGGCCCTAAATCCACCCACTACAACCATATAGGTCAACTACTACAGTCTATTAATGGGTAGCAACCCATGAATCTATATATCTATATATATACCATTGAAAACATGGTCTAAAATAAAATGAATTTCACACATACCATCATGACAGATAATAATCTATATGTAACCTTCTAAATTTACATCTAACTTACATTCTTATGAAATTGTTAGAAAAACTAAAACACCCCCTTACCAAAATCTTATATTATATAAACTTTTAAATAACCATAAGATATAAATAAGTTTATTGTTACCCGCTTCAATTAACGTTAGAATATAAAAATTGATTAACGTAAACAAGCATGGTGTGCCATCACGCCAATCAAGTAGACATGCATGCATGAGTGATATGTTTCAACAATCTTGAAAAATATTTTTCAACAACTTATCATATACTAATGATATTAACAAATTATCAACATTATTATAATAATCATGGCACATAAATTATATAAGTTGTGTAACACCCTAAAATTTCCTCTTTTCGAAATGGATATAAATTGATTTAATTTTGTATTTTGTGCTCATGAAAACATAGGTAAATAATATTTTTTTATTAAATTAAAATTTATCATAAGGCTTAGCAATATTTTTGTGCATACATGCTGGTGCATTGGAATTATTGGAATGTGTGACTTTGTATAAAATTCAAAATTTCAAAAGTTTTAAATTTGAATTGAATTTGGTTTTGAAAATGTGTTAAAGAAAAAAGGGATTTCACTTCTCTCTCTCACTCTCTCTGGTTTTTGGCCTGCTCCCTCTCTCCTCCGTAGCCCAGTGTGCTGCCGGCCTTTTTCCTCACCCCACGGCCCACCCAAAGTCGAGGCCCGCACAGTATTCCCCTCACTCCCCTCTCCTTCGCCTTGCGCGGCCCAACCAGGCCCAAGCCACGAGCACCGGCCCAGCTGCCCCGCACCCATCGCCCGCTCCCCTTCTCCTCTCCTCTCTCACTAATGTCGCGCCCCCGCGCTCTCTCTCTCTCACGCTGACCACCGGAGCCCACTCATCAGTGCCTTCACCTTCCTCTGCCGTTGTCTTCCTCTCGTACACGCACTGGACTGCGCTGCCACTAACTCCGTAGCCGCCATGAGTCCACCTTGCCATGCGCTCCACGCCATAGCCGCCTCATAAAAAAGCTACCGCCTCGCCTCAAGCCACGCCACCACTATGAAACCCTAGCCGCCGTCCGCCCGTGCTGCCGCCAAGCACCGCACCGCCTCCGTCCTCTCCATGCCGCCGAGGATTGCCGTGGTGAGTTCACATTGTTTTCCTCTTTCTCCCCGTGCTATTCTCGCAAGGAACCGTGGCCCATAGGCCATATTCTAGGTTTCATCGACGAGCTTCGCCGCCGGCGATGGCAACCACCGTGCCGGATTCCCTGTTCCGGCGGCCTCACTCTCTCTTTCTCTCCCTCCTCTAATCCCCACCATCCACTCACGATCTAACGGCCCAGATTCATCGTACCGGTTTGCCAGTCATTTTTGTAAAAGAGCCCCTGCCTTTTCTAGTATAGAACCCGCAGTCCATAGCATATTTCTAGAATACGACTTTTTCTATGGAAAGCGTAGTTTCCTTCGGTTAGATTCAAAATACGTTTTCATCTATTTATAGTTTTGCCACTAGCCTTGTTTAGCCCATAACTTCTTCGTTTTAACTCTGTTTAACCATTTCAAATTGTGTTAGATTCATAACGACGTAATCTAAGTTATAGTTGTATTGTTTAACATGCTCTATGCTTTCAAATAAAATGTTAATTTGATCAATCTATATGCAATTAGTTTTCCAATTAAAAGCAACTTAGATTTTCTACTTTGATCTTTTCTAAGTAAAATAAGATTAGATCTATCTTGGTTTTCCAAATCAAATATAATTTGACTTAATTCCATTTGGACATTTCTCTAAAATATCTTATATATATGATTTTATATAGTTAAAATAAATGAAGCCTATAGCTTTCTTCTTCTTATATAAAGGTGAATCTTATGGTAGATGTTTCTTTTTTGTTATAGCTCTGATTAGAGTGCTTTTCACGTTTGTGTGTTTGTAGCAATGCGTAGATTAGTTTTTAAACCTTTATATTGTCTGGTGTACTATTCTAATTTAGTTTATTGTTTGCTTCATGTATGATTGCATGGATGTTTGTGTGGTATTCTGTGATCATGTCTTGTCGGTGAGCTATACGTGGTGAATCCAGAAGCAATTCATTGAGGGTTTGGACTAGAAGAAGGATCTGAGTTTAAGGCAAGTATAGCATGGGATCATTCTTGTTTCTTATCAACTTTAATACATTTAATTTATATTGCATGTGTCACCTTGATAGGGATTCCCTAGAATTGAACTTATACCTTGTCTCCTATAGGATATGTATTGGGTAGCTTTGCTAGTGCTCAACCAAAGCTGTGATCTTGTAACTTGACTAATGGTATATGCAATAAACACTAAAAGATGCTTTTTAGCAACATGGAATAAGGGGGCTAGAGCATTGGGCTATTTTTTTGGTGCTCTAGGTTCCTCTTCCTAAGGACTTATTTATAAGCGAACATCTGAGACTTATAGTACAACTGTGAGGGCTATATGGCTCTAGCTTTAGCTCAGTATGAGGACCTTTTCTAGCTTGCTAGAGGTTACCTTTATGGCGCAAGAATGGCTTCTCGAATCAGGTATAGGATAGCCTCTACTCTTATGTGTATAGCCATGATGGAATTGTGCCATTCAACAAGGGAGTTCCTATATCTGTTTGCCAAGTGAATATAATGGCCCTAGCTTGTTAGATGAACCTTTAAAAGGATTCATAGTGAACCCTACCAACCTTCCTTGGTAGTGGGTCAAGAGGTTGGCTGCCTCGAGCGAAAGGGTAAATCACGATTCACAGTGAAAGTGTACAATCTCTGCAGAGTGTAAAACAGGTATATCAGCCGTGCTCACGGTCACAAATGGCTTTGGAACCCTTACGGAATAGATGATCATTAGTGGTTAATGATGATGAACACTAATGATACTAATGATAAAGATGCTCACTAATGATTATTGTTTATGCTATTCATTATTCATGCTTACCTGATCATGTGTTTACATGGGCTTGTGATGAACTTGTTGCTACTCATATGCTAAAATTATGACAACTAAAAGCTAAATGTTGTTAAACCAGTGTCAGCCTTTTGAGCCTCATGAACCCCATGTTATATTTGTTGAGTACGACATGTACTTACGCTTGCTTTACTTTTTAAATCTTTGGAAAAATCTGGATGGGTACCAGATTGCTAGAGTTTGGAGGAATTAGGCTTGTGATCGACCATTTAGTTGTCCCTGTGGAGTTGGAGTCTTTACCTGAAGATCGGAGTTGTCTTACCGCTATTTGCTGTTTAAGGTTATATCCTTTATACTAACTACGTTATATTAAGCATTGTCTTTTGATATTACCCCTTATTTGTAGCTATATATGAGATTTGACTTCCTGGGCTCACATATGGTGCGTATCTGGTTTTTTTCTTAAAACCGGGTGCTACAAAGTGGTATCAGAGCAATGCTGACAGTAGGATGCAAACCTAGTAAAAACTGGTCATTTTAAGATTTAGAAGTTGCTACAAAAACCCTTGCTCTATGAACCTTGATATTCTCTTCTCTACTATATCTCTACCCTTGCTATTCATCTCTACCTTGGTGCTTATTTTAAAGTCTTTGTTCTCATCTTCACTCCTTGATTTGATATGCTTTTAGAACTGTTCCTCACCACCTTCTTGCATAATCTGAAGATGAGTCTTAGGATTGTTACCCCTAGTATAATGAGGATGATAGTATCGCAAGTTGAGTCAATGATTGAATTGTGCACCTTTAGTGCTTTATTGAATTATCATTATGCTTCTGTTTGGTTTGAATCTTTGTAAGGATTGCAATGATCTTGTTGGGTGTTTCCACAATGTTATTTAGTTCATAGACCTAAGGTATAAGGATTAATGAAATAAATAGTTGGGTTTTGGTTATATCTTGTTTTATCTATCCTGAATTTTAGAACAACCTGTCTTTATCGACTTATATCTCTATTTTTGGACTATCAAAAATCATAGAAAAATTCTGTATAACAGCAGACTTCAATATCTTTCTCTGACCACAAGAATCACCTTGATATCTATGTTGGTTATGGAGTTATGAAAATCACAAGACGATGCACCTGTGTTGTCTGAAGCCTAGAACAATTTCTGTTGTGCACTGTTTTCAACTACCTAAACTGCATAATTTGGAAAAGTGTTCTATAAGAAAGTTGTGGAGAATTTTATAAGATTTCCAAGATATAAGCTATAACTTCATTAGATTAATGGAATGAGACTTATAGCTATTTTACTGTGCTGCTATTTTCTGCTCCCAAAGAATTTTAGATCTCTTATTCTTGCCCATACACGAGAGTATCATTAGGATGTCAGAACGTCTTGATACTAGTTAGCTCATCTAGAAGAAGGTGCAAGCTACCCTTTTGTGTCCCCTAGTTGATCTTTTCTTAAGGGGGTAGCCAAAGTGAAGGTGGTTTTGTAGATTCTAGCTCTCACTGGGAAGGAATCCTGCCAATTCTAATCCACCACCCCCTAATCCTCCATCTATAGAGCAAGCTTTGATGAAGCAAGCTTAGTTACTATAGACTATTACTCAAAGTGGGTTGAACAACCCGCATCAAGCACCACCTATTGACAAGCATGGTGAATATATGAAGGGACACCCACCGACATTCTCTCATACAAGCAAACCACTAGAAGCTAATGACTGGCTTAGGATTGTGGAGCAACAATTGGACATTTCAGTGTGATGACCATGAGAAGGTGCTTTTTGTGTCCGACCAACTCCAGGGCACCACACAAGACGGGTGGGACTCTTACCAGTATGGACGTCCCAACAATGCTGGATAGATCACTTGGAAGGAGTTTAGCGAGAGTTTCAGGTCCTACCATATTCCGTTAGGTGGGGTATAACTTAAGCAAGATGAGTTCCTCAACTTGAAGCAAGGATCTATGTTAGTGTGTGAGTATCGTAACTGGTTCACTCAATTGTCACGCTATGTTCCAAGAGAGGTGGATAGTGATGTTAAGAAACATAAATGTTTTTTGAAAGGACTAAATGATGGAGTTCAATTACATTTGATGACTGTTGTGTATCCTAATTTCAAAACATTGTTGGACAGAGCAATTGTAATTGAGAACAAGCGTCGAGAGATGGAAGAGAAGAAGAGAAAGCATGACCTTCAACGCTAGTTAAGAAACACTCGTCTCTGTTTTGCTACACAACCAGAATGTCAGTCACACCCTATGAATCTGCTTGGGAGTATAGATCAGGATCAGTATCAGCAACCCAATGGTGAAGTGCTACATTTTATCTCTCAAGAGCCATATCTGTCACTTCCCACTATCTCCTTGATGAAGGCAAATACTTCTACTAGTGAGGAAGATTATGATTGTGGTGAAATTGAACACTATAAGAATGATTGACTTGAGAAGCTTGCTGAGAGTAATCAAAGCCAGAGTCAATAGCAGTAGCCAGAACAAAAATGTCCATAAGAAGCAGGTGCAAAAAAATAAATTAAAGCGGAACTACATCCCTGGAAGTCTGAACAATGTGGATATGATTACCACTCATGGCGCTAAGGAGGTCGTTTATGGTTTGATTATAGTAAACTCAACTCCTACCCTAGTGTTGTTGGACCCTAGTGCTTCGCATTCATTCATCTCTAGGGAATATGTGGAAGATCATAAGATAACTATGTGTCGATGCGAAAAGTGACCAACTAGTAAATATTTGTTGTTTTACCATATGTTGTGATTGGATATGGCCTAGCACTCAATGGCACAGGGTTTACATTGGTTCAGGCAACGTGCCCTACGAGTTTGAGTCGGTCGGTGACTTTATTCCTGAGCCTAGGTGCTCGAAGTTTGCTGTGGGGTTACAAACGAGAGGGAGTAAGATGGGTATTAGAGGTCTGGTCGGACTTGGGACCAAAGGGCCAAGAGTGACAGGAGCTCCAACATGTGCTAAGTGTTCGAATGTATGCTCTGTCTGGCTTTAGAGTTCTAGAGCCAAGCAGAGAGAATCAGAATCAATTGTCTAAATCCTTCTCCTTTTGGAGAGAGTGCATCCCCTTTTATAGATGAAGGGGATGGCTTTATAAGAGAGAGAGTGTGAGAGAAAGAGAGTGTGTGTGTGCTACCTAGTCTTGTTGCCCACGCCGTCGGGTACAAGGTGATTTGTCGGCGTCCACAATACTATTGACACCTAGATGCATGTGGTAGGCTCTATCGTCTTCTTCTAGTATGGCCACTATCGGCGCCTACCATACTGTAGGACAAATGTTAGCGCCCACAACACTATTCATGTTCTAACACGTCTGGAAGGTTGTAGAGCACCCTTCTAACATGACCTGACAGTACTGTCCTACAAGTGTGCAGGGTATGGTCCTAGGTATTGTGGTTTGACTTGAGCGCCCTATCTTACTTGCTCTGCCTGATCCTTTGGGTCCTTACTGAGCGGGCGTCCCTGTTTGGTCGTTTCCTAGTCGGCTCTGACCATGTCAGTCGAAGAAGAGCTATAAGCATAGGTTCAGTGTACTCCCGGTCAGAGAAGCAGGTCAAAGTCAAAAGCATGCGTCGTCCTCTCCTTGGCCAGGTCTTCCAGTCGGAGAGGCAGGCCAAAGTTAGAAGCGAGCATTGTCCCTCCTTGGCTAGGCCTTCTAGTCAGAGAGGTGGGCCAGAGTCAGAAGTGAGCATCGTCCCTCCTTGGCTAGGCCTTTCGATCGGAGACTAGATCACCCTTCTAGCCTATCGTTAGGTATTTGGGCTGGCCCAGGAGTTGCGCGTCGTTTGCAACATCATCTGCTAGGCTGAGCTTTTGTTGGGAAGTAGGTCTATTAGAGACCCTGGGTTTTATGAACCCGACACTATGCTTCCAATGAGGAGACTGGTGATAGTTAAGTCTCTAGGAGGAGAAAGGAAGGCAAACCGAATATGCCCAAAAGTAAGTGTTGATATAAAGGGGGTAAACTTCGAGGCAAACCTTATTGTTTTAGAGTTAATGGACATTGATGTTATCCTTGAAATGGGATGGTTGTCTGCATGCAAAGGAGTGATTAAGTATGCCGAACATTTGGTGCTTCTAACAACACCGTTAGGAGAAAGAATTGAGTATGAGGGTATTCAACCTGCACCTGAGGAATATGAGGATGATCTATTGGAAGGTGTGTACACTAAGGATAGTAAAGTGGACTATGAGTTTTAGATGGCAATGTAGAGGAACAAACACCTTTGGAAAGAGATGTTGGACATCTATAGTTAGTTCTATGTGGGCTCAGAAAACATCAATGTGACATCAAGCCTGACAAGTAAGTTCTTTACATGGATATGTTATTTTTAAATAGTGGAAGTAGGGAGAAAGATAACAAGAAAGTTAATGGTGTGATTAGAAACCTCCCAAGGATGTGAGAGAGAAGCTTAGAGTTCTCAATGATGAGAATTGATTAGAGGTTCAAGGGAGGTTTATCCAAGACCATCAAGATATTGATAGTGTTACTGGAGAAGGTTTTAAGTTCGTTTGGATCAAGAAACCCTAGGTAAGTATTTGAAGGAGTCAAAAAAGAGAGGTTGAAGTAAAATCTAAGTATTAGCTTTGCTAGATTCAGACAAGAGCTTTATATCTACTAGGATGCACCCTATCAAGGTGTGGGATGTGTCCTTATGCAAGAAGAAAAAGTAGAGGCTTATGTAAGAAAACATGAGATGGAACATCTAACGTACGATCTAGAGTTATCCATTATGAAGCATGGAGATACTATCTACTTGGGCATAAAAAGTGATATCTAAGTGGATCACAAGAATCTAAAGGACATCTTCACTAAGATGGTTTTTGAGCTTATGACATCATTGTTGGATTGAAGCAATCAAGGTTTTATGACTTGGAAAAGTGTTATCACTTGGAGAAGCAAAGTCATGGCCGATGCCTTAGCAAAGAAGAGTTATGCTAAGAAAGTTCGGGTGACACCAAGGACTAAGAATTATATTTAAGGTTCGAGCAACATAACCAGAATCATTAATGTTTTGAAGATTGGGGGAAGAATCTCCTTCTGACCAAGAGATTCGTAATGCTCCATTGGAGGTGAACATATGAAGAAAGAGGTCTAATAAGTATGGACTAAAAAGGAAAGGTGGCCTAGTGATTGGAGTTACCTAAGTATTATTTTGAGTATCTGTCGGAATCTTAGAATCAGTTTGGCAAGATACTTGGAGTAAGGTTAACAGGTATGCAAAGTAAAGTGGGATCCTTATCAAGAAGATGGAACTACATGATGGAACTACACGAGGAAGTAAAGAAGAATCCAAAGACGGAGTATCCCTTTCTCCTAGTCGACGTCTTCCGAATCTCGAGGACAAGATTCATCTTAAGGGGGGTAGAATTGTAGCACCCTAAAATTTCCTCTTTTCAAAATGGATATAAATTGATTTAATCTTGTATTTTGTGCTCATGAAAACATAGGTAAATAATAATTTTTCATTAAATTAAAATTTATCATAAGGCCTAGCAACATTTTTCTGCATACATGCTGGTGCATTGGAATTATTAGAATGTGTGACTTTGTATAAAATTCAAATTTTCAAAAGTATTTAAATTTGAATCGAATTTGGTTTTGAAAATGTGTTAAAGAAAAAAAAGGGATTTCACTTCTCTCTCTCACTCTCTATGGTTTTTGGCATGCTCCCTCTCTCCTCCATAGCCTAGTGTGCCACCGGCCTTATTCCTCTCCCCGTGGCCCACCCCAAGTCGAGGCCTACATAGTATTCCCCTCTCTCCCATCTCCTCCTTCGCCTTGCACGGCCAACTAGGCCCAAGTTGTACGCTCTGGCCCAACTGCCCTGCACCGCATCACCCGCTCCCCTTCTCCTCTCCTCCCTCACTAACGCCACGACCCCATGATCTCTCTCTCTCTCTCGCTGACCACTGGGGCCCACTCATTAGTGCCTTCTCCTTCCTCTACTATCGTCTTCCTCTCGTACACGCATCGGACTACGCCACCACCGACTCTGCAGCTGCCACAAGTCCACCTTGTCGTGCGCTCCACACCATAGCCGCCTCATAAAAGCTGAGCCCCGTGTCCACCGCCTCCTACCATGCCCTATCGCAAGCTACTGCCTTGTCTCAAGCTGCGCCACCACTACGAAACCCTAGCCACCGTCTGTCGAGCACCGTGTCGCCTCTGTCCTCTCCACGCCGCCGAGGATTGTCGTGGTGAGTTTGCATTGTTTTCCTCTTTCTCCCCGTGCTATTCTCGTAAGGAATTGTGGCCTGTAGGCCGTATTCCAGGCTTCACCGATGAGCTTTGCCACCAGCGATGGCAACCACCACGCCGGATTCCCTGTTCCGGCGGCCTCACTCTCTTTCCCTCCCTCTGATCCCCAGCGTTCACTCTTGATCCAACGACCCAGATTCACCGTACCGGTTCAGCCAGTCACTTTTGCAAAAAGAGCCCCTGCCCTTTCCTAGTATAGAACCCACAATCCATAACATATTTCTAGAATATGTCTTTTTCTTTGGAAAGCATAGTTTCCTTCGGTTAGATTCAAAATACGTTTTCATCTATTTACAGTTTTACCACTAGCCTTGTTTAGGCCATAACTTCTTCGTTTTAACTCCGTTTTGACCTGTTCAAATTGCATTAGATTCATAACGACGTAATCTAAGTTATAGTAGCATTGTTTAACATGATCTATGCTTTCAAATAAAATGTTAATTTAATCAATCTATATGCAATTAATTTTCTACTTAAAGGTAACTTAGATTTTCTACTTTGATCTTTTCTAAGTAAAATAAGATTAGATCTATCTTGGTTTTTCATATCAAATATAATTTGACTTAATTCCATTTGGATATTTCTCTAAAATATCTTATATATATGATTTTATATAGTTAAAATGAATAAAGCCTATAGCTTTCTTCTTCTTATATA
The DNA here is from genome assembly GCF_019320115.1 of Miscanthus floridulus. Lineage (NCBI taxonomy): Eukaryota > Viridiplantae > Streptophyta > Magnoliopsida > Poales > Poaceae > Miscanthus > Miscanthus floridulus. Next base: position 109,320,966 of record NC_089582.1, read on the forward strand.
AAGGTGAATCTTATGGTAGATGTTTCTGAAAGCATCTAGGCCCCTAGTTGGATTTCGGTGATTAATGTCAATACAAGATTACTATGACTAACGTGTGTTTTGCAGAGGCAATTAAGTTAGGTCATGGTAATGGAGATCGATTAGGCAATCGAGGTTGTCATGCCCCTACGATGGAAATCATTTCGGTTTTTAAAAGGATGGACTACAAGGTTAAGGATAACTAGTTCTAAGTGTCGATTGGAGTTGGAGAGACACTTAGAGTAGTTTAGGACTTTGTTTTTTCCTTTGGCCGTACTATTAAGGGGGGTATGAACGGGTAGCTTGACCTAGATGAGTCTAGTGAGTTAGGTGTGGTGCACACTTATTAAAACTAGCTCTAGGTAGCTCCTATGAATGCCTAAGATCCTATGGAGCAAACTTCATTCACATTTGTTCGAATGTTGGAAGTGAATGGAGGGTCAAACACTGACCGGACGTTGGCTCCGGTGCGACCGGACGCTGGCCGCAGGGTCCGGTCAGTTCATTTGACCATGAAGAACAAGTCTGGAGTGACCGGACGCTGGAAGGTCGTGTGACCGGACGCTGAGGGCTAGCGTCCGGTCGACTCCAGTAAGGGTCCAGACTTGGGAAAGAGTGACCGGACGCATCCGATCAGTAGTGACCGAACCCTGAGTATCTAGCGTCCGGTCATTTACAGTAAGCATCCAAGAGCGATCGGACGCGTCCGGTCGGTACTGACCGGACCCTGACAGCATCCGGTCATCATTTGAAAACTGTTCGCGGGTTGAACTGACCGGAGCGTCCGGTCAAAACAATCGAAGCGTCCGGTCATCCCGCAGAAGCTCATAACGGTTCGTTTTTCAGGCTGCCTTATAAATAGAGGCACCACTCGTGAGTGGAGTAACTTTTGCTCATTCCAATAGCTGAGAAACACGTTTGTGAGTGCCAAGAAGAGCAAGGTCCTAGTTAGGTGTTTGTGATTTGAGAATTGTTGATGCAAAAGTGGATCTGCAAACACAAAGGGCTAATACCCGAATCGATATCCAAAGCGTGCCAGTCGATTTGACCTGCTAATCGACAAGGATGGAAATACGAACACTTTGGTCCTGACAACAGCGATACGCCCGGAAGTCATGGCCAAGAGGTGCTCACGCGGAACTCGAGAATCGCCGAAGGTCGCACTGAAATGATGCAGCTCGCCGAATCAATGAGAACTCATAAAAAAGGAAAAATATGCAAATTGACGAAGTCGCCGAAAAGTAAGTAGATGCAAATAGGAGTAAAAATTGGTTTTGATATTGATTGATATGTCTATTACATTGCCCCTTACTCCATATTTATACCCTGATCTAAAGAGACACAAGCAAACACAACTAGGACACCAATCCCATATCTAAGGAAACACGTGACTCTTACATGAATCATACCCTAACAAATATAGAAAAGGAAATCAACTCCTATCTATTTCCCTGTCCGCCTCAATTACGATGGAAATCTCACCGTCCTCCTTCCCATCGGCATACTCCCTATTTCATCGGCAGTAGTCTTCAAGTCTTCCTTCATCGGCATACTCCCTGTTTCATCGGCAGTAGTCTTCAAGCCTCCCTTCATCGGCATACTCCATGTTTCATCGGCAGTAGTCCTCAAGCCTCCCTTCATCGGCATCGACAATAACACCTCCAACCTCATCGGCAACGCCCGAGTCCAAATCAACCTTTCCATCGACCATCACCAGCTATCGGCAACCATCTTTACAAACTGGCTTTCATCGGCTATCAAAGTATTCAATAACTTTCCCCTTGCCGATTAGTCCACTCCAATTATTTTGACACGTGCAAAAAACGGTGTCAACACATGTCCCCCAATTTCGGAGTATAAAACCATTAATGCTCCGAAATTTACTCCAGATAACGCTTGCCTTTGCCCGATTACCGTAACTCATTCTCCAAGCCAAAACTTGATTTGTTATCAAATCCAATCAAATCTAATCTTGATTCACGCACTTCAGTAAATATCGCACAATCGCCAACCACTCTTGCCTTGATTATGGTTAAGATACCGAAACAATAACCCATCGGCAAGATCTTAACATGATAATGCTGCCATTTTCAGAATTAAAATATCATGTATCGATATCCCCTCCAAGTCATGATTACTTGTCATCAACTCATCTGTACAATCCCCTGATTATCGCGCAAACAGTTACCATATCCCTCTGAACCGCCTTGACCTATATGCGCGCGACATAGAGATAAGTCCAAAATACCCTTATTCTGGGCGGCTTATAAATAGATTTCTCCGGAACCCCCATTTTCTACCTTCAGCCTCCAATCCTTGGCATTCTCTCTCCCTGGCGGCGACTCCGACGAACAACCGCGCGACCTCAACCAACAAGAACCCTTCTCCAGCGCTAACTTCAAGTTTCCAGCTCGTACCTCCACCTTCCTCAAGACAATGGCCATCAACTTCGACGTCCCCGCGGTTCGCTCCACTTCCATTACCTTTTACTTTAATCTTTTTGCAAATTCATTCAGTTGGTGATTTTTCCTTTCTTCCGCCTTCTGGATTCCATAACCTTAGGAACTGCGCAACAAATTAGTTATCCCAACCGATCAGCCGCACGTCCAATGCCTTGGACCAATGGGCAACCCAGATCCAACCGATCTGATCAATGCAGAGGTCAACAGAATCCCCTTTAGAGCCCAGAATTTCTCTCTGAATTTGTGGAAAGACACATTCCGATCTTGGCCCAAAACCACCAAAGGGTGGAAAGATTGGTACTTGAGGGTTAATAGATCGATGCAAGTATACTGGGCAGAACGAAGGTTAGACCAATGCATTAGGCTCTCTATTGCCGATATGCAGAGAAATGAATCAATGATAATTGCAGCTGCTTATTTCTGGTCAGACACGACCAATACTTTTATGTTTGGACATGGCCCAGCTACTCCTACCCTTGCCGATATCCACATGCTTACTGGCTTGGACATCTCAACTGCCGATGAAGGCTCCATTTATGGTAGAAAGTCTGAATATAGGGTGAATACCCGCAACATCGGCGGTTGGACAGGATATATTCAAGAATACCAGAAAACCGGGACACTTAGCCAGAGGGAACATGCCACATTCCTGAATATGTGGTTAGAAAAATTTATCTTCTGTGGTCGATCAGTAGGACCAACCAACGCCTTCCTCCCTGCAGCTGAACTTTTGGCTAATGGCGTAAGGTTTCCTCTTGGCCGATACCTCTTGAGCTCCACTTATCATCTTCTTCATCAAGTGTCTCAGAAACTTTTGCTTGGCGAACCCATCGGCAACCTGGGAGGCCCGTGGTGGTTTATCAACATGTGGCTGAATGCCCATATGCACAAACGTTTGCAATGGGACTTTTTTGCTCAACAATTCCCACGAGAAATTGCTGAAGACTATGTGCTTGGGGATGATGAATCGGCAACACGCTCACCCCTCAATTTTGGTGAAGCCATAATTGTCCTTCCTGGAACAGAAGCCAACGAAGACCAAATCGGCAGATTCTTTCAAAGCTTCTACAATGGTCTTTCTCGTGATCATAGGGCCTGGGTGCCTTATATTGACGAAGAAAACAGATTCCCCCTTCTTTTCAACTTTGCCGATGACACTCTGAATCAAGATAACGAGCTCATGATGGCTATCATCACTCCCAGAGCAATTCCAGTAAACACATTTGGCAGCGGGAAAAACACCAACATTACATATGAATTTTACAACCCATCAGCAGTATCCCGCCAATTGGCTTTTGGGCAACTGCCAATCAAGCTCTGCTTTGCCGATGTGATCAAACCCAGGGAAACAATCACCTGCGGAACAGATTGGAACAAAGTAGTACAACTCTCCCCCGATGCCGATACTACAGATGTTGATATATCCACCTGGACACCAATATCTTTCATCACTGAGTCATATAAGCAATGGTGGCGAGAGTGGAAAGAACAATTGTTCGCAACTTCTGCTCACACATATCGGCACATGATCGACCCTGAATATGCCATCCCTGACGACGCGGTAAGTTTCTTTTAACTCCCTTCTGCTTTTCCCTTCATATATCAGTAACTGACTCTCTTGTAACAGGTTAACAACCCAGCACCATCGGTGAGCAAAAGTGGGAAACCCTTCCATCTCCGGCCTGTTTCCCCAACATCGCCGATCGGCTACAATGCCCCTACCTTAGCCGCTTTGACCCACCAGAAGATTCGTACCAAGACCATCACTTCCAAGTCCAAATTGGCTACATCCAGGGCTACTCCATCGACTGCTGCTACAACCTTGGTCAAAGCATTCAAGGTAACAACCGTGTTTATTTTTACTTATGCCGATCACAAACTGTACTAACCTTAATCATCAGGGGGTAAGAGCTGCTACTGGATCGTCATCGGCAATTCCGCCGATATCAAGCACCACTTCTTTCGATGAACCTTCAGAGGTAGCTTCTTGACTTTACATTTTATCTGTTAAATATCATATCTTACACTTGTTTTGCAGCAACAATTGGGTACATCGGCAAACGTACCAGATGTCCAAGCTTCACAACCAACAAGTGTCGATGCCCCCCAGCCAATCGTTGCCGATGCCCAAGCAAAGCGCAAAGCTTTAACAGATACTGAAGCACAGCCAAAACGACAAAGGTCTATGCCGATCCCTACATCTGCCCCAATGTCATCGGTCATCATACCTCAAGAGCCCACCACCGATGAAGTCACAGAGGATATCCCATCGGCAAGCTCAGCCGATCCCCCACACGACATGCTCCAGGTTGCTTCCTCCAGTCAAGCACAGGAAATTGCCTTGAAACAGGTAAACCGATCAACCTAGCTGATTTTACAATACTCATACTTACCCCTAACTGATCTCCTTTTCTCTCTCTCAGGAACAAGATTCCCCGAACAGCCTATTTTCCTTTGCCATTGACATTTCTGACGACGATGGAGAGGAGACAAGTTCTTCCCTTGCACTGGGAACAATATCGGCAGAGACTAAATCCAAGTTGGAAACCCTCCTGAACTTGCTACAACAAGGTACCGCCCAACTGGTAGATGACTCGGACCCCGCAAAGGCAATTTTCAAAACAATTCATGGCCAGGTCCCTGCCGATGTTGAAGAAGTACTCTTCCCAGCAGCTCACTTAGAGAGCCGCCAACTGCAATATCAACGGGCTGCTCAGCGCATTGCCGATAGAGCAGCTCAAGCTCAACTCAAAGAAGAGATGCTACAACTGAAACAAATCGCTGATGAGAAGCACAAGGGCATCGTCAACTTGCAGACTTCGGGTGCTGCACTTAAGCAGAAAATCTTGGATCTATCAGCAAGGAAGATAGCCCTATTGGCTGAATTGAAAGAAATCGATGCAGCCTTAACTCATGCTCAACAAGAAGAAAGCCAGCTACCCAATGCCGTCAAAGCCCTTCAACAAGAAAGAGATATCCAAGCTCGCAAAGCTTTAGCCATGAAGAAAAAACTCAAGCCTGTGGAGGGTGCTGCCGATGACGATATCAAAGAAATGGAGGAAGCCGACCAGATTCGCCTGCGTGCGATATTAGCTATCCAATCCTTGTTGAACGTGTAATCTTATTTATTGTATCGGCACTTTATAAGACATTGACATCCTTGCATAATTCTAGCCGATAGTACTGTCATCGGCACTTATACTTTTATGCATCTATCCAGATACTAGGGTAATATTTCTTTAAATATTTTCCATTTAACGCTCTGGGAAACACAACCCCTTCGAGGGTTTCTAAAATATATGCATTACCAGGAACAGACTGATTTATCCGATATGGACCTTCCCAATTAGGAGACCACTTTCCAAACTTTGAACTTTTAGTCCCAATCGGCAAAATCAATTTCCAAACCAGATTTCCATCGGCAAACTCTTTTACTTTCACCTTCTTGTCATACCATCTAGCTACTCTTTTCTTATTTTCTTCGATACTAACTAAAGCCCTTAACCGATGACCCGCCACATCTTCCAACTCATCCTTCATAAGAGTATTATAATCATCGGCTGTCAGCTAATTTTGAGAACGTATTCGTCTAGAGCCAACCTTAATTTCCCAAGGTAATACTGCATCGTGTCCATATACTAACTGATAAGGCATTACTTTGGTTGCACCATGACATGACATCCGATATGACCACAAGGCTTCATTTAATACTGTATGCCACCTCCTAGGATTTTCTTCAATTTTGCGCTTAATGAGTTTGATGATCCCTTTGTTAGAAGCCTCAGCTTGACCATTAGCTTGAGCATAATATGGAGAAGAATTTAAAATTTTAATTCCCATACCTACAGCAAACTCATCAAATTCTACTGATGTAAACATAGTGCCCTGATCGGTAGTGATAGTCTGAGGAATACCAAATCGGTAAACAATATGCTCTTTCACAAAATCAATCATATTGACCGATGTCACCCTTTTTAAAGGAATTGCCTCAACCCACTTTGTGAAATAATCGGTAGCAACCAGAATAAATTTATGTCCTTTACTCGATGGCGGATAAATCTGACCAATGAGATCAATAGCCCATCCCCGGAACGGCCATGGTTTGATTATAGGATTCATAGCCGATGCAGGCGCTCTTTGAATATTACCAAACTTTTGACACCCCTGGCATCCCTTAAAATATTTAAAACAATCTTCAAGAATAGTCGGCCAATAGTACCCATTCCTTCTGATTATCCATTTCATCTTGAAAGCCGATTGATGTGCCCCACATACTCCTTCATGAATTTCACCCATCAAGCTTTTCGATTCTTCATTGCTAACACATCTAAGTAAAACTCCATCTATAGTTCGATAATATAATTCATCATCGAGGAGCACATATTTGGTAGCTTGGAACCTTATACGTCTCTCAACCTTTCTATATGGATCCTTTAAATAATCGACAATCTCTTTCCTCCAGTCATCGGTATCAACTGCCGATGTTAGCACTTCCTGAATAAGCTGATACCCTGAAGCATGCTGAGCTAGTCGATTAGCTTCCTCATTATGCAATCGAGAGATATGTTCAAGACGAAAATCTCTAAATCCTTTCAACAATTGCAAACATCTTTCATAATACGAAATCAAAGCTTCACTTCGGCATTCATAAATTCCAGCCAATTGATTTATAACTAGCATAGAATCACCAAAGATTTCAACAACATCGGCACGTATCTCCTTCAGCAATTCTAACCCTTTTATCAAGGCTTGGTATTCAGCTTGATTGTTTGTCGCTGTAGCAACAATCGGTAATGAAAACTCATACTTCCTTCCTTGAGGTGAAATTAACACAATACCGATACCTGCTCCTTCACCACATGTGGACCCATCGAAGAAAAGTGTCCAGGGAGCAATCCCCAGAGAGTCCACTGTATTACAATGCTGAGTGACAAAATCAGCCATCACTTGCCCTTTAACTGCCTTAGTTGATTTGTAGCGTAGTTCAAATTCTGATAATGCAAAAATCCATTTGCCGATTCTACCACTTAATATCGGCATCGACAGCATATACTTGACCACATCGTCTTTGCATATGACCGTACATTCGGCAGATAACAAATAATGCCTTAATTTGACACAAGAAAAGTATAAACACAGACACAATTTTTCGATGGCCGAATACCTCGTCTCAGCATCCACTAATCTTCTGCTCAAATAATAAATAACACGTTCTTTCCCTTCAAATTCTTGAATAAGAGCTGAACCGATAACTGTATCATCAGCTGACAAATATAACCTGAAAGGCTTCCCATGTTGAGGTGGAACTAGCACTGGAGGATTTGATAAATATTTCTTAATTTCATCAAGGGCTAATTGCTGTTCAACTCCCCATACAAATCCCTGATCAGCTTTCAATTTAAGTAGTGGGCTAAAAGCCTTGATCTTACCCGACAGATTAGATATGAATCTTCTAATGAAATTGATCTTACCGATCAAAGATTGCAATTCAGTCTTATTGGCAGGAGCAATCACCTTGTTAATTGCATCAATAGACTTCCTACTGATTTCAATGCCTCGCTGATGCACCATAAAACCCAAGAATTGTCCTGCCGATACACCGAATGCACATTTATTAGGATTCATCTTCAATCCATGCTTCCTTGTGCACTCCAGTATCTTTCGCAGATCGGCTAAATGTGCTGTGATATCTCCAGACTTAATCACTACATCATCAATGTAGATCTCCACTAATGTGCCGATGTATTCATGAAAAATAAAGTTCATAGCCCTTTGATAAGTAGCACCGGCATTTTTCAAACCAAACGTCATGACTATCCACTCGAACAACCCCACATGACCTGGACATCTGAAAGCAGTCTTGGGAATATCTTCCTCAGCCATGAATATTTGATTGTAACCTGCATTACCATCCATGAAGCTGATAATTTGATGTCCAGCCGCAGCATCAATCAACAAATCAGCAATCGGCATTGGATAGCCATCCATCGGTGTGGCTTTGTTGAGATTCCTGAAATCAATACAGACACGAAGTTTTTCATTTTTCTTATAAACAGGAACCACATTAGAGATCCACTCTGCGTATCGACATTGCCGAATAAACTTTGCTTCAATTAATTTAGTTATTTCGGCCTTAATGTCAGGAAGTACATTAGGGTTGCATCGGCGCGCTGGCTGCTGATATGGCCGAAATCCAGATTTGATAGGTAACCGATGTTCAACTATCGATCGGTCTAATCCAGGCATCTCAGTATAATCCCAAGCAAAACAATCTTTATACTCTTTTAACAAATCTGTTATTCGCTGCTTACACTTGGAATCTAACTTAGCACTAATAAAAGTAGGTCTTGACCTATCACCATCACCGATATCTACTTCTACTAAATCATCTGCCGATGTGAACCCTTGACCTAATTTTCCATCATCGGCAAACCTATCCATTAAAACTCCTCTTCAGAACCGACTGCTTGGATTGGTGGAATTTCATAATCAGCAACTCTAAGGAACTCTTTTTCCCAAGCTTCTCCTGATATGCATTTAGTTCGCTCATAAGTATCTGATTCTGCCGATGCGATGATATAAGAAGAATCACCAGGGACGACCTCAATCTTATCCCCAATCCACTGTACGAGGCATTGATGCATTGTAGAAGGAACACAACAATTAGCATGAATCCAATCCCTCCCTAGAAGCAGATTATATGCACCCTTGTCGTTGATAACAAAGAACGTCGTTGGCAAGGTTTTGCTGCCGATGGTCAATTCAACGCACACTGCCCCTTTAGCCGGTGACACATTGCCTTCAAAATCTTTCAACATCATATCGGTTTTGGTTAAGTCTTGATCTCCCTTACCAAGTTTCCGATACATCACGTAAGGCATAATATTAATCGCAGCCCCTCCATCAATAAGTACCTTAGACACAGGCTGCCCATCAACTCTGCCCTTCACAAATAAAGCCTTAAGATGCTGTCTCTCGTCATCGGTAGGTTTCTCAAAAACAGCCATCATTGGATCTAGTGTTAACTGAGCTACTTGATCAGAGAGAACAACTTCTTCCTCATTATCAGATAGTGCCAAAAACTCCATCGGCAACATAAATACCATATTAACATCTGCCGATGGACCCTTATTTTTGTGTTTTACCTGCCACTGCTGATGACCAGGCCTTTCATTGGAGGAATTTTCCTCTTGGTATAAATCCTCCTGACGCTCACGTTGCATCCTCCTTCTCTGCGTCTTTGTCAGACCCTCTGGGCACCATCGAGGAAACTTGGTTTTCCAAACCGGCTGATAACAAGTCCTAGTTGGTTCTACACGACGTATATTAGGGTCCCTGTAGAATATTTCCTCATCGGGAACTCTTGCGTTTGCCATCTCCTCAAGCTCCTCTTGATTCCTTGGAAAATATCCAGCGCGTTTACCAAGCCTCTCATGTACACTAAGTCTGCCCTCTAGCCGATCATGCACTGATGCTCTGCCTCTGATCGGCTCATTGATAGACAAACCCTGATTACCAAGTTGAAACCTCCTTTCTGAGCGATTGACTCCGTAATAACCATTACACTCAGGGCAATTTTCAACAGTTGGCAATTTAATACCTTCTTCCCAGCAATGGATGAAAAACGGACATCTCCAATGATCTTTATGTCGATTCCATTCTTCCTGACGTCTCATTTCTTGCTGTTGTCGATATCGGTCATTACGTTGACGCCAACCCTCCTGCTGCTTTCGATGAGTAATCACAATGCCAGGTCGAGGAAGATTTTTGGAACTACTGCTCTCTCCTAGCAAACCCTTACTCTTTGCATCATCGGTAGTTATCCGATGCTGGGGGTCCACTGACACGTTTTTCTCAGCAGCTTCTGACGTCAATACCTTGGTCTTTCCTTTGGCATCCAACATATTTGCTGGAAAAGGGTGTTGATCAATTTTCATCGGCTTCTGGGCCTTGGAAGTACCAAACTTAATTCTCCCAGATTCAATAGCCGATTGTAACTGTTGCCTGAATACCTTGCACTCATTTGTACTGTGTGAAGTTGCATTGTGCCATTTGCAATACAAAATCTTCTTCAACTCTTCTGCCGATGGGATCACATGATTAGGTGACAGCTTAATTTGGCCCTCTTGAAGCAGAAGATCAAATATTTTATCGGCCTTGGTGATATCAAAGGTAAACTTTTCTGGCTCTTTTTGACCAAAGGGACATGATATCGGCTTTTTATTCTTAACCCACTCAGCTAAGCCGATAACTGGTTCTTCATCAGAGTCAGAATCTCCTACTTCTTCAACAAATGATACCTTTTTACTCCAGTTCTTTTTAGGTTCAAAAACCCTAGTATCTTGATCAGAAATCCTTTGCACAAGATGACTGAGGCTTTCAAACTCCTGAGAAGCATATCTGTCTTTAAGATGTGGCAATAACCCTTGGAAAGCCAGATCGGCAAGCTGCCGATCATCCAGCACTAGGCTGTAGCACTTATTTTTTACATCTCGTAGCCTTTGTACAAAGCTCTCTACCGATTCATCATTACGCTGTCTCAATTTTACTAAATCGGTAAGCTTCTTTTCATGGATTCCAGCAAAGAAATACTTATGGAATTGTTTTTCTAGATCAACCCAAGTAATAATAGAATTTGGTGGTAATGAAATGAACCATGTAAATGCTGATCCAGACAAAGATGATGAAAATAATCGAACTCTTAATTCATCTCTGTTAGCTGCCTCTCCATATTGAATAATGAAGCGATTGACATGTTCCATTGTTGATGTATCATCTTGCCCAGAGAATTTAGTGAAATCCGGTACCTTGTACCGATTTGGGAGAGGAATTAAATCGTATGCAGGAGGGTATGGAGTCCGATAAGAATAAGTATTGACCTTGGGCTTTATCCCAAACTGATCCTTCACAATTTCTGCTATCTTATCGGCCCAAAAAGCATCAGCCTCCTGCTGACGAACTGGTTGAATTTCTACAGGAGGTGCCTGCTGACATCCCTCCACATATCTTTGTGGCCCACGATCTCCAGCAATCGGCATATTTGCCGTTACTTGTGGTCCATTAGCCTGTTGGAAAGGATTCATCGGCTGGGCTGCCGATGCTTGATTCTGGAAACCAGTTTGCATATGACCTTGTTGAATCCCTGCAACCTGCTGATTTTGCTGAACTGTATTTTGAACAGGTAACTGTCCTGACCAATCATTATTAGAACTCATCGGTACAAAACTTACCGATGGCTGGTAATTTGCTGATATTGTTGGATAATTATAACTGGTTTGAGGCATGAACTGAACCCCAGTTTGACTCATAGCAGGGGCTTTCTGCTGCATCGGTAGTAAGCTCACCGATGGACTTGAATTGAATGTTTGAACCATAGGCATCTGAAAACCTCCTGGAGTTGGTTGCACAGAAGTAGTTGCGGCATATTGAGGCACTTGAGCCATCGGCGAAACGGCCGATGGTATAGGCGCTCTTCCTACTGCATCAAACACTTGAGGTAATCTAGGATTGAAAGCAGATGACTCTGGAGGCATGCCATATCCCCACCAATTAGTAGGAATCTGGCTATTCTGAGACACAGGGCCTGACATAGCTGATGCCGATAGATCTGTATTAAGCTGAACTCGCCCTCCTGGTAGTACCTGATCTGATTGTATCGGTGTAGATTGAATATTAAGTGAGCCTGCCAATACTGGAGGGGAAGTAACTTCTGTACCCACAACGGCCGAAGGAGCCGATGGAGTTTTGACAGACGCCGGCTCTGGTTGATGATAGGCAGGCCCAACGTAATGTGGTGCCGCTTGTCCTTCTTTGAGAGTTCGAACCACAGCATTAGGAACAGTATTGGACAGCACATTGGAATGATTAATCAAAGCATGATTTACTGCAGAATTAACCATCTCTTGAAGTTTACCAGGATTGGAGTCAAAGGTAACCTGCCGAGGCAACGGCAAATCTTGCTTCTGGATGACTTGTCCACTCTTGTTCAAGCTAAACGATCTCAGACAAAGCTGCTTGTATTCTTCTACAGCCTTTTCCATAGCCTGTCTCTGTTCTTCCTTGAGATCTTCTTCTGATACTGCGATAATGTTCCCTGAATCGATCTCGGGATTGAACATATTGATTGATTGGTCCCACCGGGCGTGCCAAAAGATGTGTTGATGCAAAAGTGGATCTGCAAACACAAAGGGCTAATACCCGAATCGATATCCAAAGCGTGCCAGTCGATTTGACCTGCTAATCGACAAGGATGGAAATACGAACACTTTGGTCCTGACAACAGCGATACGCCCGGAAGTCACGGCCAAGAGGTGCTCACGCGGAACTCGAGAATCGCCGAAGGTCGCACTGAAACGATGCAGCTCGCCGAATCAATGAGAACTCGTAAAAAAGGAAAAATATGCAAATTGACGAAGTCGCCGAAAAGTAAGTAGATGCAAATAGGAGTAAAAATTGGTTTTGATATTGATTGATATGTCTATTACATTGCCCCTTACTCCATATTTATACCCTGATCTAAAGAGACACAACCAAACACAACTAGGACACCAATCCCATATCTAAGGAAACACGTGACTCTTACATGAATCATACCCTAACAAATATAGAAAAGGAAATCAACTCCTATCTATTTCCCTGTCTGCCTCAATTACGATGGAAATCTCACCGTCCTCCTTCCCATCGGCATACTCCCTATTTCATCGGCAGTAGTCTTCAAGTCTTCCTTCATCGGCATACTCCCTGTTTCATCGGCAGTAGTCTTCAAGCCTCCCTTCATCGGCATACTCCATGTTTCATCGGCAGTAGTCCTCAAGCCTCCCTTCATCGGCATCGACAATAACACCTCCAACCTCATCGGCAACGCCCGAGTCCAAATCAACCTTTCCATCGACCATCACCAGCTATCGGCAACCATCTTTACAAACTGGCTTTCATCGGCTATCAAAGTATTCAATAACTTTCCCCTTGCCGATTAGTCCACTCCAATTATTTTGACACGTGCAAAAAACGGTGTCAACAAGAATCCAAGAGAGTAGCCTCACTAGCAAATCAAGAGTAGCAAAGTGTGCATCCATCTTCTCATTAGGCTTCGCGTGGTCAAGTGAGAGTTTGTGCTTGTTACTCTTGGTGATCGCCATCACCTAGACGGCTTAGTGGTGATCAGGAGTTTGGTGTTCACCCGGCGGAGCTTGTGGGTGACCCAACTCAAGTTGTGAGCAGCTTTGGGTGATTCGCCGTGACGGAGTGTCGAAGAATCAACCCGTAGAGAGCACTTGATCCTTGCGCGGATCAAGGGGGAGCTACACCCTTGCGCGGGTGCTCCAACGAGGACTAGTGGGGAGTGGCGACTCTCCGATACCTCGGCAAAACATCGCCGCGTTCCTTTCTCTCTCTATTTACTTTGAGCACTTACTTTGAGTATTTAATTTGAGCAATTCAATACTTGTTTTACATCCATAGAATTGCTTGCTAGAGTAAGTTTGGAACATAGGTTGCGAGGTTGTTGTGCATTAGTTTGATATAAACACTTTTCTAGGCACAAGGGGTTAATTGGGCTATCCGTAGGATTTGATTATTGCAAGAGAATTTAGAATTAGCCCAATTCACCCCCCTCTTGGGCATCTTGATCCTTTCAATTGGTATCAGAGCCTCGTGCTCATGTTTTTAAGCTTAATCGCTTAGAGCAAGATGTCTCACGGGGATGGACCTCCTCCTATCTTTGAGGGAGATGATTTTCCATATTGGAAAATCCGCATGGAAGCGTACTTAGAAGCTCTAGACGTTGGAATACTTAGAGCCGCCTCTCAAGGGTTCCCAACACCTAGGAATGCTGCACAACTTCAAGGCGATGAAGTGAATTATGAAAAATGGAATGCAAAGGCTCGCAACACCATCTTTAGAGGCCTTTGCAAAGATGTGTTCAATCGTGTAAGGAACCACAAAGACGCCCATGCACTATGGTCGGACGTTTGTGCGCTCCATGAGGGAACCAAGAGTGAGCGTGAGGAACGCTATCATCTTGTGATTAAAAAGCTAAATTCTTTTGAGATGTTTCCCAAAGAAAGTGCTAATGAGATGTATTCTCGATTAAATGTTCTTGTAGAGGAAGTCAATGGGCTTGGACTTACTCAAATGTCACCATCCGACGTTGTGAGAAAAATCTTGAGTGTCCTCCCCATTGACAAATATGGGCACATTGTGACCGTGCTACATCAAGGTGATCTTTCCGCCGCTACACCGACACAAATCTTGGGAAAGATCAATGCTCATGAGATGTACATGCACATCACACCACAAGATGGCTCATCCTCTACAAAGAAGAAAGAGAAGGACTTAGCATTCAAAGCTAGCCAAGATAAGGGCAAAGCAAGACTTGAGTATGAGAGCTCAAGTGATGAAGATGATGAAGAAAGCCTTGCCCTCATGGTGAAGAAGACCACCAAGATGCTAAAAAGGCTAAACAAGAGTGGCATCAAGTTTGACGGCAAGAAGAAGAAGTTCTTCACAAGCTCAAGAAGAAAGCCAATCTCCAAGATGGATTGCTACAATTGTGGTGAACTTGGCCACCTAGCTCATCAATGCACAAAGCCCAAGAAAGACAAGTTCAAGAACAAGGGCAAGAAAGATGATTCAAGTGATAAAGATGAAAAGAAAAAGAACAAGCCATACAAGAAGAGAGATGGCAAAAAGAGGGACTTCTACAAGAAGAAGAAGAGTGGCAAGGCCTACATTGTCGGTGATTGACTCATGGACAATGATTCATCAAGTGGATCATCCAATGATGATAGTGACGATGAAAAGGTGGCCGCCATTGCTATTGATCTTGCATCTTCACCGCCACCATCGCCATCATCCTCTACACACCTATGTCTTATGGCCAAAGGTGAATGCAAGGTAACTAAGAGTGATGATAGTAGTGATGATGAACATGCTAGTGATGATGATAGTGATAGCGATGATGATGACTCACCTACATATGATGATCTTGTCAAAATACTAAGAAAATATACTAAGATCATTAGAAAGAGTAGAGCTACAAATGAAAAACTTGATGCTAAAAATGACTCACTCTTAGCTAAGTGTGATACATTAGAAAAGGCTAATGATGAGCTCAAAGAAACAAATGATTCTATATCATCCAAACTCAAGGAGCTCAAATCTTCTAAGAAAGAGCTTAAAGATAAACATGATAAACTTGAGTGGGTGCACAATGAGCTTATCACTAGTCACAACAAGCTAAAAGATGAATATACAACTCTAAAGATCAATTATGATACCCTTGTTATTGCACAAGAATTCTTACCAAATGAGCCACATGATGCTACTAACCATGTTGTTAAGATTGATATAGCTACCTCATGTGATAATTTAATTGATGAAAGCATTGAGCATGGATCTAGTAGCAAGGGCAAGCAAATGGTTGAGTGCAATGACTATGATGAGTATGTCAAGCTCAAGAGTGACAGTGAGAAGCTCATGAAAGATCTTGAAGAGATGAAAAGTCACAACACCATTGTGCTAGAAACTCTTGATCATGACAAAGAGGTGATCCTTGAGAATGAGAAGCTAAAAGAAAAAATTAAAAAACTCAAGGAGGAGAAGAACAATGATATTCTCAAGGAAGAGAACAAGAAGCTCAAGATGGAGAAAGAGCATCTCAAGGTGGGATTGAGCAAGTTTGCTAGAGGCAAGCATCTCCAAAGTGAGCTACTCATGAATACCGTCATGAAGATGGATAGAAGTGGCATTAGATATATGGCAAGTGTAGAGAAGAAGAAGGCTCAAGCTCAACACCAACAATCAAAGCCAAAGCCAAAGCCAAAGAGATGTTTTGAGTGTGGACAAGAAGGCCACTTTGCTCATGAGTGTCAAACTCCACCACCACAACCCTTGCTCAAGCGTGCTAGACCCTTTGCTTTCAATGCTCACTACATGCTTAGAAAAGATTCGAGTGGAAAGATGAAAGTCATGTTCTTAGGTCCCCCCAACAAGAGTAGGCCTAAGAAAATTTGGGTGGCTAAGTCACTTGTTGAGAAGGTGAAGGGCCCTCAACAAGCTTGGATCCCTAAAGCTTGAATCTCTTGTGTGTAGGTGAACTACAAGACCGGTGGAAGTCATTGGGTTATTGATAGTGGTTGCACTCAACATATGACCGGTGATCCTCGTATGTTCACCTCACTAGATGAAGAGGTAGATGGACAAGAGAAAATAACATTTGGAGATAATTCAAAGGACAAGGTTAAAGGATTGGGAAAAGTGGCAATATCAAATGATCATTCCATCTCCAATGTGCTCTATGTTGCTTCATTGAGTTTCAACTTGCTATCCATTGGGCAATTATGTGATCTTGGTTTTCAATGCTTATTCACCGAGAAGGAGGTTGTTGTATCCAAGGTAGATGACAATCAAGTGATATTCAATGGATTTAGATACAACAACTTATATCTAGTTGACTTCACCTCCGAAGATGCAAACTTGAAGACTTGCCTATTCACCAAAACGACACTTGGGTGGCTATGGCATAGAAGACTTGCTTATGTTGGTATGAGCTCACTTAAGAAGCTTATGAAGAATGATTTGGTGAGAGGGTTGAAGGATGTGAAGTTTGAGAAGGACAAGCTTTGTAGTGCATGTCAAGCCGGCAAGCAAGTTGCAAACACTCATCCAACCAAAGCTTTCATGTCAACCACAAGAGTGCTAGAACTCCTACACATGGATTTATTTGGACCAACAACATACAAGAGTTTGGAAGGAAATCTCTATTGTCTTGTGATTGTGGATGACTATTCAAGATATACATGGGTGTTCTTCCTTCATGACAAATCCGAAGTTGCATCTTGTTTCAAGAAGTTTGCCAAGAGAGCTCAAAATGAATTTGAAGTGAAGCTCAAGAAGATAAGAAGTGACAATGGCAAAGAGTTTGACAACACAAACATAGAAGCTTATTGTGATGAAGTTGGAATCAAACATGAAGTCTCCGCAACCTATACTCCTTAACAAAATGGTGTAGTTGAGAGGAAGAACCGGACTTTGATTACTCTTGCAAGGACAATGCTAGATGAGTACAACACCCCCGAAGCTCTATGGGCGGAAGCAATCAACACCGCATGTTATGCATCCAACCGCCTATTTCTTCAAAAGTTCCTTGTCAAGACACCATATGAGTTGCTCAATGGGAAGAAGCCGGATGTCTCCTTCTTTAGGGTGTTTGGTTGCAAGTGCTACATCTACAAGAAGCGGCAACACCTAGGGAAGTTTCAAAGGCGTTATGATATAGGTTTTCTTGTTGGTTACTCATTGAAGTCCAAAGCATATAGAGTATTTAATCATGCCACCGGCTTGGTTGAAGAAACATATGATGTGGAATTTGATGAATCTAATGGCTCCCAAGGAGCACATGAGAATCTTGATGATGTAGGTAATGAACCATTGAGGGAGGCTATGAAGAATATTCCGGTGAGAGACATCAAGCCAAAAGATGATGAAGATGATGTACAAGTAATTAACCAACCTTCTTCATCAAATATACCACAAGACGGTGAAAAAGATGGGAGAGTACAAAATGAAGATACTCATATCTCCCATGAGCAAATGGTGGTACAAGCACAAGATGTTGATGCTCCACAACCTCCTCCTCAAGTGGTCAATAGAAGAAATACACCTATCCTACAAGATCATCCACAAGATCTCATCATAGGGAGTCCAACAAAGGGGGTGATGACTCGATCTCAAAAACTTACTTCATTTATTGCTCATCACTTTTTTGTCTCTTGCTATGAGCCTACCAAGGTAGAAGAAGCTCTTAAAGATCCGGATTGGATAAATGTCATGCATGAAGAGTTGAACAACTTCACTCACAATGAAGTTTGGAATCTTGAAGAGCGACCAAAAGGTGCAAGAGTCATTGGAACAAAGTGGGTGTTCCGCAACAAGCAAGATGATCAAGGTGTTGTTGTGAGGAACAAGGCAAGACTAGTAGCAAAGGGGTTCTCTCAAGTTGAAGGTTTAGATTTTGGAGAAACCTTTGCACCAGTTGCAAGATTAGAAGCCATCCGTATCCTTCTTGCATATGCATCACATCATGAAATGAAACTATATCAAATGGATGTGAAAAGTGCATTCTTAAATGGCTTTATTAATGAACTAGTCTATGTTGATCAACCTCCCGGGTTTGAAGACCCTAGATATCCTAATCATGTTTATAGGTTGTCCAAGGCACTATATGGGCTTAAGCAAGCCCCAAGAGCTTGGTATGAGCGCCTTCGGGATTTCCTTATTGAGAAGGGCTTCACCATTGGGAAGGTCGATACCACACTATTCACCAAGAAGCTTGATGTCCATATCTTCATTTGTCAAGTATATGTTGATGATATCATCTTTGGATCATCAAATGAAGACTCATGCAAAGAATTTGGTGGATTGATGTCTAAGGAGTTCGAGATGTCAATGATTGGTGAGCTTACATTCTTTCTTGGTTTTCAAGTCAAGCAAATGAAAGAAGGCATCTTCATCTCTTAAGAGAAATACACAAAAGATCTTCTCAAGAGATTCAAGATGGATGAATGTAAGCCAATCAAGACCCCAATGCCTACCAATGGACATCTCGACCTAGATGAGGGAGGTAACTCAGTTGATCAAACTCTCTACCGTTCTATGATTGGTAGCTTGTTATATTTAACCGCATCTAGGCCCGACATCATGTTTAGTGTGTGTATGTGTGCTAGATTTCAAGCTAGTCCTAAGGAAACACATTTAATTGCCGTAAAAAGAATCCTTAGGTATCTTAAGCACACATCAAGCATTGGCCTTTGGTATCCCAAAGGAGCTTTATTTGCATTAATTGGCTATTCCGATTCGGACTACGCCGGATGCAAAGTTGATAGAAAGAGCACATTCGGAGGGTGCCATTTGCTTGGTAGATCACTTGTGTCTTGGTCCTCCAAGAAACAAAATAGTGTGGCTTTGTCCACCGCCGAAGCGGAATACATTGCCGCGGGTGCTTGTTGTGCACAAATATTATACATGAAACAAACTTTACTAGGCTATGGAGTAGTTCTAGAGAAAGTACCTCTTTTGTGCGACAATGAAAGTGCGGTAAAACTTGCAAATAATCCGGTTCAACACTCTCGCACCAAGCATATAGATATCCGCCATCACTTTCTAAGAGATCATGTAGCTAAAAATGATATATCACTAGAAGGTGTAAGATCCGAAGATCAACTAGCGGATATCTTCACTAAACCGCTAGATGAGGCTACATTTTGTAGATTGAGGAATGAGCTCAATGTACTTGATTTTAGTAACTTCACTAAAAATTGAGCTTGTGTTGTCCCTTGCATTCATTGTAATATACAACATGTTTAATTTGTGTCAATGCATACAGGGCTTGTCTAACATGGTTAAGATAACCACCGAAAAGTGTGTGAAGAAGCTTAACCTTAGATCAAACTTGACAAGCAACTAGATTTACTTACAAGTATTACATATGCATGAATGTTGTCTTGTCGTTTTGTTCCATTTGCCCTCTTGTTGCCTATTTTATCAAAAAGAATTATAGCCTAAGGCAAAATAATTTGAAAAATATGAGGGTTTGAGAGAGGTCACTCACATCAGTCCCAATTGGTGTTTATTTGGATCTTGTTCAAGTTGGGACTTGATTGGGAACAGGTAGCGCGAAGGAAGGTTGGAGGTCTACTAGAAAAGGTGCACCGGACGCTGCTGTCCAGCGTCCAGTCAGTTCACAGGAGGTGAACTGCTAATGAAGGAGTGACCGGACGCTGCGTCTGTGCGTCCATTCAGGAAGGGCTCAGCATCCGGTCGATCAAGGAAGGTCTAGCAGTACTGACCGGACCCTGCCTGCGTCCAGTCATGGACCACCGGACGCGTCCGGTCCCGATTCTAGAGGTTTTGGACCTCTCTAGAATCGACCGGACGCTGGGTGGTAGCGTCTAGTCGCTACCACCGGAGCGTCCGGTCAGTGGATCTCGCGCGTTTTCAGGACTCCTTTCTCCGATTCCTTTTCTGTCGCGTGTGGGGAACTATTTAACAGCAAGACCGTACCCCTTTTTGACCTCAACCCGCTGTGACCAAGCCCAAGCCGCCACCGTAGCCTAGCCGCGCGCCACCTACGCCGGTCACCTCGCGCCCGCACCGCCATGCCCTCGCCTCGCCACGCCACCGCACTCGGCCCCCGCTTGTCAGCCGCGCTCCAGCCGAGCCCTCAGCTGAGCTACGAGCCCCGTCCTCGCGCGCCACCACCGGCCCGTTGCAGCCACGCACCGCCGTCCCATGCGCCACCGCACCTGCTCAGCACCACGCCATGCTCCAATCTCCTCGCGCCCCAGCTCGCTGCTCCACCGTCGCTAAGGCTGCCGGTCTTCACGCCGAAGTGCCCTAGCCTTACCATCCCCTTGATTGGTAAGGCAAGCTTTATTTTTTAATCTTGATCTATACATTGGTGACCTAGATCGATTTGTAGTCTCTGATTCACCATTACATTCAGGACATTTACCCTAACCCTAGCCCGGTTCCAAGGATCCCCCGCATGACATCTTATCTCTTCTCGGATCGCTGATCGTCAGGTAGAAAGCCACTCGATTCAAGTTCACATCTACATTGCTTTCTCTATTAGGATTTCGCATCTATTAGACATATGGTATTTATTTGTATATCCATCTATTCTATCGTGCAGCGAGTCGGTTCCGTTGTGTTTCGTCTGGCAGTTGGCAGTCAACTCAGAGCCAAGCTCGCGAGTAAGGATCGAGGCCAAGCCTCGAAAGCGGTAGTTTGACAGTTGATCTTCATCAGCGACAGTTCACCATCTTGTCAGTTCAGATGGCTCGCACCAAGAACATTGGTGGTGGCCCAGGTGATGATCGGAGGCCCCCGCCTCGCCAGCCAGCCGGATCTAAGGGCAAGTCAACCAAGCAGGTAACATCCAAGAAGCGGAAGTACCCCGACACAGAGACAGCGAGAGCAGCAGCTATTGCAGAGGCCATAGAGCGTGCCGAGAGAGGTGGTACCCGCAGCGGAGTTGTCATTGCAGATTAGCCAGTGTCACCCGCAGTCAGAGCTGCGATTGAGGATGTTGAGCGTCGTCACGGTAGTCCAGCGGGGACTGCCACGCTTGCAGGACAACGGGTTGCCATTGAGGAGGGTCCGTCAGCACAGTAGCAGCCCCCACCAGCAGAGCCTTAGCCAGCCCAGGAGACTCAGGAGGGTCAGGAGACCGAGCCGGCACCTCAGCTACGCCGCTCGAGTCGTACCAGTGCTGTAGTTCCACCAAGGCTAGTTACACAGCGCAGGGGTTCACGCCCTCTGCCCAGACCACAGGGTCCGCCTCCAGTGGTTCACCTCGACTTGAGGGCCGCTACAGCCAGGCAGGTTCAGCAGCTGCAGTTTGTTGAGTTTGAGGTTTGGTTTCCTCTGAGGAGGGATGAGAGAGCAGCTGAGGGGTTCTACACGCCACTATAGGAGGATTTCTACAATGCATATCTTAACAGTGGGGCAATATTCAGATCACAGAGGGTCTGTCAGATAGAGTCCATTATGGCAGCAGCCGGAGAGAGCATTCGGCAATACTTGTCATATTTGCCAAGACTGACAGATTTGATTGGACGGACGGGCATATATGTACCATCTTGGGTCCGTCAGTTTTATGCCTCACTCTACATCGATCCTCATCATAGATTCATTCACTTTGCCTTCAGAGGCAAAGACTACAGAGTGACGAGTGGCAGAGCTAGAGAGATACTGAGGCTACAGGAGCAGCCTGTAAAGATGCATGAGGTTTGCTATGGACAGTAGGAGCCTCCTAGGCATCCTCATGGAGGGCAGGTGCCCCCTACAGATTTAGTGCGGCATTGCTTCAAGGAGCCATTTGGAGAGGGGTCAAGCAGGAACCCCAGTGACTTGACTCCTACAGCGAGGATACTAGAGGCCATCATCAGGAGGACACTGCTTCCTAGGTTGGGATACAGGGAGGGCCTGACTCGCTTACAGCTCTGGCTTCTCAATGCCATCATGCAGATGACAGTATTCGACATCTGGGACCTTCTTCTTTCAGAGATGGAGGATACTATAGCTGAGGGATTCAAGGGTCGCAAGCAGCTTCCCTATGCTCACTGGATCATGTTCCTCATCCGTAGAGTTGTGCTTGATAAGCCCCCTGGCATGATGGATGAGTATACAGGTGCCACTACAGAGTTCCCAGCCTACAACCTATCACAGAGGATCAGACACACCACTCCTCAAGCACCCAGACAGCCTAGCCATCGTCCCGACATGCCAGAGTCCACAGCTCAGTAGGATGAGATCATCAGAGGGATTGCAGCCACTGAGGAGGAGGAGCTAGAGGCACAGCAGGAGGTGAGCGAATATAGTGACAGCTCCGACGACGACTACTAGCCTATACCTCAGATGCCTCCACGCAGACATGATGCAGAGGCCGGTAGCTCCAGTTCTGCACCACCTGCTCCGCAGACAGACCCCGCTCTAATAGCTATTCTTGAGCGGATGCAGCAGGATCAGACACGACAGGCACAGGAGACAGCTACCAACTTCGCACAGTTTCAGGCTCATCAGGACAAGTTTCAGCGGCAGCAGCAGCTCCTTCAGCACCAGCAGTTACTTATGCAGCAGCAGCTCATGGGATTCATGCAGCATGTAGTGACAACCATTGGGATCCCACTGCCACAGACTTCGCCCTAGCTTGCATAGCCTCCTACCACTTCGATGACTCCAGCAGTACAGCCCATCGGGCTCCAGAGTTAGGGACAGCCTCCAGCTCAGTTTACTTCACCCCCTGTACAGGTGTCCTAGTGGTTAGCCTCACCTGGTGTAGCCCCACAGTTCACTCCTTATCACATGGGTTTCTCACCAGAGTAGTCTTCCTCACTATTCGTGCCTGACACGTCAGTCTCCAGGAGTCTTGGAGCATCTTTCAGCGAGTTGACCGGCATGCCTACTCCGCCTCACATGCATACTGCCGGTCCGTCTGTAGCAGCTCCAGCTATCATGACTACTCAGAGGCTCCCCTCGTCTGTCGCCTCGTCAGATCCTACGACAGACATACTTGCAGCTTCATAGGCAGCACCAGCCCCAGCTCAGACCCAGACCGCTTTAACGACACTTCCTGCCTTAGAGGGCCAGTCAGTTCAGAGCTCAAGGTCCGATGATGATGGCGCCTAGTTTCATCTTGCTCCATGTACTTCAGCGCCCGACTCATCCACTGCAGCCCCGCCGACCGACCCTTAGGTTTTGGTGTTTGACGCCAAAGGGGGAGAGGGTTTGAGTATGTAGACTTAGGGGGAGCGAGTTTTAGGGGGTGCTAGTTATCTAGTATTAGCTTATTATATACATTTGGAGTTTTATTTGTGTGATACACTATTACTTATGCATTCGTGTGTTTACTTTCATGCATACTATTATATATATGTGATAGTGCTATCTACGTGATTGTGATATTTGACATGTGTGATTTCTACTTTGCATTATCTATATGTCATATCACTTGTGTAATGCTCATTTGCCTTTTGCTTCCGCGTTTATACTTCGAAGCAAATGAGCTTTGTTATTTGTACTCATGCTTAATTCATATCCTTTGAGTACATTGTGTTGGCTTGGGTCATATAAGCTTGACTAACTCTTTTGTTCTTATTGACAAAAGCTTATATGAACCAAGCCCATCAAAAACCTCACTCCACAACATACTCGAGGTAGTATTGTCATCAATCACCAAAAAGGGGGAGATTGAAAGCATCTAGGCCCCTAGTTGGATTTCGGTGATTAATGTCAATACAAGATTACTATGACTAACGTGTGTTTTGCAGAGGCAATTAAGTTAGATCATGGTAATGGAGATCGATTAGGCAATCGAGGTTGTCATGCCCCTACGATGGAAATCGTTTCAGTTTTTAAAAGGATGGACGACAAGGTTAAGGATAACTAGTTCTAAGTGTCGATTGGAGTTGGAGAGACACTTAGAGTAGTTTAGGACTTTGTTTTTTCCTTTGGCCGTACTATTACGGGGGGTATGAACGGGTAGCTTGACCTAGATGAGTCTAGTGAGTTAGGTGTGGTGCACACTTGTTAAAACTAGCTCTAGGTAGCTCCTATGAATGCCTAAGATCCTATGGAGCAAACTTCATTCACATTTATTCAAATGTTGGAAGTGAATGGAGGGTCAAACACTGACTGGACGCTGGCTCCGGTGTGACCGAACGCTGGCCGCAGGGTCCAGTCAGTTCATTTGACCGTGAAGAACAAGTCTGGAGTGACCGGACGCTGGAAGGTCGTGTGACCGGACGCTGAGGGCTAGCGTCCGGTCGACTCCAGTAAGGGTCTAGACTTGGGAAAGAGTGACCGGATGCGTCCGGTCAGTAGTGACCGGACCCTGAGTATCTAGCGTCCGGTCGTTTACAGTAAGCATCCAAGAGCGACCGGACACGTCCGGTCGGTACTGACCGGACCCTGACAGCGTCCGGTCATCATTTGAAAACTGTTCGTGGGTTGAACTGACCGGAGCGTCCGGTCAAAACGATCGGAGCGTCCGGTCATCCCGCAGAAGCTCATAACGGTTCGTTTTTCAGGCTGCCTTATAAATAGAGGCTCCACTCGTGAGTGGAGTAACTTTTGCTCATTCCAACAGCTGAGAAACACGTTTGTGAGTGCCAAGAAGAGCAAGGTCCTAGTGAGGTGTTTGTGATTTGAGAATCCAAGAGAGTAGCCTCACTAGCAAATCAAGAGTAGCAAAGTGTGCATCCATCTTCTCATTAGGCTTCGCGTGGTCAAGTGAGAGTTTGTGCTTGTTACTCTTGGTGATCGCCATCACTTAGACGGCTTGGTGGTGATCAGGAGTTTGGTGTTCACCCGGCGGAGCTTGTGGGTGACCCAACTCAAGTTGTGAGCGGCTTTGGGTGATTCGCCGCGACGGAGTGTCGAAGAATCAACCCGTAGAGAGCACTTGATCCTTGCGTGGATCAAGGGGGAGCTACACCCTTGCGCGGGT